>NC_072802.1:48240925-48865925 GCF_028583425.1 Eublepharis macularius
TACTTAATACAAAGATGAAATACCATAGAAACAGCCTGTGAGCATCATAGAGTTTAACATCAATGTTAACTCTTCTAGATCTCAACCATCTTTTATACTGAAGTAGAAATTTACATTTCAGGAGTACATTTTAAAACTGTGCATACATCTTTGTCACTGTGCTTATTTGAGCTTTGCAAAAAATGGTCACAGATCTTTCATCCCCTCTTTCTTCTTCCCCTTATCTATCTATCCAGTACTTTTTTCTTTTAAAAGGTGCCAGTACTCATATATGCCAATCCCCCCTCGACTTGGGAGAGCCCCCCTCAGCAAAAAATCCTTGGGAAATTTTTCAGTACCTCCCTGTTACATGTGGCATTTTGGGATGGAGGCCTGTGTGCAGATCCCAGAGGCATTACAGGACAAGTTTTCAAATCTTGCAGTGGGAACAATACTTTTATTCTCATAATACAGCATACTTGGATAGCCGTTTCTGGGAAAGAAACAAGATTTTTGGCAAGGACAGAGGAAGGGAGTGACCTTAAAAAAAAGAATGGAAAGTACAGCAGCAAGAAACAACTCTGCAAGGTATGTAGCATAGTGGGAAAGAACAACTGCAGCAGAAAACTAGGTGTGCAGGGTCTAGGTCCACATGAGCTAGAGAGGCAACTTCCATACAGCAAGCTTGATATTAGAAGATCTTCTGGCAAGAATGATTGCAAATGAAAAGGGGGAAAGATCTGGCTTGTCTGTTCATGCCTCCAATCTCTGCATTTAAATACTTATTCTAACAATGACAAGTGGTCAAAAAAGTTACGTTAATTAGCACATACTAGAAACAGAAAGTAAAGTTTTCCAGAGACTAGCAGCAGCTACAGAGGTGTGAACTTAGAAAGTCCAATTACACACACAGAGACCATTTAGATGATTATTACAGTACACTTTTCATGATGCGACAAACAAAAATATTCCATAGTGAAAAGCTGTCCTGTGCCTGATCAGCCTTGCAAAACAGCCACAGAGTACATGAGGCCATCAAGTCCCAAAGACACTGGAATGATGAGCTCACAGGTTTCTTCTCTAATTATTGTGTGGGGAAATTATGCAGTTGTTGCGTTGGTTGTGCCTTTCTTTAATTTTCCTTTCATTTATACCTCCTGCAGCTTGAACAAAACCATGTAAAAGGGTTCATGTGAAGAACTGAATAGGGACAGTAAGTGGCTCCATGCAGAAATGGCAAGAGCCTGGGTTTGCCAACCTCCAGGTGAGGCCTGGATATCTCATAAAATCAAAACTGATCTCCAGTCAGAGCTAAGCCACAAGTGACGCTTGACACTAGCTGGACACTTGTCAACTTCCCTCAAGTTTTGATGGGAAATGTAGGCAGCTTGGCGGAATGTTGGACAAGTGACAGTTGAAAAGTCCATTGGACAGTAGTCGGAGAGCCAAGCTGCAAGACCAGGATGCCTACATTTCCCATCAAAACTTGAGGGAAACTTACAAGTGTCCAACTAGTGTCAAGTGTCACTTATAGCTTAGCCCTAAGATGACAGCAATCAGTTCTCATGGAGAAAATGGCTGCTTTGGAGGGTGGATTCTACAGCATTACACCCCACAGTGTCCTCCCAAGTCTCTGCCCTCCCCAGGTGCCCTCCCCAAATCTTTAGGAATTTCACACCTTGGAGTTGGCAGCCCTAGGCAGTGACTCTGCTGCTATTGTTGGACCAGGATGGTCTACACACCAAACTTCATTTAGGGAGGGCTGAAAATGTAAAGAAATGGGACCACCCGTATTTTTTTTATGGTGATAACTTATCACTGCAGTGCAATCTTGTTGAAGGATAAACAAAGTGTCTTGTGGGATCAGACCAATATTCATCAAGTCCAGCATGTGCTGTAAGGATCCTTGCAAGGGGTTCCTTCAAAGGTAGAAAGTAGTTCAGAGGTGGATAAGGTTACCAACCTCAGCTTGGGCCTTCAGCCCCATAATATCATTAAGCCCCTCCCCATGATATCATTGTAAACTCTAGCCCAGGGGTCCTCAATAGTGTTGCCAGTCCCCCACTGGGGGTGGAGGATCCCCTGCTCCTCCCTCCCCTCTTACCTGGCTGGCAGGGGAGACATGAGCCTCCCAGGGGTATGCTCCCGGGCAGCGCAACGTGCTCCTGTAGGCATGATCTGGCCCAAATCAGGCCCACATCAGCCCTGAATTGGTCAGGATTGGGCCCAGATCGGCCTGGAATGGGCTGCTGTGGCACATGGGGTGCTCAAGTATTCCACAGCAGCATGTTTCAGGCTGATTTGAGCCCGATTTGGGCCAATTCGGGCTGGAATCGGCCCCAGATTAGGCCGCTGCAGAGCGTGGGAGCGCTCCTACGCTCCACAGAGGCCTATTCCAGGTTGATTTGGGCCATTGCGGAGCGCAGGAGCACTCCTGCACTTTTCAGCGGCCCAATCTGGGCCAAATTGGTGGTAGCGCTCCTGGGGTGGCTGTGGCCTATGCAATGATGCTACTTCCCAAAAGTTACATCATCGTGCTGGCCCGGGAGCATGTGTGTGAAACTTGGGGGTAAGAAACAGAAGATAAGGTAGGTGCCAATCCCTCTGGAAGGACAGGGGGCCTGGCAACCCTAGTCCCCAACCTTTTTGAGCCTGAGGGGAAAATTGGAATTGTGACATGGCAACAGTAGGGCTGCCATAAAATGGCTGCTGCAGGAGATGGAACCAGCCACAAAATGGCTGCTAACGCTTGCCTTCAGTCACACGTTGAAGATCCTTGTGCTGTGGAAGCAGTTTCTGCCAAAGCGATGATTTTAAAAATCTGCAAAGCCAATCAATCCTCCAATGGCCAATCAGAAGTCATGCTTTGCAAAAGCCGCACCTGGCCCCACCCACTTTCTAAAAAATACTTCCTAGAGAAGAGGGGGTTCTAATGTTCTCCTCCATCATCTCCATCTCTTTCCTTCTGCCCACTGCTTGGAAAGCAGAGCATGTTCTTGGATACACCTAGACCTCTTTAAATCTGACTCAGAGTGTATTGCTCCTCCACAGCTCTTGTGCTCTCCTGAGAGCTCAGGACCCGTTTGCCTTTGCCGCAACCCCAGGCACCAGCATTTCTCCTCAGCCTGAGCAATTTATTTATTTACTTACTTTATTTATAGTCTGCCTTTCTCAATGAGACTCAAGGCAGATTAGACAGTGTAAATCAATACAGTCAGTACAGGATTACAGCAATCTGGAACAAGGCATAAAGTATTACGTGTAATATGATTAAACAATGAAGAATATGGTATTGCCCTGGTATAAAACAAAACAATGAGGCTAATGCATACAGCAAAAAGATAAACATATGATTCACAGTGGTATAGTTCACAGTCTTGCTCACTTTATAAAAGTACCTTCCTGTACCATTTTATTATAGTCTGATTACCTTTATAATGTCCTGCCTGAGGAGGTCAGGAGACCTCCTACTCTCCTAGCTTTCTGCCGACGGTGCAGAACTGAATTATTCAGGATGGCTTTTTTTGCATGGGCAGTAGGGCTGTATTGTAAAGAAATGGTTAAAAAGATGCTTTGGTAAAGGGATAGGGACTGAAGACCATACTATTGTATGCTGTCTGTTATTTTAAGTATTTCCTACTGGATAGTTTCTGTGCTGTTTAATCACGTGTTTAATCACTTATGCTTTGCTTCAGGTCTAGATCAGATTTCTGCTTTCAAATTTCTGCAAATTTTGCATTTGCATTATTTGTCGAATGTCCCTGCTGTTGATTGTATTGATTTACACTGTGTAATCTGCCTTGAGTCTCCGTGAGAAAGGCAGACTATAAATAATACAAATAAAAATAATAAAAATCAAGAAGAGGCAATGCCCATCTTTTGTAGCACTGCTCTGTTGGCACCCAGCTAGGGTAGCCAGCCTCCACATGGGGCTTGGCAATCTCCTAGAATTACAATTGATCTCCAGATTATAGCGATCTGCAGGGCTTTTTTTCTTGGAAAAGAGGTGGTGGAACTCAGTGGGTTGCCCTCGGAGAAAATGGTCACATCATGGCCCCACCTCCTGATCTCCAGACAGAGGGGAGTTTAGATTGCCCTCCACGCCATGGCGCAGAGGGCAATCTAAACTCCCCTCTGTCTGGAGATCAGGGGGCGGAGCCACCAGCCATGTGACCATTTTCAAGAGGTTCCAGAACCTCTTGAAAACCTCCAGAAGGACATCTGTCTGGTCTCAACCAGGCCAGGACTTTTTCTGCTCTGGCCCTGGCCTGGTGGAACGCTCTCCCGCTGGAGATCCGGGCCCTGCGGGCCCTGTTACAGTTTCGCAGGGCCTGTAAAACGGAGATGTTCCACTGGGCCTTTGGCTGAGTGCCAGTGGGTATCCTCCTTCTTCCATCTAAGGCCACCACTTCTTCTAAGGCTGCCCTCGGCCATCTGCTATGCCCGTATACGGACTCCCAATATTTGTTTAAATAGGCTGCTCCTGGACTATTTTAATGATTTTTAAAAAATTATTATTGATTTTATGTTTTCGTGATTTTTAATGTATTTTTCATGTTGTTAGTCACCCTGAGCCCATCTGTGGGGAGGGCGGGGTATAAATAGAATTAAATAAATAAATAAACTCCGTTCCACTGTGTTCCAGCTGAAAAAAAGCCCTGGCGATCTGGAGAAAATAGCTGCTTTAGAGGGTGAACTATATGGTATAATGCCACATACCCTTCTCAAGCCCTGCCATCTTCAGATTCCATGCCCCCCCCCCCCCAATTTCCAGGAATTTCCAAGTTCAGAGTTGGCAAATCTTCGCCAAGCTTTCCTATCGCTGCCAAGCAGCTTCAGTGGGTCTGGGAGGGGGAGCTGAGAGAAGGTGATGGAAATAAGGAAGTGTGGAGAGGGAGATGAGGTGATGTACTGGACTGGGGTGAGGGAGTGAAATGGTGGCAACTCAGTAGGATGTGTGACTGTGGCAGCTGATCTCGTGGTCGTGGCTTTGATGGACTGGGGAAGGGAGCTGCTAGACAATGGGGTGATGCCAACCTGCTTTGACCCAGAAACGGTAAGATTCCTCTCTACTTCACCTCTGCGTAGATCTCTTGAATGGCAGAATCAACGAGGCCATGCTGTTGTAGGCAAACCAAGATGAAGTAAGGCAGAATTAAGGTTGGGACTGTGGGTCACACAGCATGTATGCTGGCAGGCCACATGTCACCTTTGGGCTGTATGTCATATACCTCTAGTCTAGAGTTAAAGATTTTGAGTTTTGTGCCTTAGAATTTCAAATCGTACAGGTAATATTAGATATCTGACTGTATGCACACATGTATGTGCATATGCACACATGTGCAATGTTCCTTGTGTTCAAAGATGAAAGATGCTGTAGTTTGAGGGGTATGAACTCAGGGAAGACAGCAATGACCTCTTACTGCCAAGTAGAATCACTTTGGGGTACAAATTGCAACAGCCAGATGTCACATAGACCAAGGTGAGAAGATTTGGCAGACTGCTTAAGTCCCGATACCTTCTTGTTTAGTGCAAATGCATGGGGGACAAAAATATACCCAGATGCAGCAATCCCCATGTTACCATAAGCCTGCTCCCTTTTGCTTGAGTAATTCCCTTGTAGTAGCAACAGCAGTAATAACAGGAAGAGGGCCAGGCAGAGTCGATGCCTTTCGTTTTCCTCACAGCCTCTCAATTCCGAGAACTGGGAGTAGCTGATACCATCTGTTTAGTGAATCTTGCAAAATTCCAGGGCCCTCTTGTTCAAGGTAAACAACTTGAGAGCTGTGATATTTTAGGGTGTTTATGTCCAGTCCACTTTTATTATGTAAGTAACTTTTTGCTGAAAATGGGCATAGAATTGTTGTAAGCCAGTCAATAACAAATAAATAATATGAAACGCTAATGTTAGAATCAGGGCTAATTCAATGGCCATTTCCAGACGGCTGACCTGCACCTGGGACATCGCGCCACGTTTCGGATCGTGCTGGGGAAAATGCGAAATATCACGTTTTCTCGCGCGAGTTTTGTGCGACGCCAAAATGTATTTTGGCTCCTGGGGCTTGCCTGTGACCTGGCTGGTGGCACATAAGGTCTCAGAAGCAGCAATGAGCATAAGCCATGTTTCTTGCCTTTCTCTCGATGCTGCTGGCTGGGCAAAAGTTGAGCCCCAGTGGTTCTGCCAGCTCTTCAGGGGCTGACCCTGTTGGCAGCAAAGTGAGTCTGGGAGGTGATGACAAATGAGGACTGTGACCATCACCTCTTCTTACACCATCAGTGGCTGGAGGCAAACCAAGACCTGGCAGTGCCTGCTAAATTGTGCTGCAGCCACTTGGGTTGTTTGACTAGAAAACTGACCCTAGTGAGAAGGCAATGCAGAGAAATACCAGCCTGGAGAGAAGGGGCGAGCTTATGGGCAGTGTGGACAATGCTCAAGTCACTGTCCTTCCAGACAGAATTCCAGTAATGGTCAGAAAGTAGTAGGAAGAACCACTGGACTGGGGCACAGCAAAGTCCAGAGACCAGGCAGGATGGAGTAAGGACTTCTCTTTCCTGCTCCAGTCCAAGCCTGTTGCAGTTGGTTGTAAACATGATGCTGGTGAGGCAAAAGCCTTCACCAGAAGGACTTTGCACTTAGGGTCTATTGCAAACTGGGCTGTTAACCATGGAAAACGGATTATGGGGCTTTTGTCTCGTGGTGAAAGCAGATCTCATTTTGCTGGTGTAGGAAGATAAAAGAGAAGTCCAGACAATACAGTAGAATAAATGTGGTTAAAAACTAACCACGTTTATCCTACTATATAAAAGGCTAAGTGTGTTCCAGACAACTCACTTCCTACCCTGGTGTGCCACCAGAAGGCGCTGCCATGGAGGGAAAACCAGGCGAGGCAGCCCGTCCCTCCAGAGACCGGGCCACAGCGGGAAGACCAGGCTGGGATCAGGCATAGAGCAGGTGGCAATGCCTGCCCCCTCTTCACCCAGCTGGCATCAGGAGCAGATCAGGTGGCAATGCCTGCCTGCTTTCACCCAGCTGGGATCAGGACTCAGGAGTAGAGCAGGTGGCAATGCCTGCTCCCCCTTCAACCTGCTGGAATCAGGCATGGAGCAGGCAGCAATGCCTGCCCCCTCCCTCACTCAGCCGGGATCAGATGTGGAACAGGAAGCAATCCCCACCCCCCATTCACCCAGCCTGGATCAGAAGTGGAGCAGGGAGCAATGCCCACCCCCCTTCACCCAGCTGGGATCAGGAGCATATCAGGTGGCAATGCCCACCCGCTTTCACCCAGCTGGGATCAGGAGTGGAGCAGGTGGCAATACCCATCCCCACCTTCACTTGGCTGAGATCAGATGTGAAGCAGGAGGCGATGCCCACTCCCCACTTCACCCAGTCTGGATCATGAGTGGAGCAAGTGGCAATGCCCATCCCCTGCCTTCACCCTGCTGGAATCAGGCACGGAGCAGGAGGCAAATGCTTCCCCCTTCACCAGCTAGGATCAGGAGTGGAGCAGGGGGCAATGCCCGCCCCCTTCACCTAGCTGGGATCAGGAGCAGAACAGGTGGCAATGCCCACCCCATTGACCCAGTCAGCATCAGGAGCAGAGCAGGTGGCAATGCCTGCCCCCCCTTCACCCAGCTGGGATGAGCAGAGCGGGTGGCAATGCCCACCCCCTTCACCTAGCTGGGATCCGGAGTGGAGCAGGTGGCAATGCCTGCCCTTCTCACCTAGCTGTGATCAAAAGCGGAGCAGGTGGCAATGCCTGTCCCCCACTTCACCTGGACAGGATCAGATGTGAGGCAGGAGGCGATGCCCATTCCCCACTTCATCCAGTCTGGATCTGGAGTGGGGCAGGTGGCAATGCCTGCTCCCCCTTCAACCCGCTGGAATCAGGCATGGAGCAGGCAGCAATGCCTGCCCCCCTTCACTCAGCCGGGATCAGATGTGGAACAGGAAGCAATCCCCACCCCCCATTCACCCAGCCAGGATCAGGAGTGGAGCAGGGAGCAATGCCCACCCCCCTTCACCCAGCCGGGATCAGGAACAGATCAGGTGGCAATGCCCCCCCCCCCCACTTTACCTGGCCAGGATCAGGCCTGGAACAGGATGCAATGTCCAACTCCTCTTCACCCGGCTGAGATCAGGAGTGGAGCATGTGGCAATGCCCACCCCCTGCCTTCACCCTGCTGGAATCAGGCATGGAGCAGGAGGCAATCCCCGCCCCCCCCTTCACCAGCTGGGATCAGGAGTGGAGCAGGGGGCAATGCCCACCCCCCTTCACCCAGCTGGGATCAGTCATGGAGGAGGAGGCAATGCCCGCTTGCCCGTCCCCCTGTTTCTAGAGCCTGTTGTATTTTTCCCCACAACGGGTTTTGTTACTAGTTCTAGCATAAGCATTTGTGAGGAAGGACAATTTGACTCAGGTGACCTCTAGTGGTCAGGAATGTAACAAGTTTTCTCCTTCCACAAAAATCAGAAAGTTGTAACAAATCTGAAGTTTGGTGGGATGGATTATACTGTAATGAATGGGGATTTTTCAGAGTGGATTTTCTTTTCATATTTTCTTAAGTGCTGACTCCCTATTCAGTAGCTTGGACCTTGAATGTCACCTTTGGATAGAGTGTGCTACCCTTTGGAGGACTCAAACTATTATTTGTTAGATATGGCGATTTCTTTCACATCATGATTTTTAAAACTTCCAGCTTAGTTTTGCTGCTTCTTCTGTCTAGCTGACTTTCCACAGCAATGCATAAGGGCCAATCCTGTTCTTTCTATTATAGTCAAGCAAGATTTATTGAAAAGTACAAATGTTAGCAAAGCCTTTGAGAGGTAGTCCTGAAGTGAGTGTCCAGTAGAGGTATGCTGTGTCATTTAGACATGGGAGACCTGGATCACAAATAGGAGCCTTTCCTTGTAGAAATGTTCAAGACTTATGAAGTCATTGGCAGAGGGTAGCAAGACCATCGATAGAGCTGGAGTCTGCGGTGGCTTGAGTTGCAACTTTTCCAGGCATGAAAGAGAAGTTTCATTCCATGCACAAAAGAAACACATATGGCAACAATGGGACACGGAAACCCCAGGATACTTCAAAGCACTCTGAAAGCACCCTTCGATTAATTCAGAGTCTTATGGCGTCTTAAAGAACAACACGGTTTTATTCCCATATAAATTTCTATGGAATCTACTTTGTCAGGTGCTATGCAAAGAGCTATCACTAGGCAAGCATTTATATCTGAGACTATAAAAAGAGAATAAACAGCAGGGTCAAAGGGTCATGAAATACAAGAAGTACAGGATGAGACATAATTATGCAAAATTCAAACGTAATAGGAAAAATACATTCACAATAGCAGTAACTGGCCATCCTTCTACTTTTACTAAGCTACTGAATGCTTATAACGACTGAAGAGTTCAAGGCTAAGACAATTTATGCCTAAAATGACTAAAGGAATCTCAAGCACCTTGGGGTGGAGTGGGGAATTTGGTCAAAACTAAATTCACAAGGTCCATGTTTGAAATGGTTGCCATTTTGTGCAGAAATGCTTCTTGACACATAAAATACGGCATTGATGTGATTGGATTAGGGACTCACCCCCATCGAATGCCATCAGATCTGTACCCCATACCTCCATTTATGTCATCAGCTACTTGGCTGAAACTAATGGCATTTTGTGTGAAATGTTCTCCGGAGTGTCACAGTTCCGCTCGGGACAACTGTATTATTGATGTTCTCTGAATCAATAACTTTTTTTAAAGGAAGGGATTTTAATTCCAAGCTGATCTGCTGCAAGAGGATTTAGTGTTTGAAAAGGAGGAGGAGAGTTTGGAGAGAAGGGAAGGCTATTGGTGTCATGCATATTTCATGGGCTGTGATGCTGGGCCTGAGACAGCAGAAACCAGCCCCTTCGATAAACAAGCAAACCTCGGCAGATGGCAACAAGTTTCTGGAATCCCACCTGGGAGGGAGATGGATGAGGCTGAAATGGCTCCCTCCGCACTTCAGTGGAAATGTCAAACAGCTCTGGCAGGTGCTCCCTCGCATCTCTGCTAATGTCACCCCCCCCCACACACACACTGCATGTACTTAACAGCCCCATCTCCAATAGCCTGAGCCAGGGTTTTCCAGCATTGCACTCTTATCTGTTTGCAAGCAGATTCTCCTGGCTAGTTCATTGGCTCTTCCATCAGCATTTTATAGAAAAGGCCATCCTGAGGCTATGGGACAATTAGAGCTTGGCTCTGGCTCAGGGGGCAGCCAGGTACTGGACACAGAGGAGAGGTAAGACACATCCTGCCTGCCACTCGCGGTGGAAGCAAAAGAAAAGCACCCAGAAGAACACTGGGGGAGGGGGTGGTAAAACTGGGTTCTGTGTCCACCTTGTGATGACAGGACAGCCTAAACCTGTGTGTGGGTTTACCCAGAATGTCTCAGTGGGTCTCAGAGAAACTCAGTGGGTCTTCTTAATTCCAAGCAAGCATGGATTGCTGCCCAAAGTGGCAAGGACAGGGTTAATTACGTACTGGACTGCTCAGCTTTCCCCTATCCCACTTCCACCTTACAGCCTTTGGCCTCCCTCCCCAACAAACGTATTCATTTATTTATGTTATTTATAGTCTGCCTTTTTCACTGAGACTCAAGGCAGATTACACAGTGCAAGTCAATAATACAATACAATAGGGTAAGGATTGCAGAAATTTGAAAACAAGCTGCATATCCGATAGACTGCTAAAAACAGTGTGGAGACGAAACATGCAAATTGACACGATATATTAAGCAATGTAAAAATTATCCTGTAGGAGCATACTTACAGCAATAGACAGTACTCTGTAGTATAATCTACAGTCCCTGTCCCTTTCCCAGTGCATCCCTCTGAACCATCATTGGTCCACTGATTTTTTACGCTTGTAAAACAAATTGCTTGGGATTTTCCTTTTAAAATTCTTATGTATTTATATCCCACTTTCCCCCTAGTGAGCACCTGAAGGGCCCATCATTCTCTGTTTCATTTCATCCTCACAATATCCCTTTGAGGCAGGTTAGGCTGAGAGAAAGTGACTGGTTGAGATTGCCATGTGAGCTTCTGTGGCAGATCAGGTTTTCAGACTTGATCTCACAGGTCCTAGTCCAGCAGCACCCTAGCCATTATACCATGCTGATCTCTTAAAGCACAACTGATCTCTGCTAAGTGTCCCAAGTACACATTCTTACCTAAGAACAGAGGAAGTGTATTGCTGAATCAAAACAGAATCCACTAAAAGAACCTTTTTTTCAAGGATCTCCGCTTGAATGGACTTCAATGGACATGAGTTGAACTACTTCCATCTATTTACCTTCTTCTCATCACTTTTGCTTGCCTTTTAAGAATTTCTGGACAATGGTTGCTCTATACAGAAACCAACCCTCCATGCCTCCTGGCAGCCATATGGGACAAGTTGCCACAGCACATGGCTAGCAATGCCTAGCAGCTTCGGAGGGGTGGAAACTTGAGATACTGGCATTATTCAATGCAATGACATTGCTTCTGGTTGTGTACCTGGAAGGACATGACAGAGGTTCACGAGGCACTCTAGGGATTTCCCAAATCTCTGTATTTTTTATTATAGAGATTGGGAAAGCAGAGTTGACCTTGGTTAGTATTTGGATGGGAGACCACCAAGGAAGTCCAGGAGTGCTGTCCAGAGGCAGGCAATGGCCAACCACCTCTGAATGTCTTTTGCTTTGAAAACGCTACAGGGGTTTACACTTACACAATACAGGTTAACCTCATGCATTGTTGTGATGATGATCGAGCACTTCAACCACTTTAAAAGTGTCACATAAATCCATAATGTGATTATTATGTATTTTTATGTATATTCTGTCTAAATAATACATGATAACTATAATGACTTAGTAAGGAGGGATGATATAGCTCAGTGGAAGAGCGTTTGCTTAGGCCACAGGAGGTCCCAGGTTCAGTCCTTGGCTTCTCTAGTTTCAGGCAGCAGTCCAGAAAGAGTCTCTGCCGAAGGCCCCGGAGCGCTGGAGGGCTAGATGGATGGAACACAAGGGGCGTTCCTAGGTTGTCGATCTGAGAGGGCAGTCCAAAATATAATTCTAGGATCCCACCAGCAGGTGGCAGCATCTGCGCTATTTACAGGCACATTGATGCGTTCAATAAAGATGCAGGTTTTCCGCTAGAAGGATATGGCAAGTTTCTTTGGCCTTTTGTCCTATTTCTCCACCTATTTCTCTTGAGTCTGGCATCATGCCAGTCCTGCTTTGTTCTTATACGACATTGTGGATTCTGGCCCCAATCCTCTAGCACAGCACTTCCCTCTTAAGGGACAAGGAGTAGTTTTCGACCATCCAGCCTCTGATAAACCTAAGGCACTATATGCCCCCCAAGTTTCTGTGAGGCACCAACATTTTGCCTTTCAGTCAACACAAACATAGCCTCGATCCTTGCAAAGCACCACCAAACAGTTCGACTCTGTGTATAGCCCACATCATCCCAAAGGCTGAAGTCGTTTTAAAATATTGTTGAAGAACATTCCACTGTTATGAAATACCCACCAGTGGTGTCTTGGCTGGCTTGACAGGATTATGTAACAGAACTGACTCGGTGCTGTCAGGAATGAGGCATAGCCAACCTGATGAAGACCCCTTGAAAGGACCCCCCCCCCACATCACACCAAGAGCCATGGTGCCTATACTCAGGCCAGCTACGAGGGACAATTTTGATGACCATACCTCTGGCGATTGTCATGAACAGGGACTTCTCAGGGAGATGCCCCAGGGAGAAGTCGTTGGCTGGAGAGACACCATCCTAGATTATTGCCTGAGAGTGTCTCTGTTACTTGCTGCTTTGAATATGTACTCCTATATACTACCTGTGCTTCACGTTATCTAATGTCAATCCTAGAATTAATTATGTTCTGTTTCAGAAATTCTTCAACTTTGTATTGGATCCTTGCTAATGCTATATCCTATGACATTGTTTAGGAAATGTCCCTTGATACTGTATGGAAATGTCCTGATTGTACTAATTTCACACTATGTAATCTGCCTTGAGTCGCAGTGAGAAAGACAAACTATAAATGACAAACAAACAAATAAAATAAACACAGGTAAAGTCCACCAGAGAGGAGCTATGTGGTAGAAACTGCTAGCAATGGAGTCCCAGGGAGTTTGATGGTTGTCTACAAAGCTTTTGACGAGAAAAGACCTGCTCCCCCAGCCATGGAGCTTCAATTAAACTCTGACAACCCGAAGGGGCTCAAGTGATTTATGGATTTGTAGCTCATCATTAGCACCTCGAATTCAGTCGGGAATTGTATTTGTTTATTATACATTTATATCCTGCTTTCCCTCTTAATGGGAGAACCCAAATGGGCTTACAGAATTGTTGGTCCCTCCTCCATTTCATCCTCATGGCATCAGCCTCCTGTGAGTTAGCGACTGTCACTCAGCAAACGTCTGTGGCAGAGTGGAGATCTGAACCTGGATGGCCCACCCAGATTTGACACTCTAACCACTATGCTGCATTGGCATTACAGTTGTCCAGGATCCATTTTATTAAGGCTTTGATGGTGGTTGTTAGGCCTGCATCTGTAGGAACAGGCCACAGCCTTCTTACCCAGTGAGTAGAAAGAATCTTTCATTGGGCTTTCAGGTCAGCTGGAGCGTTTGAGCTTCCTACATCTTGCAGCAATGCTGACTTATCACCTCCAAGTGGTGGATTTTGCATCTAAAATAAATTAAACTATAGTTTGGAGTACTTCTGACAATGCACGTGCTATCCAAGAGGGCTCTGTGAATGCTCTCTTCTCCCACGCACACAACCAGGGCTGGCTGTGTGTGTCAGGACTGGAGGTGTTTAATTTGAATCTTTCAGTGAGTTATAGAAATTCATCCTTGGAAGGGAAAAAAACCCTTCTGAATGTATCAAAGCATAAAGAGATTCATATGCACTCCTGAAGGAAACAAAATTGTATGTCTTGCTCTTTACAAAGCATTTGGAAGATTATTTCTATTGCAACTACATTTCCTATGGACAGATCCTATTTACTGGAACCAATCTCAGGTAAGTCACTCTGTTTGTCCCTATCTTGGTTTTGAAGACATCTTTAAAAAAAATATTTTGTTAGTTTGGGCCACAGGCTTAACCCTGCCCCTCAGCTCCCCAGAAGTTTAATATTCAGCTTTGTGTGTGAGAGGGGCAAAGCATCTTACATGTGCATGAACCATTTTGCAGTTGCCAAGGATCACTGCATAGCATAGAACAATCATAACTTTTACAATATGGCAGTAATGAGGAGTGCAGTTGACTTGACCACTGCAGACCGATGGATTTTTTGAAAGTTTTTGAAAATTTTCCTGTATTGTAAACAAAACAAAAACTCCCTGCAAACATAAATCCAGCATAGCAAGGAGCAAGCTGCTCTAGAACATCCCCCATGCAGTGCTAGTTTTCTACTTGGGGAATTTTTTTTTTTTTTACTGTGGGGGGAGCAGTAAAAAGTGGTACTCCGTGAGCTGCAGTCCATTCGAGCGGTTTATTTCCATTTTGGACTAGCTTACAGTTCTGTTCTGTACTGAAGTGGCACACCTCACAGTTCTACTGCTTAGTTCTGAGTAATACACAGAGGTGCTCATAGGCTGCTCTTGAAACTGCAGGAGCAGGGTCAGTAAACAAGCTGACAGCAGCTCTCTACTACTGAGTGGGAGGACTGGTGGTGGGGGCTGTAGCTTATTTCTTGTTACACCCTTCCCAATCGTGCATCCTCCCACACTTCCTTCAGTTACAGCTGAACTTCCAGAATTGCAGATGAAATCCAGGACACTTGCGTGTTTTTGAAAACACCTCCAGTCCTACACCAGGAGTCTTGACTAGAGCATCATAAGCAGGGTTGCCAATAGGCCTGGAGAAAATGTCCTGTCCATTTAACGTATGGAAGAGGGAATGAGCAGTTACAGCTTTTCATGGAATGGAGATGAATAACCTCACCTGGTGCGGAACATCTCTTTAAGCCTCTATGAAAGGGTCAGGGCATTTTTCTCCAGGCAGTGGGTAATCCTAGAAATGGAAACATGCAGGGTTTTTTTTAGCTGGAACATGGTGGAATGGAGTTCCGGAACCTCTTGAAAATGGTCACATGGCTGGTGGCCCCGCCTCCTGATCTCCAGACAGAGGGGAGTTTAGATTGCCCTCCATGCTGCCAAGCGGGCGCCGAAGGCAATCTAAACTCCTTTCTATCTGGAAATCAAGGGGTGGGGCCACCAGCCATGTGACCATTTTCTCCGAGGGCAACCCACTGAGTTCTAACACCTCTTTTCCCAGAAAAAAAGCCCTGGAAACATAGATGTATTCCCAGAAAACAACTTGGGCACCTCTCTCTGCTCCCTGACCCACTAGAAGCACCCCCCCCACTTCTACTTAACTCCCACTTGAATCTCTTTCCATCCCACTCGATCTTTCCATCCCACTTCACAACTGCCCTGCTGGCGTTTTTTTTTTACAGCCAAACAGCACACAATATTCACTGGTTTTCCCAGTGATTTTCCATAGGGATGGAGGTTGTAAAGTCGTGGGGGTGGGGTGGGGGGTTAACTCTTTCCTTTCTGATAACATTTCTTCTAAAAGCTGGTCTCCTGGCTGTTTTCATACCATGGGAAAATGATACTTTTGTGGGGAGGCATTTTGTAAGAGAAACAAAACCACAGGAAAGACTACGCACAAGGGAGCCTGATATGGAGTCTGGCCCTCCCATATGTGTTATCTCCCTCCACAGACCAAGCCCTGCAGATGAAATGCCCATTCAGGGAATACCTTGGGTCATTAAGGAACATGGAGAGGCTATGCTCATCTGGGCCTGGAAGACCTTATCACTTCAAGCGGATTTCAACAGCTTTCCACTAATGTTTTAAGACTTGCCACTAATCAAGCAGCTGTTTTATAGCTGTTATAAAAGATTCCCCCTCCCCCGAAGGGGACTATATCTGTATATATCTATGTAAAGGAATTGCCAGAGCTGAGATACAGTGCTGTAGTATTGCAATCTGTCACATCATGCTTGACATTTATGGGTGTGAAGGGTGATGAAGCCAACTGAAGTTTCAGTGCAAAAACGGACCGCAGACAGGCATTAGCTTTTAAGAATGCCGAATGTGAGTTGATGGCAGCATTGTTTCATGTGGTGCACGCAGTCACTTATTTCTTTTTCTCTTGCCCGCTGTTGAGGCTTTGGTCCAGGAGGTTTTGCTAGTTTGTCATATAATATAAAAACTTGTGAACAGAAACAATGGAGTGTACCATGCACAACTATACTAGGGCTGTTGGTAGTGGCAGCGGTGGAGGGGGAGCAGCTCTGAGTGAGCACAGAGCAAATTGTTCAGAATGACAGGCAGATCAGAGAATTAGCAGCTTTCTATGACGAAGGGTACCCTCTTGGCATCTTCCATCACCTGATGCCTGTGGAGCTACTAGCTGCACTACCACCCTCTGGCCAGGTGGTGATGCTGCAGGCTGGGAACAGAGAAAGGGCCAAGCAAGTTACCACAAGCAAGAGCAGCCATGTGCGGTCCCAGTTTTGATCTGGACTTAGGGTTGCCAGCCTTCAGGTAGTGGCTGGAGATCTCCTGGAATTACAACTGGTCTCCAGGCCACAGAGATCAGTTCACTTGGAGAAAATGGCTGCTTTGCAGGGTGGACTCTATGGAATTATGCCATGCCAAGGTCTTTTCCCTCCCCAAACTCCACTTTCTCCAGGTTTCTCCAGGTTTCACCCCCCAGATCTCCAGGAATTTCCCAACTTGGAGCTGGCAACCCTACCTGGACTTAAGGTGTAGGGGATAGTGGGGGGTTCACCTGCCTTGGCCATATATATTACAGAAAGATGGCCTGTAAATTGGCAACATAAAGTAAATAAATAACTCTACTCCCTTGAAGTTCTCCTGTCTCTCTTCCCTTCCAGGGTAATAACTAGGTTTTCTGGCCTCCAGGTGGTAGCTGGAGATCTCCCAGAATTATTTACAACTGATCTGCAGGCAACAGAGATCAGTTCCCCTGGAGAAAATGGCTGCTTTGAAGGTTAAGCTCTATGGAATTATACCTCACTGAGGCCCCTCCCCTCTTCAAACCCCACCCTCTCCAGGCTCCGCCCCCAAATCTCTAGGAATTTCCCAGCCTGGATCTGGCAACCCTTGTAATAACAGTGTGTTGAAAGGGAGTCAGTTTTGAATGGTGAAATCACATTGGGGGGCCGGGACAAGGGTTAAACACCCTCTTGCACCGCAGCGCCAGTCTGTAACAGGACCCCTCCCTTCTGCATCAACCCAAATTGATCTAGTTCTGCTCTATGAGGGGTTTCATACACATTTGACCTGGACCTCCCATTCCTTTGCTGGAGTTCAAGAATGCACACGGTTTTCCTTGGAGCTAGCCACAGTTCTTCTGGATTCTGTCATTATCTCGGATAAATGGTGTTTTAGAACCCTTTCCACAGTGTATGGAACAGAATCTGAAGTACTTGGGAGTCTTGGCAGGGTGGAGTGGCAAGATACTTTTATTGTCAAAAGGAAGTACCTCCACAAACCAAGTGTGGGGTAGGGGAGGAGCAGGTGCAACAGGTGTGCAGTTGGGCAGGAAAAAAAAGTGATGCAGTCTTGGAGACCAAATTGCCCTCTTCAACTGGGCACATAACTACAGAGATATGTCGGAGAAATCCAGCCCATGGGAAGGGGGGCGGTCTTTTAAGAAGTAGGAGGGTAATAAAGGCTCCTTTTGGAGCCTTTTAAAACAGTCGCTAAGGGGACCCATGAAAAGAGGGAATGTGCCGGCAACCCATAGCCCCCAAACTGGGATAGCTGTTGGCCTCATGCCTAGGATTGCCAACTCTGGTTTTGGAAATTCCTGGAGATTTGGGGGTGGAGCCTGGAGTGACCAGAGTTTGGGGAGGAGGGACCTCAGCAGGGTAAACTATCCTAAAGTCCATCCTCCAAAGCTCTAATTTTCTCCATAAAAATTGATCTCTGTAGTCAGGAGATCATTTGTAATTCTGGGAGATCCCCAGGACCCTCCTGGAGGTTGGCAAGCCTGCATGCCCCATTTGGGAGCTACCAGTTGTGGAAGATGTTGATGCACAGATGGAATGTGCTGCTGGAAGCTGGAATACATAGGGAGCTGGGCCAGTGGTCTGACCGACACATGTTCTTCTCATGCTTCCCCAGGAGAAAACGTGCAGCTGTATAATGCCATAAATAACTAGTGCACAATACCACAGTGTGTGGGCCTATTGCTGCAGATTTACAAGAAGCTGTGTGCGATGAACAAAGTGTCTGCAAATCTATAAATAATTAGCATTTCTTCTACTAACATCTGCATGCTTTGAGAACACGGGTGCCTCCCCCAGCCTAGATAACTCTGTCAGTACTGGCCGCTTCATCTACACAGCGCTTCATATCCATTTAGCAGAAAAATATGAGGTTTTACTTTTGTTCTTGCGATGAGAACTTTAATTGCATTAATTTTCCAATGTCTGTAGATTCTTTTTTCAAATTCACATCCTTGTCTCCCCCCTTCCCCAGTTAAACTGAATCTCAGCGATAGTCACAGCTGCACAAATACAGTAATGATCTCATATCATAAGAGGCTTGTCTGGTTTTGCTTGCTAATTAGACAGACCTGGAAATATCCCCTTTCTGAGCAAGGAGGCTGGCTCTTATTCTTGCAAGAGTGGTAGTTGCCATTCTGCCTGACTGTGTCCCAGGAGCAAGTAGTATCACTTTCTCTCCACTCGTTAAAATCTGGCTTGGGCTATGTTTTTTAGACCTGGCCCATTCAGAAAGGTTGGTGAAGCTCTCTGACTTCCACATGCTAAATTTCAGGAATACCACAAACCCCAACTAGGCAACGAACAATATGGGATGTCCTCTGATCCCCCTGGGACTGACCCACTAGGATGTTTCCCATCGACTTTTCAGGACTAGGGTCATCACCAGACCAAGAAGCAAATGCATATTCTTGTATCACTTCTGTCTGCCACCAGCCTCCATGGCTATCCGCTATCCCTGCTCTTCCTCCACCGCCACTCGGCTTCCAAAATTCTGAGTGGGAGTTTCCATTCTGTACTTTTCTCTCTCTAATTCCCAGTTTCTTCTACCTCTTTTCAGCACAGGCTTTGGCATTCTTCACCTACAAGTTCTTGTTTTTCTTCCACTGCCCCCTCTTCCATTTCCTCTTGGCAACTCTGTTCCCTACAGTGTTCTTTTAACTTCTATGCCTCCTGGCATATATTGGTCAACCGTTCTTAAATCTTCCAACCTTCTGAACATGGCTGTGTTTTCCTCTTCCCCATTGCTTCCAATAGAATACAGATTCTCCTTTCTTATGGTCCTTCACAGTCTAAACGGATCATTCAGTTTTTCCTATAGGTGCTGCGATTTCTCAACACTCAATTCCTGACACATTCTTCCTGAGCATCTAGAATATTTGTGAATGTTCCATGGCATCATAGCAGCTCAGCCAATGCAGGGGATGGTATGAGCATTTGGGAATAAGTAACAGGCATTTCTAACTCTGAGCTTTAGGTCCAGAGCTGACAGACATACAGTGTAATCTTAAACAGTTACACCCTTCTAAACCCCCTGATTTCAGTGGACTTAGAAGGGTGTAACTCTATTTAGAATTGTCCTCATAGTGTGTATGCTTCAAATAATGACTGTTCTATGAATGGGCAAGGATTTCATTTGTAAAAGGCGTAATTATTATATGCGTTCAGAGGGTGCAATTATGTTGATGAATCTCTCCAAGCTGCAGTGATCAGTAAAACAGGCCAGCACATTTACGTATTCCTTTCCTCACCCTCTTTTTTCAAAACAAGTAGAATTCGTTAAGTCTTGGGAAGAAAATGATTTGTCCCCTCCCTTAATAGCTATAAATTTTCTCTCTCTCTAATATAATCGCTGTTGTGTTGTTACTGCCTGCAAGAAACCATTTATCGGCTGCAGATTTCTCTCTGAAAAGGCAGGCTGCGCCCTTCATGAAGGTTGAAACTAATTAGAGAAGCAATTCAGGTCGAATATAGGAAATAAATACTATAGATTACTCGGCAGTTGTTACTACTATGGCTTTATGCTATGCTTTGTTAGGTTACACTGGAAGCATTTGTCAGCCAGTGAGGCTGGAGAGAACACAGACCCTTGACTTTGGAGGAATTACAGGAGAAAAGATCAATGAATTTTGGGTCATGGCTGAGACATTGCTTCCTGATTGGCTGACAGTCCTTGCTTCTTGATTGGTTAGGAGTCCATTCAATGCCATTTTCATGTGGGTAACCACGGCCGTTTTCACACTGCTTACCTTCATCCGGAACACCATGGAATGTCACGAAAAAACCGCGGAAGATAACGTCTTCTTGTGCGAGTTTTGCACGATGTCGCACAAAACTTGAGCAAGAAAACACTATCTTCTGCATTTTTTCCACGATGTTCTGCAGTGTTCTGGATGAAGGTAAGCAGTGTGGAAACGGCCCATGTTGGTCTGAAATAGATCAACAAGATTCAAGTCTAGAAGCACCTTAAAAGCCAGGGTATAAGCTTTCGAGAGTCAAAGCTCCCTTTGTCAGATCTGACGAAGGGAGCTTTGACTCTCGAAAGCTCATAACCTGGAAATCTAGTTGTTCTTTAATGTGCTACTAGACCCAAATCTTGCTCATCCAATGACAGGTAGCTTAAATATTGTGCTGCATCCTTGAGTTACTGGCTCAGTCCTATAAAAGGCAGATAATCTAGAAATACTGACCCAGTGTGATAGGGCTTATACAATCATGCCCCAAATGCCAAAGGACTAACTAGTAATTTCTACATCCTGGACAGTCTCCCAATTCTACCTGCCCCCCAACCAAATCCAGGAGTCAGCACCATGGTTAGTCAGTATGGATATGAACTTTTAAAGGCACAGTTGCTGAAAAGTTATCAGTGTCTGGTGGACTTATCCTACTCAGAAACTGTTCTGCAAAAGACCGGTTGGCTGTTGTTCTTGAATGTCCCATGTACCTCATTACCTTCTTCCCCACCAGCAGCATGCTGTGCCTAAATATGCTTTACTATGTTAGGCTGCAAGTTCATGGCCATTGAGAAACTGTAACTTGCCACCCTGGCTGTCCAGCTGCCCACAATAAGTCTCCGAGCAAGCCAGAAGCTGCTGTATCACCTACTATCTTGAAAACATGCTTAATTATTCTACAGTGGACAATTTAATACTAATTGCCAATGTATCTTTACTTGGTATCTGAGGACTTGGTTTGTGCCTATATCCAAGTTGTTCCAAGGCAGGTGGGTGGGTGTATTGCCTACATTACAGAGACCAATGATTCTTGCTTGCTGAGACGCATTCCCTAGTTACAGTCCAGCATTTGCAGCAATGACATAGAGTTCCAGGCAGGTGATGAACTGTTTTGTATGTATCCATTGCTGTGCTTCCTTTCTTTTGGGACTCCTTTCTGTATTGACTGGTTTGTAGAGGAACACTGGATGTCTCGTCTTCCACACAAGCTGTGCATGTTGGGAAGGATTCTGGGGACATGTTCTAGAACTAAGTGTATATCAGAAGATGTCTCAGCATGTGTTTTCTGTGAGTTCTTTTCAGGATACCACCTAAGCTGATTCTGATTTTGGAGGGCTGGCATAGTTGCATTTTCTATGTATTTTATTAGGAAGCTGTTGTTGGAACTTGATTTTAAGGTAGGGTTGCCAGCTTTCAGGTGGTGGCTGGAGAGCTCCTGGGAGCTCCTACTGATCTTCAGGCTACAGCAATCAGTTCCCCTGGAGAACTGCTTTGGAGGATGGACTATATGGCATTACACCCTGCTGTGGTCCCTCCCATCCCCAAACCCTGTCCTCTCCAGGCTCCAACCACAAAATCTCCAGGAATTTCTCAACCTGGACCTGGCAATCCTATTTTAAGGGAAGGGGAGGTATAGGCTGGAGATAAAGGGAAAGGTGGGATAGAAATGTTTACAATAAATATATAAATAAATACTTTTATTGGCATTATCTGTGCCAGAAGAGGAACACAAAAGCATCCCAGCAGAAACATAGCACTCTGATCTACCTGGCAGCCTTGGCCATGGCAAAGTCCTTTCCATCACCAAGGAAGCCAGCCTGTCTGTCTGATCAGAGGGGACTGGTGCCGGACATGACAGAAAGTGATTTAATAATGGCAATATTTCCCTCAAATGTTTGCATTGTGTTTTATTGCTCCCTGAGCAGACCTCAGACAAGTCGCCCTTCATCTCACAAGGGACTTCCCCCTTCCCCAGCTGCATTTCATCACAGCTAGCTTGTCTTAGTTTCGCCACATGGGCCACCTCCACCTTTTTCAGACTGTTCTAACACACACTGGGGTGGGCTGCTAAGAAAAGCTTCGAGTAACACATGGCACTCACTTTCAGTTCCTTTCCGAAAGCAGTCATTATGGGTGGCAGGTGCTGTGATGGAGATAAGGGCATATCCAGGATCTCAACAGCCCAACCGTCTCAGGGTTGCTCTCTGCCAAATGACCACCTTTAGTTGGAAACTGCAACTATCAATCAAAAGTCCATCACCATTTAAAATTTGCTTCTTTGAGTAGAAGTGGGAGCCCACTTTGAGCATAATAGTTCCACCTAGAATCCTCCATGTCCTGAGAATTAGGTGACACCAGGAAACCAATTCCATAGGACTATGTTCTATGTAGTTTGCTGAACTGCTTCTCTTTTCAGTCTGGGTGATTTGTGGCAGAGGGGAGCCACAAAGTTCCCCCTGTTAACTGCCTCCTCTCCGGTCCTGGAGGTACCTGAGCATCTTCCCACGAGTGGAGGACATGCACGTGATAAGGGCACTGGGAAAATAGTTGTGAATGAAGCCATTCTTCCTCATAGGCTAGTTCTCCAGTGCAGCTGCAGTTTGCACACTGCTGCATATGCGACACTTCATGCACCCCTCCAACAAACAGATGGTTGCTGGGAGGATGCTGAAAGAGGGGGAACTAGGAGCCAAACTCCTGGAGGGGGGAGGTTGATCACTGTGGGCGCCCAGGGAGCTGTCGGTGTTAGCACCGCAGAGAGTGAAATGATTCAGTCCTACATATTCAGAATTGTACTCTGTAACATTCTACTGTAACAACAAGATTGTAAAAAGCATCTGCTAAATGTAGTACTTTCAGGAATCTTCGTGATGTATAACTGGCAAAAAAAGAAACAAGTGGGAAAGATAGTTTATAGCTCCCCCTAGGGTACGAATGGACCAAGCGCCATTAAATCAGTATGTGCACACACTCTAATTCAATTGCTCATATACTGTGTTACCTTGCCAGCAGGTAGGTGGCAGTAAATTCAGTGGCTCCCTTACTGAGAAGCAGGGAGAGGGGAAGTATTACCTCAGGCCACTCACCCTCTATCCTACTTCACAGGGTGGTTGTCAAGATGAAATGCGAAGGGGGTATGTACACTTCCATATAGGAAGAGTAGGATATAAATAGGTGTATCAACTGCAACGTGGGGCCTGAAGTTCTCCAGAAATTATAACTCATCTCCAGATCAAAGAGATGTCAGAGATCAGGAAATGACAGCGTTGGAGGGCAGGCTGTAGGGTATACAGTAGAGTCTAGGAGAAAACAAAGTCCTAGAGTGACTGAGTGAGGTTCTCCCCTCTTCTCAAACTGCCCAGGCGTTGCCCCCAAATCTCCAGGAAATTTCCAAGCCGGAATTATCAACCCAAGGTGTGAAAAGTCAAGTGTGAAATGAACAGTACATGGTATGCACAGAGGTAGCATGATAACCAGCTCACAGCCAGTGATATGAATTGTTTTCCTGTTGTGTTTGTGTTGGGTATAGGTTGTGTAAGGAGGAGCCTAGGGTGGCTCTTGGCAGCTTTGGATGATTGTTGTACAGTTAGGGGGCTGAGGAGGCCTGGAGAGCAGAATAAAAGAAAGGGGGAGGAACCTCACAAAGTCGGTGTGCTTCTGCTTGATGGCCAAGGGCTGGATTTGTATCTGACCCACTTTCTTTCCCACCCTTCTGCAAGCTTGTTTGCTGCTGGGGTCTCCTTCAGAGCAGACACGGCTAGGGTCACCAGTTGGCCAGGGAAAAAAGTCACATCCATTTAAAAGAAGTTTAACATGTCGAAATTTGCCATTGAAACTTTTCATGGCATGAGGTTAAATAATATCACCATCTAATTGCCGTAGATCAAACTGCTATTAAAAGAGTAGCAAGAGGGACCAGTTTAAAAGTCGGCACCCCTAGATGCAGCCTCTTATGCCTTACGGTAGCCATTGGTCCATATTGTGCATCCAGGTGGCTGGGTCACAGGGTAGCCTAGGGTTGCCAACCTCCAGGTGGGGCCTAGTGTTCTTCTGGATGTACAAGTGATTACCAGACTACAGAGATCGGTTCACTTGGAGGAAACGGCAGCTCCAGAAGGTGGACTCCACAGCATCACATCCCGTCTGAACTCCCACCCCTCTAGGGTTGCCAACTCCAGACTGGAAAATTCCTGGAGATTTGGGGTGGAGCCTGGGAAAGGCAGGGGTTTTGGAGGGGAGGGACCTCAGTGAGGTGTAATGTCCAACTTCCAAAGCAGTCATTTTCTCCAGGGGAATTGATCTCTGTAGATCAGTTATAAATTAATTCTAGGAGATCTCCAGACCACACATGGAGGTGGGCAAACTTACTCCACTCCCCACTCTGCTCCCCTCAGACATCATCCCCAAATCTCAAGGAATTTCCCAAGGTAGAGGCAGCCCTACAACTCCGGCTTGGGGAATTCCTGGAAATTTGAGGCTCAGGGAGGGCAGAGTTTGGGGAGGGGAGGTAGCTCCGCAGGGATATCATACCGTAGAATCCTCCCTTTGAAGCTGCCATTTCCTTTTAGGTGAAATGATTTCTATAGTCTGGGGATCAGTTGCAATACAAGGGGATCTCAAGCCCTATAGGGAGGTTGGCAACCCTATGTAGGATGATGTGTCAATGATGGAATCACATAGCCTGGGTCAGTTGTGTGGGGATGGGTGGGAAACAATAACAACAACATTCGATTTATATATTGCTCTTTAGGACAATTTAATGCCACATTCAGAGTGGCTTACAAAGTGTGTTATTATTATCCTCACAACAATCATTCTGTGAGGTGGGTGGGGCTAGAAGCTGTGACTGACCCAAGGGCACTCAGCTGGCTTCAAGTGGAGGAGTGGGGAATCAAACCTGGTTCTCCAGATTAGAGTCCTGCTGCTCTTAACCACTACACCAAAGACCCCCATGAATAGCTGTGCCCATGTGCTTATATCATTCTCATTCCCCACCCCATTCCATGTGTGAGCATATGACAGGCAAACAGCTCCTGAAGAGACTGGAGACTGCATTTGATGGACACCTTTCTAACGCAGAAAAGAAAACCATGTCCTGATGAGATGCTTGCAGCTTTGTTTTCTCTCCCAGAGCAGGAGAAATCCCCCAGCAGTTAATAAAACAGGACTTGGAATCCTTCCTTTGGCTGCCGACATAAAGTCAACTCCGCGGTGCTCTCTGTTTCCTTCACCTGCCACGTAATTGTCGTTGACACTTTTAAAATCCATTGGGGAGTTCTTTTGAAACCATGTGCAATGGAAATCAAATTTCAAATCCAAAGGAGGAAATTGAAAAGAAAAAAGAAATGTTTATGGAACAATCTTCTCAACTCTCTTTGGATGGGATAAAATTGTTGCCGTCACTCATAAATTATTAATTTTAATTTGTTTGTAGCTTTGCAAGGATTTTTTTCCCAGCCTGCATACGCCACTGGGAATGGCTGGTTGGCAGCTGGTCGGTATGAGCCAGCGAGTGGTTATTTTATTAACGGGGTGGATTAAGGTCTGGTGAGTTGCTGAAACAGGTGACCATATTTGGTTCTCAAGGAACTCTGATAATGACTGGAGACAATTGAAAATAGATGGCAGTTTGAAAGAGGGGTTTCTGCCCTCATCCCAATTCTGCATCTGGTAAACAGGCTTTGCATATTTTTGTTAGTGTTTCAGAACCATGTTTTAAACTAGCAGTAGTGATGCAAAAGGCAAGGGTGTGAATCCTTTGGGAATGGATATCGCTCTCAGACCACTTCAAACTTTCTCAAACATGATAATTGGTGTGCAGCTCATATTTGCATTTTTGGAAGGAGATCCCCAAATACAGACTGGCAAACTGGGGAATGGCCATGAATCCATGTCCCTTTTCATTGCCCCCCCCCGCCACTGACATGCATCTAACAGCCCAGCCTGCCTTTATTCAGTCCTGGCTTCCAGGTCACGTGACCTTGAGTGCCCATCCCAGCTCCAAGGGAGCAGTTTGCTTCACCCCTCCAGTGGGATTCTCCATATTTCCACCTAACCCAAGCTGAGCCTAACTGTGGCCTTCAGCACCCTTCCTAACTTCTGGACCGTCCCATGCTCTGGCATGGATCTCGCTCTCCTTGTATCTCCAAGCCCTTCTCAGCCTTAAGGACCCTCCCTCCTTGCCAATCGCCATTGCCACCACCAACCAGCCTTGCCCCACAGCATGGTTTCCGGCCGGACCCTTCCCACTGGTTTGTTTGGTGACCTGTCATCCCATCTCAGTACAGGAGCTGGCCTTCTGCACTCTTCTTTTTGCTGCAGAGGCCAGCTTTCCCACTGGTCCGTGGCAGCTCCTGGCTGGGAGAAGGGTGTCTTTCCCTGCTAAATCCACTCACTCTTTTTAGACCTCAGTGGTGTTTAAATGATCTAAGTGTTTTAATCAGCTATGACAGGTGTTACTTACCTATCCAGACAGGCAACCCCACCTTGCCCTTCATCTAGAAGGGCGCAACCTCCTTCCAGCCATGGATACTTAACAGAACCAACCAGGAGTTAGCTTTGAGCCATTAATACTCATTGAGAAAACATCAGACAACCTTTCTGATTCATTAACCTTACAAAGACCCTGACCTGGATAGCCCAGGCAAGCCCAGTCTCATCAGATCTCAGAAGCTAAGCAGTCTAGTTAGCAATTGGATGGGAGACCTTCAAGAAAGACCCAGTCTCACTATACCAATGGCGAAGCACCTGAGGTTAGTCTCTTGCCTTGAAAACTCCAGCAGGGGTTGCTGTAAGACAGCTACAATTAGACAGCACTTTCCACTATCAATCTTACAAAGCGAAGATTAACCAATATTCAAAGCAATACTATTTGAGATCAAAATGAGACATTTGGTATGATCTCCTGAGGGAACATATACAGCAGGGGGCCATAATAAATAAATCTTAAGTCTTTTTCTTTCAGGAGTTGTAAAGGGAACTGTGCAGGCTGCACATTTTCTCTTGTAACTCTGCAATGAAAAGGGCTAGAGACTTGCCCTTTTATTGTTGCAGTAGATTGTTATAGCATCATAGTGATTTGTTAAGTACCAGTTTTTTAAAAAGCCTGACAAGGGAGGGTAATGCAGGCCACAAGGGGCTGAAGCAAGGAAAGAAGAGGAAAAATTGCTGTGTGGATGCACCTCTGAATTCTCAGTGGTAATGAGAGCTACACAGAGAATTGTCTCCATATGGAAGCAGCCTCTCATTTATCCTCCTGCCCCCCATTTAGTACTGCTGCAATATAGACATTCAGACACTAGATGGCTTGGTTGCTACCTTCTCATGAAAACTGATGAGGCTGAAGCCCTCAGTGGAATAGCTGCTTGCGATCGATGGTTTATATGCCATCCATGGTCTGTCTGCTAACAAAAATGTTCTTGTTCAAGAGAAAATAAAGGATACTAAAATATGAGTGTCAGATGTTCAGGACACAGAGAAACAGTGGCTTGTGCTTCTTCCTCCCCTCTGTCCACAATCCATCTATCATCAAATAAATAAAAATGATAATCAAAACCCGAGCAAGTTGAAAACCTGGAAGGCAGGTGATAAAGTTACTTCTCCGGAAAGACAATAAATCAATGGACTAATTTTTTTTTTAAAGTTGGAGTTAAAGTCTGCAAACGCAGAACAGACAAGGTGCTTCTATCAAAAGGGATGCCTGCTGCTCTCTCTCTCTCTCTCCTGCCGATAATTGCAGGCAGCATTGCTGAATAGGCAGCCCCACTCAATGGACATCCTCCAAGCTTTAGAGTGTTTATGGTGTCATCTCTGAGTTTAATAGGGAATTACATGAAGGGCTTTGGCGGAGTTTGAAAAGTAATAGCATTGTAGAAAGCAGTTAGGATCAAAGGTGGCTTGTCAGCCCCACGTCTTCCAGTGGGGCTATGAGCACAGAGGGATCATGTTTGTCAGTCCAAATGCTTACTTTCCACAGAACGCAGAAAACAGGCCATCCAGGATGACCCAAAAGCAAAGGGACACTGACTGTTTTCTACAGGGTTCATATCCACAGACATCTTCCTGTTTCCAGGATGTAGTTTTTCTCCTTTTTTGTGGGAGTGACTGAGAACCATCATAGTATAGTAGTTAGAGTGTCAGACTAGCATTTGGGCGACCCAGGTTTAAATCTCCCCTCTGCTATGGAAGCTTGCTGGGTCACCATGGGCCATCAGTCACTCTCAGCCTAACCTACCTCGCAGGGTTGTTATTGTGAAGACAAAAGAGGGAAATAATGGCCGTTTCCAGATGGCTTATCTGCCTCCGGAACGTCGCGCCATGTTGTGGGGAAAACGCGAAATATCGCATTTTCTCACGCGAGTTTTGCGCGACGTTGTGTGACGTCACGCAAAACTCGCGCGAGAAAACGCGATATTTCGCGTTTTCCCCGCAACATGGCGCGACGTTCCAGAGGCAGGTAAGCCGTCTGGAAACGGCCAATGTTGGAAGTCACTTTGAGTTCCCTTTGGGAGAAAAGAGGGGTATACATATCCAAATAAATATAATTCAACAGGGGCACAATAAATCTATTTTTAAAAACAGACGGGAAAGCGAGAGCTAGGTGGGGCTTTAAAAAAAAAAGTGCTAATTAAGCTGTGTTTCCTGCCCCACCTGAAGCTCATAGCTCCTCTTGCATCTCTGGGTATAAGCCCCTGAAGAGATCGTGCTACCTGAATCTGTTACCTCAGACATCAAAAATATATCTGGCCAGAGTTCTGAGACAGAAACCATTCCTTCTGCCAGTTATACATTTTCTATCCTATTAATAGAATGACCCATTGACCTCAGAGTTGGCCATCTATCGGCTAATTGCTGCTCCAGCAGCAGGCTGTGGCCTTTGGGTTTCCACAAAAAGGAAGTAAATGATAGAGAGGAGGCTGCAATTTCTCAGGATATGGGAAGTGTTATTCTCTGCCTATTACCCTGTGTGAACAATGGTCAAGTGTCTCACTTTCCCTCCACACACATCCTCAGCGCCCTCCCAAATGAAATGGATGATGAGTGTATCATTAATATTGCGGTCCCCTGACAGAGCTCGACAGATTTAATTTTGGTGTTGAGATTACGGGATTCTCTTTTGCCTTTCCGAAGCAAAGACAATTTTTCCCCCTACCACTAGTAAATATTGTAGTTTAAGCAAATAAAAATTCAAGAAGGGAAGAAGCAATTTTCCTCCAGCTTCATTCTCAATATGTTTAATGTGAAAGGTTGTGTGTTGCCTGATGAATTCATTTTCAGTTGTATCATGCCTTCAAATTTATGTGGCCCTGGCTGTTTTCAAAAACAAAGCACCAGAGTGGAGAAGCCTATTCAAAGCTTTCCTAGTAAGGAGTGTCAGAAAAAAGAAAGCCACAGTGAGCTTGTAAGTGAGCCAAGGGAAGACAGCGCCTTGCAAGTAGAAGAAGATGAAGGCTTGGTTCCTGATACCTAAATCAAACTCTTCATAAAGCACTAATGTCAAAACAAGTTTTGTACACATGAGAGGGAATTCACACAAATGGCCACACAGGAAGTTGCCTTAGACTGAGGCCGGTTCCACACGGCTTACCTTATTCTGCGAAATAGCAAAATCTCGCGCGAAATCTCGCAAGAAGATGCTGTTATCGCATCTTTGCGCGAGATTTCGCTATTTTGCAGAATAAGGTAAGCCGTGTGGAAACGGCCTGAATCAGACCATTGGTTCATCACAGTTAGTATTGACTACTCAGACTGGCAGCTGCTCTTTAGGGTCTCAGGCAGAGGTTTTTCACATTACCTACTGCAGGATTATTTAACTGGAAATGCCACTGAGCTACAGCTCCTCCGCAGACCTCTGAAGGACAAGAAATGGCTGTTGAGTTCAAGATATCTCCAGAAAAACATAATTTGTCTGGGTGCCTGTTGTGACTCACCCTGCAGTGGTCAGAAGAAAGAGTACAGGGGAAACCTGTCTTTTCCACAAAGGGTCTGTGTGCAGGGCTGACTGACTAGCCCCTTTCAGTTTTTCAAGCTTAAACAAACTGATTTTTTTTAAAAAGTGTAGGTAAACTTGGAAGGCACTTGAAAAAAATAAAAAGAAGCCTGCTTGCCTGAATCATGAGAAGGAGGAGCAAAGAGTATTGGATTTGAAAGCACATTTGTATCTCACTTGGGTTGCAAAGATGATAGGGATATGGCTGAAAGCTAAGCTTACCATATGTCACTGAGTGATGATGTATGGGTGAGCTGACGGATTTCAGTAGAGAGATCAAGACTCGAGTCTAGAAGGGAAGCAGTTGTGGAAAGGGCAAGACAAACATGGATGCAAGGCTTCGAGGAGGAACGAGACCTGTGTTGTGGGCTTGCAAAGAGCACACAAGAAAAGATCCGTCTTCTGCCCTAAGAACTTTATACTAATGAAATGCGGCGCACTGGCAAAGTCATAAAAGCAGCTGCTTTGCAAGCGATAGCCTAGTTCAGGAGTGCACTTGGTGGAAGATGGAACTGGACCTCTACATCGACCTGGCTGTGCATGAAGTAGAGAAGGCAGGAAAACAAACTTCAGTGTTACTTTCATGGAGAGCAAGGAAGGAAGCTGTGTGTTGGTCTAGAGCTTAGCACTTGGAGTTCTGATGACAGCTTTATAGCCTTGCTGTCCCCACAAGTGCAAGGAGAGAGTGCAGAGACATAAATTCTTTACTGAAAATGAGCAGAAAGAAGGATTACATTCTTAAGACGCAAGGCAATGAACTTTAGCAATATTGTTTTGGAGAGCTCGAACATTCCACCAATCAGGGACAGAGTCATGCATGGCACACCACCTGCAGGGACAGCGGAGTAATCATACAGCGCCTGGTTCTAGCCCAGGCGGCAGAGACCTCTAAAGCCAGGCTAAAACCCTGCAGTGCAAATCATTGAGAAAAGAATCATGTCAAGAACAAGCGAAACAGGACCCTGAAACTGCTGCAGGAAAAAAAGACCAAACATGCTGGCCCCTATTTGTAGGTTTGTCAGTATGCAATGCATCATCCCATGGTTTTAAGGTACTTCAGAGTTTAAAAAGCTGAATAGCAGGACTCTGGCATCTGCTGAACTGTAAGAACTAACCAGCAAGCTGATCCTAATGAAGGTTACTTAGGACTAAGCTATAGAGCTACTGTGACTTCCATCAACTGGGAGCATTTTTTTTCTTTAAAAATTACAGGGACCTAATATTATTATTTATTTTTATTTTATTTTACTTCATTCATACTCTCCCTTTTCCCCAGTGGGGACCCAAAGCAGCTTGCATCATTCTTTCCTGAATGCCCCCTCTCACAACAACCCTGTAATGTAGGTTAGGCTAAGTGTGTGTGATGGGTCCGAGGTCACCCAGCAAGCTTCCATGGCAGAGCGGGGAATTGAACCTCATTGCTCAGACCCTAGTCTGCCACTCTAGCCTGCAGCAAGCCTCCCTTCCGTGCCATTTTCCCAATCTGAAATGGCCCTGCGGAGCTGCTATTTGACCTTTCTGGGAAAACCTACAGGTAGCCATATCATGATGTCATGTAGCTGAATCCTTAGAAATACCTCTCACTAATTTCACAATGAGAAGGAAGGTGGCGTGGTATAGCCCTATCTTGTCAGATCACAGAAGACAAGCAGGGTTGGTAGTTGGATGAGAGAATTGCAAACCTTCTCTGCTTCTGACTTCTTGAAAGTTCCTTGGGGTCTCCATAACTCAATTGCAACTTGATGGCATGTGCACACACGCGTGCACATACACATACAATTTCAAGGCATTTATTTCCTAGTACGTGTGAGTTATACACCATCAAATACCTCCATCTGTACTCAATTGTCCACACATCTTCCACACCTGAACATTCTGAACATTCTGAGACATTCTGCCATTAAGCTTGAGGATCTGGGCCCTTCTCAAGGAGGTGGTTCAATATACCCCTTTTCTTCTGTAAAGAATGTGAGACATTCTTTTTGGAGCATAATGATATATAGTGCATTTTTGAGATGGATGCTGTTTTTTTAAACAGTGTTTTATATTTGCTACTAGCAAAAGTCTTGTGGAATTTTGCAAGCGAGGGAGAAAATTGGGGGTGAAGAGGAGAGATAAAGCTCAAAGAGGGAGCAACAAAGTCTCTTTTCCTCCTCCTCCCTCCGCCATGGATGCTTACACCCACATTCTTGCATTTTATATTGTGATGGATCTTCATTGTAAATTGCTTTGGGAGCCAATCTGTCTGAAATGTGGGGAACAGAACAGCAAATGAGCACATAAGTAAGACTTTTGTCCTCTGCACACACATGAAGCTGCTTCTGTCTAACCATTGGTCTGTCAAGGTGGACATTTATTTATTTATTTATGTCATTTATAGTCTGCCTTTCTCACTGAGACTCAAGGCGGATTACATAGTGTGAGATTAGTACCATCAGTATCGGGGACATTTCCATACAGTGTTAAGGACATTTCCACAACCATGCCATAGGATTTTACAAAGACGTAGCATTCGCAAGAATCCAATACAGAATCTACTCTGACTGATAGCGGCTTTCTAGGGCCTCAGGCTGAGGTCTTTGTCATCATCACCCATTATCTGATCCTTTTAAATGGAGATTGTAGGGAATGAACTTGGGATGCAAAGTGGATGCTGTGCTACAGTGCCATCGTCGCTCCTCATCCCATCATGGCCACATCTTGGCTGCGTATCTCTTTCTCCTTCCCAAGCGTTTCTCTGCTCTCTCCCCTCCCGCCTAGTGCAGCACTTTTCTATGTTTGCTACTGAGAGTCGTCAGCTAAAATAGACAATGAAAGTAGAGGGCTCAGGGCTTTGATTGCTCACCATCACATCCAATTACTGATAAAACCCAATTCCTTCAGAAAATGGTTGATGGAGTCGTAAACAATTCATTCCCATTAGTTCAGTGAGGTTTACGGTTCTGTCTGGCCAGGATTCTAGAGACAGCCACGGCTCAAACCCAATGACTGACCTCAATATGCGTAACCATGCCTTGATTTTATGGTTTTGTTATTACAGCCTGTGAGCAGCTGAATGTGAAAGGCTGCAAAAAGCCCTGAGCTCAGAAGTGAGGACTCATCCCCTTACCCTTGTAAACAGGGGCCCATGACCTTGCTGGGATGAAGAAATTGCAAGCCAAGAGAGTGTTGGGGGAGAGGGGACTTGACCCAGAGCTGTGCATTGGGGAGTTACTCTCAGGAATGCAGCCCAGAACAAATTTATGTACCTCCGACAGTCTTTGCAGGGAAATAACGCCGGCAGGCAACCAGGTCAGGACTGGAACTCTTAGCAACAGCCTGAGGGCAACATTTCCAAACTTTCTAGTTCTTCAAGGTGGGGTGAGAGGGCAGGGATGTAAGCAGGGTGGATCAAGCATGCTAAACTCCAGGTAATGGGTGGAGATCTCCTGGGATGACAACTCAACTCCAGGCCATAGAGATCAGTTCCCCTGCAGAAATGGCTGCTTTGTAGGGTGGACTCTACCTGCTGAGGTCCCTCCTCTCCCCAAGCCCCACCCTCTCCAGGCCCAACCCCTGCAAAACTTCAGGAATTTCCCAACCTGGAGCTAACAAGCTGAATCAAATGAAGTGTGTTGGACAGACAGGGTTCCAAGGTAAGGCAGGCAAGAATGGAGAAGCCTCCATTCTTGCATGCCTCAAGAGGCTTGGACTTCTTTTTTTTTTAATTACCTACATTAACTAACAATACAGAGGGAAAGAAGGGGGGCAGGGGAAGGAAAGAAAAAAACAGCAACATATAACAATACTACACTACAAATAATGCTTTCCCTTCATACTGCCATTATTAAAAAATTAAAACTTTGTAAGATATTGATGGAGTGGTTGACCTTGCAAAATACAGATTACAATCCAAATTAAGTCTTCCTCCCCACCCTAGGCCTCGGACGCAGTTCTCTCTGAGCAACTGCAACCGCAGTGCTCGTTCCCTCCCCCCCCCTTCAGACTTCAAATCCTTTTCTTCTTGCTTGGTGTCTTGCTGAAATTCTTGGATTTTTGTCCTCAAAATCCCTTAGTTGATCTTCTGATGTTATCTTGTAAGCTTGATCTTTGTAACTAAACCAGATACCTTCCGGAAATAGCCATTTATACTTTATTCCACGTTCCCTCAGAAGAGCTGCAAACTTTTGTTTTTTGAAAATTTTTTTATTGGGTTAGAATCCATTATTTTTACATTTACATTCAATTTTCCCCAATTTTTCCATCTCTAACCCCCTCCCTTTCCCCCCCTTTTTGTTGACTTCCAACAGCTTTCCAACCCTTTGTCCCCTTTCCCTTACTTCTATTAGATTCCTCTATCTAAAACAAATATATATTCTCCATTATTCTAAGCAGTACATCCTTAACTATTTTTAACATTGTATGCCCAAACTGTAAGTCTTTGTTTCCATCTTAGATAAACAATTTATCCCATTTTTCAATTTCAAATATTTCTATATATCATAAACCATGTAAATCATACATTCATTTAGATCAAACAATTTGACTTATTCTCTATATATTACTCATTCTATCTTTTTGTAATAATTCTATATATCTCTCATCACGTAGTCAATCAATTTGACTCCTCTGTATCTTCAGACATTCAGTTTGGTACATTTTACAAAGCTTACCAAAAAAGAAAATATTGTTAGTTAATCAATCCTTATATTTAATCCTTATAGTTAATTATTTTCTATCTATATTCTGTTTGTTAACCTATATATATCTATATATATGTCAATCTATTAATCTGACTGCTTATTAATTCACATTTATCTCTTCTCCCCCCGGTAAAGTCTCCCCCCTCTACTTCAGTAGTTCAGTAGTTCTCAAACTGCCACAGTTTTCCTCCCACCTCCCATTTCTTCTCCAGGTATTGTTTCAGTTTCTCCCAGTCTGTGTTGAACTGCCCTGAGTCCAGATCTCTCAGTTTTCTTGTCATCTTATCCATTTCAGCCATATACAGCAATTTGTAAATCCAATCTTCAATAGTTGGCACTTCTTGTACTTTCCATTTTTGCGCATACAAAAGTCTAGCTGCTGCTGTCATATAAAATATCAACGTCCTGTGTTGGGCTGGAATTCCCTCCATTCCCAAGTTCAGTAGCAGGAGTTCTGGGCTCTTATTAATTTGAAATTGTAAAATTTCACTCATTTCTCTTATTATTTCCCCCCAGTACTGCCTGGCTACCTCACACGACCACCACATATGATAGAGGGAGCCCTCATGCTTCTTACATTTCCAGCATTTATTAGAAGTATTCAAATTCCCTAGCGCAATCTTCTTTGGTGTCATGTACCAACGATAGATCATTTTGTAAATGTTCTCTTTGATATTAGTACATGTCGTTGTCTTCATTGTAGTTTTCCACAAGTATTCCCATGCCTCCATTGTTATTTCTTTATTAAAATTTATAGCCCATTTCACCATTTGTGTTTTAACTGTCTCATCCTCGGTATACCATTTCAACAGTACTTGGTATACCTTGGATATTCTTTTCTTATCTTCTTTAAGAAGGGTCTGCTCTAGTTCCGAATTCTCTATTCATATACCTCCCTTTACAGAGTCCGAATTATATAAGTCTCTGATCTGTCTATACTGGAACCAGTCGTAGTTAGGTGATAGTTCCTCTTGCGTCTTTATTCTGAGTTTGGATGCTTCAGTTTTAGTTATTTCTTTGTACGTTAAACATTGTTGTTCATTATCAACAGCTCTCGGGTCTATCACCTCATACGGAACCACCCACAAGGGAGTTCCTTCTTGTAGGTAAATTCTGTACTTCTTCCAGATTATGTATAGACTTCTCCGTACAAAATGATGCAGGAACATCGAGTTGACCTTTACTTTGTCATGCCATAGGTATGCGTGCCATCCAAATATTTTTTTATATCCCTCTAGGGCTAATAATTTCTTGTTCTTTAATGTCATCCATTCTTTCAACCAAACTAGGCAGATTGCATCATGATAAAGTCTCAGATTGGGCAGTTGCATTCCGCCTCTTTCCTTTGCATCTTGTAAAACTTTTACTTTCACTCGAGGCTTCTTGCCTGCCCAAACAAAGTCTGATATTTTCCTCTGCCATTTTTCAAATTGTTTAGCGTCTCTGATGATTGGTATTGTCTGTAGCAAAAACATTACTCTTGGTAACACATTCATCTTAACTGCTGCAATCCTGCCCAACCATGACAAATTCAGTCTATTCCATTTAATCAAGTCTCTCTCTATCTGAGTCCATAGTTTTTCATAATTGTTTTTGAATAGATCTATGTTCTTTGCAGTTAATTCGACTCCCAAATATTTCACTTTGCTTGTTACTTCACAGTCCGTTGTTTCCGTTAATAATTGTTGTTTCTGCTTAGTCATATTTTTGCATAATATCTTTGACTTCTTTTTGTTAATATAAAAACCTGCCAAGTCTCCAAACTCCTTGATCTTATCTATCACTCTTGGCATGTTCTCCAATGGGTCCTCTACAATTAACATTATGTCATCCGCAAATGCTCTGACCTTATATGAATAGTCCTTTATTTTTATTCCACGAATTTCCTCATCTTGACGTATTTGTATCATCAGAATCTCCAATACTAGAATGAACAACAATGGAGACAACGGGCAACCTTGTCTTGTTCCTTTACTTATCGTCAATTTCTTGGTCAATTCATCATTCACCACGATTGCTGCAGTCTGGTCTCTGTAAATTTCCTTAATTGCTCTGATGAATCTTTCTCCCAATTGTAGCTTTTCCATAGTGGCAAACATAAAGTCCCAGTTTAAATTGTCAAACGCTTTTTCAGCGTCTACAAAGAAGAAACCAACCTCTTTGTCACAACGCTTGTCATAATATTCAATAGCATTGATCACTGTCCTTAAATTGTCTCTTATTTGTCTGTCTGGCAAAAAGCCTGCTTGTTCCTCCTCTATAACTTCCGAGAGCCACCCCTTCAATCTCTCCGCCAATATCTTCGCAAAAATTTTATAGTCATTATTGAGTAGCGATATAGGTCTATAATTTTTCACGTTAGTCAGGTCTTGGCCCTCTTTTGGGATCAATGATATGTTCGCTTCACTCCAAGTGTCTGGAATCTTTTGATCCCTTAAAACCCCATTCATCACCTCTTTTAGGAATGGTGCCAGTTCATTAGCCATTGTCTTATAAAATTTAGCCGTAAGTCCATCTGGCCCTGGCGCCTTTCCTAGATTTGCAGATTGTATTGCCTTACTTATTTCCTCGTCAGTTACTTCACTGTTCAACTTATTTCTCCAAGCTTCCGAGATTTCTGGAAGTTTGGTTTTCTCCAAATATGACGCTATTGATTCTTTATTTACTTCTTTTTTATTATACAGCTTAGCGTAGAATTTATAAAAGGCTCTACTAATGGTAGTCTGCTCCAAATACGTTTTGTTGTCTTCACAAATTTTATTTATTATTTTCTTTTCCCTTTTCTTCTTCAATTGCCATGCCAGGTACTTCCCAGGTTTATTAGCGCCCTCAAACGCTTTTTGATTCAGTCTTTTAAGATTCCACTCCAATTCTTTATTACTCATTGCTGTTAGCTGTTCTTGAAGTATTTTAATTTCCTGGTATACTTTCTTTTTCCCTGGTCTCTTTTTTAGCTGTATTTCTTTGGCTTTTATTTTCTCCTCAATCTCTTGTCTTTTCTCCTCTTTCTTCTTTCTTGCTCTACCATTTAAGTCCATTAGTATGCCCCTTATAACCGCCTTGTAAGCATCCCAAACTTTATTGGTTGGTACTTCTTTATTCACGTTGTATTGTATAAAAAACTTTGTCTCTCTTCTCAATATTTCCATATTCTCTCTTTCCTGTAACAAGTCCTCATTTATTCTCCATGCTTTCCTTTTTCTCCTTTTTCCTAATTTCCACATAATTGGGTTGTGATCTGAGCCTACCATCGGCATTATTTCTACCTCCTTAGTCCATAACGCTAAGTCTTTTGAGGCCCAGATCATATCAATTCTTGATAATGTAGAATGCCTTGCAGAATAAAAAGTAAACTGTCTGCTTTTAGGATACTCTCTCCTCCATACATCTTCGAGAGTCTCTTGTTGAATCAACTCAAAAAAAAAGCTTTGGTAATAGTCCTCTTTTCTTTTGTGCCGTTGTAGTCTTTTTATCTAGTTCCAAGTCTGTCACTCCATTGAAATCTCCAGCAAGAATTATCTGGTCATATACAAAGTCATCTAAATGCTTCCTCAAGTCCTCAAAGAAGCTTTCTTTTGCACCGTTAGGTGCATAAAGTCCGACTACCAACACTCTCTTTAAATTCCAAATACATTCCACTGCTACAAATCTAGCTTCCACATCTCTCATAACAAATTTTGGCTGTAGCTCCTCTTTTATGTACAGCACCACTCCTCTTTTTTTCTTGTTAGAGGCCGCTACAAATTCTTTGCCCAGTTTTCCAGATTTTAAATATTTTACATCCTGTTTTCTAATATGGGTCTCTTGCAAACAAACAATGTCACATTTTTGTTTTAGTAGCCAGTGAAAAATGTTTTTCCTCTTATTCGGTGAGTTTAGTCCATTTACATTCCAAGATAATACTTTACACTCCATACTCATAATCTTGTTGGTAAGTCTTTTTCATTGTCCTTAATAAATCGCTCCATCTCTCTCTCAGATCTGATGCGTTTTTTGGCCCCTCCAAACTCAAAGGACACTCCTTCTGGTAACTCCCATCTGTACCTGATTTTCATGTCCTTCAAAATCTGAATTAGCACTTTGTATTTTTTCCGATCTAATAACACTGATCTGGGCAGTTCCTTCATTATAATGATCGTCTTGCCATCAATCTCCAATGGATCTTGAAACTGTTTTGTCACAATCCTCTCTTTCATATTTCGTGTTGTAAACTGCACAATCACATCTCTTGGTAATTTCCTCTGGGATGCAATTCTCGAATTCACACGGTATGCCACATCTAGGATAGCCACAACTTCCTCCTCCTCCTTCCCCAGGTATTCAGCCAACACCTCAGTCATCTGTTCTTGCGCTGACTTTCCTTCCACTTCTGGCAAGCCACGAAAACGTAGCTGCTTCTCCATATGTTTAGTTTCTGCAACTGACATTCTCCCCTTCACCAATCTCATCTCTGTTTGTTACGTGTCTGCTAAATTCTCCATCGCGTCTTCTACTGTTTTAACTCTCTGCTGCGTTCCTTGTAATTCACTTCGTATTGTTTCCATACCTTTTTTCACTTCTGACAGCTCCGATTTTACTGTCTGTGTAACCTCTTTAACCAGCTCCAATTTCGTGTCCTTAAGTTCTTTAATCATATCTAAAAGTTTTTTGTCCAGATTTTTATCCAGGTTTTCTATTGCCGATTGCCACTCTTTTTTTGACATCGTGGGGCTTGCTTTAGCTCGCTCCCACGAATCCGCTCTCTTCCTTAACTCCGTGGCGTAAAATTTAACGTTTTTCTATTTTAAATGTCCCGGTCTTCTTGCAAAAATTAAATTTTAAAGAGTCCAAAATGTCGGGCGTCTTTTCTCTATGGTTTCTCTATAATTTTGTAATCCAAGATGGCCTACTTCCTTTTCCGCTGAAGCCGCGACCCTTCCCCTTTCAAAAATGGCGATTCCCTACTTCCTGCCCTCCAGCAAGGGCCGCTTCTCTCCAGCCGCTCTATTGTTATTACGCACTTCCTGTCTCCCGTCTTCCCACAGCAGATCTCGCGATGGTGTCTTTTTCTCACAGCTCCAAAGCCACAGGTATTCAAAACAATAGTCCAATTTCTTTAATAACTTCTTTAAACTTAGTCTCTTTTCAAATACAATTCCTGCCGAGTCTTCCCCTCCTTTTCGCTAGTCTGTTGCAGTTTAAAAATCTACTTTTTTTCCTCTCTGTTTTTATGAATCTGTCCCGTATCAGAAGATAATGATCTTTACCTTCTCTTCACTTTTCTCGGGTTGTAATCGCTGTTTCGATTTTAAATTCTCCTCTCAGCTTCTTCCCCCAATCGAAGCTTGGGTATGTAGGTCTTATGCCAGCCGAATTGGCCCCAAAACTGCCGCAGAGATTGTAGCCGACCCGTCGCAAGGTGGGACCTCAAGGATCGGGAGGGGACCCGTTGTGTAGAGCCCCCCCTCGTCCGAGATCTAGCTCACCCTAGGGTCTTGAGCGTTCTTTGCCTGCTCCCCGCCTGAGAGCAGTCGGCCGCGGGCTATTTTCACCCCACCGGCCGGTTAAAACGGCAGTCCGGTCAGCTCCGCAAATGGAGCTGCGTTAGACCTCCATGAATCCCAAACCGGAAGTCTCCGAAGAGCTGCAAACTTTTTATACTTAAATCTTCTTTTCCGAACTAAAAATGGAACGTCCTTCAGTATCTTAACTTTATTACCCAGAAAGTCCAGATCCACATTGTATGAGTTGTATAGGATAGTGTCTCGGATCCTCTTAGATGAAAAATCGATGATGATCTCGCGAGGCAGCTGACGCTTCGTTGCATATTTTGAAGAAGCCTGACGGACTTCCAAAATGGCGCTTTTTACCTCTTCTTTAGTTGCCCTCGCGGGTGTCGCCAATAGTTCCGAGGCCAGATCCCATAAATTCTCATTTTCCTCCTCTTTCACATTCTGGATGCGCAAAATTGTCTGTGTTCGTTCCACTTGTAGCCCGATCAGCTGGTTCTCCACCAGCTTTAACTCTTTATTCGTTGCCCTCATGAGTGATGCATTTTCCCAAGCAGACTTCTCTGCCCCGCCTGCTGCTTCCTTAATGGTTTTCACTTCGCTCTCAATTAAGCCCACCCTTTGATCTGTTTCATTCAGCTTGTCAACAAAGGGCTTTATGGCTTCGATAACCGACCTCTTCACCAAGTCCTCGAGTGACTCTCCTTTCCCCTGCAGGGCAGCCGAGATTGACTTGCCCAAAGCGGGACTCTGCTTTTTCGCTGCCATTTTGGGGGGGGGGGCGCCGACCAAATTCTGAAACTCAGCGAGGGGGAAGAACGAGCCTTCTTAGCTTCAGATCCCACCACTCCTTCACGTGCGCTTGTAATAACAGAAGGGATTCGCTTACTTACAGGCTTCCGCCTAGTTCTGCTCTTTGCTGTTTTCCATGGCCCGGCAGCACTTGAGGTGCCGCGCACGTCTGCTGGCCTCCATAGGGACAAACGGGCAATTTACCCCCTGCATCGATTTCAGGGGGCTCTTCCCGCCGTGTTCCGGACCCTGCCTCCCTCACTGGGAGTTCTGGGGGCTAATCTTCGCAGATCAGCCGCCCGGTCAGGCTGCTCGGGCGCTTCCTCCCGGACCTGTGGAGAGGAGCATCCGACATGGCCGAGAAAACGAAACCAAATCCAAGAGGCTTGGACTTCTCATGCCCATATTTCTCATGAGCTTTGCTAAGTAGCCCCCCCACCCCCCAGGTCAGCAAACAACTGATAGGGCTGAGACACTACCTTGTTTAGGCCAGAGAGATGGTGAAAAGGGGAGCATAACTGAACTGACACTCCCCCTTCTGTTCCTGACAGATATTTTTTATGGATATCCTCTGGGTATTTAATATTTGTCATCAGAAGATTTTGTAGCACCCGTCAACATTAGCTATGACTTGCCAACTCCTGTTTGAGATATTCCTAGGTATTTAGGGATGGCTGAGTTTGGGGAGGGGAAGGAGCTCAGCAGGGATGTGATGTCACTCTAGGACTTACATTTCTCTTAGATTCTATGGTATACTATGGAGCCCACTCTCTGAAGTTTCCATTTCCTCCAAGGGAACTGATCTCTCTGATCATCTAGAGATCAGTTGTAATTCCGGAAGAATTCCAGGCCCATGTTGAGGTTGGTAATCCTGGGTGCCACCTGAGAGATAATTTGCAATGGAATTTAGTAAAGATTGCATCAAGGTAGGGAATTTTATATTAATCACAATAGGCCAATTTGAATGCTGACACAACAAAGTTCCAAGGCAACAAGACCAAATTCAGGGTGGATGCTGTCATTGCAAGGGATTAAGCTAATGCATAAAGAAGAGAGAGCCTTACTCACTCTCCCTGGCTGATATGCTGTATATCCCTGCTCTTCTTAGCCTTTCTGACAAGGTCTTCATCTTTGCTTGGATTGTCTAAGCTGTGTGATAAATTGCAGACGACCTCCTAACAGCCTCAAGGACATTTCCTAGATAAAGCAAGGAACTGGCTGTTGTATGACAAGGTGGACAATAGCGCTATTTGGACTTCAGGACAATAGACGGCAGAGATTTATGGATACCCTTCAGCTACTACCTCCTCCATACTGCTCTGTAATACAAGGGCCACTGGTTCTTAGCAAAAGGAACCAATACAATGTCTGCCATAAAATGTGCCACTGACAGGCCATGTAAGGCTTCTGGAGAGAAGGGATGCAGAGCCTGCAGAGCTACACCAGACAGCAAGCAAGCATGCGTGGGTGGCCACTGGGATTCTTAGGTTGCTTCCACCTGGGGATGATTTCTTGTTGTGCTCTCACTGCCGCTACAAATGCAGAGCCATTCACTGTGACAGCAGAGGGACTGCATTGGAGGGATTCTCCATGGTATCCCATTGTGCCTGCTCTCCCCCACTTGTTGCCAGAGTGCTTTTCTAAATTCTTTTAAAAAAATGTTAGTAGGTATATCACTGTATGCCCTGACCTAGATGGCCCAGGCTAGCCTGATCTCATCAGATCTTGGAAGCTAAGTAGGGTTGGTGCTAGTTAGTATTTGGATGGGAGACCACCAAGGAGATCCCAGGCTGCTATACAGAGGTAGGCAATGGCAAACCACCTCTGATAGTCTCTTACCTTGAAAACTCCAGAAGCCAGCTGTGAATTGATGGCACTTTAAACACATGCACATATCATTGCGTACTATTGATTTCTTTTTAAAAAGCTAGCAAAAATCCTGCTGGTAGCTGAGGGAAGGGAAATTGCAGACTTGAGGGGATGGCGGTGGGATTATGTCAGATGTGGCCACTGAGGTCTGAAAACTCACATCTTGCCATCCACACACTGATCAAACCATCCCTGAGTACCACCTTTCAACAAAAATTTGGAGAAGCAGCACAGAAAGATTTCAAAGCACTAAATTAATAAATAAATAAATAATAAATTAATAATAAAATTAGTCTGGCATTGAGCTAGCCTGAGATCTTGCACCTCATATAGAGGCCTTTGATTATTGTACATGTACATAGATCCAGAGGAGTTAGCTGTGTTAGTCTGTAGTAGCAAAACAGTAAAGAGTCCAGTAGCACCTTTAAGATAAACCAACTTTACTGTAGCATAAGCTTTCGAGAATCACAGTTCTCTTCGTCAGATGCTTCTGTGTCTAGCCACATTTTCTTGTGTGTCTAGCCACAATACTCTAAATGCTGCCTGCAAAGTGGGCTATAACACCCCCTTCCATCATTCCAACAATGAGTCACTCTGTGTTTGCTCTGATGCCACTGTCCGTCGCTTTTCTGCCTGCTATCGTGAGCATGAGCTCTCTGTCTGTGGAGTTTCTGGACGCTACTCGTCTATCACTTTTATGCCTGATTCCAAGATGGCATGTTGTATCATAAAATTTATAGAATTACCCCCCCCCCCACCTCCAACACATACATACATGAGTCTGCTACCTGTAAGCCTTTGAGTATAGATTTATTTTCTGCCGTGTTCCCTTCTCATGGCTTTGATACAATCTCCTACCCTGGGAGCAAGAGAAGCTTCAGAGCAGCCTGAGGGTATCCAGGAATCCACCCAACCCATTCTTTAAAACAGAAAATGTTTTCATGAGGCATCTGAAGGTAAGCATAGAAGCCTGGGTTGGCTCTGGGGAGTGTGAGCCACAACTGCATTGCCATGACCAAGGAGGCCCTGACAGACACCACGGGGGCTAATTTCTCAAAATGATGTGCTCAAGAGCAACTCCTCCTTAGAGAACCTCCATATTCAGGGAAAGCTTGTTTGGGAAGAGATATTCCGACCAATATATTGGGTGCAGCCTGCTATAGGCTTTCGGCTCAGAAGTAACCAGGGTCAAATCCACATTACTCATTCTAAGTCACATGTTCCCCGCATTCCCCACGCAATCCTGAGTGCCAGTCACATTACCTCATTAAACAGACGCATTTCATTCGCATTTCTCCCGAATATGTGGTCACAGGTTTTCAACGGGAGTTTCATGGTGGCCGTGAACGGGCCAATGCGCAATTTACATGGTTTTTTTATAAACCACCCCCCTTCCTGTCTCTCCGGCCGTTCTGAATGTTCCTATTGGCTGATTCAACTTGCAAGTGCTCCGTAGTCTGCAAAAGACTGTTTTTGACTTCATAGCATTGGATTTATTGATTATGCTGTTTCTGAATCAAATCTGGTAGTTTGAAAAATCATTTTGGGGTGAATCCACCCTCAGAACGGACTCGCAAAACTTCCTTTTTAACTGTTTTTTATTTTTTTTATTTTATATTACTGTAATATCGAAATTATGAAATATCGAAATAATGACACTCCAAGGAAGTGAAACTTCAGTAAAATTCAGGCACTGAACTGTCCTGCATAGGAAATGCCCATGAAAGCTTCCCACGTGCTTCCAAATTTCCAAAAAAGAAATGGGAGAGAGCCATCAGTGCTGTCAGTGGGGGAAAGAGAGGCACCATTATCTTCAATGATGTTTCTTTATAAGGCAAGATCGAAATAACAGAAAAGTGCGCTCAAAAAAATAAAAAAATAGGCGGGAAAAAAGGTCCCGCCCAAAAAAGCGGTTTTCGAGCGGCCATGTGACTGGAGGGACATGCGAGAAAGACGGATTGGAAGCAGGAATGTGAACGAAGAGGAAAAAATCATGGATTGGAGGCAAACGGAAGATATCCGATAAACATGCGGGTAATGGGTGAATGTGGATTCGACCATAGTCATTGTTACAGCCAACCAAGACTTGGTATAATCTGTGCTTTGCCCCCCTAAGTCCCACCACATGGTGTGACGGTAGTTTAATTCTCACAAACAGAAGGTGAGGCGGTCAGCCTGGGATGTACCACTTCAGAATGCAAAGAGGATGTGCTATTAAAAATTTTATTAAAAAATCACACAGAAAACTACCTCTTCAGGGAGAAGCATTCCAGCATAGCCTCCTAACTGCAGGGATCTGCAGGGATCATGAGCTAGTACACATCTCGTGCAAAACAGTACAGAACAGAAGGAGATTCACTTTCTCATCTATTGATAGTGAGGAGAATTAGCACAGCATAAGGGAGCTTTGACTCTCAATAGCTCATACCCTGAAATTCTAGTTGGTCTTTAAGGTTCTACTGACTTGAATCTTGCTCTCATAATGTCCAAGAGACTCAGGGCAGAATGAAATGGGAAACATGGAAAATGGAAGCCCTGTCTTAGTTCTTCCCTCTTATATGCATACACACGAACACATATACAAGAAGCTGCTTTGTACTGAATCATACTATTGGGCCAGCAGTATTGTCTACCCAGACTGGCAACTCTCTGGGGTCTCAGAGAGAAGTCATTCCTATCACCTGGTCCTTTTAACTGGAGATGTTGGGGATTGAACCTGGGACCTTCTGCATGCCAAGCAGATGCTGTACCACTGAGCCATGGCCCCTTCACCTTGATAATGTGCTGATAAGTTCATCATCACACCCCATGCTTCCTCACCCTGCTTCACGGTGTCTTCTGCTATTGGCAGAAGGTAGAGAAACTTGTACTGTTATGATGATAGGGCACAGGGAAGTTCAGTATTAGCATGTGGAAATATGACTTGGTGCTGTCGTTCTTTTGGGCTGTCATTGTGTGATATATAATTCATTTTGAGCTATAATCCTGGGGTTCCTAGGTTCTGATCAGTGCAGTCCTAAGCAGTTACGAGTCAATGCATTTAGAAGGGCATTACTCTGTTTAGGGTTGCACTGGGTGTCACCTTGGCCATGAACTCAACTAGATGACCGTAGCTAAGCCAATCTTTCTCAGTTAGCCTCAGTGTCTCCATCTTCAACTTTATAGGTTGTTGCAAATGTTACTGAAGAGTGTGCTTTGAATAGTCTGAAGTTCTCTATAAATACTATCTTCCTCCTCCTCTTCCTCCTCATTTTACACATTTTTATTGAGAAGTTTTATTGCATACGATTTTTTGAGCAAGGTCCCCACAAAGGATGGGAACCTCTACATAATTCATTCAAATTGAGGGAAAGCAGAAGAGTTGGAACCAAACCACAATTTAACAACAAACAAAAAGGGTCCATAAAATTTGATTGAAAGCTTAGCTTTATAACACCCTTTCCCAAAGAAGCAGTTCAGTGGTTGGATCACATGCTGAGAGGTGACATATAAGAAAGTGCAGATCATTCATTGACCTGAGGTGAAGTGGGATGCTGTCCCCATCTTTGATAATTCTAAATACAGAAAGAAAGCAGCTGTATTAAGTATGCACATATGAGGGTCATTAAAAAACCAGTTTTCCTTCTGTGCATGAGTTAAAATTTTCCTCTTGTGGACAAGTTTGGAAACAATTCCCCAGACTCTTTGCTCAACATACACCTTCTCCTGCAAGCAGCCCCATTATATCTTTGCAACATATTCCTTGCATTGAACCTTCCAAATAATTCCCTTCTATAATCAAACTCTCCAGAGCCTTAAATCATTGTTAGAACCACCTTGTTATACCCTGGAACTCCGAATGAAGAATCTCTGTTATAAATAATTGGGTTCGGGTATGAATACTAAGCATCTTGGCGTATTTCATATAAAAAGGATAATGGGGAAACTGTCTGTTGCTTGTCTTGCTAAAGCAGAGAAAAATCCCAGCCCTCATAGATCAATCGGACTCCTCATTCTCTTTCATTTTCTCAGCTGCAGAGGGGTGGGGGAAGAGATCCACACCTAGAAACTTGTCACTGTAAGAAAAAGAGGGCAGAGGGGGGAAGAGAGCCAGGACTGAATAGCCTCGGAGCTAGAACGGATAAGTGAGGCCAGTAACTCCACCTGAAGCATGTTCATAGCTTGGGGATGCTACTGGATCCTGGCCCAAGTTGGAGGCTGAGGTCTCCTCCATACCCTGATCACATCCAAGTAATGCCCTTTATGCAGGGCTGCCTTTGAAAATGGTTTGGAATCTTCAATTGGTCCAAAATGTGGCAGCCAGCCTATTGTCAGGGGTTGGTTACAGGGATAGTATCACTATGACCCCTATGCTGAAAGATCTACACTTGTTACTAGAGATGGGCACAAAATGAACCACGGAACAAAATTCCGTACAGAATGGCTGGTCCATTTGCACCGAAACGTGTTCCGTGGGAATTCATGTTTACAGAACAAACAAATTTTTCTAGCCATTCTGTGGCTGGTTTGGAGTTTCACAGACACTGCATGTTTCATCTCATCGGCTGAACCCAGTGCGGGGGTCTGTGAAACTGACAGCCTGGGCAGCAGGAAAAGAGGCTGTCAGTTTCACAGCCCCCGTGCCAGTTCCAGCGCGGGGTCTGTGAAATGACAGCCTCACGAACCATGAACTACGAACCAGGAAAAGGTCAGAAGTTCATGGTTCATGGTTCATGGAATGCTACAAACCACGAATCATATGGTTCGGGTTTCTTTGGGTTCATGTCCATGTCTACTTGTTACCCATCTGTTTCCAGGCAGAATTCAAAGTGCTGGTTCTTGCCTTTAAGACTCTAAATGGATTAGGGCCAGGGTACCGGAAGGACAATCTCCTGCCATACTATCCAGACCAGCAGTTAAGATTTGCCTCTCAAGCTGGGCTCTCTGTGCTCCTGCTTCCATAGGTGAGGTGGGTGTTAACTAGGGACAGGGCATTTTCTGTGGTGGCACCTTGCCTTTGGAATGCCCTCCTCCTGGCACCTACTTTATTTCTTTTAGGCACCAGGCTAAAACCCCTTTTTTTAACCGAGGCTTTTAATTAGGGTGGGTATCTTACCAGCTTTGTAATGGACTGCTTTTGATTTATGGATAGTTTTAATGCTGCTTCTGTCTAATGGCTTGTGTTTTTTTATTGGCTTGTTTTTAATACTTTTTTTCCCATTGTAAGCCAGCTTGAGCAGGACTCTGAACTCTGAAGAAACAGAAATATTCTAAATAAATGAAATAAACAATAAATAATCCAGCCACTGTTCAGATTTCAGTCAGCCTTGTTGACTGCTCATGTCACTTCCAAAAAACTATAAAGCCTTTCTTTAAAAAAAGAAGACTCAAGAAGACTGAATTCCCGCTACCATCCTTCACACTTTCTGATAGGATACGGATTACAGAAATATGTATTTGTCTTTGCTTCTTTTAATTTTTGCGTAGGGTCAGGAAGCCACGTCTTTCTGTTTTCATTTGTCTCTTTTACAATATTATTATGCAATTGGTGCAAAAACAGGTCAGGCAGCATTTCTATCATATTTCATTCATACGGTCAGGAAAAAGGAAACAGCCATTTCCTTTTGAGCAAGGAGAAATGAAAAATGAAACTGGGACCAAAGTTGTCATGAAATTCTGTAACATTCTTCATTCTGTGGCAACAAGCACACAGCCTCCCTGCAATTACCAAAATGTAGATGACTTCCAAGGTAATTTCCATATGGATGAAGAATTTAAGTAGAAAAAGGGTCTTGTGAATCACCCCTGCTAAACAATTTGTACTAGTACCAGTGATAAAATTCTATTTGAGTATTTCCTTCCTTCTGTGATGTCATCACGCAGGGTGGAGCATGCTGCCCACATGGTGCGCCAGCGGAGGCAGTGTGCGGGGCTGGGAAGCTGCCCGTGCCATTTGCCTCCCCACAGGACAGGGAGCAGCCGCCTGCCCCCTGTCTTGTGGGGCAGGTGAAGGGCTGGGAGACTGTCCTGTGGGGGGCTGAGAGGCTGCCCATGCTGCTGCCTGCGTGCTCCCGGCAGCTGGCATCTGCTCCCAGTGCCCCCTCCCTGGTGGCGCCAGGGGCAGACTACCCCCCCTGTCCCCCCTCGATCCGGCCCTGCTCTCCATGTATATCCCTGGGTTGGATCAGTACTCATGAGCTGGGAGTCCATGCCTTTTAGGTGCTTGCAGGTCCAATTTGTATCAGGACCATGATGTACAAGGAGAAGGGTCTCAGACCTCTCCCTGTGCTCTTTTTAAAACTATTTGTCCCATTGGGAAAGCCCACGTGTTCTCCATCAGTACATGGAGAGCCCTTCATTGAGGCAGATAGTGCCCTGGGGGCCATTTCAAGTGCAGGAAATGGGGCAGGGGGAGGCTTTAGCCCCCTCTTTCTGTGCACTGTGATTAGGTTTGCGAACCTCTAGTGGGGCCTGGAGATCTCCCAGAATTACAACTGATCTCTAGACTACAGAGATCAGTTCCCTTGGAGAAAATGGCTGGGCAATATGGCATTTCATCTCCCTGATGTCGCACCCCTCCCCAAACCCTGCCACCCCAGGCTCCACCCCCTCCCACCCCAGATTCAGCCCTGTGCAAGCCTGCAAGGCACAGACACTCAATCCCCTTCTGCACCGGGGACGTATCTCCTCACTTTCCCTGAAGTCAAGCTGAAAAGCATGGAATTGGCTTGTATGTGGCCATCCACACCTCTCTAAAACTCAATATTAAAATATTTATTTTTGACACCCAGATATTTAGTCCCCTATACAATATTCCCACCCGTGCCAAAGTGAAAAGCATAAAAAGGGAACGTCCCCTTGTGCTTTCAAACCAGCGATTTTTTGTTCCTGTGCTGGACTTGATTTTTTTTAAAAAAAACAAAAAGAAGGAAGAGGGAAGTGGAAGAATCAAAAGGAAGGGAAGGGGGGTGGCTGTTTAGATGAGAGCAGCCAATCACAATGCAGTGGGCTGACAAGGGGCAAGAGAGGGGGGAAGAGGGGGGAACACCAAAAAGAATAAAGAATATGCACAGGGAAACAGCCTACCGCAAAGCCGATTTTTTAAAAAAGTTGGGGTATAAGCACTCCTAGGAAAGCCACATAGTAGCCAGAGTGACTATTCATGGCAGCGAATCTGGTGCAGAGTCACACAAAAAAAGCTGCAGTGTGGGAACTGAACCAGTGAAACTGACTCATACAGGCTCAGCTTCAGAACACATCTGCCGGCTCAGCCTGGGGATCAACCCAGGGAAAAGAATCCATCGTCTAGTTAGGTACTCAGAAGAAGGCTGAAACCCAGAGAATTCAGATCATACCTTAAGACACAGACAGGAGTGATTCTAGAGGCTCCCTCCAGAAACTGACAGGGGAAAATAAATACACTCAAGACCTGCTGGCGTATTTTGACACAATTTGAACCTGGAAATACTCATGTCTAGCAAATGCCTCAGTTTGCTGTCTTTGATGGGAGAGAGAATTTTCTAAATACAGTATCTCAAGCCAGGGGCTTCTTTGAAAGAAAAAAGCTATCAGATTTCATTAGTTCTCAGGAAGATTTGTATCAAAGCACCTTGAGCTTCTTTAGGGATGATAACAATGATAATCACCGTATCTAATAGTAAAGCAGCTGGCCCCCATGCTGACTGTGAAAGCAGCAAAAAAGACAGTCCACTTACAAACAAGGTAGGGATTTCTTTATACCTGGGAGATTTCCCAGGACTGCAGAGAAGCGTAACTTTCTGAATTAACACAGAGAAAAGGGCGGCCGGGGGGGGGGGGGAACCAGAACAGGTAGAAGGGATTGAAGCGGGGAGTGCTGAGAGTCAGTTAAAGGGGGCTGAAAGAGGGAATTGAGGAAATTGTCCTGCTCAAGCCACTGAACGTTTATAGAATCCTGAGTGAGGGTTGCCAACTCTGGCTTGGGAAATTCCTGGAGATTTGGGGGTGGAGCCTGGGAGGTTGGTTTGGGGAGGAACCTCAGCCAGGGTATAACACTATACAGTTCACCCTCCAAAACAGCCATTTTCTCCAGGAGAACTGATCACCATAGTCTGGATATCAGTTGTTTGACCATATAGTTTCCAGCATGCTTCCCAGATCATCTGGCTTAGTGGAGGATAATCTGCCCCAGCCTCTGCTCCTTGCTGCCATTCACCTAGTCAGCGGGGGGTGGGGGGAGACCAGGAAAGGCCTAGGGTTGCCAGATATCCTTATCCTCCCAGTGGATACCATTACCCTCCTCGTTCATACACAAAGCATGTATGTGCTCCCAAACCTCCCAATCAGTCCACTGTGAAACACGAGAGTGCTCTTGGGGCGGAGTGATGATGTTACTTCTGAAAGTGACATCATCATGCCGCCCAGGGAGCATGCCCGGGAGGCCAGTTCCCCTGCCTCCTCTCTGCTGGCCAGGTGAGTGGCGGCGGCGGGTGGAGGATGGGGTAGGGGAATCTCCTACCCCCACTGGAGGACCTGGAATCCCTAGAAAGGCCAGAGGTAGGTCTGAGGGCCAAACTACAAGTGATGAATGACACAGGTTGGACACTTGTCAGCTTCCCTCAAGTTTTGATGGGAAATTTAGGTAGCTTGGCATAATATTGGACAAGTGACAGTTGAAAAGTCCATTGGACAGCAGTTGGAGAGCCAAGCTGCAAGACCAGGATGCCTACATTTCCCATCAAAACTTGAGGGAAGCTGACAAGTGTCCAGCTAGTGTCAGGCATCACTTGTAGCTTGGCCCCGAGACATGTATGCAAGCACGGGCGCCTTCCCTGTGCTGGAAAATGACATTTCTAGCATGATGTGGAAGTGTGCCAGGTTGTGCTGGGGGCCAATTCTCCAAAACACTAAGTTTTGGGCACTAAGTACCCGCTGCCCCATGCCCCTGCCCCCGTTCCCCAGTTTGGCCTTCAAAGGACCTGGTGACCCTGTTTTCTGGAGATTCCTAGAGCCAGCTTATGCCACTTATGAGTTTTCCCCAGAAGTGACATTGGGATGTAAACAACATCACTCACAGGATAGGGACATATTATACTGTTTCAATTTTTTAAAAAGACTCCCCCCCCCTCCAGCTGCTTGATGTGGACAGAGCATGCTCATTTCCCTTGGAATGCTGAAAGCCTGCAGGAGCTTAAAATATCTTGGTATGGGAGAAATGGCTTGGGAGGAAAAATTTCCTAATTACCCATTTCCTGTTCCAAGATACTTCCTAAATTCTGTCCATATTTTTGGTATGTGGCCATGAAGTTGGGTTATAGCCAAGTGGGTAGGCTCAATTTCCCTTCCAAATTGTCTTTGTCTCGCCTTTGTTTCCCTTAGCTCTTGCTTCCTTCCCCTCCTCATCCCTTGTGAGCCTCACCTCTAGCTCTGCTTCCTCTGGAAGTCAGTTCTGTCTTCAGTCTTGCTGCTTTCCTCTCTGTAATGTGTGTTGGTTGCTAGGCATGCAAATAGGTCTGAGGTGAGGGTAGGAATTAGTGTAATGGCTGCTGATGTCACAAAACCTCCATAAAACAGGGTAAAGTATTATACCCATGCACAGGCAAGGGAAAAAGATTGAGGGTTTTTTATTTTTTTGCCCAGTTAAAGGTTGTGGAGTCCCTAATTACAGTCTATTACCTCCCCCCTCCCTTTTCCTTTCAAGTGATACATCTCTTACCCATGTCAAAGTCATTCAGGAGGAGGTGGAGAAATAGAGAGACTGACACATGAGATATTATTCTACATGATTTTTAGTGAAATGTTAAGCAGAGTTACGCCAGTCCAAGCCCACTGAAATCAATAGGCTTAGACTGGAGTAACTCTGCTTAGGATTTCACTGTTTATGTGCTAAATGGGAAGCTTCCTTCTGGACATGCCTCAAGGCAATAGCAAGGTTAGCAATTGCATTGCCTGATAATTTCTCAGTGGTTCCTCTTCATTTCTCCCCAGTGTTTGCCTGCACCAAGAAGCAGATATTTATTGACATGTCTTCAACTGATCCCCAGGATTTATTGAGCCAAGGAGCAAATATTGACAATGAGTCTCTATGTCTGTTGAGAGGCAGAGTTGATTTGCATATTATTTTCCCCATTTGTTTTCGCCGGAGATCAGTGGAAAACTGATTTGGCTCGAGGCTTTAAAAAGAGCACCATCTCGCAGTTTAGAGAAAAAGGGAGGCCAATTTTATGACCTTCATAGATTTAGCAAATGCAACCATGCTGAGCGAGTTCATTCTGAGGTGTCTGTTGGGCGCAGCAGGGCCCATTACCATTATTAGCTTCATCATTCCGCTAATCCAGCCCTCTTTGCAATGCAAAGTGCTTCTTTAACCATCTCTCCATGGGAGCTGCCATTGTGCCACGAGCGCCAGGAACCCGTCGAATGAAGGCTGTTTATATCCCACACAAAATAAAAATGAAATGAAATTCTCCACCCAGGCAATCCAAGGTCTTTGCAATGAAAACTCGAATTCTGTGACCTGCCAAATCAGGCATATCCTTCAATTTTACACAGTTAACTTCTACTTTTGGTAGTCATGGGAGCATCAAGCGCACTGAAAGCCTGCCCTCTGCTGGCTTCAGGGATTTCTGCAAGCACTGCCCACAATACTATCAGGCCTATTCGCTTGAACATATGGCTAGAAACTTACTGTGGCGAGGCGGCATCTGGTGCACCACCAGAGGGATGGAGTTGAGGCCGGGAGGTGTGCACTCTAAAAGCAGGACACCCAGCTGGCAAAAGGGTAGATGGCGGCAGAAAGGAGCGAGTAGGGCAACAGTCCTGGCTCAGGTGCTTGATAGAATCTGGGCTGGGCACTTCAGGTGGAAGAAAACCCTAGAGCGGGCATTGCAGAGGTCCTTCTGTCCCTCAATGGCCACGGAAGTTGAGGGGAAATACTATTGGCACTGCCCCTGCTGCCAGTGAACGTCATTGTTGCACAATGCGCCAGTGCTGCTGGAACCGATAACGATAATCGTGGAACCCTTCACCCGGATTGAGATGGACTTTGCGTGGCCCCTACCAAGGACCTCCCAGGAACAACACTTCATTTTAGTAATAGTGGTCTATGCCTTGTGCTTTCCATCCGCCTTTGCCCTCTGAACCATGAAGACACCGGTGGCAGTCTGCGCAGCTGCCCTGTGTGCCAATGGCAGTGTTGGTGGAAGGCGCCTGGGGAGGATTGGCCAGTGAGAGAGGATAACCGGCAGGAACTCCAGGAAATACTGCAGCTAGCCCGTGAGTGCGCCCAGCAACATTTGGTGCACATCTGAACCGTACAAGGACGGCAGTAGAACTGGAAGGCATGGCTGAGGGAATTGGTCAAAGGGGCACGGGTGCTGGTGTGGGCCCATGTCCTAGGTCAGAAAGGTGGGGGACCCATGGGGAAACATCTACACCATCCGGATAGTGTGAACCTGAGCCCAAACCACGTGGCTTCAGATCAATTTCCTAAAAGGCTGGAAAGAGTCCGCCACTCTGATAGTGGTGGCCGCCAAGTTGCCGGAAGGGCAGGAAGTCCCACTCCGGGAGCCTGAAGATACGGGGCTTCGACAGATGGATCAGGAGAACCTGACTTGGGAACAGTGCAAGGAGCTGCGGAACCAGTTGGAGCAGCAAAGGAAGCTGTTTTCCTCATGACCAGGGAGGACGACTCTTGCGGAGCATGCGATTGACGTGGACCTGGGGGAAGTAGTACAAGAGCCACTGAGGCCCCTGATCTGGAAGGCCTGGGAGCTTGTGCAGAAGGAACTACAAGCTATGTTGCAAGCAGGAATAGTCGAGCTCTCTGTAAGCCTCTGGTGGAGCCCAATTACTCTGGTTTCCAAGCCTGACGGCTGCTTACGGAGCACTGACACCTTAAGGGGAGGGGAGAATGGTGACATGGCAGGGAGGGGCGCGCTTTAAAAGCATGGCCGGGAGGGGCGCGCTTTAAAAGCAAGACACTCAGCCGGTGAAGGGGTGAACGGTGGCAGAAGGAGCAAGGAGAGCAGCATGCGAGAGGGAAGAGTGAGAGACTCACAGTTGAATGTGGCACAGGGAAGTAAGGTCAGGCAGCACTAGCATGGGAGGGTCGGTGATGAGATAAGGGGGTGTGGTTGGCTGACATAAGAGCATCTCCCCTCCTCTGAGGCGTCAGGGAACATCACACTGATCTTCTGTGGAAGATGTATTTGACATCTGTCATCTCAGTCCTCGTACCAGAGTACAGTTGTGGTCCTAAGTCTACTAGCTATTCTTTCCTTCAGATTGATCCTCCTATCCTTGCTCAAAAGCATTGGGCGGGTTAGAATTCAGAAAAATAAAAAAAGTAAAAATAAACAGTAAATTATCAGGATTAAATCTGAACTGCTTTTTAAATACCACCCACTGAAAGCAAATCTCATTAAAGAGATTACAAAGCAGTTCCTGATGAAGCCAAGTTTTTGCTAAATCTCCAAGGATGGAATTCCATGCCAAGGAGCACCTGTCAGTACCTTGATCAGGTAATCCCATGGCTTAAGGCTGAGCTGGCTGTGCTCAAGTCTCAGAGCCTTCTTGGGCACAGATGGGAACAGTATTGTGCAGAGACCCCAGGAGTGGAGGCTGGGAGCCTGTCCATCAAAGCAGAAGAAGCTCCTGTCTGCTGAATTCCAAAAACCAGAGATCCCAGGCTAGAGAACACCACTTGGAGCATTGCAGGGTCATCTATGCTCTGGCATGGCCCTGACAGGAGCTCCCATTCTATAACGCAGGCCCCCCCCCCCTTGAGTTGAATTCAGATCAGGCTGTGTCCACACAGAGTTAGATATTGCACCATTGTTATGCTATAGAAATCATTATTTACAATTGGATTGACTTGTCCACACAGTATAATCCAGTTGCAAACGATTGCTATGTGCAGCAATAGTGCAATATCCAATGATTTGTGGATGCATTATGCATCCACATGTCAAATGCAGTTATCATTAGCGCTGCCTGCCAAATGTATTTCCTATGCTCAGAAATCCAAATCCACAGAAATCCAAATCCACTAATGACTGCAATGTGCTTCTCTGATTCAAGTTAGTGCAGAAGTCCCCTGTTCTTTGTGGCAGCCATCCTGATGTGTATGTAGGCCCCTTAATTTCCCTATTATTTGTCTCTACATCTGGATTTTGGTATTGAGTCTCTTTTACTCAGAAGCAAGATATGAGTTACTCCTAAGACTGGGGCTTTTAAAAATATTGCAATATGGTTTTAGTAAGTTGTGAGCTAGAAATATTTAAGTCCAGGGCTTTTCTTCTGGGAAAGGAGGTGGTGGAACTCAGGGCCAAGCTACACATGATGAATGACACTTGAATGGCAAGTGTATTTCTCCCTGTTCACTTACCCTTCACTCAATCCACTTGCCGTTCAAGTGTCATTCGTCATGTGTAGCTTGGCCCTCAGTGAGTTGCCCGCATTGGCGTGGAGGGCAATCTAAACTCCCCTCTGTCTGGAGATCAGGGGGCAGGACCACCAGCCATGTGACCATTTTCAAGCGGTTCCGGAACTCCATTCCCCCGCATTCCCTCTAAAAAAAGCCCTGTTTAAGTCAATAAAAAATGAAAGTAGTGCGTGGGGTGAGAGGCTAAGCTTCCTCGTTCCACCCGCGGCTTCTCCGCTTCAAATTGTGCACTGCTCCACCTACTCAGCCCCCACCTCCAGCCTCAGCTTTGAAGCTGTTTGATGGAAGCGGGGGGCAGGGGGGGCAGGGAGCCCAGATCCCGGTCCTCGCTGGATGTGCAATTGTGCCCTCGGTGTGGAATTGGAAATGTGGTGAAAAAAGCTGGTTGAGAGAGGGAGTTTTGAAATCCAGGTGCAGTGCCTTGAAAGAAAGCCTGTTTAATGAAATTGAATTCAAAGAGAGAGAGAGGGAAGGAGGGAGAGAGAGTTACTATAGCAGATATTTCAGCACAAATGCCAGAGAAGAGAGAGAAGTAGGGCTTTGTGAAAAGCCTTTGTATTATTGCCAGGCTCTTCAGTTTCATTGAACTGAAAACGAGGCTGTGTTTAAAAAAAAAAAAGGGGGGGGGGAGCTTCTGTCTCTTCCTCACTAAAATATCAGGTTGTTTTTGTTAATTCTTCCTTCCGAGGGTTTTGTCAGCTCCCAACTTTTGTGGCAAGCCCGATCTCAGTTGGATGGGAGACCTCCAAAGAAGACCAGGGTCGGTATGCAGAGACAGGGAACGACAAACCACCTGTTAGTCAGTTGCCTAGAAAACCCCGGAGAGGTTTGCCATAGGTCAGCTGTGACTGAATGACACTTTCCAGCACCATCTTTTGCAGAACTTTTCTGATCTAAGTATGAACTAGAAATTTTAAAGGTATTCCATGCATCAAACAAAAGAGCAGAAGCGCTATTCTACCCACTAGAGCAGCTGGGCAAAAACTATGGTTGTCATGCCAACACCTAGGTGGGGACTGGAGGTTTCCTGAATTTTTTAAAAAAATCTCCACGCTGTAGAGATCAGTTCTCCTGGAGAAAATGGCTGCTTTGAGGATGGACTCTGTGGCTTTATACCTTGTTGAGGTCCCATCTTTCCACAAACCCCACCCCTCCCAAGCTCCACATTCAAATCTCCAGGAATTTCTCAGTCTGGAGTTGGCACCCCTATGTCAGCTCCACCTGCACATGTGCCTTGTCAATGAAAGCTCAGATTACGGCAGTTGCCAGGTCTGCTTTTTTTCATCTTCGTCGGGCCAGGCAGCTTGCCCCCTACCTGTCGGCCTGTGATCTGGCGACAGTGATCCATGCAACTGTCACCTCCAGGCAGGATTACTGTAACTCACTGTACTCTGGGCTGCCCTTGTGTCTGCTCCGGAAGCTACAATTGGTCCAGAATGCAGCGGCGCGTATTCTGACTGGAACTCTGTTCCGGTCTCATATTACACTTGTTTTGTGCCAGCTGCACTGGCTCCCGGTGGAGTCCTGGGTCAGGTTGAAGGTTTTGGTCTGGACTTTTAAGGCTCTTAGAGGTCAGGGCTGAACATATTTACGGGATTGCCTCTCACTAGAGTTGCCAGGTCCAGGTTGGAAAATTCCTGGAGATTTTGGGTGTGGGGCCTGGAGAAGGTGGGGTTAGGGAAGGTGAGGGGCCTCAGAATTGTATAATGCCATAGCATCCACCCTTCAAAGCAGGCGTTTTCTCCATGGGAACTGATCTCTGTCACCTGGAGATCAGTTGTAATTCCGGGAGATCGCTAGCTACCACCAGGAGGCGGGCAACCCTACCTCTCACCCTATATCCCCTGGAGGATGTTACGATCATCAAGTAAACAACTTCTGGTGACCTCTGGCCCCAAAGAGGGGCCTTGCCTCAACCGGGGCCAGAGCTTTCTCGGTCCTGACACCTACCTGGTGAAACTCTCTGTCTGTGGAGGCCCGGCCTAAACAAGATTTGTTATCATTTCGCTGGACTTGTAAGACAGAGATGTTCCACCAGGCTTATGGGGGTTGAGGCAGACGAATCATCCAAACGGCCCCTCTCAGTAGGGGGGAGGATATGTCCCCAACCGTACATATCTTGAATCTTAACCACCCTGTCCTGTAGGCCCGAGATGTGTGGTAGAGGCAAAATGTGCTACCTGTTATGTCTAATATTGTATTTTATGACTGCTATCAATGTTTTAAATTGTTTTAATTGTTTATGTTTTATGTTCTAAATCTGCTTTGAGCCCACATGTGGGGAAAGCAGACAACCAACCAACCAACCAACCAACAAACAAACAAACGATCAGGTAGTAGGTGATAGGAAAGACCTCAGCCTGAAACTCTGGAGAGCTGCTGCCAGTCAGAGTAGATAATACTGACCTTGCTAGACCAATAGTCTGACTCAGCATAAGGCAGTTTCATGTGTTTTCTTACATTCCCCAGTTATTTGCTGCATATCACATTTCCCCTATTTGTCCTTCTCCTCTTTTGGAGCCTGGATTGCATTCTCTTTGGCCAGCTGCTGGTTATATGCAGAAATCCCCAATTCTTCTGCTTCTATTCCTATTGCACGGCCATCAGCACGGGAAACCCTAGACATGGGAGGGGAATGTATGCAAAAATGTATATAGAATCAATTGTATATTTATTAAGTGACAAGTGCTGATAGTGAATTAATATATCTCATACAAAATCTCATCTCTCATATGAGATTTTGTATGAGATATGAGATATAGGGGGCTGTAGCACAGTGGTTAAGTGGTTTGACTGTGATTCAGGACTCTACTGGTTTAAATCCCACTACTGCCATGACCTCAGTAGGTGGCCTTGGGTAAGCCACTTCTCTCAGCCCCAGCTCCCCAGCTGCCTTGTAGGGATAATAATAATACTAACTTGTTCACTGCTCTGGGTGAGGCACTAATCTGTCTAAAAGAGCAGTATGTAAATGCAGTTGTTCTTCTTGTTATTATTATTAAAATTATCCAAAACACATCAACAATAAGCAGAGGTCACATGTTATTATTGATTGACTTTACTAAGCTGATACAAGTTTCCACTGGAGTCTTAAGTATCAACCAGATATCGGCGTAATATGTACGCTGTTCCAAGTAGCGCTGTCTTTTGCAGCTCTGTAGGTGTCATTTCAGAAAGCTGCAGTTTTTCCATATGAATTGCAAAGTTTTTTGAGATGGTTCCAAGTGCCCCGATGACAATGGGGACTTCCATTGCATTCTTCTTCCATAGGCAGGTGGTCTCTATTGCCAGATCCCACCTCACAGGGTGATTGTTGTGAGGATAATAATAATATGCTTTGTAAACCGCTCTGAGTGGGCATTAAGTTGTCCTGAAGGGCAGTATATAAACCGAATGTTGTTGTTGTTGTTATTATTATTATATTTAATCATTTTTTCTTGTTCTTTTTCTTCGACTCTGGCATCCCCAGGAATTGCAGTGCCGATTATCCAGACTTTTCATGACTGTTATGTCTGGTGTAATAAGTTCAAGGTGCCGATCAGGTTGAGTTCTGAAATCCCACAAGATCTTGACTTGTTCATTTTCTAGCACCTTTTTCACCTGATGTTCCCATGAATTCTTTGATACTGGCAAGTTATACTTTTTACACAATGACCAATGAATCAGACCCTAACATGTCTAGCTTTGTAGTCCGTCTGTGCAATTTTGCTGCATTCAGAGATAAGGTGGGACACGGTTTTATCTTTTTTCCAGGCAAAGTTGACATTCTGGATTTTCACTGATTTTCTGAATTTTGGCTTTTATAACATTCATTTGCAATGCTTGTTCTTGTGCTGCAATGATCAGACCTTCAGTTTCTTTCTTGATTGTACCCATCTTCAAACATGCCCAAGTTAGGCTGTTGTCACTTTTTCCTTCAATATTTTTTAGATGTTGCCCATGTAAGGGTTTGTTCTTCCAGCCATTTAATCTATTCTCAGACTGTTTTCCTCTTGTATTCAGCATTTATTTTGGTTATTTTTAATATGTTCTCTGTTTTCACAGCATGAAGTAATTTTCTGTACTTCTACTGATGTAATCATTCAGGCCTCTCTTTTCTTCTTCCACTACCTGATGTACTTGTAATAGTCCTCTTCCACCAATTTTTCGTGGTAAATATAGCCTGTCAACATCACTTTTTGGGTGTAAAGAGTGATGCATGTTCATTAGTTTTTGTGTTTTTGAATCCAATTTTTCTAAATTGCTTTGAGTCCAATCTATTATTCCAGATGGATATCTGATATCTGATCACTGGAATTGCTCATGTATTTATGGCCTTGATTGTATTTCCACCATTTAATTCTGACTTCAGAATTTTTCGTATTCTCTTGATATATTCTTTCTGAGTCAGTTCTTTTACTTTCACATGCAGGATGCTATCTAATTCTAATATTCCAAGATATTTTTAATTTTCATTGTTTGATAATGATTTCATAATGGCAACATTATGAAATGTCTATTCTATTCCATCAATATTTTTTACTTTTCCCCGCAGCATGGAGAGTACTGCACATTTGTCTAAGCCAAATTTCATTTGAATATCATCACTGTACATTTTCACTGTGTTAAGCAATGATTCAAGTTCAGTGGAACTCTTTGAATACATTACTACTACTACTACAACAACAACAACAACAACAACAACAACAACAACAACAAACTGGACAGTTTCAAAGGCAGTCACTTCAGTGCTTACAATTCAACAGAAGGTGGAGATCTGTGATAAACTATTCTGTGTCTTTAATTTTAGTCTGTAGCGGAGAAAGGATGTATGTGCGTATGTGCACATGTGCGTGCATACACACCCAGCATTAGGATTGACAAATTCTCCTCTTACTGGCCAGGTATAGCTTCATGCTTTATCAGAGAGGCACAGGAACCATCTCCATTTTTAAAAAGGAAAACTATCTCCCTGTGTACGGGTGGTGGAAGAAGTTGCAGAAGTATTGTGCAGTTAACATGGCCATAGAAGCCATTGAGGAGCAACAGGTAAGGTGGTTGGTTGAGGTCATTAGGGACATCCCCAAATGCCTCCTTGTGGCTGGAGGGGAAAGCTGTGCCAAGACAGTTCACACTGGTTATAATACACTGTGGCTGCCTGATAACGAAATAAGTTGTGACAAGTGAAGTCTGGGAACAGCATGAAGAAAGCAGGGGGAAGCAATGGGTCAAGACAAATATCATGCGGATATAACTGGGTGAAGAGAGCATTGCAGTAGCAGTGGGAAACCCTACTGTAGTTTGGGTGCTGGAGGGATCTGAGAAAGCCAACATGAGAATACTAGAATTTCTCCAAATGGGCCATCATGACTTATTTATTATTTATTTGATTTGATTTATACCCCGCCCTCCCCACAAATGGGCTCAGGGCGGTTAACAACATTCATAAAACACAGTGAATTGATCACAAAACCATAAAATCAATAATAATCTTTAAAAAGTCATCAAAATAGTCCAGGCGCAGGCTATTTAAATAAATATTTGGGAGTCCGTAGATGGGCATAGTAGTTGGGCATAGCAGATGGCTGAGGGCAGCCCCAGAAAAAAGTGGTGGTCTTAGATGGAAGAAGGGGAACACCCACTGGCACTCAGCCAAAGGCCCAGCGGAACATCGCCGTTTTACAGGCCCTGCGGAACTGTAACAGGTCCCGCAGGGCCTGGTTCTCCAGCAGGAGAGCGTTCCACCAGGCCAGGGCCAGAGCAGAAAAAGCTCTGGCCCTGGTTGAGGCTAGACGGATGTTCTTTGAGCCGGGGACCACCAGGAGTTGCTTGTCTGCAGAATGCAATGCCCTGCAGGGGACGTAATGGTCCCATAGGTATGCAGGTCCCAGTCTGTGAAGGGCTTTAAACCCCAAGGTTAACACCTTGAACTGGATCCGGAACTCCACTGGGAGCCAGTGCTGCTGGCATAGCACAGGATGAATGCGCGCTCGAATTGGTGTTCCAGTAAGGATGTGTGCTGCTGCATTCTGGACCAGCTGTAACTTCCAGGTCAGGCCCAAGGGCAGCCCAGTGTAGAGTGAGTTGCAGTAGCCTAACCTGGAGGTGACCGTTGCATAGATTACTGCGGCCAGGTCCTGGGGCGAAAGATAGGGCGCCAGTTGCCTGGCCTCTCGAAGATGAAAAAAGGCAGACCTGGCAAAGGCCGCAACCTGGACCTCCATTGAAAGTGTGGCATGTAAGGTCACACCCAGGCTCCTCACTGTCGGTGAAGGTCTCAATTGTACTCATCGAGGATTGGGAGCCGGGTCTCCAGCTCGATCACCTCACGACCCAGACACAGAACCTCCGTCTTCAGGGGATTCAATTTCAGGTGACTCTGATGTAACCATACCGTCACAGCCTCATGACCCTTGGCCAAGGAATCCGGAGCGAGATCAGACTGGCCGTCCATCAGCAGATAGAGCTGGGTGTCATCCGCATACTGGTGACAACCCAGCTCAAAGCTGCGAGCTAAGTGGGCGAGGGGGCGCATATAGATGTTAAAGAACATCGGGGGAAGAATCGACCCCTGAGGGATGCCACATACCAAAGAATGGCGAGTGGATATCTGTTCCCTGAATGCCACCCTCTGTCCCCGATTGTGAAGGAAGGAGTTCAGCCATTGCAGGGCTGTCCCACGAATCCTCACACAGGCACGGCGATGGGTCAGAAGATTATGATTGACCATGTCGAATGCTGCTGTAAGATCTGAAAGTATTAGCAGCGCTGACCCGCCGTGATCCTGGTGTCACCACAGATCATCTGTGAGGGTGACCAGAGCTGTCTCTGTACCATGGCCAGGTCTGAAGCTGGACTGGACTGGATCCAGGATAGAGGCATCATCCAGGTATACCTGCAGATGTTCTGCTACCGCCCTCTCAATTACCTTACCCAGGAACAGAAGATTTGAAACTGGGCGGTAATTGACTGGATCCAACAGGATCCAGTGACGGTTTGTCTCAGTGACTTGTCTCACCATCACATTTTCACAGTCTTTCTAACGTCTCAGACACATAGGACTTGGAGGGGGTACATTCTAAGAGGAAAAACACCCAACATTTGTTTGCTGGCTTTGTCATTTGGAGGAAAGGCCCTTTCAGTGCCCCAAGAGGTTTCCTTGTCATCTCAGGCAGTTAGGGGGAAGGGTGGGTACAGGAGGGGTACGTTTACCAGGTGGACTAGCAGCAGTAAATGAATATTCATGGCCCAAATTCCCGCCTGAATAAAGATGGCTTTTTAGTTGGATTAAATGAAACATGCAGATCCATTTGTTAGCTACTTCTGAGGAAACTCTCCAGGCCTGGCACAGGGCACATTATGTATTCCAGCACTTGTGTAAGGAGAGTGATAATTAAGTCATAATATGCAACCAGGGCTGTTGGAGAACAAATATGGGTAAAAGTGAATTTGGTGAGGCGGTGCGAGAAAGAGAGGGGGGATGCCTCATTCCTAGCTCCTGGCTTTGCCTTCCTGTTTAGGCAGCATTATTGACTGAGGGGCAAGCATGGGGGTGCAGTATCATGCTATCAACCTGTGGGATTTTAGGCTGAGAGCTTGTGAGTTTCTGGGACTAGATTTGATGGAGCAGGAGTCAATTGGCACCGTAAGCATCTGTCAGACAACAGATACATGGGGTTCCAGATAAGACCCGCTTTTTGAAATGGGACAGCTACTAGAACTGTACCCAGAACCCCAAAGGGAACTGTGCCATAGATTTATGTGGAGGTCTTAAAAATGTTGGCCATTTGATTTTCAAAAGACACTCCTCATTTGCCATGAATTTGCTTTCCTTTGACAAGCCTCAGAAGGTGCACACAAGCAGCCAAGCCTACAAGTTTCAGAACCCCCCCACCCCAGTCTGCTGAGAGTTATGGCGGCTTCTAACAGGCGATGAGTAATCAGAGAAAAGCCGGCGCGTCACAGCTTCCTGCTGGAGAGTATGTTGTGTGAGCGGGTGGGCGAATCCCTGCTTTTCAATTTTTAATACCGAAGAGGAGGGGAAACCCTGAATTTAAATTTTATGAAGGATATCTTGGTTGCCCTTGGAAAAGGCTGTAAGAACATAAAAGCAGCCATGCTGAGTCAGACCAGAGGTCCATAATCTTCCTGTTCCACACAGTAGCCAGCAAGGTGCCCTCAAAAGCAGACTCAAAGCCTCTCCCTTAGTTCATCTCCCACCCCACACTGGTATTCATAGAGTTACTTCCTTTGAGTGTGGAGGTTCTACATAGCAATTGCAGCCAATTGCCACTGATGGATGCGTCCTCCATTAATTTGTCTAATTCCCCTTTAAAGCCAACTAAATGAGTGACACTTGTCACCCCTTTCTGTAACTGTGAATTCCATGAGCCAATCACTCCTCATGAGAAGAACTCTTTCCTTTTGTCTGTCCTGAGTCTACTGCTCATAAATTTAATTGGGTGCCTGTAAGTTTTAATATTATGGAGGACAGAGAAAACGTTTTTCTGTCCATTTGCTGCGCTCCATGCATAATTTTATATATCCCTATCATGTCTCCCCATAGTCATCTTTTCTGTAAGCTAAAAAGCACCTGAGATGCTCAAGTGAAAGGTGGGCCTGTAAATGAATGAATGACTAAATGATTGAATGAGTGAATGAGTGAATGAATGAATGCCTTAGTTTCCTAGGGAAGGTGGTCCAACCCTTTAATCATTGTACTTATCCTTTCCCACACCTTTTTTGGTGCTAAAGCATCTTTTTTTGAGGGATAACAACCAGAAGTGTACTCAGTATTCTAAATGCAGCTGCACCATAGATCAGTAAAAGGGCATTATAATATGAGTTGTCTTGTTTTCAATTCCTTTCCTAATTATCTCTAGTACAGAATCTTCCCTTTTTGCTGCCACTGCCCACAGAATTGACATTTTCATCGAGCGATCGACCGCAGCTCCAAGATCTTTTTCCTGGTCAGTCACTGCTAATTCAGAACCTCCCCCCCGCCCCATTCTGCATCACTTTACATGCCTGTCGCACTGTCCCTCATTTGCCATGTTGTCACCCACTAACAGATTTTGAAGACATTCTTTTGAAGTTTTTCAGAATTCACTTTGGTTCTTGTCACCCTGGGTAACTAGGTGTCGCCACAAACTTGGCCACTTCACTGCTTGCTGATTCCAGATCATTCACGAACAAATTAAATAATACCAATCCCAGTACTGCTCCCTGTGGGACCCCACTGCTTACTTCTCTCCAGGGATTTTTTTCTGGGAAAAGAGGTGATGGAACTCAGTGGGTTGCCCTCAGAGAAAATGGTCACATGGCTGGTGGCCCCGCCCCCTGATCTCCAGACAGAGGGGAGTTTAGAAACTTTAGATTGCCCTCCGCACCACTCAGCGGCGCAGAGGGCAATCTAAACTCAACTCTGTCTGGAGATCAGGGGGTGGGGCCACCAGCCATGTGACCATTTTCAAGAAGTTCCGGAACTCTGTTCCCCGCATTCCCCCTGAAAAAAAGCCCTGCTTCTCTCCATTGTAAGATCTATCTATTTACTCTTACTCTTTCATTCCCATTGTCGAATCAAGATTTGAGTCCAATAGCACCTTAAAAACCAACAAGATTTTCCAGGGTATAAGCTCTGGAGAGTTACCAATCAGATCCAAAGGGGAGAGAGCCCTTTTGTTCTACCAACTTATTAACTCTGTTGGAGGGAAGGGGGAATGTGCACATGAGCACATCTTTTTTTTTTTTTTTTTTTGCAGCACTACCTGGGCACTGGTCTGTCTCCCTCACCCCCAACAGGGCTCTTGGACAGTCAGTCACTGTAAGAAAAATTGCTGCTGGGTGGAGTGCAAGTAGACTGTTCAACTAATTAAACTTGATAAAAGAAGACTTCAATCATAGGTTGCAATTCTAAAGACACTTTCCTAGGGGTAAGCACTATTGAATAACATGGGGCTTACACCTGAATAGACTTGTTTAGGATTGCTTCCTTCCAGCCAACATCCGCCAAAACATTAAATTAAAAACAAATTATATCCACATCAAGCTTAAGTCAAGCCCCCTGAGGGCCATTCACCTTCTCTGCCCTTTCAAAAACAATCCTCTCTGCCCACAGCAAAAGAAAAACTTATAATTTATTGGCACTGTCATTACGTAGAAAAAGAAAAAGGTGAATATGAAGCAAGATTTTTTAAATGCCACTGCCTCCCCACTACGCTTTGCCAGCTAGTTTCCCACCATAGTGTACATCTGCTCACACTTGCCTTCTTTAGGGTCTGTTGTGTGTGTGTTGTAACTGAAGAAAAACTTGATGGATTGATGGTTTAGAGGGAGAGGGACTAATGATCAATGTGGTTTTCAGTTAAGAGTGAAAATAACTGCCCTAGAGCCTCATTTCCCCAAACGTCCTTGAAAAGAACAGTGTGTATATGTGGTACCGTACCAACGTTCGCCTTATCCAAGCATTCTTTGGGGTCCATAAACACTGAACTCTGTTGTAGTGTGTGCTCAAACTTGGTGGGTTGATGGTTTAGAGGGAAGACTGTGCTCTGTGCAATTTTGGTGCTGCTAATTGAAAAAACAGCTGCCCCAAAGAGCCTCTAAGGCCTCATTGCAAAAAAGGGGGCCAAAACTCACAGTAATGGAAAAAACCAAACAGATTAGATCTGAAATGGCAGCTCTGTGCCTGGGAAATACCAACAATGATACATGGTTCATTTGGAAACCCCGGATTCGAAACTGAAATGAAAATTTTCTCAGTGTACTCCCCTAATCATTACCACAATGTTGAAAGTTACGCACAAAGTAAGAGAAGGCTCTGTGAATCTCGTTAGGCCAAAGTCACACACTGCAATCTGACTGTGGATGCTGATTGGCTGATAAAGCCATCCATGGTGCCTCATCCTCATGCTGCCCTGCTAGGCCCCGCCTGAGCTCTTTGGGCACAGCCACTCCCCTTTGAGATGCTGTACAGAAAATGTCTGCCTTGTGAGGCAAGGCCAAATAAATAATGGTGCCGTTGTCCCCAACTTGTTGACATCACATGAAGCACCAATGGCCAAATGTACCCATGGTCTATGTACCTTGCCGCCGTCTTTTCAGGGGTATGTGGCCACATGGCATCCTGCACTTTCATTGGGGGTAGGAACTGTGTTTCACATCAATGCTTAGTTTAAAAGCACTGTGATTGCTCTTCTCAATTGGTTTAAACATGCTTGCATCTTGTACCAAGTCCTGAGCACCAAGTCCAAGGTTGCCACACCTCTAGACTGTTCCATGACCAACTGTACCAAAGCACAATCACTTATGGTATCTAGAATTTTTTTCCCCCATGGCCTGAATAGTTAGCTAGCTGAAGACACCCTTTAATGCACAGTCTTCTCCTCCAACTGTTTTCCTTATTTCTTTCTCCATTTCAAGGCCATCCTCAGAGTTTTGGCCAGGTGGTTGATAATGTGTCCCATCACCTCCTCCTGCACAGCCACCAGCTGGGTCTCAGCCAAGCAGCCCCTGTGGGGCTGTCAGAGCCATCAAGGTCACTTGGCTGTGCTTGCTCCTGAGCTGCCTTAACATCCCAATCCACCCTGAAAGCAGCTTTGCCTTGCATGCGGGCACTGGCTGATCTGATCTGACAGAAGCCAAGCCAAGATTACATTCTGACTGGAGGTTAGTTTGATTTATTATTCCCAAGCACCTTTAACACAACGGAGCTTGCAGGTTTGCCGCAGCAAACGGCCTGCGTTTCACCACTCATATAAATCATTTTACAGCGTAGGAATGCAAGAATGGAAAACGTTAGCAGAGAATAAAGAATTCCCACGTTTCTCACTGGTAACCAGCAAGACAAGATAATCAATTTCTATAAGATGAAGCACCAGTGTAAAAAAGAAAAAAAAAGGTGGTGGCGGGGGAGAGAACTAAAATAAAAAACAAGGTAGGAAAACAAATCAACTTCCACCTCCCCAATTACTGCAAAAAAGGCCTTCTCTTTGGCTTGGTAGTTGGAGAACAGCAGGGCTCTTATCAAAGTGCAACTGAGGAGGGAGGAGAGAGAGAAAGAGAATCCAGCGGGAATGACAAGCAAATGTCCATCAATTTTGCATCAAAATAATTTGAATCCTGCAAACATTTCTAACTTCATCTCTAAGGGCTGGTTCATCTAGGCAGATATATCACTTGGTTATTCTGCACTATATCATATTTTAAAATTTCAGTTCTACCTGTCTTCTAATCTGGAAGGTTCCCCAAGACAGCTTGCATCCTACTATATAAAAGGCTAAGTGTGTTCCAGACAACTCACTTCCTACCCTGATGTGCCACCAGAGGGTGCTGCCGTGGAGGGAAGACCAGGCGAGGCAGCCCATCCTTCCAGAGACCGGGCCACAGCGGAAAGCCCAGGCTGGGATCAGGCATGGAGCAGGGGGCAATGCCCACCCCCCTTCACCCAGCTGGGATCAGGAGTGGAGCAGCTGGCAATGCCTGCCACCTTCACCCAGCTGGGATCTGGAGTGGAGCAGGTGGCAATGCCCACCCACCCACCTTCACCTGGCCGGGATCAGACATGAAGTAGGAGGTGATGCCCGCTTCCCACTTCACCCAGTCTGGATCAGGAGTGGAGCGGGTGCCAATGCCCGCTCCCCCTTCAACCCGCTGGAATCAGGCATGGAGCAGGCAGCAATGCCTGCCTTCCTTTCACCCAGCCAGGATCAGATGTGGAGCAGGCAGCAATGCCTGCCCCTCTTCACCTGGATGGAATCAGGCGCAGAGCAGGAAGCAATTCCCACTCCTCCATTCACCCAGCTGCGATCAAGAGCCGAGCAGGTGTCAATGCCCATCCCCCCCTTCACCCGGCCGGGATCAGGCGCAGAGCAGGTGGCAATGCCTGCCTCCTCTTCACGCGGCTGGGATTAGGAGCAGAGAAGGTGGCAATGCCCGCCCCCCCCACCTTCACCCAGCTGGGATCAGGCCCGGAAGAGGATGCAATTTCCAACCTCTCTTCACCCAGCCAGGATCAGAAGTGGAGCAGGCAGCCGTGCACATCCCCCGCTTTCATCCTGCCCACCCTCCGTTCACCCTGCTGGACTCAGGCACAGAGCAGGAGGCAATTCCTGCCCCCCTTCACCTGGATTAGGAGCAGAGCATGAGGTAATGTCCATCCCCCCTTCACCCGCTGGGATCAGTCACGGAGGAGGAGGCAATGCCCGCTTGCCCACCCTCCCCTTTCTAGAGCCTGTTGTATTTCCCCCCACAGTGGGCTTTGTTACTAGTAAAATAATAAAAATGCAGTTATATTGGAGCAACTTCCATCCTTTCTGACACCAACATTGCTCTAGACCCCTAGCACATCCAAACGTCCAGTGATCACTCTGCTGTCATGACTGTTCCCATCCTATTCTACCTGATCTCACTCCCTTGACTTCCTACAGAATGTGTTGGGAAACCCTTTTATCTGGCATCTCACCATAGTCTGAGTCTGCGCATCTCCCAGAACTGCTGTAATTACTGAAGAAGCACTTATTAGTTGGGCAGTAAGTAACATTTTTTTCAAAAGATGTATTTTTGTTGTTTGTTTCCCACAACGGGCTTTGCAGGAGCCCCAATAGTATTGGGCGGTCCCAGGAGCAAGTGTGTGTGGGGGTGCCACCTCTTGCCAGGAGATGCCCTGGGAGATAGTCCCCCCATCTATTTCCCCAGAAAAAAAGCCCTACTTATGGGGATGTATCTTACCCATCTTAAAGGAGTTAGATTGGTTGCCAGTATGTTTCTGAGTCAAATTCAAAATGCTCATGACCTTTAAAGCCCTTCATGGCCTTGGACCCACAAACTGAACGGATCTTCTCCTCTGATATGTCCTGATGCGCCAACTGAGTTCTTCAGGTTGCCACCTACTGCCTGTCCCACCTCTTAAGATGTCTCAAAACCATAGGCACTTTCTGGGCAGGAGGGGGGATTGTGAGGTTTTATTCTATTGGTTTTAAATTATAATGTTTTAACTGTGATATGTAAGATTCCTTGATCCACAAGGAAAGGTGGGTTATAAATATCTGAATAAATAAATATCAAAGAATTAGCATAAATATCAAGTACACATAGGGTTACCAGGTCCCCTGGCTGGGGCAGGGGATCCCCTGCTCCCCATACCCCACAACCTCTTACCTGGCTGGTGTGGGGAAAAGGTGTGTGGGACAGGAATGGGAGCTCCGGAGCGCACATTGTGCACTCCAGAGCCTTCATTGTCGCACTGGGAATGACATCATCCCCAGCATTCGTTCTGTTTTCCCGAAGCTGCCTCAGTTTTTGCTTGACATTCCCAGCATGACAATGAAGGCTCTGGACTCTGGAGTATGCATGCTATGCATGTGCATGGTAAGTTTCCCCCAAACACATGCCCCCTCACGCACCCCCCATGACCCCCTGCATCCCCTAGTTTGGGATGTACTTAGCAACTCTAAGTACTCACAAGGAAATGAGCCACATAAAATGTTGACCCTAATATTTGGAAGGAACTGGGAAGAGCAAAAATAATTTATAATAACTTCCTTTCCAGAATAGCCAGGAATTGCACCACACCTACAAAACTACAGTTCCCAAGCTTCCTTGCAGGGAAGCCATAATGTTTAAAGCAGTTTAAGTTTGTAGCATGAACATGCCCTTGGCTTCTTGAACTCTCTAGAACATAACATCCCCCAGAGGAAAAGATTTCATTTTCAAGCGGTAGAAATGAAAAAAGGCCTTCCTCTGTGCTCCTGGGAGTGTGCCTAGGAGACTAGCAGCCTTGTTAGTGCCTCATTAATGCTCATTGCTGCTGAGCAGACTCTGTGGGGATGGATCCTGCTGTGAGATCACTGGATTGATGAGGAAATTCCTGCTTAACCATAACAGGGAAGACCCTGTGAAAAATGGCGCTCTGGCACAATGTGTGTTCATGGAGCACTAAGCAACTGCCAATGATAGCAGAAACTAGCCCTTACCCAGAGGACAGTGGCTCTTGGCCAAGGTTTCATTCTGCTCTGGATATTTTTTGGAAGACCAAGACCGAGCTCTGAACTGCCTCCAAGGTAGAGTTGAAATGAATTTGGCCGTAACAGATTCTCTTCACTGTACTCCCCAGATCTGCAGATACTCACCAGCAATCAACGCCTGAGGATTTTGCAGAGATGGTTGACATTTAACAGCACGGCCTGACGGCAGTCGGCAACACTCAATGCAGAACAGCACCTGACATGTCATAGTGCTTGACAGTAACTGAGAGCCAACATGCAACAGCTGTCCTCTCTTGAATTGGACTTTTACAATGCAGGCGAGGGTCTCATTTTGTAACTTCTTGACCTCAGTGCTGCTTTCTTAATTTTGGTGGAGTAACTAATGATTCTAAGATGGTAATAACGATGATAAGGTGAAAGGCTGTTATTCAATTTAAGGAATCAATTAATTGTGTGAGGCCGGCTGGGCAAGTGAGTGAGTGTGCTGCAAAGCAGCGGCGAGGGCAGGCACGCACAAGCTGCTCAGCTGAGCTGCAGCCCAGTGCAGCACCCCGCTCGAGCAAGGGAAGCAGGCTGGGTGAGCAAGTGAGTGTGCTGTGGCCCGCCGCAAAGCAGTGGTGGGGGCAGGTGCATGTGCTGCTCAGCTGAGCTATGGCCCGGCGCTTCATCCTGCTCCAGCAGGGGAGGCCAGCTGGGTGACTGAGCGCACACGCCATGGCCACTGCAAAGCCATGGTGGGGGCTCAACTGAGCTGCAGCCGAACGGAGGTGGGGGTCTCAGCCCACCTCCCCAGTGGTGTGGTGAGAGAGAGGCACCTGGCATGGGCCAGCACGCTGTTCCCCCACCCTCGTGCTGCATGTGCTTCTCCCCCCTTGCAGGAGCAGGCTTACCTTTTAAAATGGCCATTTCTTGCAGGGGAACTGATCTCTGTCTGGAGATCAGGGGGCAAGGCCACCACACATGCCATCTCCTTGGAGAGGTTCCAGAACACTGTTCCGGCACATTCCGGCAGAAAAAAAGCCCTTTCTATAACCTAGCTCCTGATAGTATGAGGCTACAGCACTCTAGACCAGCTGCAGTTTCTGTATTGTCTTCAAGGGCAGCCCAATGTAGAGTGCATTACAGTAATCCAGCTTTGAGGTTACAGAAAGATGGATCAGTGTGACCAATTGGCTGGGAAAGGGCTGATAGAAGGCACTACATCAGATGGCTTTTCAAACAGCAAGGGTGTGTCCCTAAGAACCCCCAAGCTCTCAACCTGCTTGCAAAAGCTAACTCCACTCCATCCAAGACAATCACCTCTGCCTTGTCTGGATTTAGTTTCAATTTGTTCCGCCTTAGTGACCTGACTGGGGGGCAGGGTGGGGCAGTTAAGGTTCCCGACAGCCATTGTGTTTGGTATACCTTTCTACCATCAAAGCTAGAGACTCTGGCTATCCCACTCTGGCCGTCTGTTTGTCACATCATAGATGAGCCTTCCCTTCCTTTCTCTAGGACTTTATACAGTCGGCTGCTCCAGCTGAATTATGTGCACAAAGCCTGTCCTCCTGCCTCTCTCAGCCATTCCCAGTGGACTGCTTCTCCCTACCTAGAGTCAAATTGTATTAAATCCTTGTCAGTCACTCCACACCTGACTTCAGCTGTAGAGTTTAATCATTCTAAGCAATGTTTCTATTCCACCTGGCTCTCACCCCGACATGGGCATTGCCTATCTTGAACAATCATCTTTTGTGTCCATGAGGGCTCCTTGGATGGGCTGAAGCGTGTGTGTGTTTGTGTGTGTGTTGGGGAAGCAGAAAGGAGAACAAATGTGTGGGCCTGAATCCCACACATAAATTTGAATGAACCCCTCAGACTTCCAGCTCCATTTGCGATTGTGCTTTCGTTCCTGCGTTATCAGTCGCATCTCTTCCCTGCCCCTCCTCCCACAGCACTGAAAACATTAGAACAGTTAAACAGAAAGGAACAAAAGAAACAGACTTAATTAAAAAAATACCCCAAATGGCTGGTTCCATGGAGGGAGGGTGAAGAAATCCTAATGTTAGGGAGGGTGATCATATCCGACAGAGAACTTTTATTCGATTTCTCTCCCACTCCAATTCAGAGGCTCAGAGCAGTTTTCAGTAGCTTTTCTGGATGCAGACACAGCTGCCTTCAAAGGCCCTCAAAATCTCTGCAATTAAATGTCTAGGGGACAAAAGGCATCAAATGAAATAAAATCTACACCATATTGACATAAAATCTTCCTGTAACGAAACACTGCTGGGGCGGGGAGAGATTTCCCAATTTTTGCTGCTCCACATGTACAGAATACTCCACACGGAGCAGCAAACACAGGGAAATAACTCCCCCCTCGCAGTACTGTATTATCATAAGAAAGCAGCTTGAGGGGGCATGCAGGAGCCCTCCCTCCCCAGTGATGTTTTGAGCCTGTTTGGGTCCTCCTTTGAAAAAAAAAAGCCATTCTTTGCACCTGCTGTGCAGCTGTGGGGAGAACCCAAATTCGGTCCAGGAACCTGACTGTGTAGTTTGGCCAAGAGACACTCAAAATACATGAGGGAGAGATGGGCTGGAATCGAAAAAGAGAGCCACAAAGAATGCCCGCAGAAATTGGGGGTTCTGCTCCTGAGATGCTTCAGAGCTGGACACGAGGAGCACAAGCCACGATTGCAGCTAATTGGAACCAGAGGCCCGAGGAGCAGCGAGCTGCCCTGTCCGAGGGGGGATGTTGCTGAGCTTGGCTCCTTTTCCAGCATCTCATTGCCTCGGTTGGAAGGAGAGGTCTCTGAGACTTGCCACTGGGGCTGTGCTTCCCTTTCATCCCATTCATGCTCTTGTCTTTTATGCTGACTTTGTCTTGCTGCTGTATTTTTAGATTGAACAAATGCAGCAAACCCAGGCGCGTTCCTTGCCAAATTGGCTGGTTCCTATTGTCTGCTATTAAGAACACTTTCTCCCCTAATTGGCAGCCTCTGTCTCTCTTGCCAAGCCAGGGCTTTGCTTTCTGATGGTGGGAGTTGCTCTCATTGTGTGTGTGTGTGTGTGCGTGCGTGCGTGTGCGGGTGCGGGTGCGTGGATCAAAATTTGTGACTCGAATGCATCATAAATTTTCATGCGATCACCCTGCTCTTCCTAAGCATGTGGAATGGCAAGTCATGACCCTCTCTCTACTGCAGGCGTTGTCTAATTGTGGCACATTGAACCACACTCCTCGTGGCTTGGCTTACTCAACCATGAGGCCTGTCTGGGATGCTGACTACCAGGGCTTGGTCAGGGACCATCTTCCTCTGAGTTCAGAATTCAAGGGTGTGCACTACAGCTGTTTTACAAAGAGGTCCTTTCTTGTTGCTTCTTGTTTTTGTTTGCTGTGAGATTTTTTTTGCCCGTTTCCTTGCTGGTGTTTCTGATTCTTTCTTTACTACTGTTGTGCCTTTTAAATGGAATTTTACGCCAGGATTATGCCTTTACCACGTTACAAATTCACCATTTATTCACCAAACTGAAGCAAAAATAATGTTAAAGATGTGAAAGGTTAACAGAATCATTTGACGTATGCAACAATGCAAAATTTAGGATTCACAGATTCAGTGTGCACGAGAGCGAAACAATACTGAAACGGGGACTTTCAAGTTAAAAGGGTGGGGCTGTGAAATTTGGTAGCAGCCTGATTTTTTTTTTTTATTGGTGAGTACATAAAATATTACACAAATTCCCCATCTTACCTAGATTATATCAACCCCTACCCTTCCCCCCTCCTTATAGACTTCCAACAGCTTTCCAACCCTTAGCCCATCTTATTATTTAAATTACTCTTAACTATAATTTTTCTAAATCTTATATATATTGTGTCACTTATTCTAAGCATATTCAAATTCTTCTATATTTCCAATTTACTGATGTATCCAATCTACATCTCACTGTTTAACCTATCTATTTTAATACAATCTTCTTAATACTAATATTAGCTTAGATTGATTAATAACTAAATTTCCCCATTAATGGTAAAGTTACTTCTCTCTCCCCTTTGTAAAATCACACATTAATAATTCTCAAACTGCCACAGTCCTCCTTTCACATCCCATTTTTTTTCTAGATATTGTTTCAATTTCCCCCAGTCTGCAATATATTCTCCTGGATCAAGATCTTTCAGTTTTCTTGTCATTTTGTCCATTTCTGCCATGTACAACAATTTGTAAATCCAATCTTCTGTAGTTGGTATTTCTTGTACTTTCCATTTCTGCGCATATAGAAGTCTTGCTGCTGTAGTCATGTAAAATAACAATGTTCTATACTGCTTTGGAACATCTTCCATTCCCAAGTTCAGTAGCAGCAATTCTGGGTTCTTATTTATTTGGGTTCGCAAAACCTCATTAATTATTTCTGTTATATCTCCCCAGTATCGCTTAGCTACCTCACAAGTCCACCACATATGATACAATGATCCTTCATGCTTTTTACATTTCCAGCATCTGTCTGACATATTTGCATTTCCAAGTGCAATCTTCTTAGGCGTTAAATACCACCTATACATTGGTAGCAGCCTGATTTTATTGCAGCAGCACCAGTCTGAGCTGGAGTATAAAGCTTGGCTTGGTGCTGCAAGCAGAAAGTGGTATTCTGTGGACTATTCAAGGTAGGGTTGCCGTTCTCCCAGTGGGGTTGGGGGGTGGAGGATACCCTGCCCCGAGCCTCCTCCCCCTGCCGCCACTCACCTGGCTGGTGGGGGGGGGGAAAGCGTGGGAATGGGCCTCCCAGGGGGCAGTCCCAGTGTGGTATGACAACATCATTCCTAGGAGTGTTCCCAGGCTTCACATTAGTCAATTTGGCCAATATGGGGTCCCAAGCCCTGAGCGATGACATCACTCCTGGTAGTGACATCATGCTGTGCTGGGAATATGTGTGTGTTTTTGTGAGCGCAAAGACATCAAAAAGATAAGTGCCAGCCTCCCCCAGGTGAGGGGACCTGGCAACCCTAATCCAGGTGGCTCCTCATATTTATACCAGTTCTGGACAATCCTGAGGTTTTATTTTACTCATCATTCACAGGGTCCTCCTTTTATCTGTGTTCAAAGAACATTCCAAGGCTGAGACCCAAGAAATTTACAGGTTAGGCCCCGACAAAGGCCATGAGGATCCTAGTTCAAATTAAAAGTCCCCAGAACTCTGTTATCTAGGCAAAATAAGCCCTGAACTCACCTTTTTGCTTCTTCGTCGTCGTGAGAACTGGAGGGCAATTTTGACACTCCACCCAACTCCAGGCCATCACTGGTTTGTCCAGAAATCTCCTCCCACTTTGGCCAATCCATGCCCCTTTGCTAAAATTTCTCCACGTTCTACTCATGAAAAATGTTAGCAGTCTTACTGAAATTTAAAAAAACATGTTGCTTAAAATACATGGACATCTCTGCTAGAGCATGTGTGTGTCTCCAACTCTGTATGGCAATCAACTGCAGACCTTGTCACACAGTGTAGTGGCAACACGAGTGCAGGGTAAGGGAACAAGACTTGATCCTGAGTGTAGAGAGAGTATACAAAGGGATTCGGGTTGCTAACCTCCAGGTGGTGGCTGCCGATCTCCTGGAATTACAACTGCTTTCCAGGCAACAGAGATCAGTTCCCATTGAGAAAATGGCTGCTTTGGAGGAAGGACTCTGTGACATTATAACTTGCTGAGCTCTGGTACCTCTCCATACCCTGCACCTTGAGGTTCCACCCCACCCCAAAGCTCCAGGAATTTTCCAACCCAGAGCTGGCAACCCTAAAAAAGGACTATACAGTTAATAAAGGGTTAATGTTTGGAAGTGAAGTTACCTACCTCATGGAGACATCTGGGAAAAAGAAGAATGTGGAGTAGACAAGATGGCTGCCTGTAGACCCAAGTTGTATAATAACATAACAAACCCACTGAGTTCCTTCAAAAAAACCAGGGTCAGTTCTTTGGGGGGCAATTCTTACCATCCTTCAAAGTTCATGGGCTCTGTGCAGCACTTCTCTCTTCTCGGATGCCTGCTCCTATCCCAAGATGACACATGAACCTAGTTTTTTGGGCTTCCCTCGAAATTCCTCAGATGCTTTGTGTTTGCATTGAACCACAGTTTAATGGTAGTTTTGGAGCATCACAGCAGGGCCACATCTGAGATAGTGAGTGAAAGACTACCTATCACAAAGCAATCATTGTGGGTATTATTGCAAGTGAGTTCCCCAAGCCTTCGGAAAAAGACTCCATTTTCTCTGTCTTTTCCTGTCTCTGCCCTCATCTCTTTCTTCAATTCATGCTTCTAGCATCTTCCCTGGAGACTCTGTGCACAATGCTATTTTAGCGATTCCTTGCAGCTCAGATTCCTCTAAGCATTTGCCAGCATCTCCTTCCCAGATGCCATTTCTCCAGCTTTCAGATCTTGCCTGTTTCAGGTCCCATTGGTCCAGTTTGAATAAGCAGGCTGTCAGCTCAGCATCCTCTTAATGATTTACATCGATCTGGGCAGCCTTTGGATTCTCATTGTTTTCAGGCGGGCGTTTGTGCTTCCGAATGAGGCCATTTGCATCAAACTTCCCATTAAACCCACTTTACAAGGCAAAAAATATTCCCTGCCCCCCCTCAATTCCCCCCTCCCCCCTGCCTGAACTCTAGCTGTTGAGTTGCTGGTCTACAATACAAGCAAGCATTTCCTAAGGCTAGAGGGCTGGGCCCTAACAATTCAGAGCGCAGCAGAGGCCCAAGACATATGAGGGCCTGAGGCATGCAGCTGAATAGTGGCACAGTGTGAGCATGGCCAGTTACTAATTACCAGCATAAGGTTTCATACAGGATGAAGATGACTGCCGCAAGACTGAGAATTTTCTCCCAAGGACTGAACCGTGTCCTCAGATCATCAAGGGTGCTTAATTTTTAAAGGGAAAAGCAGGAGCTTTGGATCGCCTGCAGTGCTGCTTGCGACACTCCATGATTCAAGCTGTGTGTGGAAAGACTGATGTTATTCCATGGGAAAGAAATGACCCTGTACACTCTCTCTTTGAGTGTTGTGGTCCAAGTTGAGTAGGGATGGTGCTAAATAGAACTGCTACAGAAGCATCTATCGGTATGATCATATTTGGTGGGAGCACCATCCACCATCTTCTGGTTGGGTAGCATCCCTGCTGTGCACATGACTGCTGTGACACTCTCTTCTCACTGGCACTCCAGCTTCCCAATGCACTCCAATGAAACCAGATAGCGAGGCACCAAAACAAATGTTTCAGGCTGATGACATATGTCAGAAATAATTCTGTTTGGGTCTGGAGCAGGATTCAAAAATGGACATGGTTTTTGTGGGATCCTGATTGGCCATGATCAAATGCACATGCCTAAGGCACACTTGAATGTTGTCCAGTGCATGCCCCCTTGAAATGTGCATGTCTCCCACTTTGCCATTTTAGGCGGCACCCCAGATCAGTGCCCCAAATGGTACCCCAAAATGACCACTTAGCAAATGCTCATCTTCATGGTGTGTGAACACTCATTCTGACCTCTCAGTTAGCCATGCATGCTTTCTGCCGGTCACTAGGAGTGAGCCTTGTCTCCTGATCTTCCAGCAATGAATAGAGAAGCTGCCACAGATGAAGGATGGGTAGGTATCTAAAGATCACTCCTCCTTACTTTCAGAAAGAGTTTAAGCCTTTGAGGTATCGGAGGCAGGTACACAAATAAGTGACTTTCACCGAGATGACAATTTGCTTTAATCTGCATGCATTGGTGAACAGAAACATTTGCAAACAAATAGCCTGTTACCTAACAACAGGAAGCGGAGCAGAAAAACAAACAGTCTGCTCCAGGAGCAACAATGACAGCAGAAAGACAATCAGTCGGTAGTGCTGGTGATGCCAAGGTGTGCACAGACATTGGTGTCTTTGAAAGGAGAATTCAATGCTTTCAAGACAGGAGAGAGCTGATTTCTTCCACTTTTGAATTAGTTTCTGGAGGGGGTTTTTTTGGTGACATTTTCCTGATTTTTTACTTGCTCTAGGTAGGCTGTTCGCTGGTTTTCAGGGTGCTAACTAGGCTTGCCAATTCCAAGGTAGAAAATTCCTGGAGATTTGGGGGTGGATCCTAGGCAGGGCAGGGTTTGGAAAGGGAGGGACCTCAGTGGGGTATAATGCTGTAGAGTCCACCCTCCAAAACAGCCATTTGCTCTGGGGGAATTGATCTCCATACTCTGGAGATTAGTTCTCATTTTGGGATACCCCCAGGCCCCATCTGGAGGTTGGCAACCTCAGTGCTAACCGAGACCAGAAGCGTCTTTCATCAAGAAGAATCTTGAAGTAGAAACAGGCAGAAGTCACATTGCCCAGATAGGAAGACAAGACCGGAGTCTTGGGGGGAAGGCAAACGTTGATCTAACAAGGGACAAAGCTTAACCTAAAATCTTTCCAGCCTCAATGCTGTGGCTTATTGCTGGTTTGAGACTGCTCCAGTCACAGGAGAATGGGGCCATTTCCGTGGACCTTTGGACACAATGCTTAGAAGGCCTTTCCCTCATTGCTTTCTCCTCATACTCCTCAATCCTTTTGATCTCTAGGCAATCTTCCAGTTAAGCCAAAGTCTCCTTTCCCAGCCCTTTCCTCTGGCTTCGCCCTGCTTATGGAATCCAGTGCCATCAGATGTTCATAGCCACCTTACTTTCTCTTTGTTGCATCAACAGGTGAAGCTGCCTTATTCAGAGTCAGAGCGTTTGCCTATCAAGGTTTAGTACTGTCTGCCCTGACCAGCAAGGGCTCTCCAAGGTCTTGGGCTGAGGTCTTTAACACCACCTGATCCTAGATCCTTTTTTCTTTTGAAAAACCTGGAGACTCCAAGGATGGGCCGTGGAAACTCCTGCATACAAAGCAGCTGCCCTGCCACTCAGCCACTGCCCCATCCTTTACGTTTCAAGCCATCACTGCAGAGCTTTCATGAAGCCAACTTATACTGCATAGTCCATTGGTCTATCATGATCAACACTCTCTGCTCTGACTGGCGGTGGCACCCCGGGGTTTCAGTCGGAGGTCTTACATCACCTGCTATCTGGGGACATGTTGGGGACTGGAAATGGGACCTGCTGCATACAAAGCAGAAGCTCTGCCACTCAGCCACAGCCTTGCCATCTGTTCAAAGCTGAACCTCAGAACTCCACACTTGGCACTTCCTGTTTGATGACCGATCATCTCTTGCTCTGATCTACTTTGGGCATCTTCTGTCTGTCTCCGCTCATGGTTAGCTTTCCCCTTTCCCCTGTCAGAGTTTCTTTTGTTTTGCCTGCATCTATCTATGATCAGATTGCAGTCCTGTAGGCAGGAGGTGCTTGAAGGGGGTGATGTTGATGGTCTTGTTCTCTTCACCCTCCAAAGTCTTTCTGCACGGCTCCTGTGGTTATGGGTTTTGTAGCCACGGCTTGGGAGGCGTGCATGTAAAAGATTTGACCCCAGCATTCCTGCAAGAAGGCCCCTTTCATTCCACACTTCTGTGTCTCCTGCTAAGATGTTGGGCTGTTTCACACCAGGATGTGCCAACCTGTAAAGTGCCGTCTGCTCCTCCAAGCAAACACACGGCCTTCTTGCAAGTCAGCTGCAAGCCCCGGAGACTTCTTTGGGCATCATTACAGCTGCCAAACTGTTTCCTTCCTAAGAAGAACCTTCCCGGGTCAGGCCAAGGGTCCATCCCGTTTCAGCATTCTGTGTGGTCAGCCAGACACCTCCGGGAAGCTCTTTAGCAGAGCAAGACATCCATGCTCCACCAGCCCACCACAACAAAAGATTGCTTCCAAACTGCTGTTCTTAAAACACACATTGAGGCAGTTCACACATTTAGTTGGAAGTCATCAAGGATTTGTATGATGTATATGCATGAACCGCCCCCCCCCCCACTTCCCCACTTATTCTTTGGCTTGTTATGACAGTGCCAAGCTTGACTCTGCTCTAATCAAAACCAGTTTCCTTAATTCACAAATGCTGGGGAAAAAATATCTCACCATTTTTTAATTGAAGTAAAAGCTGTCATTTTGAATAATGCTTTGCCACAAATTCTCCCCCCACCCTGTGTATTTAAAAAAAATTAATCTCCATTGTGGAATGAAATGACATTTTATTATGGAAATGAAAGTGTCATTCCATCTTAACAGACCTGTTAGCAAGGAATGGTGTTGTGGGAGAGTTATTAACAAGATCAGCTGGGCACCACAGCTCTTTATTGGAAGGCTTTTCTGACTGGCAGGCTGGGTTCCTTGTGTCTGGAACAATAGCAGAGGAACTGCAGCCCAGTTGCAGGTCATCCGCCTGCTTTCCAGCATCAGATTTTGTCCCCAGGCCTCGTAGCAGCCCAGTTTCATGAAGATGCCTCCACTTGTCCTCTCGTGGGCACCAGACCTCTGACAACAGCTATTTGGAGGCAAAAAACTCAGGCTTCTATAAGTGCTGTACCCTTCTGAGACTTAGAGCCCTTCAGGGCACTTGATGAAGATGAGAAGAGGAAGCCACTGTTTCTAGAGAATGGGACACTCCCAAGTTGAGTGGCTTGGCTCAACAAATTCAAGCCAGTTACAGAGTCTCTCTACACAAGACGTCTTGGTGAGTATTTGTTAAATGTAGGGAGACGCAATGTTAGCTGTGAAACATAGTTTAAAAAGACAGAGCCAGCGGAGATCACGCCTCAGAGGGTTTGTTCATTTCATCTTTGCTACCAAGAAGGTTCTGTCAGTTTCACCTCTCCAGTCTAAAACTGTGGGATGGCAACCAGAGTGGCAGCAAGGAATGGAAATGGGCTGGAGCTGCCTTCCAGAGCCAGGCTTGGACCTGGAGAGGTTATAATGGGCTGAAGTTTCCCTTCTGGCGTTTCACAGTCCCTTCACACAGCTTCAGTGCATAGAAAAGCCTTTGCCCTGCCGCTGGCTCTGTCTTTTTAAACCATCCTTCCTGGCTGCCATTGCATCTCCAAGTCCTGACATGTGTTCTTCACTTGTCAGATGTCTTGTGTAGAGAGACTCACAGTGATTCTAGGGAAAGTCATATTAGGATCGTTTATTTACAGTATGTATTTAATGAAGGACGTGTATTCTACCTTGCCTTGGAATATGGGCAGCTCATAACAACAAAAGTAATGTAAGATAAAATAAAGATGGTCTGAAATTTCACATCTCTGCTGGGTCAGAAATTGCTGTCTAGATTTTGTGCAAATCGAACCCTTGGGTCTTTTTAAAGTGCTGTTTTCTGTTTCATTGAATCAGCCCCTCCACCTCCCAATATATGCATTTTAATGTAAACCCGACCTTATTCTGACAATTAAATGATGCAGAATGTAAAAATGGTATAAAAAGGCCATCAAAGAAACAATCAGATCAGGAACTCCAGCCTTGAAAAGGAATGAAACAAAAAGGTTCACAAAGATGATGTGCAAAATGAAGCAAAAGGGCCTGTCTACACATCCCTAGAGGTAAGTGTGGCAATTACTCCTCAAGCTGCCACCAGGCTTTCTGCTTGGTCTCTTTGCCAAGCAGCCCCTCCTAGAACTGCTAAGAGAACACAGGAACTCCTGGTCTACTATAGTCAGTACTGTCTACTCTGACTGGCAGCACCTCTTTGGGGTCTTTCTCATTCCCATCCACCTGATTCTTTTAACTGGTGATTGAACTTGGAGCTTTCTGTACACAAAGGGTGCTCTAACTGAGCTACAGCCCCTCCATAAAAAGAGGAAAGGGGGAAAAGCCCACAACTTATATGGAGAAAAGAAAACAAAGCGAGTGGCCTGTTGACTCTCATATCTGGAAAGGAAGAAGGCACAAGAAATCTGTAATGAGGTGCAAAGAGTCACTGTCATCACTAGAGGGTGATAGCGCACAATGCTGAAAGCCACTCTTTTGGCTCGATACTGTAAGGGGAATAGCATTTTCTGCAGCAAATGCTGAGAATGGAGCCCCAGCCTCACTCATAAGGGGGGCCCCCAACACCAGCAGCAGAGCAGCAAAGCCTGAGAAACCTCTTAAATAACAGTTCCAAGGGCAAGAGAGGCGTCCCTTCCTTCCTCTTTGACAAACAGACACTATTAAGGGAGGCAGCAAAAGTTTTAAGCTTGCAGGGGTAGGAGGAGAAGACTTGGGGGGAGGGAGATGAGACAGATGGAGAATGGGGTGGAGAAAGTGAGCAGACAATGATTTTCTCTCTCAGGGCACAGACGCATGCACGGCCTGTAGCCCAAACTAAGGGCAGTCCGACCGTTATTTTAAAATAGGGAAAGGTGCTTCTGTTGGGGGCAAGCAAGAGCAGAGCAGGCACAGGAGGAGTCGTTTGGAGCAGATAAATGCACCCCTTCTTTGCTGCTGATCAGCCCACTGGAAGCTGCTACTTCTGTCCTAAATCAGCTGCCAGGCGAATGTTACGTTTATAAATTACACCTAGTTTGGGACTCAGTTATTGAAATGTGTAGACATCAAGTATCAGACAAACAATAAGACTAATAACTAGCCTGCGGAATTCCTTGCCACTAGACGTGTTATGACAGCTACCAGCAAGGCCAGGTCTAGGAGAATACGTGAGGCTGTGGAGCCACTCCAAAGCCTGGAAGGCCAATGTTGGCTCTTTGTTTCAACTGGGCAGCTTTGAGTGACTCATTGCAAGGAGCAATAATGCATCCACCATGCTGTGAAAGAAGCTGAGCTTGGTGAAAGGCTGAACCCAGCATAGAAATTGTTATGCTGTACTTCACTTCCTAAAGATTGAACATCACCATGCTTGCCAAATCTTGTACAAGAAACAGGGGAATAACACCTGCTTTCCTCCTACCACTGTAAAAACCCAGGAAGCCAGCCAGCTCCTTTCCTCCCACAAGATCTTTAGGATCCAGGGAGCAGCACAGACAGGAGGAAGGACAGCCCCAACTTAGTGGATGAGACCTTGCGATGAAAATCTTGCTGTTAATGCAAGTGATGTGTTAATGCTGCTCCAAATTGCAGTTTGGTTGTAGATTATGGGTCACATCTTCAAGAATGGGGGGAAGGGGAGGAGGGAGACTAGCTTTTTATTTCGCATTCAATTTTTTCTTCTAAACTGTATTGCAAATGGTTGTTGTGGATTGTGGACTGCAAATGTTTTGCACATGATATTTCTTATTTTTATTTATTTTACTTTATTTATTTTACTCCTGAATGGGGACATAAAGTGGCTTACATCATTCTCTTTTTTTTTTTAATATTTTTTTTTTTATTTTTCATAACTACAAAACACTACACCAGACTATCACAAGGAAAGGGAAGAGGGAAGGGACAAAGGGGAGTGGAAAAAGAAAAAGGGGGGGGGAATGAACTACAAACACTAAACACTACACTTCAATGTTTCCCTTCATACTGTCATAATACAAAAATAGCTCCATAGAATAATGATGGAGTGGTTAATCATACAGAGAATAAACATTTCAAATTCTGATTAAACTTTCCTCCCCCTTCTGGGTCCCGGACGCAATTCTCTCTGTGCAACTGCTGTTGCAATGCTCTCCTCCCCCCCCCCTCCGGCTCCTCCTTTTCTTCGTTCTTGGTGCAGCAGAGTTCTGGGTTTTTATTCTCAAAATCCTTTAGTTGATCTTCTGATAATATCTTATAGGCCTGATCTTTATATCTGAACCATATTCCTTCCGGGAATAACCATTTGTACTTTATTCCATGGTCCCTCAGAAGAGCTGCAAACTTTTTATATTTAAAACGCCGTTTCCGGACTAGAAATGGAACGTCCTTCAAAATCTTGACTTTCAAACCCATAAAGTCCAAATCCGCATTGTATGAGTTATATAGGATGGTGTCCCGAATCTTTTTAGATGAAAAGTCAATAATGATCTCACGAGGCAACTGTCGCTTTGTTGCATATTTTGAAGAAGCCCGACGGACCTCCAAAATGGCTCTTCTAACCTCTTCTTTAGTCGTCCTCGCGGGTGTCGCCAGTAGTTCCGAGACCAAATCCCACAGATCCTCATTTTCCTCCTCTTTCACGTTTTGGAGACGCAAAATTGTCTGCGTTCGTTCCACCTGTAGCCCGATCAGCTGGTTCTCCACCAACTTCAGCTCCTTTTTTGTAGCCTTCACAAGTGACGCACTTTCCAGAGCAGACTTTTCTGCCCCCCCCCGCTGCTGCCTTAATGGTTTTCACCTCGCTTTCAATTAAGCCCACCCTTTGATCAGTTTCGTTCAGCTTGTCAACAAAGGGTTTTATGGCTTCCACCACCGCCCTGCGCACCAATTCTTCGAGCGACTCCCCTTTCTGCAAGGTGGCCGAGATTGACTTACCGAGAGCGGGACTTTGCTTCTTTGCTGCCATTTGGGGGGGGGGGGGCGCCAACAAAATTCTGGAACTCCACGAAGGGGAAGAGCGAGTCTTCTTCAGATCAACCTCTCCTTCACAAACGCTTGTAGAACAGAAGGGATTCGCTTGTTTACAGGCTTCCGCCTGTTTCTTTTACTTGCCGTTTCTCGTTGCCCGGCGGCACTCGAGGCGCCGCGCACATCTGCCGGCCTCCATAGGGACAAACGGGCAATTCCCTCCCCGCATTGATTTCGGGGAGTTCTTCCCGCCGCGTCCCGGACCCTGGCTCCCTCCCTGGGAGTCCTGGGGGCTAATCCTTGCAGATCAGCCGCCCGGTCAGGGTGCCCGGTCGTTTCCTCCCGGACCAGCCGAGAGGAGCGTCCGGCATGGCTGAGAAAACGAAACCGAATCGGCTTACATCATTCTCCTCTCCATTATTTCCCCCTCACAACAACCCTGTGAGGTAGGTTAGGCTAAGGGTGTGTGATGGGCTCAAGGTCACCCAGCGAGCTTCCTTGGCAGAGTGGGGAACCGAGCCTGAGTAGCCTACCAGCTACTACACCACACTGCTTTCCAGTGGCTTCCTGTTCTCCTTCTTATACCTGCTGTCCATTCAACCCACCCAACAGAAAAAAAAAAACCCAATCATTTTACAGCCGAGATGCTCTTCTTGATTGTTTTGATCTCATTGGGTGGTGTAGGAAGCTTGACAACTTGTATTCCATCCCTGCTCGTTTTGCCTGCCTAACTCCCAAAGCCAAGCATGTTCGTATTCTTCGATTGTTCCTATTTTGGATTGCAAATGCTTCTTGCACTGCCATCCAGGAACCGTAATTCAATCCTGTAAATGCTGAGCACATGCCAACATGATGAATGCTGCCAACTGGGCAGGTGAAAAAGTAGTACATATACTAGAACAGGTAAAGGTAAAAGGTAGTCCCCTGTGCAAGCACCGAGTCATTACTGACCCATGGGGGGACGTTGCATCATGAGTCACAACATTTTCTTGGCAGACTTTTTACGGGGTGGTTTGCCATTGCCTTCCCCAGTACTAGAACAGAGCTGATTTTAAAGACTGTGTGATCTGCTCAGGATGACCCAGAAACGTAGGTAACCCTAGCAATCCATTCAACTGTTCATGGGCCGGCAACAGCTACCTATCCAACCGCCACTAACTGTGCAGGCACAAAACCGCTTTCAATGTTGCCTATGAACCAATGATCAACGTGAGCTGCTTGAGTTGAGAGAAGTGTGGTGAGCAGGGTGAGCCTGATTTTCAAATGTGTTATTTGCAAAAGTTAAAGTATTGCTAGTTGACTCTTGTCCTCAAGAGGCCATTGTTGCATTTATTAGATGCGTATGTGTGTGTATTCATGTCCGCGGCCTTGTGAGATCCTTTCCTTGGCTTGTAGAGGCAACTTGTACTATTCCAAAGAGCAGAGCTTCCTTCTAGGCCAACTCGCAATGGGTGTAGTGGTAGTGGTTAAGAGAAAGAGCTTAGAAAGTCCCTGGTTCCACTCTTGCCTCTGCCGTGAAATCACTACTTTGTGGGGGCCTGACAAGAGCACACCTCATGAGAAGCATGGAGCGCACATTCATTCTGCAGGCACCTTTATAACCAAAGTTACAAGATGACGCAAGGTCCAACTCATGACAATCTATGCTGGGATAACTGTTTGTTAGTCTTTATGGTGCCCTCCTGGACTTCTGTTTAATTTTGCTACAACAGAAGGTACACCTTCTTGTCTTCTATGGAGCAAGATCATCATCACCCCTTGTCTCGCGCGCTTTGAAGACCTGGCTATTAGTCCTCTCTTGCATCCACCTGCCAATCATTTTCCCCCACCCAAAAGAGAGAAAGATACAGACACTGGAGGAACATGATGTGAAGAAAAAGAGATGGCGAGAGGAGGCGGAGGATGCCATCTGTGGGCAGCAGCCAGTACCGCCCCCCCATGCTTCTGCTGACTCACTTTGTGACTGCAGACCTTCCTCTGGAAACTCTGAGAAGGATGGTCACACTCGGATACTTTTAGTCAAACCCGGAGCCCGGTATCCCTAACTAGGCCTGCTGACAGGCTCGTCATTGTTGTGTCCCACTCTGCAGATGCCTCTGGCAGTGCCTCTGAGACAGAGAGTTCTGGGAAGATGCAAGCCATCCTTGGGGCCCCCTACATTCTCCAAGGAGCAATCTGGAGCCAATTTTGGCAGGTGCGGCTGTCATGCAAAGACAAGAAAATCTGTAACTGCTGAGAATGCCGCACTACTGTTAAAGGCACCGAGTTCTCTCCTCCTTTGTGCCAGGCCACCATGCCTGCTACTATTTTTTAAAGCCCAGCACTGTGTACGGGAGATGGGAATGCCCATTTCTTGTATTTATAGCCACCATGTGATTACCGCTTGCCTTGTGGCTGCAAATCATCCTAAGCATGACTGCCTAGAGGCCCTACCCCTTGCTCCTTACAACAGCCATTCCTGCCGTCGTATTGCTCACGGTTGCTGGGGAATAATTAGAAAAATGCATGTCTGGCAGAGGCTGCATAGCTAAACTGGTCTTTCCTGAAGGTTAAGCGTCCTCCGAGCAGCTGTTGACTGCTGCCTCGACTGCTGATTCTAGGTTTCTGGATGGCACCTCATTTAGACCTACATGTGCTGCCACTTTACTTTAATAATGAAACGAGCCAAATGATCACGCTTGATGCAATTACAGCCAAAGCGCCTTGTTTCCTAAGCATCAAGCGCCTGTTTATGGCATGTACAGTTTGGCAGTGAGCCGCCCATTATGTCTGGATTAATGCAGTGCGCTAATTAGACAGAGAGTCGAGTGGCCAAAAAAAAAAAAAAAAGAGGATTCCTCGAGCAGGTGTCTGGGCAGCAAAGAGCACCACCTGAGCTCTCCATTGGTCCCATCACCGTTTTTGAGTGCTTTGGCAATGGCAAGACTCCCAACAACTGTCCACCAACAACTAGAAAGCCCTGGTAAAGAGAATAACATTTGCAAAAAGTATCCTCTCTAAGGAAATGTCATTAGATTCCGCCCCCCCTCCTGCCCCATTATACAAAGAGGCTGTTTTGGAGGATGCGGAATGTGTTTGTGTCTCATAATAAGCCAATTGCTGTACATTGATTTGATGAAAAAGCAGAGGTGTTGCAACTTGGCCACAGGGCTCCAATATTCATCTTTGAAATGTCGGAGGGCAGGGATTCAGCCGAAAAAGAGAACACTAGAGCCATCTGCATCTCTGAGCCAAAAGCTCCTGCTGAACTGGAATCTTGTCTGCCACCTGAATGAGTGGCTGGAACACAAAGATGAACAGAGGTGAATTTTCTCCTCCTCAGATTCTTCTCTGTGAGTTTTGATTATGTGTTCTCTGGTAATTTTCTAGATGTGTGAATATTCAGCAAATATATGATATTGGGCATCAGCTTCTGACGCTCAAATACCGGCATCCCAAACTGTATACCATTTTATCCTCCAGCTTAAGGTAAGAAAGCAGTGTGGGATGTGCTTGAGCTCAGATGGGCAAGGAGATGCCAGTATCTGTCAGAACTTCATACCTGGTATTCTGCAGGTCTGTTGGAGGAACAGGAATTGTTAGCTAAGGTTAGCTAAGGTTCTAAAAACCACACATGCCAACATACCCTAACATTTAATTTCTAAACCAGATACAGAACCTACTAAAATAGTTTCCATGTCTACTCCTGGTTGCTCTTTTTCCCTCTAAATGAGCACTTCTTTGCCATAACTGAGTCCAGTCAACTTTAGCAAGTGACATTCAAAAGGACAAATACAAAGTAAAGAAATGAGAAAAAGTCTCTCCAGATTATCTTTGCTCCTGGAAAACTCCTTGGGTTATCCAACAGAATTGTCACATTTTCTCTGCAAACACTTCCAGTGCTCAGGCTGCAGAGAGAGCTTCTTGTCTTCCCGGATTCGAATAAGTACTGTGCAGTGGGTCTCTCTGGTCTCTGAGACCTTCACCTGGCCCCCCGAAGCCTAACCAAACCTTTGAATGCATTCAAACCTAGATGTGTTTTCAAAGCATTGGTTCCTGAAAGAGGTCCCCATCCTCCCAAATGATTGCAAATACAGCAGCTGCCCAACTCTAAAAAATGGCAGGGCGAACCTACAGTGGAACTAGATCTGCCAGGATGGAGTTTGGAACATGGGGGCTAAAGGGCAGGAAACCCATTTTCCTTGTGTGTTTGTGGTGGCAGGAAGCAGCAGGATGGGTGTGCCCAGTGGTTTAATCTTGCTGCTTTTCCTGATGATGCCCAAGCTGAGGAAGTGCAGCTGAGTTAGGAGCAATGTGATGTTGGCAGCAGCGTGTGAGTTGGCAGCAGTATGTGAATGTCTGTGATGATTCAACTTCTAGGACAGGACCATTGTGGTCTAAGTTGGTTTCAGTCCCAGTCCGAGCTACCTGCAGTTCCCTCCTCCAACCAGCAGCTGCAGGAAGCAGAGAAGTAACACCTACCTCAAAGGGCTGTTGCTCCAGTGCCCACAATATCCAGCAGTTAGAACAAACATTTGCAAACTGTTGCCAGTAGACAAGGTTAAGAAATGTAATCAAAATCATTGTCAAGATTCCTCAAGTTCAGATGACATGTTTTGATAAATTGCTAGAGAGATACTGCACTAATGCTTCAGTGAAAGATAGATATGGTGAGAATTTTTCATGGAATAAATCTGGATAAAGATAAACAAGCTGCAAGATGCAGTGGTTACATAAAAGAAGGTAGAAAATAGCTCTGTAACAAAATACAATATGAATACACATTGAATAATCTATGAATAAAAACCTCCTATGAATAAATCCTAGCAGAATGACTTTTAAGAGATCGAGAGGGAGAAGGGGAGAAAAAGCCTTTTAGATGCGACTTCTAGGGAAGTGAACTACTGGACTTGACATGGGCTTGTGAGTCAGGGCAGCAGAGAGAGGGCTGGGGATCCTGAACACGAAGCATTTCCAAATCCCAAGTAATAACATCAACTTCCAGAGAAAGTATGGATGCGCCACAGGCATCTCCCAATTCTTAAGCATAGAAATAGGCTACTTACGATACGTATGTGACAGAGAGGCAAAATGAAGACATTCAGGAGTTGAAGTTGGGTCTGCAAAGCAAGAAACCGGGAGAAAGCCCTAGGAAGAAGCTTCAGGGGATGAGGGTGGGAAAGAATGCTGGTGACGCAAGTGCCAGGCAGCGCCCCAGAGAGCACCATTCCATATCCGTAGCATGAAACAAGTGTGTCGGCAAGTCAGGTCCTGGCCAGGGATGCCAAATACGCCACTATTTCAGTTTGTGTCCTGATTGCAATCTAGTGTTCAATCATTTCTTGAGCTGCCCTCATACCTCTGAATGAATGCATTCGCACAATTACAGATTGCTTTTTTGCAGCCACTGTCCACCGGGGCCATTAATGTCAGTACCAATTGTTAAAAGGCATCTAGTTAAACAAAATTCCATTTGAGGTTTTTTTTTTTTTAGTTGCAACTTCTGGTTTAGGTGGCTTTATAGGTCTTCAGGATTTTCCAATGAACTAAACTGATCTTGTGATCAGTTCTTGAGACTACTTCAGGATAGATTCTGCTGACTGTGCAGGAACCAAAACAGGCAAATATCATCTGTAGGGTTAGGGTTATTTAAAGGACGCATTAGACTTTGCAGGTGCAACAGGGAATAAAGTGGGAATGATTTGTGCTTGACAAGTAGGCCATTTAAATGACCTGGCTGTGACCCAGGAGATACATGCATGCCTATTCTCTATTAACTGAGAATGTTTAGTTCCTGGGCAGTGCACATGCAACAGTAGCCACAAGTGGAACTCTTTTTTTTCTTTTTCTTTTTAATTTTTACCATGACCTGCTTCTGTATCACAAATGTCTACTGCAGTGCCACAAAGCTGCTTCTTGGCATAGTGCTGAAGATGAATTTTGCCCAAAACCATCAAGGTGAGCTGGCCTGGAGCTCGCCTCACATGTAGGTGAGGAAGTTAAATCAAGATAGGTTCATGTAGTAATTTTAGGCTGCCTGCTCTGGTCCCAGTATCTCATGATGATACACAACCTGTCACAGCGTTGATCTTGAAGGCTAGTGTCGCCAAAGGTAAACTCAAAGAAGTGAAGATTTCTACATCTTTGCAATTTCACAGGAAGCAAAACAAGTTTCAGTGTGATGGAAGCAATTTTTCAGGGTAAATTCTGCACATGGCCACCTCTGGGAAATACAAATCTGTGTTGTAGACATCCTGTTGGAAGTCCATGGTTGGTAAAGAGATTTTCCTTTTGGTGGGCAAGACTATGGGGGGAGGCTGGAGTTTCAGGAAGACAGGCAGCTCGAGCTGCCTTTCTGGTTCCCATGATGAGTTTCAGTGTCCTCAGGCAAAGGGAAGAGCCCCCCCCCGCCCCTTTGCTCTCCTTCTCCCTGATTCTCCCTTCAGTTCAGGCAGAGCTGCAGGGGATTATGCTGTAGCTTATCCCTTCTTCTGCCTTCTGTTTATTTATAGCTTGCTTTCATCCCCAAGAGGGCCCAAAGTGGCTTAGAACATTGTCCTCTCCGTCTCCTCCTCTTATCCTCATGACAACAAGCCTTTGAGGCTGTTAGGCTGAGTGACTGGCCCAAGTTCACCCAGGGAGCTCCCATGGCGGAATGGGGATTCATACATGGGTCTTCCATATCCTAGTCTGACCCCCTAACCGCTACACTGTGCTGGCTCCCAAGCAGTGTCCTTTTCCTTGCCTAGGAGTAGCTGCAGGTTGTCCAGAACGTAACCAGGCATTGCCATTGCCAGGGGGCGTCTCCTGCTTTATCCTTTGCCTCCCATCAGTCTATTGGCTCCTGTGGCCCACTCTGCAATCCTAGCCCAACGATTTATCTGGTGGTGGTGGAAAGTGGCATCAAGGCATAGCTCTCCCACAGGGCCCAGACTTACACTAAATAGTTGCTGGAATAAATGTTTGTGACAAATCTGGGGGCTTCTGCCCTAGGGACACATTCAAATTATTTTAAGGGAAGCAAATGGAGTCTCAAGAAAACTAGCACATTGTCTCAGTGGGGCAGGGGTGTCCACCCATCCCTTGTTTTAGCCTAGATATAGGGTTACCAGGTCTCATTACCTTCCCAGAGGGAGGGGGGACCTGGCACTCAGCTGTCTTCTCCCCTCGCACATGCACTTCTCACGTGGTGTGATGACATCACTCCCGGAAGTGACATCATTGTGTCGTACCAGGAACATGTTTGGGAGGCCTGTTCCTCCCTTCCCCCTGCTGGCCAGGTGAGCGGTGGCGGGGGGGGGCAGAGGGTGGGAGTGGAAGATCCCCCACCCCTGCTGGGAGACCTGGCAGCCCTGCGACAAGAGATCCACCTATTTTTAATCTGGTGGAACTAATTTATTCTGCTTTGCATGTTTTATATCCCAGTCCAACCGTTTCAGCTAAATAGTTAGGGAAGAGAAACAATAGTGCGTGGTGAGTCCCAAAGTGGTGAGAGACTTACAATTTAAATCTGAACATTATTGTTTGGTGGATACTTAAGAATAACAACAGCAGTTCAAGAAATCAAGACCAATTTGTGTACCATTCAGGAGCAGAAAGAAGAGCTGAATTCGTAATGAAGATTATTCCCAAAGAACAGATAAAACCAGTTCAAATGTTTCACGAGGACTCCCCCCACCCTCAATTTCTGCTTTAATGCCTGGCATATTGGGAAGAAAAAGCTGGATTTTGAGGTCTCCGTTTTGAATCTCAAGCTGCTTTGATTAAGGAACACGTTTTGGGTTTTTGTTTTGGTTCCAGCCCACCCCTAGATAGTGCTTCTACAGACTGTGTGTCTAATCTGCAATACATTTCTACTGCAATTTCAGGAGCTGGATACATTTTAGGCCTGTTTGGAAATGTTTCAGTTGGATGGTGGCTGAAAATTTTTGAAGGGGATGTTTCTGGGGTTGGTAATTTTTGTTGGCAGAGTGAATTTTTGTTAATAAAAAAACCATTCCGGGAGGCCATGAAGCCAGAGATGAAAGTATTTACTTAGGAAGTTACATTACTAAATAAAGAGAAGTTCTAATCTCCTAGTTACACAGAAGAGTGATAAGAAGCAGGAAGCAACAATCACTCCATTGTCTTACTGCATTTTTCAGCATTTTGATTTGCAGCTTCTTTCAGCAGTTGCAGTACTTGTAGCCAGCTGAGACAGAACGCAGCCAGGTTCAGCCATCCAGAGTTCCTTCACATACGTGAAGGAACTCTGGATGGGGCTGAGACCCAAATCAAATGGAACATAGAGGTAGAAATGAAGAAATAATTGAGATGTGGTGGCCAGAGCGCCAGGCTCCCATTTGGGGGAGACAGGTTGGAATCCCTACTCTGACATGAAAGCTCAGTAACTAACCTTGGGCCAGTCTCTTAGCTCAATTTACCTCACAGAATTCTTGTTGTGAGGATTAAATGGAGGGGAGACCAATGTGGTATGCCACTTTGGGTCCTCATATGTGAGAAAACTAGAATCTAAATAAATAAATCCAGAGGATTTATTCAGAGGAGTTAGCCGTATCAGTCTGTACTTGCAAAATAGTAAAGCGCTCTCTTCGTCAGATGCCTCTGACAAAGAGAGCGGTGGTTCTCAAAAACTTATGCTACAATAAAGTTGGTTAGTCTTAAAGGTGCTACTGGACTCTTTACTAAATAAATAATACTCCCACGGGTTTTTAAGTTTTTGCCTAGGGAACTCTTTAGCCTATAGAAGGGTTTGTTGTTGTGCCATTCCCACAACACACAGCACGGTGTCCCGCAGAAAGACAAAGACAGTGATGCAAGGAACATGTTGTGATATTGGGGTGGTTTAAGCTCCAGAAGGAGAGAGGATGGGCCCTGAGAAAAATAGCCTGGCTCCTTGCTCCTCAATTTGACATCTCACTCCTTCTCCTAGAGACTCCAAAATGAGGATTATGATCCTGAGAACTGGCAAGCCTACTACACAGCAAAGGCAACATTCCTATCTCAGCCTCTCTGCCCCATCAGGACTCATCTATGGTGCTGTAGATAGCCTAAGAGTACCTCACAGTGTTGCTAGCAAGGCCCTTCCAGGGAGAGGAAAAGCCCTTAGGAGCCATGCTTAAGAGGTGTTCTTGCATCTGCTATCTTTTTTGCCACAAGTGATTGACATGGATGAGTAGCCCATAGAGTAAGCATCTTGCCCATATTCAGGTTGCACACGTTCAGCTTTTCTCCCTTGGAACATCTTCCCTTGCTTGTCCAAAAATGCTCTGGGAAGGATGTGACAAGATCACCTTAATAGCACTGGACTCCATTGACTTTTCTAACCAAGGCCTGTCACTTCTTTTACTAGTCAGTAAAGCTGAATGGAGATGCAACAGGCAGAGTATATAAACCTGCCAGGCACATATAGCTCGCTCAGCTTTGCTCTGCTCGCAAGGAAGGAAAATGGGCGAAACCAGATCCATATTTCAAGCCAAATGTGCAGATGGGTCTTTTCAGTCTCAGGATGTCTCCAAGGCCCAGATTCTGCAGCAGCCTGCTAATGAACTATCCACATGTTCAGGGACTGTATATTAGGGACTGTAACAGCAGCTGTCACTACTGGTAACTACAGGCATTTGCAGAGAAGCCAGTTCCAAGCCTTCCAACATTGTTGCTGTTGTTTGTTCACTCACTCACCCTCTGGTGCATTGCTTGATTCCTTCCAACATAAGAGAGGAACATTTTTGCCAAGGCTCCTGAGAATGTTTAGAAAATGAGATGTATGGAAAACAAGATGTATGAGTGCTATGGGGTGTGTATGCCAATCAAACGGGTGAATGAAGCCAAGCCCAGAGCCTGGTGGAGGCACTCGGTGGGTCAGAGAAGCATGGCTATTCCCTATGTCTCTCTACATGAGACATCTGGTATGTGAAGAACACGTGTCGGGAGATGCAATGGTAGCCGGGAAGGGTAGTTTAAAAAGACAGAGCCAATGGCAGGGCAAAGGCTTTGCTATGCACTGGAGCTGTGTGAAGGGGCTGTGAAATGCCAGAAGGGAAACTTCAGCCCATTATAACCTCTCCAGGTCCAAGCCCAGCTCTGGAAGGCAGCTTCAGCCCATTTCCTTTCCTGACTGCCCTCTTCGTGCTATCCCACAGTTTTAGACTGGAGAGGTGAAATTGACAGAGCCGTCAGGGAGGAGAAGATGAAATCAACAAACCCTCTGAGGAGTGATCTACACCGGCCCTGTCTTTTTAAACTGTGCTTCCCAGCTAACATTGTGTCTCCCTGCACTTGACGAACACACGCCAAGGTGTCTCATGTAGAGAAACTCTCAAAGACAAGGGGAGCGGAGCTACTACCAAAAGCTCCTATCACACTATGAAGGTTGTATCTCTCTCTCCCTTAATCCTGGCTGCTCATGGTATGAATTTCCTCCTTTCTCTGGAGATCATGAGAAGAAGGGGGCAGAAACTATGAATCTTCAGGTTAAACTGTGAAAACAGGCATTACTAATTGTAGGTTCCCTTTGCTGTTCTCCTTGTTTCCACTGGAGCGGGAGTAGGGGTGCATTGACGGGTACTTTTTGAGAGAACTGACTCACCAGAGGAGCTTGTAACTGTTGCTCATGACCATCAGTATCACAGACATCTAAACAGGGCCTTTGCCCAAGCAAGCTGAAACTTGTCAGAGCTCAGAAGTTAAGCAGGATCAGCCTTAGTTAATAACTTGATGGGAGACCTTCAAAGACCAGAGTTGCTATGCAGAGCCAGGCAATGGCAAACCACCTCTGTTAGTCTCTTGTCTTGAAAACCCCAGCAGGGGTTGCTATAATTCTAGGGCTTGATGGCACTTTCCTCCACCACCAGATAAACTGTTGGGATCAGGATTACAGAGTGGGAAACATGGGTTCAAATCCCTGATGAGCTCTTAATAAAGTTGCCACAAAACTCTTTGCCACATGGACCCCTCATCATTTATTAGCATAACTTATCTTATAGGAGTGATCTGTGGATGAAATTGGCAGTGGGCAGAGAGAAGAACCATCTATGCCACTTGAAGTTCCTTGGAAGGAGAATCCAATAAAAATAAAACAATAGCAATACTCACCTTATCTTTACAATGATTAAGTTGAAAAACCAGTTACTTTTTTTTTAAAAGCCAAACTGTATGTCTCATAGGATTACCAACCTCCTGGTGGGGTCTGGAGTTCTAGAATTACAACTGATATCCAGACTGCACAAATCAGTTCCTCTATAGGAAAAGGCAGCTTCAGAGAGTGGACTGTATGGCATCATATCCCACAGAGGGGGGATATGTGGAATCGGCCCAGTACAGCCCCCAACCCCCCGAGTTCCTCTTTCTTGTCAGTCTTCTGCTCTGAGGGAGCATGTTTCTAGTTCCATTTTTAAAAATGGCTTAATGAGATGAACATCAGAACCACAAGTCAACGTTGTGCTCTGCCTGGCTTTCAGACCTGATACCAGTAAGCATTAGGAGTTATGAAAACCCTTTGTAATGGTTTGATTATAATATTGCACCTTTCGCACAAAACTATGGCTGGGGTTTGGTTCATCATGAATACTTAATTTGGCTTCAGATGATTTTGAATGAGAAGACAGAAAGGTATCCTCAGCAGTCTAGTGAACAACTGAGGTAATGCCAGCTCTGCTTTTTTCATAGTTGAATTAGGAGATTACTTGTGGTGTGGGTTTGAATTTCAGGCAAGAAAGAACTCTGTACATCCCCAGAAGCCCATTCTTCACAACTCCAATTTATTTTGAGGAAAAACATTTTAAAAATGCTGACATTTCTGACAAGCTTTGGGGTGAGATTACAGCACAGTTAGTGTATAGAATTCACTGCCACAAGATTTAGGGCTGACACTAGGGTTGCTGCAACTTTTGCCACGAACGTGTTTGATAGTTCAACTTACTGTGTTTGAATGCAAGCCAAACAAATGAGAACACATGCTGATCAGATTTGCGCTGAGTTTTTTGTGTGTAAATCTACATACACAAAGACTCTGCTAATTTAAACCAATCAGCAGCCATTACCATCTCTAGAGTCTACTTAGATGAACACAGAAGGATAGAATTTTATTAAAAGACAGCACCACTGATTTATATGTTTATTTTAAACAATTGCCTGCTGAGGGGAGCAGTCATGCAGCAATGGTGGGTGTGGGGAGTAGAACTCAATTGGCTGAGTGAGAATGTACATGCACAAAAAGCCAATTGTTCTGTACTGTAGGGTTAGAAAGGAGTACAGTGAAGCAGCCTATGAAACAGCTGTGAATGGGTTGAAACACAATTCAAATGACCACTGAAAAACCGTCTTCTGGTTCACAACTGGCGAACGGGGTTTGAGCTAAACCCGTGGGTGTTGGAACATCCTTAACTGGCACTGGATTTGATACCTTTAAAATGAGATATCAGTTCTTGGAGGATGTCCTATTGATGGCTATTAGCCATTAAAGCAAAATGGAACCTCCATGCTCCTAAATATTATGCCACTGAATGCCAGCTTCTGGAGGGTGGGGGTGAGGGAGCCGATAGGAGCAGACTGTTATCTCTCTGTCCTGCTTCTGGGCTTCTCAGACTCGTGTGGCTAGCTGTGGGAAACAGGATGCTGGACCAGCTGGTCAGCTCGAGCAGTGCTCTTCTGATATCTCCTTGAGAATAGATTTTGGAACCCTATCATGAACAAAAAATACAGGTAATTTCAGTCTAGCAAAGCTGGACTACTGCTGACTTCTTGTTTCCTGGGAAATGTTCCTTGTTTGAAAAAAAACACACCTCCCTCTCCATCTCTTCTAGCCATTTTTTTTTCTGACACCAAGGGGGAAGTTCTTTCAGTCTGCACAGGGCCCAGGAGATCCAAGTCATTCAGTGGCTTGATGAATGAGGCCCTGGTTCCCATTCAGTCCCTAGAAGGTCCTCCTGAGTTTGTCTCTGGTCCTAACAAAGGCTGAGTGATAGCTACAGTTGCCATGGGACCTGATCACCATGGGGCTGAGTCCCAGATCTGCACAATTTGGCTCAGGCTGAAACAGTACACAAATGTGCAATTGCTCTGGCAGTGAAGGCAATCTTTTTCTTGCAGGCCGTGGGAAGCACTGATAAGGACCTTCCTGCCATCTCCCTAGGACCCAAAAACTCTGTAGCTGAGAGTAAATATCATAAATGTTCCCGATAGCATTGTGCCTGGAATGGGAGGTAAAATGCCGGGCCATTATCCACAGACTCTCAAAGGGGAAGGAAGTGACAGACATTTGTCAACAAAACAGCATTAGAAAAGAAGATCTCTTCCAAAGATGCAGGGATTTCTTACAGCAGTAGCACTTGGTGCACATCAGAAGAAATACATCTTGAGAAAAAAGATCAGTAAAATTCCACCAACAACAAAAAAATCCCGTTCCCAGTACAATTTAAATATTGGTTTTCTGCTGCTCCCACCTCTTCTAAAAAAAAAAAAAAAAAGGTTGTCAGTTATGCTGGCAATTCTTTGTAGCCGGGGAATTCAGGGCAATAGGACTTTCCCCCATTTTCCCTCACAACAGCCCTGTGAGGGAGGTTAGGCTGAGAGAAAATGGCGGGCCCCAAATCAGCAAACAAGCTTCATGGTAGAGTAAGGATTGAACACTGGTTTCCTAGCTGACAGGCCAAGACTGATTCATTGCTCCCAAACCTTGTTGAACCTGTGGGAACTTTTGTAGTTTTGAGAACAGGTAATGAGCACTATAACAAAATGGCTGCTGTGGGGCTGAATCCAATTTTTTTTTTAATGGAAAGTTCCACATAGGTTCCAGATGATAGAGGCAGCTGTTTCCAAATGGGTGTGCTCTGTAGACTCAATGGTGATGCCTCCTGGGTTCTTCTGCTGCACTTGTGCTACAGTGAAGTAGTGGAGAGCTAGGTCTGGTTCTTCTCTTTGGGGAAGCAAGAGGGCACAAGGAAACACACAGATGAGCATCATGTACGGTTGCCAGGTGTCCTCCTGTGGTAGAGAACCTCCTGCCCAACAGCCTTGGTTTATTGACTTGGTTTTGGGGGGAAACGAGGTAGGGGTGGGAAATAGGCATCGCACCAACACCATGACATCACTCCGGTTTTTACCACAGAGTTTCAGGGGGAATCCCAGAGCATCATGCTGACGTGATAATATCACTTCTGGGTTTATGCCAGAAGTGACACCATAGTGTCAGTGTGACACTGATTTGCATGTCCCTGGCGCCTAAAGCTCCAGCTGGTTACCACTGCTGGGCTAGCTACCCTAGTATCATGGCACTCTCAGGCAGCATGTTTAGGACAACTGCATATACCAGATTAACTCGTGAGTTAAACACATTGATTCTGACACCTCATCCTGAGAATTCTCTCCTTCTGGAGACCTTGGTAAGAAGGCTAAAATGTTGAAAATTTGGCTCTAAGCCTGAAGGTTAGCAGCCCTCACCTGCCCAGATGATTGGAGTACATGGGGAGGTTCCTCCAGAAAAGAAGAGATCCTATAGCTACCAAACTGCCTCAGAATTCTCCAGTCCAGTCAGGTCTTATGGCTTCAGGCACTTCATCACTACCTGGGTAAGTCAGAGGAAAGACCAAAAAGCCCCTTGGAGACAAATTTCAATTTTCAGTTTGTTCGGTGCGATATCCGGTTATTACCCACACATAAATTTACAGTGCCTGGTATTACAGAGTTACAGTCTTGAAGCCAGCCAGGAAAGAAGGGGAGGCATGGTTTCTGTGACAGATAGACTGACAAGTATATTCCCAGAGAGAGCGAGATACAGAGAGAGAAGCTTGTTGTTGTATACAAGTTAAAGCTGTAAATATATAAACCTTGCATACAAATGTGAGCACATGCACACACCCTGGACAAAACAAAACAGCCGTCTAAGAATCTCACACACACAGGGTTTGGAAACCCAGAATGAAGGCAACAGGCACCTCTGATCTCCATGTGTGATCTCAAACTACTCATTTAAACTGGTTTTCTATCACTTTAGCTGTCAGAGTTTCCTCCTAAAGAATCTTGGGGATTGTAGTTTGAGAAGGGCACTGAGTTTCCTCTGGAAGCTTTCCCCAGGCCTCCTTGCAAAACTACAGTTCCCTGAAGAGAGGGGTTGACTGCTACCCTAGTTTACATTTGCAGTAATGACGTCAGAGACATTGTCTGCTGCAAGCCCACAGAATCTGGAGCCTAAGGCTTTGCTGTCCCGAAAAACTGAGCTTTCATTTTAAAAAATAAAGTTGTGTGTGTAGCCTCCTTTTGCTAGAGGAAAGAGTGAAGACTTTTAAACAAGAGAGAAACTGAACCAGGCTTCTGGATAGGGTTCAATAGATGCTCTATAGGAATTCCCAGTCTGGTTTTGGACTCAAAGCATGATGCTGTGACTCACTTGGGGGCTAGATGCCACTTTGAGATATGCTGTGCCATCCAGTACCTGATAACTTTCTACTAATACAGGCTAAAAAGAAGCAGATGTAACAAAATGCTTCCCGTTTTTATACTCTCTGCTCATCAGGGTGCTGCCCCAGAAAACTTGAATAAAAAGTCCAGTGGCATCTTAAAGACTAACATGTATTTCAATATGTGCTTTTGTAAGTCACAGCTCACTTCTTCAGCTACTGGGAATTCTTATTACGGGAAAAATTAGAAGGAGATGATGTGCAATTTAATATATTCTGTCATGTGCCCACAAGACTCTTCTACTATCTACAGTGGAAAAACGTACTGGTCTCTGTATGAGAGAATCAATGAACCTAAATTGGATATAAGAAGTCAGCATTCAGAAACCATGGAGGGAACATTTCAGTCTTCATTGACATTTTATTGCAGACATGAAAGTCATTGTTCTATGAAAGAAAACTTCAAAGGGAATATACAATGTGAAAGTGCTGCTGAATTAGAACTCATCAAGCAATTAAACACTACATGCCATCCTGGCTTAAACACAGACTTTGATTTCCTTACCCCATACAATTTCTAATAGCTCTACAGGACCCACTTTATGGAAGTTCTGACTGGCTGTTCTTTACATATTTCATCAGACTATATAATCTTGTACCAATGTTAGTTAATTTCCCTTAAACCTTAGATTACTTTCCCCTGAATAGTCCTTGTTTACCCTGTGTATCCATCACCTGGCTTATATGTTTGAACACAGAGAAAGATGCATGACTGAATTCACACCACATCTCTCTGCCCCAGCTCCTGTGCTTGCAATCTTTTCCATAAGAAGAATTTGCAGCACAATATTCCCTTCACATATCTGAAGAAGTGAATTGTGACTTCCTAAACTCATTATTGAAATAAATGTTTAACAACATTTATTAAAGGTGGCAATGGACTTTTGTTTTATTTTGCTACAGCACCCTAACAGCCAGTTTGGTATAGTGCTTAAGAGTGCTAGAACTCTAATCTGGAGAGCCGGGTTTGATTCCCCACTCCTCCACTTTAAACCAGCTGGGTGACCTTGGGTCAGTCACAGCTTCTCAGAGCTCTCTCAGCCCCACCCACCTCACAGGGTGATTGTTGTGAGGATAATAATAACACACCTAGTAAACGGCTCTGTCCCTGCCCTTAAGTTGTCCTGAAGGGCAGTATATCGCCTGAAATGGAATCCCCTGAAGACGGAGGTTCTGTGTCTGGGTCGTGGGGCAATCGAGCTGGGGCCCGGCTCCCAGCCCTTGACGGGGTACAATTGAAACCTTCGCTGATGGTGAGGAGCCTGGGTGTGACCTTGGATGCCACACTTTCAATGGAGGCCCAGGTCACGACCATTGCCAGGTCTGCCTTTTTTCATCTTCGACAGGCCAGGCATCTGGTGCCCTATCTTTTGCCCTGGGACCTGGCCATGCAACTTTCACCTCCAGGCTAGACTAGTGCAACTCACTCTACGCTGGGCTGCCCTTGGGTTTGACCCAGAAGTTACAGCTGGTCCAGAATGCAGTGGCACGCATCCTTACCAGAACGCCAATCCGAGTGCACATTCATCCTGTGCTGTGCCAGCTGCACTGGCTCCCAGTGGAGTTCCGGCAGGGCCAGCGTGCCCATAGAGGCCAGGTAGGCGGTAGCCTCAGGCGCGAGAGCACTAGAGAGGTGCCGGAGGAGGTGTTGGGGGTGGAGGCATGCGCCGCGGAGCTGGCGTGGCTGGCCCGCAGATGCTGCAGCCAGCCAGCCCTGTGCTGCTGCTGCTGCCGCTGCCACACGACCCAGCCGGGCGCAGCAGCCACGAGCCGCTGCTGGGGTGGCGTGCAGAGCGCGGCGCAGCCTCCATCTGCCACCCCAGCCATCCGCTGGCGAATGCCCCCGGCTTGTGCTGCGCGATGATGTCATTGCACGATGATGTCATTGCACAGTCCATGGCGCACACACAGCACGTGCGGGGGGGGGGGGGGGTTTGCCACAGGTGCCGGAAACCCTGGTGCCAACAGTGAGTTCCGGATCCGGTTCAAGGGGTTAACCTTGGTGTTTTAAGCCCTTCACGGACAGGGACCTGCATACCTGCGGGACCGCCTCTTCCATTATGTACCCTGCAGGCTTGTTGCGCTCTGCAGAAAAGCCACTCCTGGTGGTCCCTGGCCCGAAGGACATCTGTCTGGCCTCAGCCAGGGCCAGGGTTTTTTCTGCCCTGGCCCCAACCTGGTGGAAAGCTCTCCCGCTGGAGATCCGGGCCCTGCGGGACCTGTTATAGTTCGGCTGGGCCTGTAAAACAGAGATGTTCCACCAGGCCTTTGGCTGAGTGCCAGCAGGTGTCCTCCTTCTTGCATCTAAGACCACCACTTTTTCTGGGGCTGCCCTCAGCCATCTGCTATGCCCGTATACGGACTCCCAATATTTGTTTAAATAGCCTGCTCCCGGACTATTTTAATTACTTAAAAATTATTATTGATTTTATGGTTTTTTGAGTTTTAATGTACTTTTTGAAGGTTGTTAGCCGCCCTGAGCCCATCTGTGGGGTGGGCGGGGTATAAATCAAATTAATTAATTAAATAAATATATAAATTTAATGGGAACAGTGTAAAAGCTGGAACGAGCTGGAACAGGCCAGAACAGGCATTAAACAAATAGTGGTACCGGAAAGAACAGTGAGATGTGTTAAAGACATTGGAGAACAATATTTTAGAAATGAAAACATGTAAATATCATGCTTTTATTAACCCTTTCCCTGCCAAAATGCAGGGTGGAGTGGGCACTAAAGAAATGCTAGTATGACAAAAAACAGTGGGATGTATTAAAGACACTGCAGAATAAGATTTTAGACATTTAAACATGGAAATAGCATGCTTTTATTAACCCTTTCCCTGCCAAAATCTCGCAGAATAGAACAAAACAGGCCGGAACGGGCACTAAAGAAATCCTATTACCAGAAAAAACAAAGTATTAAAGACACAAGAGAACAATATTCTATAAATGAAAAAAATGGAAATATCAGGTTTTCATTAATCCTTTCCCTGCCAAAATGCTCCCAGAACACCACGGGCTGGAACAGGCAATAAGTAAATGCTAGTACTACAAAAAACAGTGGGAAGCATTAAAGACACAGGAGTTCAAGGGACGTACTAAAACTAAGGGCACCAATTGCTCATAGACAATACATAATTGCCAACAGAGAATGCATGCTTGCCCATAGGGAATAATGAAGAGCATGCTTGCTCTTAAAGAATAATGGAATCCATGCTTGCCCATAGGGAATAATGGAGACCAAGCCTCATGGAGGGATTAGACCCTCCTTACCTTCCCTCTAAATGTCTTTTTGACTACCTCCAGAATTTTTGGGAACTTTGGCCTTCTAAAATGAAATGTTGAAAATTGGAATTTGGTCAACCTTTCATTCACATATAAGCTACACTCCACTGAGTTGTGATCACTGTTCCCAGTGGGCACAATTAGCTCTACATCTCGCACCAGGTTCTGAGCATTACTTAGGACTAACTTCTGGATCACCTTCCCTCCAGTTGGTTCCATGCCCATCTGTTCCAAGGAACAATCATTTAGATTCGCCTCTTTGCTTGAGAGGAGACTGACGGCAGGGTCTCAATCAATTTTGACATCTTTATTTCTTTCACTGTTTTTTCTCCAGAATTGAACCTAAACAAATGGAAACCATATAAACTAAGCTTATTATTTCTGTTTGACTCCTGAATCTGTTAAACATCTTCATTATGCTGTATGATAATTTACTGCTCACCCTAGCTGAAGGATAAATGGACACATATCTGACATCAAGAATCACAAAACTGAGAAACTCGTAGGAAAACATTTCAACCTCGCAGGGCACTCAATGGGGGATCTCAAAGTAGCTGTTTTATTGCAAAGAAATTTCAGAAACAGACTGGAGTGGGAGATAGTTGAATTACAAGTTATTACAACACTCAGGACAATGGAACCCCCAGGGCTTAACAGAGATATCAGCTTCTTATCTCACTACACACGCTAAGTCATTCTGTTCTTACTTATACCCAGAAATTAAACTCTGTGGGTCTTAAAGAGGCCACTGGACTCAAACTTGATTCTCACATCTGTTGATGACACCCAACTCTATCTGTTGATGCATAGCTGGACAGACTCCGCTCCAGATAATTTGACCAGGGCTTTGGAGGTGGTGAGTGACTGGATGGTTGAAACAGAGCAGGCTGAAGTTGAATCCTATGAAGACGCAGGTCCTGCACCTGGGCTGTGGGTTCTTGAGTTCAGGGATCCAGCTTCCAGCCCTTGATGGGGTGCTGTTCACACCTGTGCAAGTGTCAATGGAGACCCAAGTCATAGCAGTTACCCGATCTGCGTTTTTCCACCTTTGTCAGATCCAGCAGCTTGTTCCTTGCCTTTCAGCCCCTGACCTTGCTGCTGTGTTCCATGCAATGGTCACCTCCAGATTGGACTACTGCAACTCACTCTTCGCTGGGCTGCCCTTGTCCCTGCTCTGGAAAGTGCAAGTGGTCCAGAATGCAGTGGTGCACATTCTTCTGACTGGGACGGCATTCCAGTCACATATAACACCAGTTTTTCCCTGCTGCACTGGCTCCCAGTAGAATTCTGGATTAGGTTCAAGGTCTTGGTAGTGACCTTTAAAGCTGTTAGTGGACTAGGACCAACATACCTGTGGGATTGGCTCTTGCCATATGTTCCCTGGAGAGCCTTTGTTCAGCTAATCAACACTTGCTGGTGGTCCCTGGCCCCAGGGAGGTTCATCTTGCTTCGACCAGGGCTAGGGCCTTTTCATCCCTGGCACCAACCTGGTGGAACTCTCTGTATGTAGAGACTTGGTCCTGGCAGGCTTTATTATCTTTCCACCAGGCACTGAAGATGGAGGTGTTCTGCCAGGCATACGGTGGTTGAGGCGGGCACCCTCCTCCCTTCAATTGGCCTTCCACCAAGGGGAATATAACCCCCCCTGGTCTACTGAACTTCAAACAACTTGCCACCCACCACTGTGGATTTCTTTTATATAGAGGGACTATGCAATAAGAATGCTTCCATGTTTTACTGAAGTGTTTTAATTATTATGCTGCATGTTTTATGTTTTTTTCTATGATCTGCTCTGAGTCTGGTTCTTAGGGAGGTGGTGGTGGAGAGTGCCCTCAAGTCAGAGTTGACTTATGGTGATCCCTTGTGGGGGTTTCATGGCAAGAGACTAACAGAGGTGGTTTGCCTTGGTTCCACCTCTGCACTCTGTGCCTCTGGTTGGTCAGATGTCTCTGGACATTGTTCCTCTTGTGGATCAGGTGTCTCTGGATTTTGGACCTCTCATGGGCCAGGTGTCTCCAGTAGTGAAGCATCTGGTACTAGATCTGCACTTGGTATACCAGTGATGTGTATCATAGAGTCTCCTGGTTCTTCATCTGAATCAGGATGTGTGATTTGGCTGTTCTCTTCAGTGGTGCCTTCCTCTTCAGGTGTAGCCTTCTCACTTTCATTGAGTATACAGTTCTGCTCACAATGGTTCTTCTGGTTTGCGGATCATAGATTCTGTATTCTTTGCTTTGTGCTGAGTATCCAATAAGAATTTCTTGTGAGGCTCTGTCATCTAGTTTGCTTCACTTCTCTTCTCCTTTGGAATGTAGGATTAGGCCAAAGACTCTCAGATGTTTCACACTTGGTACATAGTCATGCCAAAGTTCAAATGGTGTAGCTTCAGTAGCTTTTGTTGGCATTCTGTTCTGTGTATATGAGGCAGTCATGACTGCTTCTCCCCAAAATTATTTTGGTAGTTGAGCATCATGCAACATACATCTCACCATGTTTAGCAATGTCCTATTCTTTCTGTCTACGGTTCCATTTTGTTCAGGAGTGTAGGCCCCTGTGGTTTGATGTTCTATGCCTTCCTGTCTCAGGAATTGCTGTGTGGCATTGGAAGTTTGATGTTAATTATTAGGGAATTAAATAAACTTGAAAACCATATTTTGTTCCATTGTTCATCTTGATACCACTTTTTTTTGAAATCTTAGGATTTTGGGTTTTACATAGTGAAGAAGGATATTGTATACTTTTGAAATTAGGCCTTTTGGAGTAGATCCCATATTGTCTAATAGTAATTCGAATTCTGTTTTTGGGTTGTTCATGATTTCCTTTACATTTATGTGAGAGGCCATATGGTTAAGCTGGAGATAGGTATACCATGGGATATTGTGGTGAGTTTTCTAACACTGATTTGTCTAAGATTCCTTTTTTTTGAAGCAATATCCACCAAGCGAGTTATTTTATATTGTCCCCAGTTTTTACTGAAAGCAGAAATTTGACCAGGAGGAAACCAGCTTTGTGACAAAAAGAAGATAATCTAGAAATTTCAGGGGTGAGTTTGTTTCTATAAAAGTCCCATGTTTTTAAAATTGCTGTGAGAAAGACATTTTGCTTAATAGAAGATGGTTGAGAGTTTGTTTGTTCTATAGTAAATCTTTGATAGACACAGGGTAGTGTAGTGGTTGAAAATTGTCCAATCTGTTTGGTCTCCTATTTGTAACATATGAAGTATATTTGTTAGACAGATTGATTTTTGATACAAGTCTGTGACTGGATAATTAAATCCACCCTGTGTATTCTTTAATCTTAGTGTAGTAAAGGCAATTCTTGGTGTTTGCATTGCCACAGAAACTTGTTTAAGGTAGTTTGCCATGGATTTATGAGTTTTGGTGATATTGCTATAGGAATTGCTTGGAAAAGAAGTATCAATTTGGGGAGTACAAAAGATTTTATTAAATGATATCTATCATACCATGATTGTTGTAATTTGTCACATTTAATAACTTGGATTTTATTTGTGTAATTGTTTTAATGTGGTTTTCTTTTAGAAGATGTTTAAGATCTCATGGGATTTTGATTCTTAAAGATGATAATTGTGTTGGCGACCATTGGAAGTTATATTGTTGATGAATTTGAGTTTCAGTATAAGTTGTAAAATGTATTGGTAGAATCTGTGATTTAGTCCAATTAACTTCTAATCCTAAAATATGGGCAAATATAGAGAGTGTTTTTTTGAGGTAGGGAAAGGATAATGCAGGTTTTGAAATATATAGCAGCATGTAGTCTGCGAACATGCCTAATTTATAGGTGTTTGAATCAATTGTTATTCCTTGTATCTGATTGTTTTCTCTTATTGCTATTGCCAATGGTTCCACAGCGATTGCAAATAGTATCGGAGAAAGAGGACATCGTTGCCTTGCTCCTTTGTGGAGGGATATTTTTTCTGATGTTGCTCCATTGATTTTACTTCTGTGGAGGGATGTGAGTATATTGTCTTAATTAGTTGTAGGAAGTTATTTCCAAATCCCTTCTGTTGTTTTATATAAATACAAAATTTCAAGAGAATCAAATGCCTTTTCAATATCCAAGGATAAAAAAAACTGCTTCAGTGTGTTGTTGTTTGCAGAATGATAATATGTTTAAAGTCTGATGTATAGTGTCTGTTAGGGCTCTCCTAGGGATAGATCCTGTTTGATCTTGGTGGGCCAGAGGCCCTAGCTGCACCTCCAAGCACCTACTGACGCTTTAGTCAAATCCCTCTTCAAATAACAATGCTTCATGCAGTTTTTCAACCACTGTTGTCAATTTTTGCTTCACTGGTTTATGTTCACTGTTTAATGTTCACTGTTTAATGTTCACACACTGAACACTGTTTAATGTTCACACACACACACACCCGTTCTGTCATTGTTGTACTCACCTTTACTTTGACTCAAGGACTGAATTGGTCTATAGAGAGCAATGCTTAAAGCAGTTTTCTTTGTTTGGTTGATTTTATATATATTAATAGGACATTTATTTTTGATTGTTAGTTGGAGCCTCCAGCCAGGTGAGCCCTATTGGATTGAAGCCATGTTTTAAGCCCCAGGCTACCTCCAGACAATTGGGGGTGGGTGGGCCTTAAAACCTGTTCTGGGTGCACTTAAAGCCCTGAGTCACTGCAGAAAACTGTACTCCCTGCCGTTCTGATCCAATTCTCCATTCTTCTCCTGAAAATCTGGCAAACTATCCTTTCCAGAACTCACCTTTAGCCCATCCCTACCTTTTAAGGAACTTGACAACCCCATATTTCTGACAGTTTTTGTGCACTATCTAAGAAAGTGGAAGCACTGATGGCTAGTTTAGACGCATTGTAACGTACATGTTTAGTTCAATATTTTTATGCGAACAAGGGTACAGCTGATCTCTGTAGGAACATATATCCTGTCTTTAACTGGCTCCTACCCATTCAATACCATGAAAAGCTTCAACTGTCCATTTCCTCTATTAATGGGACAAGACATTTTTCTCCAGAATTGTTGGTAGCCGTAGCTCCAGGCCATTTTGTCTTTAATGCTTCCCACATTTTTTTGTGGTACTAGCATTTCTTTACTGCCTGTTTTGTGCTGTTCTTGAAGAATTTTGGCAGGGGTAGGGTTAATAAAACTTTACAGTTCAGTGTTTTGTTTCTATAATATTATTTTTCAGTTTTCACTGTTTTTGTGGTACTAGAATTTATTTAGTGCCTGTTCCATGTTGTTCCAGGAGCATTTTGGCAGAGAAAAGGTTAATGAAAGCCTGATATTTCCATTGTTCCATGTATAGAATATTGTTCTCTTATGTCTTTAACCCTTCCCAAAGTTACTTGTGATACTAGCATTTCTTAAGTGCTTGTTCCAGCCTGTCCCATGGTGTTCTGGGAGCATTTTGGCAGGGAAAGGGTTAATAAAAGCATGCCAGTTCAGCATTTTCACATCTCATATCTTGTTCTGCAGTGTCTTTTATGCTTCCCACTGTTTTTTGTGGTCCTATCATTTCTTTAGTGCCTGTTCCTGCCTGTTCTCTGGTGTTCTGGGAGCATTTTGGCAGGGAGAGGGTTAATAAAAGCATATTGCCATGTTTTCATTTCTAAAATATTGTTCTTTGGTGTCTGTAACACATCCCACTGCTTTTTGTGGTACCTCTTTGTTTAATGCCCGTTCTGCCTTTTACCCCTTTCCAAGTTAATGCTGTTGTTATTATTATTACCCCTTTGCAGTCCCCAGAAAAGCTGCCCTGGTGCGTACGTGCATGTGTGTGAGAGAGTGAGTGAAATATGGGCCTCCTTCTTCTCATGCTGTACACGGAGATAATAACTGGCTTAGGAGGCCTGTATGGGCCCTGTTTCAGGCATTCACGTGTCATGGGACATGGTGGGAAAGCAGAGTTCTGAAATGCAGAAACTCTCTGTGACCACCAGTACAAGCGGTTGCAGCCCCGGGCCCTAACAGCCTACCGCTCAGAGGAGCAAAGCATACCCCCTCCCTTTCCAGCACTTTCCGTTCCACGTCCGGAGGCTGACCTTCCCGTGTTGCTTTCTGCCAGGCTTCTCCTCCCCTGTGGCTGACAAAGATTGTCCTTTCCCTGGCAAATCCACACAGAATAGCCAGAGGCTGTGGCTGTGGGCTGGTGTGAAGCTCTTCCTTTGTCAGCAAAAAAGATAAAAGGAGTTGGGAAAACAAAGGTGGGGAGGAGAAGAAGAAGAACAAAAAGGAATTGGGTGGGGGGTGGGGAGGAGAGAAGATTCGCAGAAGCAGCACTGATCTGCAGCCAGGAGTGCTGCGCACCCAGCTAGATCTGAACACCTTGGAAGCGAAGCTGGAAGAGTACAAATGGCTGGGTGCTGTTACTCCCCAGAGCTAGACTGTTGGCCTTGGGCCTGAGAGACCTGGGATCAGATCCCAGGCAGCCACCAGACATTCCATTCGGAAAGAACTTGGGATGCTGAGCAATGTCTGTGCTTTAAGTGGCCAGAAGCAGCAGCAAGCAGCAAACTACACGCCTTAGTTTTGCAAGGTCTTGGAGAGCTTCTTAGGGCGACAGGAACCCAAGGGAGTCCTGCCTTCCTTAACAGCTACACATAGAGCTTGATCACAGCTAACACTCCAATCATCTAGTACAGTTGCTGGGAGCACGAGGGAAAGCTTTGTGCCATTATTGGAGGGCTGATGTTGCTCCTTCTCTAGTAGGAACCTTGTACAGCACGAACTACCGAGGGTGTTGATTCTAAATCCTCTTTGCTTCCTGGTTTGGTCCAGCTATCTTACTTTGATGAGAAGACAAGACTCACTGGAAAAGTTGATAATCCTAGGAAAAGTTGAACGCAGTAGGAAAACAGGAAGACTCAACATGAGATGGATTGACTCAATAAAGGAAGCCACAGCCTCCAGTCTGCAAGATCAGAGCAAGGCTGTTAACAATAGGGTGTTTTGGAGATCATTAATCCATGGGGTTGTGATAAGCTGGAAGCCTGTCACTGTCAGAAGAGTCGTCTTCTGATGGAGCCTTGGGGTTGGGACACACAATATAATATGAAAGCAGCCTTAGGCAAGTCACACACACAGCCTCAGTTTCCCTTCTGTGAATGCATCAGAGATGTTTGCATACATTGTTCTTGTTTCCTTTCTCCCTGTTCTACAACCCCAGCCAACTGCATTATTTTGTCTTAACAGGAAGATTTGCTGTTACATTCAAACATTGTTGTTATATCCTGTAATTTGGTTACTGACTGACTGATGTTATCATAGTTTGTAAAACGGCTTATTGATTGACTGAAAGTTTATCATATATATAATCCACCTTGAGTCCTGGTGAGAGATGAGAATTGTCACCATCATCAGAGGAACCAAGGCACCCTGTTCTCTGTGTCATTGGAGGAAGAAGCTGGTGCCTCTTCTGTGCTGTGCTTGATATTGCCAGTGCAAATGGGCAGGTGGTAGCAATGCAGCTACTGGGCTGGCAAGGGTTAGGTGACAAAAGGAGCCAATACCGCCCCCTGGCCTTATAAAGCTTGTGTCCTGGCCTGGGTTTTGGATAAAGAAGAAGCAGGTCTCAGACAGTTTCGTTGTCTCTCCTCACTGCTGGCCTTCTTACCTGCCTTCTTCACCTCTTGAAGGCAACCATCCCTATGCTGTTCTTGATCAAAACCAAGCATCTTGAAAGACTTTGGCTTGTCTGCTATGTAAAGCTCAATTTGTGTGTGTTAATCAGGGCTCACACTGACTAGGGAAGAAGTCTCCAAGGAGCGCACCCCATGGACCCCCCTGTATAGAGGTAGTGCATGCCTGAATATCAAAATGCTGGGTCAAAAGATGTCCGTCAGGTCCTGCTTGTGAGTTTCCCAAAGGTGTTGGGGTGGCCACTGCTGGAGACAGAAAGCTGGACAAAATGGACTTTAGTTTGGTCCAAGTGGATTCCCCCCTCAATAGAAACAACAGTAAACCTCTTGTATCTCTTACATTGATGCTCCCATTCCGTTTTTGTTTCCAGACTAACTTTACTTCCTGCATAACACTTTGAAAAATTATAAGTTTCTTCTTGGGTGGGGAAGAATTAGGGTACACTTCTGCAGCCACCTGATTGTTAGATGGGTGGTCTGGGGTGGAGCCTTCATCCGGTGGGGCCCCCTGTGGACCAGCCCCTCCAAGTTCAGACTCATTCTGAGGGTTCTAAAGAGAAGGGAATACAAATAAGAGAAAGAAAGAAGCTGAACTGAAGGTGGCCTGGCTGGTATGGAGAGAATACACCATAGAGAAACCTCATCCAGCCTCACTCCTCCATCCTGTACAGGCAGCTGCTGGATCCAACAGCACTGTTGCACTTTCTTGGTGCAAAGGAGAATGTCGGATATTTGATAATGAAGCAATAAAAAGACTTTTAGCTGAGAAGCAAGAAATCAAGTGCTTCTGCTCCATCTGTTTTGGAACGGGTGCCTGGCTGTTGCGTCTCCTCCTCTCTGAGCTAGGAAAGGCACACCTGCAGACTTTCCTTCTATTTGCTACCTGGGAGGTTACAGGTAATGGTGCCCATATAGGCCATGGGCGTGACTTGGGTTCTTTACATTTGATGAGTGGCTGCTCAACAGGCTGAAAGGCTGAATATGCATTTTTAGGTAGCGTATGGAAATTTTACTGTGACATTAAATTTGGGATGGAGCATTCGCCAACTGAAGCACAAGTGTAGGTGACCCAGGCTACAATCTGTACAGCATTCCCAGCGAAGGGCTCCAACACGGAGGTTTTCTTGTGTGAAAACTCGTCAAGCTTGTTAAGGAGGTGCAAGTTATTCAAGATATTAAAACAAAGCAGCAGGTTTTTCTGAGTTTCCTAGGAATGGATGATGGATCACCAAGGATGCAGATGGCTAATGAAGATTAGTAAAAGTTCTCTGCTGGAGACATTCAACCCAGGCTTTGGATGCTAGTGGGGTAATTTTGTGTCCCCTTTATGATGTCTCCATAGTCCACTTTTGGAGCTGCCCCTCAGTTTGAGAGCCCTTGCTGTAGTAGCAAGTTGGCGCTGGTTCACATCTTATTCCTCGGAAGCACAAGGCTGAGGGCCTGGTTGGCTCTGTTCTCTGAAGACTGCCTATTGCTTGATTCTGCCAGAAGGGGTCACTGTGGTGCAAACATACATTTCTACTAGTGATCGGCATTTTGAGACAATGACTTTGAAACTCTTAAAAGGCAAGGAAGAGGATTTAAGAATGCCAATATATGGATTAAAATTTATCAAGGAAACAGTTGAGTTTCAGAAAACCAGTACTGTTAAATTGTATTGCAATAAGCATGGCAACATGGGCTCAAAAGAGCAGATGAAGATGGAAGAGTTTGCTGCTGGGGCTTTTCAACCAGGGAAGGAAACATAGGAGAAGCAGCTTCCCTCTGGAACTTGAGTATGGCAAGAATGTCAAAGTGGCCAGTTCATGCAACCACTTTTGTAATAGGACTGTGTAATTTGTGACTGGCAACTAGCCATGCATGGCAGCCTCTTAGGAGTGCCCCCCCCCCCCCCCACACACACACACACACACACAAAGTTTATATGAGTCAGGCACCTTCAAGGCTAAAATAGGTAGGACTTTGAGGGCAACTATTATTATGTATGCCACCCTGAGCTCCTTGGAAAAGGGTGGGATAAAAATGTTCTAGATTCATAAGAAAAAGCTAAGCACTTGGTGAGTGTTCAGTGAAGCTCATCAGATCAGCTAGAGTTGTCATATTTTGGGGGAAATGTTCCCTAAATACCAGGCACTTGGCCCCTCCTGCCTGGCAGCTGCATCAGCTAGCCTGAGTGCCCAGTCTCCCTCCTGCATAGTACTGGTGGAAGTGGGCCTCCTGCTACTGCCAAGAGGTGCTGGTGGGAGTGGCCAGCCAGTCTGGGTGCCCAGAAATGGGTTCGTGCAGTGACATCACTTCCTGTAGTAACATTATCATGCCAGCCTGGAACATATGTGTACTGCATGTGTGTGTGTGAATGTAATAAAAAGGTAAGTGCTGCCCCCCTCCCCAGGGTCCACTATTGTTCCAGATGCCATCTGGCAACCCTAATATCAGCAGCAAATCAAGAAGTGATCTATAGGGAGTACTAAGAATAAGAAACTTTGGGAGGTGGTGGAGCAGACTGGCCAATGGACTGAGGTGGGAGCTTGGAGGCCTCAGGCCAGCCTCACTTTCCCAGCCTGAAGTCTGTCATCTGCACTGTAGGGATAATATCACTTTCCTGTCTTACAGGGCTTTTTATTAACCCAGGAAGGCCCCTAGTTCAAATCTTCCCTCTACCATGATTTCTCCCAGTGGCCACAGGTAAGTCTCTCTCTCAGAACTGCTATCTGCTGTACAGGGATGATTGATAACATGATTTTGTCTGCTCAGGGAACCATAGGACTTGTCGTTATGAGAGGGACAGGGGGAGCAAAGGATCTCGTTACAGAATTCCCTGCTGCCTCTCTACAAGTCCCAGGATGCCTATGGGTAAGCCATGATATAAGTTTGTATTTGTATGCTGTATCCCATACTCTTGTTTCCTTGGTTGGGGGGGTGGGGTGGGGATACTAAGACGTTAAGATAAAGTCTTCACAGAAGAATAGGTGTTTTTTTTTTGCCTTATCTGCAGTTATACAAAGGATGTCCCTCACCTTCCCTAGTTCACCCCACCAAAATGGCTACCTCTCCCTTTGGGAGTTAGCTTCCTGCTATGAGATGCCATGAACTGCAAAGAAAATTTATGCAAATTTTCCCTCCACTGCTTTGTTCTTCTGGCTTCATAGGAGAAGTTGCCATTGCACTTCTCTGCTGGAAAAGACCCCCCACTTGGCACACGTCAGAAGAGTGCATTATTTATGTGCCGTTTGCCTCCTCTTTGTTTAGCCATTTGCATCTTTTCCTGATTTATTTGAAGATTTGTCTTTCTAGCCAGTGTGGAAGCCTCCAAGCCTGTTAGGCATTGGGTTTGCAGCCAAGTTGGCTCTTGGCAGACCTCTTTCACTGTGACAGACAGAGTATAGATGATAAAACACCTCTTTTTTTATGAATCAGGAGGAGGGAGACGCCTCAGATGCCTGCAGAAGTGGGCCTGATGTTCAGATTCATCACATCTCACATGTCGTTATATCATTCTCAACATAAATGCTGAGCTTTAAATGCCCTGTGAAATTTTTTTGGCTCACTTTACCATTTTGAAAACCATCAGTGTAAGGAGTTCGGGAGCTAGAACTGTGGTGCCATGAAAAGGCTCCCTGGGTTGTGGTGCCCTCCCAGGGTCCAAAGTGACTCCACACACCAAGCCATGCAGTGGTATCCTGATGAGGTATGGCTTCAGTCTGGCTTTGGACACTGTGCTAGGGTTACCAACTCTTGGGACATTTCTGAAGATTTGGGGGTGGAGCCTGGGAAGGGCAAAATTTGAGGGGAGAAGAGAGCTCAGTAGGGATGTATTGCAGGGCTGCCAGGTCTCCCACTGCTGGCAACCGTCTCTTCCTGCCACCACTCCTTTGGGTGGTGGGAGAAAAAAAAAATTAAGTGCTGCATCACACACAGCATGATGTCACTTCCAAGAAAAATTCGGAAGTGACATCATGCCTCTGTAGGAATTGTTGCACAGATTTTCTAGCAATTCATAGAGGAATGTGACATCACTTTGCAGTTCCCCCCAGAAGTGATGTCATACTGGAGCAGCCCCATGCCACCACCCTCTGTTTCTACCCCATTGGCTGGCAACTCTAGTGAGATGCTATAGAGTCCTCAGAAGTTGGCATTTTGTTCGAGGGTACTGAAGAGCAATTTTGGGAGAACTTGAGGCCCCACCTGGAGGTTGGTACTCTGCTTAGTGCTATACCAGGATAAACATTGCCTTTTTGCTTATTAATGTCCTAGTTTTCTTCCCTCATGTAGTTCAACCCCGCAATCTGAAAGGCAGGGGGTATTTCCAGGCAATCTCCCTTGGAAACGCTGACCAGAGTCCTACTTAAAATCAGGAAGGCAGGGCTGCATCACATACCTTTGGATGATACTCAAGGGTCCCTAAGGCCTAGCATTGTGGCATAAATTATTTGTTTTCTATTGAGCATTTGAAATTATAATTTTTTCTGTTCTCTGCAGCACCATGAGGTGATTAATAAGTCTGACAAGAAAAGAATACTAAAGCAAATGGATCAATAACACAAATGGCAACATGCAGATTTGCTCAACCTGACAGGCTGGTAGTGTCATGGGATTCACATCCTTTAGAACAGTGTTTTCCAACCTGTGGGTCTTCTTGACCCAAACATGGGTTGTGAATCCTGTGAAAGTGGATCCCAGGCTTCAGCAGTTTTAAGACAGTGATGTATCATGGTTAGAGTTTTGAACTAGGATCTGAAAGACCTGGGTTCAAATCTTCAGTTTGCCATAGAAGCTTGCTAGGTGACCTTGAGCTTGTCACACACACTCAGCCTAACCTACCTCACAGTGTTGTTGTGATGATAAAATGGAGGAGAGGAGAACGAAGTAAGCTATTTTGAGTTCCAACTGGGGAGAAAGGAGGGGTATAAATGAAGCAAGCAAGCAAGCAAGCAAGCAAGCAAGCAAGCAAGCAAGCAAGCAAATAAATAAATAAATAAATAAATAAATAAATAAATAAATAAATAAATGATCTGTGAATGTTCTATTTTTTGAAGTGGATCCCCATATCAAGTAACTTTGAACTTGTGGATCACCATACAAAAAGGGTTGGGGACCACTGCTTTAGAATTCTTTGATCCAGGCTGACCACATGATCATCACTTGATGAATGGGCCAAAATAGATGTCAAGCAGCAGTCATTTTGTCACCTTTAATACAATACTTTTCAGTGAGGGCAGTTCACAAATTCAGCTGCTGGTTATTAATAGCCGTTTCAGACATGCCATGATGAGCATCACTTGATGTCTGCCATACAACCATCCCAAAAGTCTTTTTCAGACATTACAACCATGCATACTGGGAGCTCTAGCTGTGTATAATATGAGCATGTGCTCTCAACAATCCTCCTGATGCATTCAGACAATATGCTGCGTGAATAGGATAATGCACATGTTCACCGTGCTACTACAGCCTTGGTACACACAGACCTTGGAAAACCCAGTGGTAAGTACATGTACTGAGGCTGTTTGGAAATGGAAAATCTCTGTGTTGTCCCTGTTCACCCAATATGGCAACAGCACGTATCAGGGAGGATTGTGTGCAGCATGTGCTCTCTTTATGTACAATTAGTAGGTTCCCAATACACATGATTGTAATGTCTGAAAAGGCCTAGATATAAAAGGACAGGTGAAATGTTCAGTTCCTCTCCAGCACGGAGTTTTTCAGAGGAATCAGTTCACATGCTCAGCTGATGGCCCTGGAAATCAAGTGTCATGTACATGTTCAAGCCAGTTAAGAAGCTGAGTGCAAAGAAGCCTTAATATTATACAAGCATGTATGAGCCAGCCTCAAACATGTGTGAACCAGCCTGGAGATGCTGAGACTCTAGATGGGTTTCCTTCCCAGTCCCACCCATCATTCCATTCAAGTGCCCATACAGGGTCCCCTAGTTTGGCTTCTCCCAGTGCCCCGGTGTCTCTTACTGTCCTCCCAGCCATGTTTCCAACTCCGTCCCGGGCTCACTCCCTCACGCTTTCCTGCCACTATTCAGATTTCTCCTTGTTGCTTTTGGCCAAATCTTTGTTGCCCACACCTTCAAGCATGGCAACCACAGGTACTCCAAGGAGGTTATAGGAAATGAAAGCCCCTCCCACAAACACACAGAACACCACAAAGCTTTCTGCTGCCTTGTGGCTCAGAAACAAGAAAACAAAAAACTACGGAATGTGTATTTCCTTAGGAGCAGGTGACATATCCACACCTGTTGATTTGGCTATCATTAGCGAGACAGGGCTTTGACCAGGGCAGGGTTTGGATTCAGACTCTGGAAATGAGCAGAGGAGCAGAAACGCTTGACTAATATGCATCCCTTGCTGTTTTTTATTTGATTGGGGACTCAGTCAATCAATGATTGCAGGGTGAGGCTCAGCATGGCTTCCAGCAGCAAAGAAGTAGCACAAAGCGCTGGCTGGGGCCTGACAAGACTGGTGGTGCACACTACAAGGGTACTGACATGCACTACTGATGCTGTATGGCTGTATGCCTCCTTCTGCTGCTGCAGTAAATGGGCTACCCTAAAAAAATGGCACCCTAGACAGCAGCCTCAGGATATCTAGTGATAAGCCTGGCCCAGGGATAGGTAGGCGGTTCTGGAACTAGTTGCTATTAAAGTTCTGCAGTTTATTTCCAGCTTGATTCTTCTCCTTCTTTTTATAAAGCCATTGGTTTTTGCAATGTCTTTGTCTGCTGGTTGTGACAGATGGACCTGTCAGCAACTCATACTCAATAGAGTTATATTAGTAACAAGCAGCTCCATGGAGGAAAAAAATGTAAATATTTTTTTCCTTTAAAGGCAGAGGGTGAATTTCCCTTGACAGGGCAGAAATAATGGCATGACAGTCAGGTGGTGGGTCATTTTATATTGACTATTAGGTGGGACCAAAGGGTCATTAGGTGCAAAAGAGAAAATCACCAATTGAAGATAATATGATCCTGCATGGAAAAGGCACAGCAGCACTTCAAAGGGGAGAATGAGTTCAGGATCAACAGGCAGAGACTTCAAAAATCAGCATCACATAATGCTGTGACCTCACTGCTGGGCCTGAAAGTGGCAGCATGGCATCGGTGATGCTCTAGGAACTTCCCAATTTTCAAGCGCTTTTACCATAGATTTTGGAAACTCCTAGAGTGTCATGTGACAATGTGATGTCCGTTCCGAGTCCAAAACCAGAAGTGATGTCACAGTGTTGTGTGCCATCTATTTTCCACCCAATTTTGCTCCCACTTTCCTAAGAAGTAGCTACTGGAACACGACCTTGAGGCTGGGAGATTGTCTACCATAGGGGCAATCTGGCAGCCTTAATTTTTAGGCTTTTCAAACACTGCGGGTGAGCCTAATCACACATATCCCAGGTCTCTTCTTGTTTGGCCTCTTGGTCAGTAGAGGAAGGCATGCTAATCAGAAGGTCCAGCAATAATCTCATAACCAGGGTTTGGGAACACTGCATAGTGCATAGTGGGGAATGCTGCTCTAAAGTTTAGCTCAACAGCTTGGCTCCTTCCTTACAGCACATGCATGTGATCCCCATTTCAAATGTTCAATAAGTGAAAATAATGGTGCTGAATTTTACTCCAAAATTTGCCGTTGTACTTACAAATATTGGAAATGTGTGTACAAACCTGGTTTTTACAGAAAAAGCCCTAGCACCTGAGTCAGTGGTCTGAAAAAAAATCCTGATGAAACAAATGCTAGGTCTCCCCCCTAACGCCCCCCCCCGCCCCATGTTGGAACCCCACTCCCAGACAGAAAGCCATAGACTGGAGCCAGGCCAGAGGCAAACGTGTGGGAGGTTACCTGAGAGAGTTCTCTAAGTTAGGGGCCTGAGGCAGTCTCTGCAGAAACACTGATCTAGACCATCCCACATGTGGAAGTGCCTGGGGCAGTTGCCAGAGAAAGGTGTGTGTGTGGATGATACACTGGAAGGCTTTTCAGCTAGACCCTGAGCAGTGGGTCAATGCTCTAGCTTGACAGGAGGGAGCAAATATGAGCTGAAACCCTGGGCAAGACTTAGCGAACTGTTGCAGGACCATGAATAAAACACAGGGAAGTGACACAGGTTGGGGGGCACTTGCCTTTTAGAGGCTTGCTGGGGAAAGGACCCGCTTACAAGTTGTCTGCAAATTCAACTTCTTTGTCACACTAGCAAGTTTCTGAATTGACTTCAGCCCCAGGCTGTGCTACAGCATTAGGCTTGTCATATAGAATTCAGTTCTCCCAATTGTTTTACCTTCAGGGAATCCTTTTGGTATCAACTTCTCCATGGAGGAATCCCTGCATCTTTTACAGAGGATGTGGGGAACTGTTGTAGAGCAAATGGCCAATGTCTCTGCTGTAGATACATCTTTATGATCTCTCCCCAACTCCTTCCCACTCTCTTCTTAGGTGTTGATCATAGAATTTGCTAAATCTCACCTACCCCTTTGCTTCCCCCTTCTGCTTCACATCTTTTTTTTTTTTTTTTACATTTTTCATCTCGAAGCAAGGCCCTGGCTAATTTGAAAATGTTGGCTCCAGTATGTTTTGGGTGATATTACAAGTACTGAATGTTGATCGCAGGCCAAAGAGCCAAAACGGGTTGTAGGCAAGAATTTAGGGAAAGGGAACGATCCATCATGTAGCACCCATTGGCATCAAGGAGTTTTTGCTGGTGCCTGCTTGCTTCTTGAGTATTGGGGACAAAATCCTAAGGGTCTCAATGCAGCAGCAAATCAGGGAGCTTTAAGACAGTTAAGCACTGATCTCATTCTAGGGAAATGCAACACAGGCACCCTCACTTTATCTCATTATTGTTGCTCAGGAGGAAGCAAAGCCTCCCCTTTTCTTTGCAGACTGAAACTGAACAGTGTCTCTGCCTCCAACTTTCTTCTGTCTTTGTGGAGCAGGAGTTGCTTCAGAAAAGCCCAAGAAGTATCACCTTTGTCTCTGTGGGGAGTACTAACATGAAATCTCCCAACATTTGGTGACTGATTCCAAACCACAGCAGACCTTTTGCGGTGAGGCCCACTACAATCTCTCAGAATTCCAAAGCACTCACAGGTTACCTCTGTTGTAAAGGAATCTGCCCTCTCTTCAATGCCTTAACTTTGTATTCCTTTACAAAGACCTGGAAACCACAAGGCAAAAGGATTGGGCCTCATATCTCCAGATATGTATTGTCTTCATTAAGCCCCTATCCCAGTTCTCTGCCCAGTAGCCAATGATGGTGTATGGAAGGCAGATTCCTCAAAGCACTATGTTTGCCAGTCCCCTGGTGGGGGTGAGTGATTCTCTGCCTCCAGCCTCTGCTCCCCACTGCTTCTCACCTGGATGGTGGGGGGGGGGGGAGTGCAGGAACACTGTGGTAAGGGCAAAGCATGCTTCCACATGGTCCAGAGCACCTCTGTGCATTAAGATCTCTCCCTTCTCCAACCCTGCCTTCCCCAGGCTCCACCACCCCAAAATCTCCAGGAATTTCCTAGCCCAAAGTTGGCAACCCTATGTGCTCTCCACAATCTCAGTCTCTCTCTGTCAATCTGATCTTAGATAGGTAGCTAGATTTCCTTCACAATACAAGCTTTGTGTGGACTTTGTTCCGTAAACAGCATCCCCTTTCCATAGCACAAACTAAACAAACAGGTAACTGGACATTTTTGCATGCAAAGAAGGGTTCAGAACCTGACTTATGGACCCTTATGAACCTGACTTATGGACAACACCTATTCAAGTAGGATAAGATACTACATGGTCACCCAATGAGCCAAACAGCTAAGTGTGGATTTAAAATGGGGACTTCTTTGACAGAACACAGCACTCCAGCTATTTGCATTGCAACTTTTTCAACACACTGCTGTCTACATTTCTTTTCAGCTTGCTGAAATTTCTGGCCTCTTCCCCTCTTGGTGCTTGTGGAGGTGGTTACTTCACGTGGGAGTCATTGGTGTGGGTGAATCTGAGCTTCTCTTGTGGAACATGTCCTCCGCAGCCCTTTCTGAGCATCTCATGCGTGCATCTCACGTTGGTGGTTTAAATCTCTTTTTAAGCACACACCTGTTTTCTATTGCTGTTGGTGCATGATTTTAACTGTGTGTGTATTAAATGTCTTTAAAATTTATGTAATTCATTTTTTAATGTTCCCAGCTTTGCGATAAGCTGTGAAAGGTGTGTCATAAAAATGTGTAATTGCGCTGTATTTTTCCACCCTCAGACACATGGTAAAAATGTACTTTATTTGGGAAAATGTGGAACGTGGAGATTGCAGGAAAAAGTTTGGAGGGACTTCCCTGGGAAGATGAACAAAGAGTCTCTGCTTTGTCTCCCTCCCCACTTGTTGTTTATGGGAGTCTTTTCATTCCAGTTTTTTGTTACTCTTGTGCTTGATTTGTTTATTTCTTTTATGACATTGATATGCCATCTTTGGAAGCAGAAAGGCAGGTGGAGGGAGAGACATTCCCCTAATGGGAGCCCAAGGAGCATGGCCTCACTATTATTGTCTGCCTTCTGTTGCTCTCCAGCTTGTGATGAATACATCTTTGCTTGATTTTTGAGAGAAGATGCATAGTTGTTAATGAAAGGGGAAGTTTCCACCAAGTCTTTGGATAAGGTCTATCTTCCCGCCTCTTTGGCTTCTATGGTAGGTTCTGCTTTAGTTTTGGTAGGAGAATAAAGGGTGGGTCAGATATATGGGATTGGCCTGCTGATTTTCTGTGAGGTGCCCTTCTGCAGTGTGTAGTAAAAAATCCTGCGCTAAAGGGCTAGGTACAAAAGAGGGAGATGTTTCTGCAAATATGGGGGAACCCAGGTATGTAGAAAAATCTCAAATAAAAAAATAAAAGGAAAGGTTAAAACAAAAAATTGTTAAGGTGCCATTATGACACGAGAGTACTTCATGAGTTATTGGTGAGCACTTTGTGAATTATTGGCAGCCATTTTGGATTGCACAGGCAACTGCAGACAATAGCAATTCAAAATGGCTGCTGCTGAGGTAGAGTTGCAGGGGAAAGAAATGGGCAGGCAAGAAAGAGAAGAATGAAGATGGGGAGGGGAGCAAAGCCAGAGAGGAGGGAGGGAGGGTGGTAAGAAAAATGAAGCAAACTAGGATGGTAGTGGGTGTGGGAGAGAAGGAAAGATTAGAAGTAGCTGCAAAAGAGAGGGAAGTAAGGAATGAATGCTGGAAAAGCAACAGATGAGCCTGAGGGTAGAACTGAGAAAGGTAGGTAGGAGGGAAGGAAAGAAGCAGGGAAAGGGAGAAGAGGCAGTGGCTATTATAGGAAGGTAAGGCTGAGATAGGAGGAGGACCAGCCTGGGGAGGGATGAAATTTCTCTCCTTAAAATATTCATGAGACCCTCTTCTAGTGCGTGCATACACACACACACACATGTATTGACTGGTCTAAATAGTAGTTCACAGATGTGTTTTCTAACCTTTTCTTATGCTTTTTAACATTTCTCTGTGTGAAAGAGGGCTGAAGCTTTCCGCTGATACTGGCTGACATGCAGCTCCTGGGTATTTCAGTGGGGCCTGCACAGAGGAAGTTCCCAATGGTTTGTGTCCTGTTGGGTTAGATTTTTCCCACTTCACTGCTATTACTGGCACCCCAAATCCACCCCCCCTCCCCAAGACAAGGTGTGCCCCTGGCAGGCTTGGTTCTGTTTTCTTTTGTGCTTCTAATACCACTGCTCCTTTTTACTAGATCCTATTTACACCCTTCACCAACCCGACACATTTGTGATTAATTGTTTATGGGAAGCATTTCCATATTGTTTGTGCATCAAATTTATGAAGTGTGCCTTCTCTATTTGCTGGATAAATACAACCCAGCAGTGAATCCTACCGAAGCACCAATGTCCCCTGGAGTCATAACAGCAACACAATGAGCAATAACATGTATTAAAAACAAGTTCAGAGCCATTGGCCGATTTGAGCTGCATGAAATTTTGGTCGGATGGCATTTCTCCTTTGGTAATCGGCTTCTTTTAAGTGCGATTGAGGTGCGATTGCCTCCCTGCCGCCCTGGTGAGTGCACAAGATTGCTTCTCCAGGAAACAATGTAATGGGCATTTTAATAACTATTGGGCTGCTGAGGCAAATAACTCGTGAAGGTTTCAACTGTCCTGACAGCCGCAACAGGCAATAAAAAGAAAAGCTTTAACAGTTTTGTCATGGAGTCTCCTTCCGTAATGATTGATTCTCCTTTCAGGCCTGTTGGCTTCTCACACCAGCTCATGGTCTGTCCACAGCAGAAACAGAGAGCCACATTATTTGGTTATCCTAATGGAAACAACACCTGTACTTAAATGATGATGGAGTGTGTGTATGTGTGTCCTTATCTTTTTGTATAGAGCAAAACAAAAATGAAAAAAAAGAGTGGTGTTAAAATGTGGGACTATGGTTTAACAGTGAAATCCTAAACAGAATTACTCTAGTCTAAGGCCATTGATTTCACTGGGCTTAGACTAGAGTAACTCTGCTTAGGATTTCATTGTTAGTCCCAAAGGGTTGTGGCTCATTGACAGAGCATCCGTTTGGCATCTCCAGTTTTTTTTTAAAAAGGTAACATGAAAGCCCTTGACCTGAGACCCTGGAGAGCTGTTGCCAGTCAGAGAAGACAACACTGACCTTGATGGACCAATGGTCTGATTTAGTATAAGGCAGCTTCATATGTTCATGGTCTACAGAACCTGGTAGAGTGCCAGGGAAGGCAGACTTTGATTCTATAAGGTCAAAACAGGATCTGTTTACTGCCACAGCTCCACTCTTCAAGTGGAACAGCAGGGAATTTAATGAGAGTGCTAAAAGCGATACAGTGTGCTTCCATTGAATGGCTTTGGACTGTGCCCTCTGCATTCTCCAGGGGCGATCACAAGAGAATGAATGGCCTTGTGTGTGTGTGCCCAACAGGTCTGCACTGCCACTTTCAGAGTCTGATTACTCTGCCTTGTCCCAAGGGGACAAAGAAGGATTCCCTGTATGTGCAGGAGGCTTTCTAGGCAGCTGATTCAAGAAGTCATGGATGAGATCTTCCATTTGGAATTTCAATGTAGAAGAAAAAATTGCAAAACGTGAATGACTGTACTGTTTGGGAGGACTTTGGAGCCAGGTCCTATGCCTGATACAGGGTCTTTTGGGTTTTATCTGTACATTTAAGAGATGACCTATCACAAGTGAGCCTCCATTTGGACCTCCGTTTGGGTTTCTGAAACTGCCCTCCTTCGGAATGTCAGAATGTTCTCTTAGCTTCCTTTGTGGTGAAGTATAGCCGGAAATGGCTTCTCATTTCAAACATTTTTCTGAATAAACAGATTGTGTTTTGTTACAAGTTTTTTAAAAATAAAAACCTACTTTTTAAAGTGGGAGATAAAACAAAGGAGGAGTCCTTTGATTAACTTCCCCACTAGGATTTTTGTTTGGCTTAGTCTGGGCCTGATTCCTGGCTTTCAGAAAGATGGTGACCTAGAGGTTATCTTGTGCTAATTGACATTAATTTTTTCCTAAAAAGCCCATTCCTGTAGAATAGAAAGCGAAGGTGACAGAACCTGATGAGATTTCTTTTTTGCTAAAAAGCACCCAGGAAGACTCCTCTGGCTCCTTCAAAGACTTATTAAAGCCGCACAAGGGAGGGGGTGGAATCGCCCCTCTTAGACAGCTTTTTGGCGCTGAGAAAACATGAAAGAAGCCAACAGCTATAATCAGCTCACAAAAATTTATTGCATGTTTGACCTCACTGTGGTTTGGGTGTTCTGCTTGGGGAAGATATCTTTGAAGGTGTTGTGGGTTTTATTGATTGAGAAGAAATGTCAATGTGTCACATGCCCAATTAACTTGGCACTTCTCCTGATCAATACCCTAATTGTCTCCCCTTTACAAAGGCTTTTAATTTAATTAACCCTCCCCCTGGTTATTTCTTTCTCTGTCTGTGTGTGTCTCAAGTATCATGTTTTAATAAATAGGTGAGAAGGACACATGGCTGTGCATCCAGATGCTGTTGGATTCAATTGAGAAGAGAGAGTGGGTTTGATAGAAGAAACTGTGGGCCTCCTGGAGGCATTGCATTTCTGGGACTCCATAACATTTTGAATCAGTTTAGCAGTCATGCTTGGCCCAAGTAAGGCAAAAGAAGGTTTATTCTAATTCACTGCTGGCTTGACTGTGGAAAAAGGTAGACAAGCACTAGGGAACTAAATCTACTTAGCAGAGACTGTCTCAAAACCATTAAAGCTCCTACAGCTGCAAATGAGAGCTGACTGAGAGGGATGGTTTTTTTTTCAGATTTATATATCAAGTGCCTTTGAGGAATCCTTGGAAGTTCCTACCTCTGAGAACTTTGGCTTTTCATATCTGTGACAATTATGTTGACTTCAAACCAGCACTTTGGTATCAGAACATCTGTGATTGTGTGATTGATTGGACAAGCGTATTCACCCATTTGAACTTGTATAGATTCAGAGCCTGTCCTCATGGCTCCTTCACCATGGCTGCATCTCTACATTTTTACATTCTGTTTCACATGTTACAGCAAAATTGAGTCCTTTAATTTTTACATTGGGTCAACCATTTACTTTCTGCAATCTTTGATGGGCTGTTTAAGAACATAAGAAGGGCACTGCTAGATCATAGTAGTGGTCCATCCTATTTTTCAGTAAACAGACCTTCCCCTGTTGCTGATTTTTAGCACCAGAATTCAGAGGTCTGCTGTCTCTTGAATATGAAGGTTCCCTGGCTAGTGGCTATTGATGGACCTACCCACCATGAATTTGTCTCATACTCTTTAAAAGCCCTTTGTGCTCATGGTCTTCACTGCATCTGTATCCTCAATCTCTAAGGAAGCATCAAATTCTCTGCTTCAGTTATGAAAACCACACTTTCACTATGTTTCTATATAAAAGGCAAGCCGTATTGGCGACAATGCACTTTTTATCCTGGTGCCCTGTGCAGGAGCACCAGGATAAAAAATGCATCGTGGCTAATGTGGCCTTCAGAGGGCACCGCTGTGTCGGGACAGCCGGCAAACTCGCCCACCCCTCCGGAGGGAGCTGCAGTGGTGGGATGGCCAGGTGAACCCATCTGCCACGTGGAGATAGCCATGGTGAGGGGATGGCCAGGCAAGCCCCCCCCCCCAGGGAGCTGCTGCGGTGGGATGGCCATGTGAACCCACCCACAGCAGGGGGAAGCCCAGTGTTCCTGGGTTTTCTAGGGCCTATTTTTTTTACAACAGACTCCTTGCTAGTTGAAGATAAATGTCCTGAATAGGCAATAGGTTCACTGTGGATTCATGAAAAAGGTGGTATTGTGTGCTTGGAGAGATGTCTGGATATAATATACAATTAATACTTGTGGTTAATAGTAAACAGGCAATATACAACAAAAATGTGTATCCAAATGGGCTCCCCTCTCTCACTTAGCATTTCCTTGATCAGTGCAGAACCCTCTAAGTCTCCTCCAAGCTTTGGCTTCTGTTATTTTGCTAGACATGGCCTTGCCTTTGCAAATACATTTTCAAAAAAGCTCAAAACTTTGGGTTTTTTCTTTTGAAGGATTAAGCTGAGATTGTACAGTGCTATGTGGCTGCCCACTGTGGGGAGGAGGGATTGAGAGAGAAGAGAGGGAAGCTTCTGAGGCAAACTGCCCCTTTACTTAGGGTTGTCGAGACTCGTGGTCCCTGTTTTTTTTGTTTAAACCTCAGCTGTGGGGTGGGGTGGAGAGGGGACACAAGCGTTAATTAATTGCTTGGTAGTGTGTAAGCTTTGTGCTCCCTAAAGGGGACCCTGCTAGAATAATGTTAATTATGAGGAAGTATAAACCTCTTTTCACAGCTATTTTGAGTGGACAGACAAGACATCGATGGTGATAAACAATGAATATTTATTTACAGAAAATGAGGTAAAGGTTTCATGTGGAATACATCAGTACAGAATGAACAATTGGGGCTCAATTTCACTTATCAGAGACTGTAAGTTTTCTTGGTGGGAGAACACTTGAAAGTGGCCTCAGCTGAGGTCTGCCAGTCCCCCTCTGGGGGCAGGGGACCCCCCACTCCCAGCCTCTGCCCCCTCCCACTCACCTGGTCAGTGAGGGGAAAAGGCTCTGGGGAATGAGATGCACTCCCCACAGGTGCAATGACATCACTTCTGGAAGTGACATCACTGTGCTGCCCTGGGGGGTGCACAAGCGTGAGGGCTCTCAAAAAGTGAGTGCTGGGTCCCCCTGCCTCCCCCTGGGAGGGTAAGCGGACCTGGCAACCATAAATACACAGACACAGAGGGGAGCTTTGATTCCTCTTTCCCCAGAGAGGTTATCTCAAAGGTTTACCCTTTCATCTCAAAGTCTCTGATACTCAGAAACCGCCCCAGTAGATTTGGTACGTCTGGCTTTTACCAGGGTGCTTATTTATTATTTAAGAACAAGCTTTCTTCTTTAAGCCCACCCCAAATCCTGCCTAAAAGCCAAATAAAACTCCTGGCTAAATTGAGTGTCTTTTCTAGAGCCACAGTACCCTGCCTGAGGCAAGAAGTACCTCTTTTCCCTTCTTCAACTGAGGTTGGCTCACCCCTTCCCAGCCAGTAAAGTTCCATGGGCTCTGATTGACAAGCACTTGGATTTGCATGAGGCCCAAATCACAAGGATTGATTCAGAGCCCTGGAGGATAGGCGGGACTTCAGGGGTGATTGCCGCATGCTGATTTTAACATGTTTGCCAATTCTCATACGTGACTGTTGTGAAACTATATGAACCAAGTGTCTTCTGCAAGGGGTGGGGGTGGGGGAGCTCACTCATTCTCAATTGGCCTCTTTTTGTCACCTTCTTTACTTGCATCTGATGAAGAGAACTCTCCTGATAACTTATACTGGAATAAATTTAGTTAAGTGTTTAAGGTGCTGCTGGACTTCTGATTTGTTCTACCGCTGCAGACGAACACGGTTACCATTACGCAGAGGCCCTCTCACCTCACTCTGTCTAGAATGGCAAATAACCCTGAGCTGGATCTGCCTCTCAGCACCAACAAGCTCACCCCTGCTTTCAAAAGATAGTAGCTACAGTGTTTGCAGCTGATGAGTTGCTGTAGGGCAGAAGGTGTGACAGCTCTTTGCAAGAAGGAGGATGAAGCCATGGCTGCAAGGCACTCCCCAAAGCCATCCAGGCCTTGAGTCATTGCTCCAAACACTGCTGGATGAAGCCCCGGCCCCCTCCTCAGAATTCCAGCAAACTGTGGAGGACTTTTCTCCCCATATTTGAAGGGATGTGTGAACCGAGCCTCTGCTGTATCATATTCAAAAGTTATTCGTTTTCTTGCTGGACTGGGAGAACTGGAATGCGAAAGGAGGCAAGAGTATTGCCCGAGGCCTCCTTTCCATCACTTGCACAAGTGATCTTTTTCTATCTCCCTAGTGACTCATCCCCCACATCCCACCTGGAACTGGGTGGGATGGCTTCATGGAAAGTTCACAGCTTGGATCGCTCCGGTTCTAAAATGAGAGCTCTGCGTTTGGGCATGTGTGAACACCCACCATCGCTGCCCATATGGTGAAGAATGTGGCTGACTGACAGCATAGCAACCTAGCATGCCCCCCCTCTCATGCATCAGAACCAAAAGGAAGTGTATTCAGACAATACAGAAGATTAAAGAGAAATGACTCTCCTCCCAGTGAAGTCAGCATTCTCCTGGGCACAATATGCTGCTTAAGCTGGCATATTGGAGGCATCTTCAGAACATAGAACAGAATAGGGGTCCAGGGCCAGTTCTGGACCAATCCTCTTGTTTGCAGTGGGTGGCATGGGCTGTGCCCCAGGGCATGGTTGCCAGCCTCCAGATGGTGGCTGGAGATCTCCCAGAATTACAACTGATTTCCAGGTGACAGATACCTGTTTCCCCAGAGAAAATGGCTGCTTTGGTGGGTACACACTCAATAGTAGTATACCCCACGGTGGTCCCTCCCCTCCCCTCTCCAAACCCCACCTTCTCCAGGCTTCGCCCCCCAAACCTCCCAGAATTTCCTAACCCAGCCCTGGAAACCCTACCTCAGCAGCAGAACATCCGCTTTGTATGCAGAAGGCTCCAGTGTCAAACCCTGGCATCTACAGTTAAAAATGATTAGGTATGAAATGATGTGAAAGGCCTCTGGTGTGAAAGACAATACTGACCATAATAGACCAATGGTTTGACTCAGCCAAGCTACAAGTGACGCCTGACACAGGTTGAACACTTGTCAGCTTCCCTCAAGTTTTGATGGGAAATGTAGGCATCCTGGTCTTGCAGCTTGGCTCTCCAACTGCTGTCCAATGGATGTTTCAACTGTCACTTGTCCAACATTCCGCCAAGCTGCCTACATTTCCCATCAGAACTTGACGGAAACTGACAAGTGTCCAACCTGTGTCAGGCATCACTTTTAGCTTGGCTCTCTGTCTCAGACAGCTTCATGTGTTCAGTGGTTTTTCAGTCCAGGTGGTCTAACCAAATGGTGATTCATTTCCAGGTCTATAGTTTAGAACCACACCCATCTTAGGTTTAATCCTGGGCATCTACACTGAAAAGGATCTCAGAGCTAGGAAAGACCTCTCTATGTGTGAAACCATGAAGATCCCCTGCCAGTTAGAGGAGACAATACTGAGATGGACTTATAATCTGACCTGGTATAAGGCAGTTGTATATGTTCATGTTAATTATGTATTGCATGTTACTCTTTGTCCTGAGACCATTGCCAGTGAGTTGGGCGACCCTCAAATCTAAAGAGTCTCAATGTGAATCCACCAACACTGCTGCCCTTTGCATTTTTCCCTGGGTCCTTCCCAATTCTGTGTGCTGAGGCATGTGCTGAGAATCCCAGGTTCCAAGTGTGAGGGGCCAAATTCAGATTGAAACTATGGTGCATGGGAGGAAGGTGCTTATGCTTCCCCAAATGTCATTTCCCAACTTGAATTGGCCTCAGGGGGACACTGCCATAATGAGGATTCATATGTGCTGATAGGGTAAATCTAGGTTTCCTGACAGAGCAAAGGGCATATCTTGGAGCTTTTCAGGGAGGGAAAATAACATGCCTAGTCGTGAACTCACAGTGCACATGTGGATCTAGTGAAGACTTGGGAAAAACATAGTGTACAGTTAAGCCCCATTGGTTAGTATTATGAGCGAAAGAGAGATTTCTCTGTAGATATCCACACCAAACCTATGTTTTAAGCTTCTACCTTGTTGTTGTTTTTCAGAATGAAAAGCTCTGAATGTTTTTGTTTCTCTTTGTATGGCAGTTGCTCTTTGGTCATTTTAGTTGCTCATTTCTAGCAATCCTAAATTCTTTTTTGAGGGTGGATGAGCCAGACTGCATACAATATCCTAGCTAACGAAGAATCTTGCGATTCCTTATAGACTAATGAATGAACTACAGAAAACACGGCTCATGAATGCTTTTTGTCGCAATTAATTCAGTACTTGTTAAGCTGTTGCAAGACACTTTGTCATTTTGACCGCTTCAGGCTAATGCAGCTCCCCCTCCCCCAATATTCTAAATGTGGTTGCCTCATAAGTTTATGGCATTCTGGTACTTGTTGTTTGTTTTTCAATCCCTTTCCTAATAATAACAAAGTAGTCTGAAAAACTCCCTGACATTCTATCAGACTTTTGGGCCATCTCATTTAAGACTTAACAATGGACTGGTCCTCCAGGGTCTCAGACTGATGCCTCGTTCCTGGTGCTTGATGTCCTCGTAATCGAGATATGCCAGAGATCGAACCTCAGCCATGCACTATGCAAAGTGTATACTGTATGATGCAACTGTAGCCCCTATTGGGAAGGTGGTGATGTTTCTTCCAGCCCATCCATTCCAGTATTTCTTATTCAAAAGCAAAGGAGCATGAAAGAGTTTGAACTGTCTGATGTCAAAGCAGCCCAAACAGTAGATTCCCTCCAGTAGTCTTTAGACTGACAGTTTTTCCTATGGAAATATCAAGAGATCAGATGTTTTTCCAGTGGGTGGTTTTCAAAGTCTGGGTCAGACGGCTGGTGGAAAAGGGTTCACCCCAACAGGCCGTTTGTGTTCTGCCAAATAACAAGAAGGGGGAGCACTTTGGCCTCCTCTGCAGACATTTCAGGCTTTGAAAATCTGGACTTTTGTGATTAATGGGAACATTTGAAATGTGTTTATAAACCAGTCCTTATTGTGGTTTCTAATGGAGGCCATGGTGGGTAAGTATTGCATTTGTCCATGGACCTTCTAGAGCAAAACGTGGTATACATTTCTGCCGGTGAGCTGATGTGCCATCAGTCTACTCGATCCATCTCAAATTAAACATCAGCTGTCATCAATTTATAAGTAACTGGCTCAATGAAAGAACTAAAGCCTTTTCTTGCCAGCTGATGAGATGGTAATGCATTGCTGAATATCACCATTCAGCAACTGCAATAGCAATAGGATTCTGAAAAATATCCATGGCCACAAACCAATCCAGGGTTAGGCTTGCATGTGGTGGTGAAGAGTGACCTCGAATCATTGCTGACTTGTGGTGAGCCCTACTGGGGTTTTCAAGATAAGGGGTGGTTTGCCATTGCCTGCCTCTGCAACCTGGACTTCTTTGGAGGACTCCCATCCAATTACTAACCAAGGCTGACCCTGCTTAGCTTCCGAGATCAGATAAGACCAAGTTTGCGTCAGCTATTTAGGTCAGGGATGGGCATAGATAAGTCCACTGATTTCAGTGAGTATTCATGCTAAAAAATTGTGCTGGATTGTGACTCGTGTGTGTGTGTGTGTGTGTGTGTTCCACCAGAATCCCAATGCTTAGAGAAGGAGCACAGTGAAAACACTGGCTGAAGAAGGTCTGTGATTGGATGATGACAGATTCACTGGAGAGAGCAGGTAAAAGGTTTCTCTCAGGTATTACTGATGCTGTAATTACATACTTCCTCCCTTAAACAAATTCTGTAAATATTATTAGGGTGTTGGAACAACTTTCCAAAGAGGAAAGGCTGGAGATCCTGAGACTTTTCTATCTAGAAAAAAATGGCCAAGGGGAGACACGATAGTTTTACAGGAATCATCCATGGGGTGGAGAAAGTGAGCAGAAGGAGCTTTTCCTCATAATGCTAGATCTTGGTGATGATACCTAATGAATTTGCTGGGAAAGAGGTTCAGGACAGACAAAAGGAAAGACCTCTTTACTCATCCGTGGAGTTCACTGCCAGTGGAGGTAACGATGGCCATGAGCATGAATGGCTTTAAAAGGGGGTTAAACAGATTCACGGAGGAGAGGTGCCTCAATGGCTACTGGCCACAGTGACTGAAGGGAGCCTCCACCTACAGAAGCAGCAAATTTCGGAGTGTCTGGGAGGCAGCAGCAGGGGAGGGTCTCTGCCTCTAGGCTCTATTTGCTTGGCCCTCCAAGGCAACTGGTAGAATGATGTGTGAAACAGTATGGACCACTGATCTGATCCCGTAGGCTCTTCTTACGTTCTTATTACATACTAGTAAGAAAGCCCATTGTGGGGGGAAAATACAACAGGCTCTAGAAAGGGGAGGGTGGGCAAGCGGGCATTGCCTCCTCCTCCGTGACTGATCCCAACTAGGTGAAGGGGGGCGGGCATTGCCACATGCTCCACTCCTGATCCCAGCTGGGTGAAGCAGGGAGCAGGCATTGCCTCCTGCTCTGCTCCTGATCCCAGCAGGATGAAGGGTGTGTGCGTGTGCACATTGCCTCCTGCTCTGCTCCTAATCCCAGCAGGGTGAAGGCAGTGGGCGAGTATTGCCACCTGCTCTGCTCCGGATCCCAGCTGGGGGTGGGCATTGCTGCTTGCTCCATGCCTGATCCCAGCCTGAGCTTTCCCCCTGCAGTATGCTCTCTGGAGGGACATGCTACCTCGTCTGGGCTTCCCTCTGTGGCAGTGCCCTCAGAAGGTGCACCAGGGTAGAAAGTGAGTTGTCAGGAACACGCTTACCCTTTTATACAGTAGGATAATAACATTTAGTCTTTGTATATAGAATTGACCACTCGAGCTTGGGAAATTCATGGAGGTTTGGGGGTGGTAGCAGGTTTGTGTGGAATCTAGGAAGAGGTGGGAACTTGGCTGGGATATGATGCCATAGTCCTCCCTCCAAAGCTGCTGTTTCCTCCAGGGGGACTGGAACTACCTCTGTAGTCTGGAGATCAGTTGTAATTCCTGGAGAACTACAGGCCTCACCTGGTGGTTGGGCAATAGGATTGCCAGCATGAGACTGTTAAGAGACATGGTGGTGGCGGCGGCTCATGAGTGGACTAATGACATTGCTGCAGTGCTGTAGGATTTAGCCATACTCTGTGGTTTAACCACAGAATTTTGACTGAACGTTAGAGAGTCACCAGTAACATGCTAAAGTCACCTTGGGATTTAGGTTGGGATGCCAGTTATTGCTCCCTCCTCCTCCCCTAGCCAGGGTCTGCTAGTGATGGGAAATCCCCAATGGGAACATGGCAGTCCTACTGGGTGCTGCGTACTTACAGTATCCATTCCCTTTACTGTTGAGTAACTCCAGCCAGTTCCCATGTGCTTGAAATGAAGGCAGAGGGTTTCCTTCTAGGGTGGATGGCAGGGCTGAGCTCTCTGTTTAGGAGATAAGCACTGTTACCAGAACTGCTCTTTATTATAATGGGGAATTAGCTGTAGCAGTCTGTAACTTAAAATTAAGCGCGGATCATAACCTACGTATACGGAGGTCCCGATCCCAGACACTCTAGTGAAAAAGAGGCAGACTACAAATAAGTTCCAAACACGTGTATTTAGTGTGGCGTAAGCCTAAACTTGCACAAGCATACAAGAAACACACAAGATCTAGGAAATACAGAGTATGAAATACAGAGACGTTCGCATTAGCTGGTTCCCAACGATGATAGGGGGAATACTCACTTATCCTGAAGCGAAGCAGAGACCCAACAGCGAGGGGGGTGGCCCAATGCCAGCACTGGAACCACAGACGGACAGCAAGGAGGTCTGGATAGGGAATGGCCGAGGCCCCGAGTGGTCTGGGAGACCAGTTTAAATACCCCAAAACGTACCCTGGGGCTGGTGCTGTACTTGGTGGTTCTCACAGATTAAAACAAAGGGTCTAATGGGCTACTGAATGGCTTGGATGGGCCACTTTAGTAATCAGATTGTGATAAGTGACACCTCAGGAAGAGGGGACAACAGAGGGAGGGGGAAATCCAAGTGGGCTGAAAGGATGTTCCAGCGGACAGGGCTTGTCCTGATGTCATCAGCTTCTGGAATGCGGAGGTTTCTTTGAGATGCATTCTCTAAGTGCTTGGGATGGTCGGCACTTAGTTCCTTCTCCCGGGCGGCTCCTAAGATATGCAGAGCGGGGCGAGGTACTCTCGCTGCGGACGTGGTGTGCCCGCTTCGCCGAAATGGCTTCTCAAAGCAGTCTTCTTCCCAGGGTCTTCTGGCTGCCTGAGAACATGGACGCCGGCTGGGCATAGCTGAGGCTGGTTTGCAGGCTAGGGCAAGCTCGGGGACCGGCCCGCGGGAGGCTCCAGGCGGGAACTGACCAGGGAGCGCCTAGCCAGGCTCGCTGGAGGTTTCCCCGGCAGGCGCCCGGCTGCTAGCAGCGGCTTGGGCCCATATGAGGCAGGCTTCCATGGAGGCAGGGGAGAACAACACTTAAAACACAGTCCAAAGCAGGGAACAGGCACGGTCCGTGGCAGATGGCAATGCAGGCACGGGGCACACTTGTAACAGAGTCCAAACACACACTGGGAAGTCCAGATACAGGTCAGGGCAGGGCTGCCCAGAAAAAGAGTCCTTTGTGCAGTTAACCACACATGGAGTCAGTGAACTACACAGTCTATAGCAGCAGCAAGGTAATTGACACGCAGGCAGGAAACTGACACGTGTACTAGAGCACACACGTGCAAAGCAGTCTTTGGTGCAGCAGTGAAACAGCAATGCAGGAAACTTTAACACAGTTCATGGCAGGCCTTAAAGCAGGGGAGGGGGCCTACTTGGCAACAGCACTACCCAGTTCTCCCTTTGCAGCAATCTGAGGACAGTCCAAACTTTAAAAAAAACAACTAGGGAAGGGGGAGGGAAGAGATTGTTTACAGGGTCTGCTCTCCTGTTCCCAAGCATCTATTTGCAGCTTTTGTTGAAACCATTATGTGCTATAGATCAGCTAACTGCCGCTCGCCTCCGCCTGGTGCTGACAGCTCATCAGATTAACAGCTGTGCAGGTTCCATCAGCTAGCTGGGACAGAACGCATTTCGGAAGAGGGTGTCCATGGAAGGGAGATTGCTTATCCAATGGGCGATCATCAGCATAAGGACATCAATACAAAACTGACTTGAGGGAACAGCTGAGACCACCCCAAACGGATTTGCTGATCCCGTCAAGCCCATAATTTCTTTTAAAGTGCTCATTAGTCATTTAAGAGCCAGTCTGGTGCAGAGGTTAGAACGTCAGACTAGGATCTAGGAAGTCCTGGGTTCATATCCAGTCTCAGCAACTCAAGCTTGCTGGCTGATCTTGGACCAGTCACATGCTGTCAACCTAACCTACCTCACAGGGTTGTTGCTGTTGTGAGGATAGAATGGAGGAAGGGAGAATATAGTAGAATGCTACATTGAGACCCTATGGGTAAGCAATGTCTTCCATGTCTTGAATGCTGTGTAATCTGTTTATCATTCACCTCAACAACAGCCTTGTAAGGCAGGGCCTGCAAATTGTACTTTACTTTACTTTAATTGAATTTTTATACCGCCCATCTCCCGAAGGACTCAAATTGTAGGCAATACCCAAATCTAAACCTGAATGATGAGTTCTGCAGTGGAGCCTTAACAACAGTGGCGGAAAGCACTGCTCTGTTGACCAAACGCAGGTTTTATTTATACGCGGCGTGGCCAATCCAGAGGCTTCATAGGCCAACTGCAAAGGTAGAGTTTCTTACCCGCTCCTTCTGCAACGTTCCCTGTAGTCAAAAAGCCAAGTCCTAAACATGCACCTTCAGGTTCAAACCTTCTGAAATTAAAAACCTTTAAAATATATTCAAAATAAGTGTTTGTTATCCAGTGTACACAGCCTCAAATTAAAAACACAGGGCCTGAATAGCAGGCTGCACACACGTGCTTAAAATAGATATAATGTACTTCAGTCCAAATACAGTTGATGATACAGTCAAATGACCAACAGTAAACCAGACCATACACATTTCAGCCTTAGGGCCTTCCTCAGTGGTCAGTGTAATAAGCAAGCAAACCCTTACATCAAGAAACCAATATGTAAAAATGCTCCTGATGTTCTTATCTGGAAATGCAAAGGGAGAAAGGAAGAAGGGTTTTTTTAAAAAAACTATAATGCTGGCAACAACTACCCTGTAAAAATTTTTTTTGGGGGGGAACACAGAACCAATTTTACCTCTCATATTACGTGGTATGATACAGATGATTGCAGCAGGCCATGGATAACTTCGCATGGGGACTGCGCTCATTTCTGTATTTCATAGCCAAGCATATCTGAGTCCAATATTTGATACTCAGTTTTGATATTTGGTTTCAATACTTGAGAATGGATATTACTGGATTAGAAGATATTTGACATTTGACAGCTTTTGTGCAATGATATTTCTTATTTTGCTGTAGTCAAAAGATGGGAAGCAACAATACTGAATATTTGATTTGGATTGCTTATTGGCATGCAGTGATATTGAATTATTTGTTAGTTGATAACTTATGAGATTTCATAAGATCTGTCAGTTGATAACTTATGAGATTTCATATTTGATTGTCCAAAGGTTGCCAGCATTGAACAGTTTTTAGTTTTAAAAAGACACAAAAGAAAAGGTCAGTGGTTCTGGACTACTGGTGCAAAGTGGCTGTTGTGACTGGTTTAAACGTGATTAAAGTAAGAAAGACCTTAATTCCCTTCAAAGGGCTAACAACGAGATATGGATTGCTGCTGCATGGGGCAGATCCCTCATTTTTTAAAAACTTTTTTTTGTTTTCCATCTTTCCATCCAGTTAGAGTCCTCATTATGAGCTTATATCTCATTGCTGCTGCAAATACGAAGGTATGGGAAAACATGCAGCAGAACCAGACAAAACCCAGAAGGATAGAGACTTGATGACAGTAGGCTTGCTAGTTGCTCACTGATAGTGGGCAAACCCCTGGCTATACTCTGAAGCCCACCCCCCCTGCCGCATGCTTTCTCAGTGGAGCAGCAGGGCTGGGGATGGGAGGAGATGTTGCACAATGCAGCTACATCACTTCCTGGTAAAAACTCAGAAATGACATCACCATGTAAAATGATTCACTAGGAATTCCCCCAACCTCTGTGATCTTTACTGGTCTTTGCTCGCAAGTGATGTCCTTACATCATGTCATCCCCATTCTCTACTCCCCAAAGCTCCTGATTTGCCAGGTGCAGGCCAGGCAACCCTGGATGATGGTGTTGAGTTGAAGAGCCAGAGAGAACTGCTGCAGTTTGGGAGACAATGTGGAGTGAGAGTTCTGTCTGGCAGCCATGATGGAGAGACATCCCAGGGATACTCGAGTGGCTCATTAGCCAACTGAGGAGGAGGAGCCGAATGCTTTATATGATGACATCTACCACTGCCGTCAAGTAAGAAAGTAGCTTTCAGAATAAGAGAAGCACAGAAAGAGCCTGGAAGCAGATGCAGAGACAGATTTATTCCAGGTTCACAACAAGCAGGCATTTCAGCTCAACCCCCCCCCCCCTTCAATGTGATTCAGGCCACAGAGGGTCACTTCTTCAGGGCAATTTTAGGTGTTAAGAGAACAAAAACTACAAATGAACGAGGAGAGTTTTTCTTTTTCCAAGGTCTGTTCTGAGATTGGAAATCAAATATAACTTGAGGAAAAGTGTGTGTCGAGAAGAGACAGCATTTGAATAAGCAAATGAGTCAGAATAACACACTGTGCTCCACACTGGAGAGGCAACCAAGCCTCAAAGTGGACTCTGTTAAAAGCTTTGCCATCAACTGTCCCTGAAAAAAAGGCAAGGCTCTTTGCAGAGAGGGAGGAACCCGTCACAGATCAGTTGGAGCAGTCAGTTGGAGCAGGTAAATTGGAGAGGAGAAAAGAAGAGCGGGTGAAGAAAGGGGCCTAGATACACCATCATTAGATGCACCATTTGAACCAGAAAAGAATTTGGAGGGCTAGCACTTTCTGTCTCACATTGTAGAGAACTTTGGTGACATCTCTACTGCAAACAAACCTCAACAACCAGATGTTAGGGACAAAACATAGGGGAGAATAGAGAGAACCTGTTGCATTCATATCTTGCATGTGGACTTCTTGTTAACATCTGGTTGGTCACAGTCGGAATCAGGATGGTGGGCTCAATGGACTTGATCCAGCTGGACTTGTCTTATGTTCTTGTTTTGATGGTTGCTAGAGAAAGTATCTAATATCACTACCTCCTCCTAGCTGGGCTAACAAATCTTCTTTATATTCTGAACCACCTGGGATGAACTCTTCTTGGAGAGTGCTCGTTGATTTAGCTTAGCCCTGGGTCCCTTCCAATGTGACACATTTTGCATTCTGAACCAGCTTGTGTTATTATTTTTCAATTTTGCAAACACACTCCATAGACCCAAGCAGCAATGGTCTCCCACAAGGAAAGTTTGCAGATGACTCACGGAGCGTGATGCCTCTAAGTCACTCCTTGCAGCTTCTCATTCAATGGCTTGATGCCCAGAGCATGGCGGCTTTCCAGGATTACTGGCATGGTATTTTACAGAAGTGGTGGTGTTTGTTCCTACAAGCAATGAAACTAATGAATATTTATTTATTTATTTAAAATATTCATAAGGCTTCTTCTCTCAGCACCCCCATCCTCCCCAGCAACATGGGAAGAATCTATAGAGATCTGCAAGAAATGAATTCTCTAGTGATACCAAAAAAGCGGGATTTTAAAAAGCGAGATTTAGCCCCTGCACCTGTTTTGAATAGCAGTCGATTCCAGACGGCCCCCTGCCTCGCGAAACGTCGCGCGTCGTCGCGCGTCGTCGCGCAGAAAACGCGAAATATCGCGTTTTCTCGCGCGAGTTTTGCGCGACGTCGCGCAAAACTCGCGCGAGAAAACACGATATTTCGCGTTTTCTGCGCAACGACGCGCGACGACGCGCGACGTTTCGCGAGGCAGGGGGCCGTCTGGAATCGGCCCTTGCTTCTTGCTCTGCCACCAAGATTTATTTAAGCTGAACATTTCAATTTGGTGGTTTCCATTGAGGCAAAACATCAGAAGCCTCTCAGTTGAAGTAAAAGGAATATTATTTTAAAAAAAGAAAATTTCTTAGAGGGGTTCCAGGTGCAGCAGGCATCAGCATCAGAGGCCCTGTGTAACGCAGTTAGTGTCAGACTAGACTCTGGGAAACCTGGGTTCAAACACCCCCTTGGCCACAAAGCTTGCTGGGTGACTTTGAGCCAGTCATACACTCGCAACCTAATTTACCTCATAGAACAGTTGTGAGAATAAAACGAGGAAGGTAAAACAGCGTATGTCATTCTGAGTAGACAGGGCTTTTTTAGAGATAATAATATTTTATTTTTATACCGCCCTTCAGAACAATTTAACACCCACTCAGAGTGGTTCACAAAGTGTGTTATTATTATCCCCACGACTATCACCCTGTGAGGTGGGTGGGGCTGAGAGAGCTCTGAGAGAGCTGTGACTGTCCCAAGGTCACCCAGCTGGCTTCAAGGAGAGGAGTGGGGAATCAAACTCTGTTCTCCAGATTAGAGTCCTGCCTCTCTTAACTATGACACCAAACTGGTGTACTTACTGGTAATGGTACTTACTGGTAATGAGTACCAGCATCTTTTTTCAGGGCTTTCCCAAGTCCTGAAGGGGAAATTGGTGCAAATTGGTACAACCTTATATATGAGTACTGAAACTGTTTTCTTTTTTTACCAATAAGTATTGTGAGTGGGAGTGCCAGATGCCAGGTGGCAGTGGGCAACCCTCCACTGCTGTACCCAATTATCCACCAGCAACAGCAAACAATGCAGCTGTAGGAGGGAAAGGGAAGGAATGGTGCCACCAATGCAAGGCCTTAATTTCTGGACAAAACCCTGAAAGTGATGTCACAGACTACAGTGGCACTCTAGGAAGTTTACTGATCTCTATGGTCTTTACCATGGATATTTGTGGACTTCCAATGGTTTAATGGGAGTGGCTGTGACATTACTTCCCAGTTTTCACATGGAAATGACATCACAACTCCAATAACACAATTTTCCAGGACTTTGCCCCTCAAAAGATTCCAGGGGATTGCCAGCAATGGTGTGGTAACACTAATTCTAAGCTACATCTAGAAAGGGTGGAATAAAAAATGTGCTAGATAGATAGAAAGGTCCTATTGTGATTCTGAGACTTGCAAAGAAAAACTTCCATGTGGTGGAGAATGTGGAGTTCCAGTTGCCTCAAACTTCTACCTAAAGCCAAAATCTGAGGATAATTTACAGGATACTGCTTGGGAGGAACATTGAGAGAAACATGGGCTGTTTTCACACTACTAACCTGCTTCCGTAATGTTGTGAAATGTCGTGCAAAAAATGCGGAAGATAGCGTCTTCTCACAAGAGTTTTGTGCGACATCACGAGAGTTTTGCGCAACATCACGCAAAACTCTCGCAAGAAGACGCTATCTTCCGTGTTTTTTGTGTGAGGTTTTGCAATGTTATGGAAGCAGGTTAATAGTGTGAAAATGGCCATGGTCTTTCTGAAGAGAGATCCAGGCACCTCTTGTTTCAAAACAAGCTGGATTCCTGAACCTTTCTTTTGAGCAAACTCCTCCTTGGCTTTGTCACAGGCGGCAAATCCACATGCCCTTGGAGTGTCCCCGCGTTGCCCTAAACGTTCGCTAAACACCCGGAAGTATAGCGTCTTTCTAGCGTGATTCAGAAATCACGTTAGAAAGAAGCTATACTTCTGGGTGTTTAGCAAACGTTTAGTGCAACTCCAGGATGCTCCGAGGGCATGTGGATTCAGCCAGGGTGGGCTTGTGCATGCTTATCATCCCCCCCCGAACTGAGCTTGCTGCCAAGGAACTTCATCCTTGGCATTAAGAAATTTCAAATAGCCCCAAGTGGATGGGTGATGTCAACTCTAAGGGCCTTTTCCTGCTGTGCCACACTCTCGCTGTTTCATTGGATCATGGACTAGGGATGATGGGACAGAATCTATTGTAAGGCCCAAAGTAAATTGGAATGGAGGGAGGAGTTTGATGATGTTCAGCGTATCTACTTAAGCATCTCCCCCAAGGATTTCCAATCTTCCTCTCCCTGAAGAAGTATGTGTTTGTGAGGGAAGATGAGTGGATGGATGAGTGGTTAGGGGGTGTCAAGCAGGTGTTTCAACTTCAGTCTGAGGATTTTGTTATAAATGCTCATACTGGTTTCTCATTCAAGGCAGATATCACTTGCTACAGTATTTTTTCTCATCTTGAAAACAGATGTGGCATTTAGTGGATGTTCATGTTTGAAACAGAGAATTAGGTACATTCAAAGGTTTACTGTGGGATCTCCAAGCTCATGGGAGATATTACAAGATAACATGCTTTATATTGTTCTTAGTCCTTTTGAGAAAGGGTGTGAGGGTCAAAGTGAGTTTCAACACTGAAATGTAGAATTGTAGAGCCCGCCCACCAAGATTAATTCTGAATCTTCAAGGAGTTATCAAGCGACAATGCATTTTCCTCCTCCTTTTGAAAACAAAAACAGGATTTGACTTGGCATTTGAACCCAAAACAAGAGCTAAATGTGCACACCACATTCCATTCTGACATCAACATGTTCAAGGGAGATATTGTGTCATAAGTAAACAAACGACTGAATGCGAAGCAAGTGACGTTTCCGTTCCTTGGCTAATGATTTTTTTATATGGCACTTGTCGTTTTTACAATTTTAATCTGGTTCATCTTTTCACCATCTTTAATAAGAAGCTCTTTCATGACCTCTTCTCAATCAAGGCACATCAACAGAAATGTTGAACCAAAAACAATGCAAGCAACATAAAACATCTCCTTGAGCTGTTTCACTCGGCCCACGCACCACTCTTGGAGGAGAAAAAAAAGAGTGCGTTTGGCTGCCATGTGTGTTGAGATACATGTTCAGCAAAGCTGCAGACAATGCTAATAACTAGGAAGAATCTTGGCAACAACAGAGAAAGAGAAAAAGAATGCTTAAGAAATGAAAACAAAATCCCAGCTGTAAGAGCGGCATTTTCATAATTGCACAAGCTCTTATCTTGCATTTGTTATTAAGAGTGGTACCAATTCTTCTCTCAAGGCCAAACAAGCAGCATTACCGCAAGCACCTTTCAGAAGCAGAATAAGGAGTGACACAAGTCTATCGGTGGCATTTCTGAAAGGGATGCTTCTGGGTGCTTCTTGGCTCTGTGTTTTCTTTCCAGCCACTTTTTATCTATACATCTCTTTGCAAAGTCAAAGCCAGATTTGGCCAATTGTTTCAAGCATTTACTATGGTTGGAAATAAGATGAATGAGGTTTCAAATTAAAGTACAGGCAACGTAGATTTGCAGGTAAAAATACTGTTTTTGTGAATTTACTCCTCGAATCAAAAACTCTACAAAAGAAAAATAAGAGCTAAACACAAGCTTCAATCTTTATATCCTCTGTGGCTATTGGCTCTGAGAGCTCTGGTTTCAGTTGATTGAAATGAATGCTCCTAGCTGTCATCTCAGTTGCTGAGATATTACAGAATATTAATGAACATTCCAACTGCTGAAGTTTAAAAACATTGGAAGTACACTAGCAAGAGTTGGCAGTTGCATGCTGTCAGTGGGAAGCGGTGTAGCAGAGAAGGAAACTGGCTACACACTCACAATGTTAGTCAACCATTTGTGAATGTTTTGTGTGTATGATATACATACATACATACATATGTATATGTATATGTATATGTATATGTATATGTATATGTATATGTATATGTATATGTATATGTATATGTATATGTATTAATTTGTTTATTAGGTTACTATACGAGAACAACATTTTCTAATTATTCTCCCCTGTGCCTTCCTATCTGTGCCCACCACAAGTGAACTTTGAAGAAAAGACATTTTAAACTGTATCTGTAGGCCATGGAAAACCTCCAGGTGAACAGAATTCCAAAACCTGAGGGGCATCCATAGAGATGCTTCTCTGTGCACCATCACATAACTAGGTATATAGCTGGTGTATTTATGGAAATGTTCATCTTAAAGGTCAAAGTGAAAGAAGGCAGCACAGAGAGCCTCTTATGTATGTGGGAGATTGAAGGGGGTATAGTACAAGACTTTCCAACAGGTGGGGGCCTTTGCCAGTGACATCATGGCATTGCCAGTGATTTGTGTGACCTGGAAGTGATATCATGTTGAACATCCCCTGATGTGATGACATCCCATCTGGGTTGTACCAGAAGTGATGTCATGACATATGGGATACTTCTTGCACAACCAGGAAGTGATGTCATGGCATCAGTGTGACACGGATCACCCACCTCCATTTCTCTCAGTATTTCCCCCCTGCTGCCAGCTGAGCTGCAACAGGCAGAGCCAGCAAGGGGTGGAAGGTCTATCTAGGGTGTAGATTCTAGCAAGAAATCATACTTCTAAAGAAAAATCATGTTCAATGGCAGCATTACATAGCAAAACACAGCCTTGATATGATGCTTGTCTTTTCATGTTGCATTGCTGAGCATTACATGATCTTGGGGTTTTAGATGGTGACTTCAAGTACATACCCAAGTAAGTACAGAAGTCCTTTGAGTATTAATTACCATCCTCCATCATGATTATCATTTTCAAAACCCTTCCCACACTGTACCACATTGCAGGATTCCTTGTCACCAGTGATGGTCTTGTCCCTCTAGACAGTAGCTTACTTTCCCCATGGGAATGGCTGACAGTTTTCTCTTACGCTGGAGAAAATTAAGGATGCACTCAGACACACAACTGGGCAAGGTGCTAAAATAGTGTTTCAGAAGCCCGAAACTACAGGTGGATACTGGTTTAATGGCCTTTTTCTTACTTCAAGGACTTCTGGAAATTGTCATTCAGGGAAAGGGAGGGTAGAGAAATCTCAGTGTCCTCATCAAACTACAATTCCCTGGATTCTTTGGGCGAAGCTGTGACTGATATAAAACCAATAGAAACCTGAACAAGTGGCCTTATATGGAATCAGATCATTGGTCCATATAGCTTTGGCTGGTGACTGTCCAGGGTCTTAGGCAGAGAAAGGGCTTTCCCAAGTCCCTGTACCCTGAAACCATGGAGAAGCCAGAGACTGTCCATCCAAAGCTCTTCTAGGCAACTGCCAAAGATCTGAAACAACAGAAGAAGAAAGAGCAACTCAAAGCAGAAGAGTTGATAAGCAGAGATTAATTGATGTACTTTTCGATTGAAGTCCTTTGCTATTGATCATCATCAGCACATGAAAGGATGTGATGCAAACGAGAGTCTTCTATACACTGAGCCCTGATACACCACAGTGTGCCTCTCTTCTGCTGTCTGATGTACTTGAACAAAAACTCATTCGCATCTCATCACAGGAAAACCAGTACCCAAACTGCCTTCCCCAAGAGGATGAAGAACAGCTGGATGGTATTGTCACAGGCAGGCAGTATCAAATGAAAAAGGGCTACCTTGCAAAAGTAGGAGGTCTAGGGGAAAACACACACACAAAAGATATAGGTTTTCTTGGCTGTTTATCAGGAACTTAGATGTCCTTCACTGGCACTCTTTGTCAGGAGAGAATACGATCTTGAAAAAGCTTTTATTCAATATTCAGAGAAAACCAGGGAAGCTCTATATGCTCTTCCCCATTCCAGCCACCAGCCTACTTGTAAAACTCAGAGTGAAGGGATGGGTTTTCATTTTGCTCACATTACTAATCCTGGGAAATTCACTGTTGTTTGCTGGGATGTAGCAGAGTGCCTTCACTTCATTTTGCTGGAACATTACAGGATATGCTCAACATGGAGTGAGGAGGATTGCACACCCTGATCCTGCACTTCCACACAGAGCCTGTGCATCTGGGTTCTGTATCCATAACCTATACTATATAAAAAATGCAGGTCATTGAACCTGCAGACACAGCCCTGCACATATGAGAAGACTCTGTTCAGTTGACACAGTCAATATGCAGAAACCAGGGCCGAGGCCAGGAGATGCGTTCCCACTCCACCCACCATGTGTTGAATGTATGTGGAATTGTGTGAAAAGGGTGGAGGAGTGTGGATGTGTTTGTTTATTTATTTACATCCCACATTCTCCAGAAAAATGCTTCCAAGGTGGCTTAAAATTTTAAACAAAAGAACAGTCAGCTAGGTTAAAAAAAAGAAGAGGAAGAGGAAGAAGAAGAGTAGGGTTGCCAGGTGTCTGGTATTCACCCGGACAGTTCAGTATACTCTTGGATTCTCCATGGGAAATCGCTGGTTCCACCCGTGAGTGAGGTCAGCTGGGCCAGAGAAGGAGGTGCCACCACACCTGGGCCAGCCTTGCTCTGCTGTCCCACCCCTTGGCCCTGCAAAGCTGCCCGGGTGGTGAGGATGGTGGATGACATCACTTCCAGAAGTTATGCCATGATGCTGTGTCCAGGAGCATGCACACACATGCAAAAACTTCTAAACCGGTAAGTCCATTTTCTTTCTATACCATCTGGCAACCCTACAGCAGAGAGGCAATGTGATATAGCTGTTAGATGGTTCAAATCCACACTTTCCCACAAAAACTGCTGGGCAACCTGGGACCATCTACTGTCTTGCAGCCTTAACCTACCTTACAGGGTTAGAGTTGCCACTTCTGGGCTGATAAAACTGGAAACAAGGGAAAAGACAAGTATTGAACAAATGTAGCAGTATGTTAAAAAAACAGCAGAAAAAGCAGCTATAGATAAAGTTAGCAAAGCACTGGGAATCTTTTTTATAGTCTTCCCTTGATGCCTAAATATAGCAGGTTTGGTGTCCCATGGGTTACTTTGAGGAGCCAGTCAAGAATGTTGGCACCGTGTGTCCTTGCTGCTAATCTGCTTTGCCTCTGGGAACACACAGTGTAAGGCCTCTGAAGTGTATCTTAGCCCTTAGACAGGTTGATGTGGGAGAAAGCAGCCCTTCAAATCTCTTGGACTTAGCAATGGCTAACATTTTGAATTGTGCCTGGAACCAAAATGGCATCCACACTAGACATGGGCACGGACTGAAAAAAAATGAACCATGTGATTCGTGGTTCATCGCTGTTCCATGAACCACGAACTTCCATGAACTTTTCCCAGTTCATGAATTGGTTTGTGGTTTGTGGAATTCAAACGCCCAGCGCTGGCTTCTGAAGCCGGTGCGGAGTGTTTGCAACTCCTGTCACCTGGAAGCTGCAGGAGAAGTCTGTCAGTTTCGTCAGTTTCAAAACTTCATCTGATCAGGTGAAGCTGGCGCGGGGCATTTTAAACAGCCCCCTTCTGCCGCTTGTGGCGGTGTGTGTGTGTGTGTAGTTTCTCAGTGTGCTCCGAAATTTTTTTTGTACACTCTTACTGACAGCCCTGTTCTCCTGCCGCCTGCGAGCAGCAGGAGAAGGGGGCTGTCACTTTTGCACGCCCTGCGCTGGGTTCAGCCGATTGGCTTCAGGACATGTGAAACTGACATTCCCATTCTCCTGCCAAGTGCCCATTGGCTGAACTCAGCACGGGGTGAGTGAAACTGACAGCCCCGTTCTCCTGCCACTTGTCTGGCTTCATGAACAGCTTACGAAGCTGACGAACCAGGCCCAGAAAGTTGTGGAGTTTGTGGAAAATGCGGCCCCACGAACCACGTTTTCACGAACCACAAATTGGCCTTGTTTGTGGGGGTTTTTCCTTCGTATTGCGATTTGTGCCCACCTCTAATCCAGACTCCTGTGTAGATCTTTTATAACTGTTAAGAGATGACCCGTGAGTGCCAGTTTGGTGGTGTAGTGGGTAAGAGTGCAGTTCTCTAATCCGGAGAACTGGGTTTGATTCCTCACTCCTCCACTTGAAGCCAAGTGGGTGACCTTGGGTCAGTCAAGCTTCTAGCAGCTCTCTCAGCCCCACCCAGCTCACAGCGTGTTTTGTTTTTGGGATAATAATGACATACTTTGTAAACCGCTCTGAGTGAGTGTTAAGAGCAGTATATTATTATTATTATTATTATAAGACACACCAGCAAGTAACTCTGCTGCAACATTTTTTTTAACTAATTCAAGTTTCTGGACAGTCTTGGAAGCATTGCAGTTGTCAGAGCCAGAAACACTCAGAGCATGGAGAACTTTGTGATCAGGCCGCTCTAGGAAGAACTGCAGCCATTGCACCACCCAAACATGGCTGAAGGAGCTGGATATCACAAGAAGATCTATTCCTCCATCTGAAGGCATGAGTCTACTAGGTATCCACAAGCTGTGAGCCTGCTCTATAGGGTGGAGTGCAACCTCATCCTGGACAGGTGGAATTCACAATCCCTGACTGGTCAGCAGCACCTCGGTCCAATCTGGACTGAGTTTCAGCATCTACAGACAACAGCTCAGAACATCTCCTGTTTCACTTGACAGTTGAAAAGGAGAAACGGATATCTCTGGACTTTTTCTGAACATCTAGATGACCACTCTGTGGGATTTCATGTTAACCATCACTGTACTGAGCTCCACAGAGAAGAAAGTTTTAAATTCCACAGACAGATAGTCTATCAGTTAGACAGACAGATGGACATATTGACAGACAGATAGCAGAAGAGACAAGACAGAAATCTGCAGAAATCTCCACAACAGACTAAAGAATGGAAGAGTAAGATCCTCTTTGGCAGGAATATCTGTTAACACTTCTGGTTGGAAGATGCCCTGTCAAGTAAATGATATGACAAGTCACTCCCTCTCCTTTCTGCTTTGCCTGCTGTCACCTCACCCAACTCTGAAAAGTAAACAGTCCCCCAAGAGTACAGTGGAGATATTGTCATTATTTTAGTAACTGATGCAAAATCATAAATATATTAAGAAAATATGTGATTTGCTCAAGATTTTCATTAGATAATTTCCATAATTTTGAGCCTGCAATCTCCCTAGTGGAAGCATCCTTGCAGTAGAGTTTTGCATTCTCAGCATCTTTGTAAATGTGCTTCTCTGTGTTTTGTATATGTACTTTGTGTGTAAATATGTATCTAGTGGATAAACATACACAGTATTTTATGAACTGAAAACAATCCCACCAAACAACAAAAGCTTATATTAAAATATGATGCAGCCTTTTAAGAAAATCTGCAACATCCTCCTCATGAAATTGCAGTAATTCACACTGTGGAAGCATTTCTAAAGCACCATATGTCTTCGATCCGTCACATTTAAAAATAGTTTGCAGAACTAGGCAATAAAATGAAGGAAAGTAATTGTGCTGCTATATTGCTGTACCGTAGATTCTGGGTCCAGGATTCATAAAGTAGTTCTGGACCCACAATGAATTGTAAACTTTATAAGCACAGCCTTGCCCCCTGAATGGGAAGGGGCCTAAAATGTCTTGGGCAGTGTCTACCTGCTGTACACCTTTCTCACCACCATCCCCCCATGTGCAGGAACTTTTGTAAAAATGTGGGAGAGCGTTCAGTCATGTGGCACCTGCAATGTAATGGGGCTTCATTCTAAGATGTTTTAACTCGTGCTCTGCGATTGGCATGCAGGGCCTTAACAACAGCAACAGCAACATTCGATTTATGCACCACCATTCAGGATGACTTAACACCCACTCAGAGTAGTTTACAAAGTATGTTATTATTATCCCCCCAACAAAACACCATGTGAGGTGAGTGGGGCTGAGAGAGCTGCTAGAAGCTGTGATTGACCCAAGGTCCCCCAGCTGGCTTCAAGTGGAGGAGTGAGGAAGCAACCCTGGTTCTCCAAATTAGAGTCCCGTGATCTTAACCACTACACCAAACTGGCTCTCGCACCAAACTGCGAGCAACTGCTGAGCAACAGCAGAAACTTTTTAGAATTATGAAGTGGACTGTATAAATACCCTGATGTTCCACAGAAATCTCTTTGCCGCCGTTCCCTTTTTCTGAGTTGCAATCATTTGTGGTTGCTTTGTTCCAGTCACAAGGTATAAAGAGATGTGCAGTTGTGTGGAGGGACAGGAATAATGCATAGGGAAAGCCGTTATTAGGGCCAGCTTCCATGAATGCTCTTGTGCTGCTCCGTGTTCATTGCAATTGGACTTATGCAGGAGACTTTCCTGGTGGATCAGATTTGCTTGTCTCCCACCATGAATGCCATCTCAGCCTGTGACCTGGTAAGGCCATTCCTAGCACTTTCAAAGGATGTTTGGAGTGTTGCCATATGGGACGGTCTTTTCTGAAGCCCTGCAACTTGGGTACAGGTTGACTCTTGAACTGACCCGGATTTCTTACTACTTTTGAATTTTGCAACCAGCTTCTCAAAATTCACTACAGTTGATATGAATATGCCTTTCTCCATTCTCAGTACCAACATTTTGCTGTAGCCAAAAGCTTTTTCAGATATTTCCCAGATATTTCCAACACGCACGAGCATTTATTCTCAACCGCTGAATCAAATGAAAGAACATCAGAAGCAAAGCGAATCCTTTTGGCACAGCCATTGAATTTCCCATCCTTGTAAATACAATCCTTCTAGGTGTGATTTATTCTAATTTAGCTCTTCGTGCTGCATTTTCTGTGGTTTCTGAAGAAGGCAATCTTGTACAGTGCACTTGTGTGCCCTGCATGTGTACTAAGCACTTGTCAGGATGGCTGAAGGTGCCTCTCTGTTTATGCTGGATGGTGCCTTTTTCAGAACTAATTGCTTCCAATTTTGTTCAAAATTCTTTTCCTGAAAAGTTTCTTCAAGGTGTGTTCCTGTTCCTAAACAATTTTACTTCCCTGATTCCAACTGTGTCCTCTCTCATCATTTGTCATCAGAAGTCCTCCTCTGGGTACCTCTGCCTTCAGAAGTTAGGTGGGACATCTGCTGGAGACAGAGCCCTTTCTGTGGTTGCACTTTAATATGGGCCCTGGCCTGGACAGCCTAGACCAGTCCAATCTTGTCAGATCTTGGAAGCTAAGATCTTGGTTAGTATGTGGTTGAGAGACTACCAAGGAAGTCCAGGGTGGCTACTTGGAGGCAGGCAATAGCAAACCACCTCTGGAAGCCTCTTGCCTTTAAAACCAGTTGGCTGTGACTTGATGGTACTTCCTACCATCACCACCATAACATGGACCTCCCTCCCAAAGGATGTTATTACACTCTGTTATTTCTCCTGGGCAATTAATACTATGAAAGCTCAGAACTTTGTATCATGTTTTGTGTCACAGCCCTGATGCTTAGAATAAATTTCATTCACATACCTTATGAAAACATACAGTGTTCCTGATTCCCATGGGGCACCACTTTTTAAAGTCCAGCCATTCACATATATGGTCACTAGCTGGTGCTTTCTGTCCTTTTGACATTAGGTGTAGCAATATTAGAAGCTAATAATATCTTGGTTATATCTAGATCAGTACCTGTAGTTTTAAAACTACTTCCTTAAGAGGTTTTTAAAAGAGTTTCTGCAATAAGGCAGGTAGACAGAGAAGTTTCTCTGATGGGTGAATTACCCACCCTCAGGACCTTTCCTTGGATTAATATTCTACAGAAGATGGGTAGATGAGTCCTAAATTGCTCTCAGTTCATGCCAGGAGGCTGTTGAGGCCCAAATAGGCTTTTGTGAACTGAACGTATTCTATCACTATTATTGTGAGGTGTCCTCTGAAGAGAGACCGTTTGAAACCTAGTGATCTAGATCCTTGCCAAACAGCTGTTATCTTTCAGGACTTTCAGTGAAACTAGTAAGGGGGCAACGGCTTATTTCTTCCTGCCTTAGAGTTCCAGAATCTTTGTAAAAACAAAATGGAGTCCAGAAGAGCTGATCCCAGGAGTATTTGAGGGAAGAACGCAGCAGTGAGTGAATGTCATAGGAGCAGAGAACTTCAAGGCTCAGTCCAACTTCTTATCAAAACAACAGAAGAAATGGAATATATGTTCCCGCTCTCTATCCAAACAGAAGGTTTGGGAAGCACAACTTATGGTGATAATGAAACACTTTACTCCTCCAGTATACTGTATAGCATAATTTATTTAAATGGACTGGGAGAACATCCAGTGCTTTGAGGGCTTAATCTGAAGTTGCTTTTTTATCCATAATATTTCTGAAATCCATGCCTGTATTACCTAATGATGGTTAGGCCCAAGTCAGTTTTGCTCTGAAGCATGACTGAATGTAGGGCCCCTCTCCCCCCATCCCTACAAGATTTTTCAGTTAATCTTATCAACATTTTTAGGGCTTCCCTTAAAAGTCCGTAGAGGGTCGGGCTTTTTGATTTGGTATGTTGCGAGTACTTTTGGTTTGCTTCATTTTTGTCATTGTCTGTAGCTGCATCCCCACATAGCTGCATGTTGTGCTATCTTTGCACTACAATAATTCACAACTGGACTTTCCTGAGCAGAAAGACAACCCAGCTGTGAGCAACTGTGATAGTGCAATGACATATGCAACAATGTGTGAATACAGTCACAGCTGATTCTTCTGTTTCTTTTATGCCATTTCCACACCATTTATACATTAGATGCTACTGATGCAAAAATAATGGTGAAAAACATGCTACTTTTACAGGAAAAATTCGATCCAAACATTCCCGAGTTATTTTTGTTCACAAGGAACAAACAAAATGGGGTATTTGAATTGAATTAGGTACCTTTTGAAGCTTGGTCTCAACCCTAGTTTACAGTCTTTCCCCCCCAGAATGCTAGCTAAGGATGGGCTCTGACAGGACACAGAATGTTACTTACGCAGTGGCTCACATCTGCTTTCTCATTCCACGTCTCTCGCCTGCACTTTTCGGGCCCATTGGTGCTCAGTGCAGGCCTTCCCCACTGTGCAAGCATTGCTGTTCTTTGCCCCCAACACAGCACGCTGTTGGGAAAACAGGTCCCATTGCTCACTAAACGTTGTGGTACTGTCAGTTATTATGTTACTGCTGTTGACCTTGTTTGCCCAGTACTTTCTCGCACTTCCAGAACTGGAACCAGCCTGGTGTATATTTACATTCAATGCAGTTATGGAACCTGACCTTCTTGCTCCTCTATTAGGACTCAGCAGAAGCTCAGCAATGAGTATGTTCAGGCACAGCTTCAGGAGAATAATAAGGACATAGCACAGAACAGGAGGAGGAGGGCTGGTGGCAGCTTAGGTCTTGTGCTGGTTCCCTTCAACTAACAGAAGTTCATGTGCTGGATCTAATGCTGTAGGATAAGTGATTGGATTGTAAATCAGCACTTTGCTGGGTTGACTCCCGCAACTGCCATGAGCTCAGCAGGTGATCTTGGGGAAGCCACTTAGCCCTGGCTTTGCAGCTGTATTGTGGGGATAATAATAAAATGGACTTTGTTCACCGCTCTGAATGGGGCACTGATCTGTCCAGAAGAGCGGTATCTAAGCCCAGTTATTTATTATTATCTCTGGGAGGATTCCAGCTGTTGCTGCAGAAGGGGGAGGGAGATGTGGTCCCCTGACTGAAGTGTAACATCTTCCATTAACAATGAAATCCTAAACAGTCGGCTTAGACTGGAATAACTCTTCTTAGGATTTCACGGTAAGGATAGCAGATCTCCTTCCCCATTCAGCAGCATTCAGAGGAGGTAGCTGGGATCCTCCCAGTGACCCAGCAGACAAACCACGGTTGTTTTCACCTCTAAACAGTCCTTATCTGTACTCTTTCCCATGGGGTCAGAGGGGTCTCCTTGGGATTCCAGCAACTGGCTGCAACCATGGGAAGGGATGGCCCTTATTCCATATGTTCATACTGCTTGTGTTGCTAGGGAAACAGTTTCCTTTCACTTTGAAGAGGTCCGAATGGAATGCAGAGCTGTGTGACTTTCTGCCGGTAATGGAGGACTGAATGTGGGAAGATGGATGATGGAAATTGTATACAAGCTCTTTTGGAAATGTGCCCACTTAGTGGGAGGGTAAGGACAAAACAAGCAAGCCGGAAGATCTGTTGCAGGAGGGCCAACCACCAAGATATCTTTGCCAACAATTGTGTCACAGCCATGATGGGGCTATGGGCTTCTATTTCTGCTGGGACTCGTGCTTTCTCTCTGGCTTCACCTTTGTGCAAAATGGGCTTCCCCAGGCAGTGAGGGAGGCCTGAACACCACACAGATTTCAGAACTCTTCAAGCGTGCTTTTAGGGGCTGATGAATGAAGGCTATAGTTCAATGTATTTGTATTTCTTGTGCATTTGCATTTGTTCTTCATTTGAGGAAAGCTGCTTTGAATCCCATTGATCAGGAGAAAAAGAAGTTATAAATATTTTAAATAAATCAATACCCATGTCCAGCCCTGAAGATGAGTGGTAAGTTCTTCATCCCAGGTCCTTGTTGGAGGAACTGGCCAGTTTCTGGAACTAGAAGGCCTGGAAGATAGAGTTGCTCTGGCTTGGGAAATTCCTGGAGATTTGAAGGTGGTGCCTGGTAGTGTTGCCCAATGGTTTTAAAAAAAACACTGGACACAATTCTTCCTCCTCAACACTCATTTGTCATGCCCCTCTCCTGTCGGGGCAACTCTGCTGTCCTGTCGAGCAGCCTCTTCCCCTAATCAGGGGCTCCCCTTGGCCTCAGAAATAGAGGTAGATGGAGCCTGGCTACATCACTGGCCTGTTCTGACCCTTTGAGAGAGGGTTGCCTTCCTCAATTGCCAATCAACACTTCCTCAGCATCTCCTCCCTAGCCCAGGCTCTGGAGCCCACTGTTATCTAGTTATCAATGCCACCCCCAAGGCCCCACCCCAAGGGAGCCATCCAGCCTCTGAGTCACTGGCAGCCAGCTGTTCGTCAATCTGACTCCTCTCCCTTGCCCACAACAGGTCGGGAGGCTGCCATCCCCCCCCGGCAGCCCCCCCCCCCGTGTCCTCCTGTGTCCTGAAAGGCCCTGCTGCGGTGGGACTCTGCTGAGCCTCATTCTGGTTGTGGATGTGTGCCTCGGCTCTGTCAAAGCAGCGGGTACCATGCTTGCTTTGTCCGAGCTTGCCTCTGCCCATCCCATTGGGGCATCTCTGGATGATATTCTCCATTGCTCCTAGCATCTTCACAGCATTCTGGGCTCTGCCTGATGGTATCACAAGCCTGGCCACGTTGCAGGCCACTCTCACCGCCACTGTCCTCCCCACTGGACCAATGAGTCTGGCCCACCCCATCATTGCTGGGTAAGGAGCTGTGGGTTTCCTTGTGGTGGTGGGCTGTCGCCGGAGCCAGGTCCCCGTCAGGCGGGAGCAGACCCAGGCCCAGGACAGTGTGCAAAGCACTGGCCTGTTGCTGGCCTCAGTGCAATGACTTCACTTCTAGAATGGAAGAGCAGACAAGCTTAGGATTGCTCCTATGGGACTTTCCTGGAAGTAAGACCTGTGGGGTTTACCTCAGAGTAGACATGCTTAGGATTGCTCCCACAGTCATGGGGTTGCTTTATCTCTCCCTGTTGATGATGATGATGATGCCTTCCTCCATCACCTGCCTGTCTCCAAGCCCTACAGCCAGGACTGTGTGGCAGACAGCAAGCTTCCCCCCACCTCATCCAGCCCTTTCCCCGCCCCCACCTGGCAGCCCCAGTTTACCCAGGCAGATGACTGCCAGCGATCCCAACATGCCTGGCAGCTGGAGCTCTGTGGCTGCTGTGTCCATGGTGGGTCCCTTCGCCCTTCACTGGGGGAAGCTGAGGACCTCCAAAGATGTGCTGCGGCTGTGGCTGCTTTCCCCCACTGAACTCAGGGGGAAAGAGGAGTTGTTGGCCCTCAGTCAGGCTGGGGCCAGCGGAGCATCCTGTTGCCTCTTCATGGCATCTGGCCTTGTGCCATTGCTAGAGAAAGGATGCTTCAAAAAGACTGTTGGCCCACTTTCACTGAGGCCTGTCCCCATGTGATGCATGGCTCTGAGGGGCTGGCCGAGGGCAGGCCTGGCTTGGGAAGGGATGGGAATAGGGTTGCCAGGCCCCCTCAATCTCCGGGCAGGGGATAGGGGCCTGGCACTTATCTTGGGGGAGAGGGGGGCTGCGCACGCCCACACAGGCGCGATGACATCACTTCAGGAGTGATGTCATCATGCAGCCCCTGGGAGCACGTCCAGGCTCCGCAGGGGCTCAAAACAGGCCCGATCTGCGCTGAAACCGGTCCGTTTTTAAGGCACTGTGGAACACAGGAGCTCTCCTGTGCTCAGCAGCACCCAAAAACAAGCCCGTTTTGCCACGGATCAGGCCCATTTTCAGGCACTGTGGAGCACAGGAGCACTCCCGTGCTCTGCAGTGCCCCCAATCCGGGCCAAAATGGGCCCAATCCTGGTGGCTGCTGCGCATGGGAGTACACTGCACTGCGGGGGAGCCCACAGGGAAGGTGCGCACCCCCCTGCCAGTTAGGTAAGTGGGGGCGAGGTGGGGAAGCAGACTCCACCCCCACCAGGAGTCTGGGATCCTTAAGTGGGAAGAACTGAGGGGGCGCCTGAGTCAGCCTCCTGCAGCTCTGCCTTGCCATGAAGGCGGCTTCAGGGTGCTCAGGCTGCCGCTCTCCAGCTGATTGGCTGGCTGTGCTGGAAGCACAGGAGGAGTGGGAAGGAGACAGGGAGGCCTGTTCTCCTCAGTGATGACCTGCTGGCTCTGCCGCCAGCTCATGCACACCCAGTGTAACAGCTGGCCCAGTGCCGCTGCTGGCTTGCCTCAGCCAGCTGCTCTAAGCACAAAAATACCAGACATTTATATGGCTGGTTTTTTCATTCCATTTCCCCCAGACAGTCCAAGAAAATACCAGACTATCTGGGTGAAAACCAGACACCTGGCAATTCTAGTGCCTGGAGAGGATAGAAGCTCTCAAGGGGAGGGAGCTCAGTGGGGAGTGAGCCATGGAGTCTATCTAGGGTTGCCAGGTCCCTGGGGGCAAAAGCAGGGAATGGGAGGGGTCATGTGGGGGAATCATGTGTGTGGGTGATTAACTCACATGCACAGCACAATCATGCTCCAGAGCACCCCGTGCTGGGAATGACATCATTCACAGCACAAAAGTAACGCACTGTGCTAGCAGCTGATTGAGTAAAAATCTGCCTCAAACACTAAATTGGGGGCCAATTTTTACTCAGTTGGCCCCCAGAATGACCCAATACTTCTGTGACACACCAGGAATGATGTCATTCTTGCTGTGATAGAGTGTGCTCTGGAGCACATGGGTCACACTTTGCCCTCGCCACCACATTCCCGCACCTTTCCCTCCTCCAACGTGGTGAGAGATAACAGGGGGTGGAGGCTGGGGACAAGGATCCTGTTGGAGGACTGATCTCTATAGTCTGGAGATCTGTTGTAATTCTGGGAGAACTCTAGCAGTCCTACTCTGTTGACCAGGCAACAACAGAAGGCGAGGCATCCCCTAATCCCAGAAGAGCGTTCTGAAGCTGAACCCAGACAGCTAGACCTCTGCTACAATCTGACTACTATGCTCAGGTCAGACATCAGGATCTCTGCCAACATTCCCCAAGGGTGTGTGTGAGATTTTTGGAGGAAATAAAACTTGACATTTCCATGAAAACATATTTTAATGTTGAGATTTGTTCAGAAGAGGCATTTAAATTGTACAAGTTTAAACATTTGGGGATGGGGGACTATATCAGCTCTTGTGATGTGTAAAGGTGTGTGTGTGTGTGTGTGTGTGTATGGGTGTGTGCGTGGGTGTGTACGTGTGTGCGTGCGAGATTCCAGTTTCTTTGACAAGAGTTGATTCCCAGCTCCAAAGAGAGTTTTAGGAATATGCAGGCTAGAACTGCTCCAAACTTTGATGGAAGCAGAAGTTGAGCTTAATTTGGAAGTTCTTGGGTTGTACATTTTAATATCCCTTCCCTATAGTTTGAGCCTCTCGGTGTCCCTGTGTGCCCTGCTTTTCTGCCTGGGCCTACTCATTAATATTCAAAACACTTCCAAATTTAGTATTATCTGTGACTTCCATGTCACAGGGCTTGCACAACTCCAAGTCATTAATAACTTTTAAATTGGACCAGAGACTAAAAAAAAAGGTCTGCATAACCCCCACAAATCATCTACTGGCTCCATCCATTAACACGCCCGTCCTTCTTCTAACTGTCTGTAAAAGGAGCTATGGCCCCACATGCCAGCAAACCAATGACATCAGTTTATATTGCATGAAAGCCTTTGCATGGCCATGTTCTCATTGTCTTCCAAAGAAGCTATACCGTGTTGGGCATCAGTTTGAAATTACACAATTCCCCTGATGAAAAAGCTGATCATCATAACCTAGGAAGTACCTTACTCTAGCAGGAGTTCATGAAATCGCTGTAACATTCTCTGTTGCTCTAAGTCCAAGAAGAAATAGAGATGAGTGGATGTCCCACCTTCCATTCCTTTATTGTTTGGGAAGTCTATTTTACTCTGTATTCTACTTTCCTTAATTCCTGTTGAAGTTAGGGGAATTCCTAAAATGTTTTCTGAAACTGAAACTGAAGCATAATACCATTTCCAGTTCCCACTATTCATTTCCACCCCACATTGCAAATGTATTGATGAAAGACTGCAAAAAAGCAATCCTGATGAGACCATATGGAAGACAGCACTGAGATTCTTTTTGTGCAGTGTTTTACTGATGTGCACATGAACTCCTACACATCTGTGCAATATCACACAAAAATAATTTAATACAACTGTACATAAAATCATACCAAGGCTGCCTTTTTGCAGAGTACAAAGCAGTGCACATCCATAATGCTAAGAAACACACACACACACACAAATGAACAGAAGGAGCTGATAATTAATGCAAGCTGCAGATGTACAGCACACTGCCTTTACTCAATCAAGGGTGCGGGGGAACAGAGGCAGAGGCTCAGGTCCCCCCTTCAATAGGTAGCTCACCTTGCTACCTGGAAGGAGAAAATAGGAGCAGAAGCTCAGGTGGAAGGATGGAATATTGGAATTATGACTTTCTCCCACACGTCGTACAGAACTACCAGAAGACAGGAAAATCATGCTGGCAGTCAGGCAGACACTGAGGAAAGAGAGGATGTAGGCAGAGGACAAAGTCATAATTTGCCCTTTTCTTCAAAGACAGGCAGCTTGCCTATCCTCCAGACTGGAAGGGGGAAAGGGGCTTAAGGCTCACTGTCTGCCATGACAGTAAAGAAGAAACATACAGAAAATACCTAGGCGATGCAAGAGAGATTACTTTTGATGTAGGACTAGATTATCTCTATGCAAGAGAGATCTGCTGAGATCTTGTGGGTGCCATTGCTGTATTTAAAAGCAGCATGGGTGAAACCTGCAGGCACAAGTCCATCCATTCACTTATAAAGCATGTTGGAGGGTGGGGGAGCAACACAAGAACGTGTGGGTGAGGGCTCTTACATGCAATGTTCTGCTATTTGAAACATTCTCTCCTCCAGGTTCTGCTATTGGTATTGAAAGTCCACAAGGGTAGTAGAAGAATAGCTCCCCCTCTTCTCAAATGGAGAAAAAAAAGGAGAGAAAAAACTCACTCACTCATACAACAACTTTTTCTTACCTTTCTGTGCCTGCCTTGCAAGGGAGGATTTTAATTGTCTCTAAACCAAGGAGACTTGCTCATCTATGTCTGCAGGTCGGCAAGAAGGATCCCTTTAGTGAGGAATGTTTATTTCATGAGAATTTCATGTCAATCAAGTGTATGTTGAAAGTTACAACTGGAAATATGGAAACGAGTATTCGATTGATTTCCTAATATAGTTCAATTTAACCCTAATATTAAAAAATACTCGATTCAAGTTTTTAAACAGGCAATAGAATGAAATCTGAATTCAATTTTCTTTTTGCATGCTTCAGGGTGCATAACTTGCCACTTTAAAGGAGTCTGTGCCTAACTCACAACCTGCAACACAGTACCTTGGCCAAGGATTGCACTGCACTTGGGCCGTCGTCACACGGGCTTTTATTTAGCACTAAAATGGCGCTATTTCCCGGCAAACACCCACCTTATTCCAACACTGTAGCGATTTTCTCTCTTCTGCTTTGTGCTTGATAGTCGCGCTATTTTGTGCCTCAGTGTGAATGCCTCACATCGATGTATTTCGCCTCGCAACGCCCTATGCCCTCCCTGCAATCCCAGAATCCATTTCTTCCTGCGACTCCCCTTTTTAAAAATTTTATTATGTCCTTATAACGCCATAATGACATAACACAATGCAAACTTTCTGCTGAAGTAAAAATGACTCAATCACCATGGGAGAGTCTTCAGCGATGGGGATCATGTCAGACAGGGAGTTTTCTGTGGGCAAAGGGCTATTTATATAATTTCAAAGTTGGAAAAACAAAAGGGTCGTAATGTTTTGCTCTAACGGAATGTTTATATGCTGTTATTCAGTTATAGCGGAATTAAACGCCAGAATAATTTAAAAAAAGGGGGAGGAGCTGCTTCTGCGTGGTTAGAGAGAACAGAACAGAGTGCTTCGGTGTGGACAGCTGGTGGCGCGAAGAGCTGTTAGGTGACCCAAAGAAACGTTACTGTGCTGATAACAGGTAGGACGCTATATGCTGTAAATTTAACGGAAGAGATGCCCGTGTGACGACGGCCTTGGCCTCCATCAATATGTTCATCACCACTTGAAATTATGGTTGCACAGAACAAAAAACGAATTTATTTCATTTGCCATTTTTAAAAACTACTGCCAGGTTCTTTATAGCCAATTTAAAGGAAGTGATCCCCAGCACAATGCAAAATGCGATCCTCTCACCTGGCCCTTGACCTTAAAAAAAGCAAGCCACAGCAGGATGTAACTCTTATGGCCAGGGCTTTTTTTCTGGAAAAACAGGTGGTGGAACTCAGTAGGTTGCCCTCGGAGAAAATGGTCACATGGCTGGTGGCCCCGCCCCCTGATCTCCAGACAGAGGGGAGTTTAGATTGCCCTCCGTGCTGCTCAGTGGCGCAGACAGCAATCTAAACTCCCCTCTGTCTGGAGATCAGGGGGCGGAGCCACCAGCCATATGACCATTTTCAAGAGGTTCCGGAACTCCGTTCCCCCACGTTCCCCCTGAAAAAAAGCCCTGCTTATGGCAAAGGGAGTAAGGAGGGATCACTGTTTCACAGAGGCAGGTGGGTTTTGGAAGAGAACGCTGCTCTTTCAGAGAAAACTTTGTCCCCACCTGGTGATTTTACTGTGAAAAACGAACCCTACAAAATTTATCACAGCCACACAAATCATTACGCCTTGCGCGGTTACATATCTCGGGAAGCCAAGTGGCTGCCTTCCTCTCCTGGTCAAATTGAATTAATTTTTTCCCTCTAGTACCATTTCATGAGGTACTTCCATCCAATGCCTTAAATAAAATCCAAATAGATTAAGCTACTGAGTCACCTTCATCCACTCATTATAATTACGAGATTTTTTTTTTAAAAAAAGCAATCAAGCTTGTCTGGAATGACTTTTTATAATCCTGGTGCTCTTTATTGCTCGTGGCTGTGGTTTGCTCTGGATGTTTATTACTGATTCCTGCACGTGTTTTACATGGGCTGTTATTTTACTTGGGGCACGGAACAGTCCCGTTTGAGTTGCTTTCCAAGTGGTTCTTTGTCATGTCCCACAAGGCAACTATCACATGTAGCCTTTAGCTGCAGGTGCATTACCTGTTTCTGAAATATGCATACATTTGTATCTCTCAAGCAAATTATCTTTATTGGGATGGGGATTATATTCATAAATATTTCATTCACCAGTAGGCAATGGGTGGATTTTACAACTGTTCTAACCTAAACTTTGTTTACTCTTTGTTGTTCAGAGAACATGATCTGAGTCGGGACTTGGGATCTGTAAAACTCACCTGAGAAATTTTGCTAATCTTTTTGAAATCTTGTCTCTCATTTTCTCACTCATTCTCTCCCACATATACACACTGCTTAAATTTAAATTTAAATTAAATGCTCATAGGAACAGAGGCTTGTCTTTTGCTTATGTTACTCTACAAAGCATCAAAGACACGGATGGCATAACGGTCAGGAGATCTCAAAGTACCTCCTTTGCCTGTCGGAACCTGTCTGCCTGCTGAGATCATTATACCTTCATGTATCCCAGCCTTTTGAAGTTAGGTGGGTGGCTATCAGAGGCAGATCCTTTTTATTAATGGTGCCCCAAACATGATATATTTACCTGTTGCCAATATTATCTTTGCTGGGCTGGGCTGAAATTGTACGAACCTTTAATAGCAAATACTGTAGACAAGGTTATTATTTTAACTGCTTCTTACTACTGTTCCTAGGTATTTATTTTAAAAATTGGATGCATTGTTTTAATATAGTTTTTATGTACTTTTTTTGGAAATGAATCCTGTATGAATCTTCGCGGAAAGATGGAAGAGGTAAATTTTAAAGCAAACGAGAAGCAAATAAGCTCTGTGTAGAGAATTCCATTCCTACCTATCCATTCTGCTATCTCAACATGCTGTCAAAATCTAGTGGCAAAAACTAGAACTCATTGTGTGAGCTATGCAGGATTCCCTGTGGCGGACTCACCAAGACTGAGGAGCAGGTTTAACCTTTTATGTAAACTAACCCCTTTACTTTCTTCCCCATAAGTGAATGGTTGCTATTCACAACTTCTTGCCTGATACTGGATGGCTTGGCGCTTGTGGTAGGCATGAGCCCTGCCTGTACACAGTAGTCCTGTTCAAATATTACAGTGAGTGTTTGTAAGATACAGCCAATGCATGTTCAATTTACAAAGGAAGCTGGGGACCAACACCTAGATAAATGTGCAGTTTAACCAGCTGGACATGCATTGAATGTAACCTGAGAACTACTCAATGCACACATAAAGAAAATCTAAGCCCTGTTCACATGTAACAGTGAATGCATGCACAATCTGCACGCACATATGTCCATAAGAAAGAACTAACCCACACAGGTTCACTTGACAAACCAAATATGGTGTTTAACTCACATGTTCAGTTGTACATGCATCAAATGTAACATGAGAATTACTGAACACATTTAAAGCAAAATCAAGTGTACACAACGTACCTGGATTGTATGTGTGCTCACTGTAACTTGTAAACAGGGCCACTGTTTCTTGGTGTTGAAGTGCTCACAGACACATTGCAGTTGTTGCAATTCACAAGCCCTCTGTCCATACTCTTTGTACCTGTAATAGTGACAGCCCTTATATCAGCAATAATAGTAATAATAACCATTACTGCCATGAGCTCAGCAGGTGGCCTTGGGTAAGCCATTTCTCTCAGCCCGAGCTCCCCAGCTGTATTGTGGGGATAATAATAACACTAATTTGTTCAACGCTCTGCTGTCTAGAAGAGCGGTATATAAGTGCAGTTGTTATTGTTATCGTCATCGTCATCGTTATTGTTATGCCAATTCTGTAATGTGGCTAGATGCCTCTTGAACTTTCAGAACTTTCACATACATCTTTGGAGCAGCAACTCATGTGGCAGATGCTTCAATGTCAAGAAAATGCCAAATTTCAGAACCTCTCTGTTATTAATTGAAAAACTCAATTGTCTTTCTAACAAGGGCTGTTCTGAATGCACTATTTCTACAATAAAGGATCCAACCCACTGGGGGGTTCAGAGATGATTGTGCTTAATTACCATCTGCAAATTCAAAATCATTCTTTGCTGCTTCCCTGCATAAACACAAAAGGGCATGGTCTGCTTTTCTAGCAATGGGTAAAAAAGGGCAAAACAATTGTGCCTCCCACAGCATGATCCAAGCCTGCTACCCAAACCAGCAGACTGGAGACTCACCAAGTAAGGATCCCATCCAGCTCCACCAGCTCAGAACATGACTTTGAATGTGAATGAAAGCCCACAGCTCCGAGGAAGAGGTTTCTATTGATCTGCCTGGTCTTGGTACAACTTCTTGGTGAAAGTTGCTAGTTGTAATCAGGCTTATTGTGTGAGTACTCCATGCTAAAAGGAAAAAAAAAATCAAAATTTTGTGTCAGTAACACTGATTTCTATGAGCTGCGAACATTATGCAAATCAAGCAATATAGATTACATGACTGATACTGCAGCTTTAAAATATTTTGCAGAATTTACATGTGGCAGCCAGGATATTGTCAGGGGTGGGCTATTCAGACTGTATTATGTGATATGATTTGTATTGCCCTGTGCTGAATGATCTGCAGTAGTGGTTATCCATCTGTTTCTGGGCAAAATTCAAAGTGCCTGAAAGACTGTCTCATCCCTTCCAGCCTACCAGTTAAGATCTGCCTTTCAAGCCTCGCTTTCTATGCCTCTGCCTTCAGAGGTGAGGAGGGTGGCAACTAAAGACAGAGCATTTTCTGTGGTGGCACCTTGGCTCTAGAATGCCTTCCCCCTTGAGGCTCACATGGATAGTTTTTATGGTTTCCAAAGCATTGTTTTTAATACTGTGATGTTATTTTAATTGTAAACTGCCTTGATTATTATTAAATAATAGGTAGGTAGGTAGGTAGGTAGGTAGGTAGGTAGGTAGGTAGGTTTCTCCTGGTCACAGAGAACACAGGCAAGGCACAGGACCTTTACAGCCACTGACAATCTTATTCAACGACTCCTAAGATTTGAGATTTCCACACACTTTTAAGTATATATTTGTACATATAGGGACTAAGAGCTTGCTTCTTTTAATTTTTTTTTAAAAGATTGATTGATTTAGATAGCTTTACCCCGCTTTTCTCCCCACTGGGGTCCAAATCAGCTCACAATAGTACTCTCCTCTATTTTATCTTCATAATAACAACAACCCTGTGGTGTAGATTAGGCTGAGGGAAAATGACAAACTCAAAGTCACTCAATCCGAGTGAGCTTTTGCAGCAGAGTGAGGATTCCAAACCTGGCTTTCCCAGACCCTCTACTTATTACAACATACTGTCTCTCAGTGGTTCTCAACTTGAGGTTCTAAGGAGGCTGAAATGCATGCCCAGTCCTAAATTTTATACCTTTTCTGTGACAGAATTCTATGCCTTTTCTCCCTATGGATCAGCTTTATTGACAATTCAGTTTTAGAAGTTTTAGAAATCCAGGACACTGGTAGCTTCCTCCATTCCAAGACACAGATGTGCTTATGCAAGGGATCAACAAGGGATCAACAAGGATTCTTATGCAAGATGAACAAGAATCCTTCCTAAACCAGACTTCCCTAGTTGCTTGTCTCGCATGCATTGGACTGAGTGTTTGAGCAGCTCCAGCAAATGAAAGCAGGAAGAGACTGTTGGCAAGTTATGACAGTTCTTATCCAGAACTCTAAGACTTGCTTTACATTATGGCAAGTTCCATATTCTTGAAGTAGAATGCCTGCTGGATATGTTTTCCCTTGAACTTGCTCCTTTTTGGAATCAATGTTCCTGATTGTGTGTGTTTCATGTCTGCCCCAATGAACATGGATCTAATCAGGGCTTTTTTTCTAGGAAAAGAGGTGGCGGAACTCAGTGGGTTGCCTTCGGAGAAAATGGTCACATGGCTGGTGGCCCTGCCCCCTGATCTCCAGACAGAGGGGAGTTGAGATTGCCCTCGGTGGGCAATCTCAACTCCCCTCTGTCTGGAGATCAGGGGGCGGGGCCACCAGCCATATGACCATTTTCAAGAGGTTCCGGAACTCCGTTCCACCGTGTTCCTGCTGAAAAAAAGCCCTGGATCTAATCCTTCCAAAATGTACCTCCCCAGTCTTAACCCAGAACAGTGCAGTTCATGAGCCAGTGCGATCCTGTGAGTCTTTATTCAAAACCGACTAAGTGTATTAATAATAACATAATAATACCATTCAGTTTATATACAGCTCTTCAGGACGACTTAATGCCCACTCAAAGCGGTTTACGAAGTATGTCATTATTATCCCCACAACAATAATTACCCTGCGAGGTGGGTGGGACTGAGAGAATTCCTAGAAGCTGTGACTGACCCAGGGTCACCCAACTGGCTTCAAGTGGATGAGTGGAGATCAAACCTGGGCTCTTAACCACTACACCAAACTGGTGTAGCATCTGCCAGGCGAGCTGTCCCTGCAGAGAACATAAAGAAGGAAACCCTTTAGGAGTTCTCGTTAGTGGAAGATCCTATTAGGGCTTCAAAAATGTGTTGATGGCTAACAGAGCTACAGCAGGGCAAGAGAGCACGGCCAAGTCCCGCTTTGCAGATGTGCAGAGATGTAAACACACTTTTATTCATCTCAACATTGTTTTGGCTTCCTTCAAAATATTTTAGGCATTTTTGTCATCTATAGATCTGGGTTGAACACCAGCCTGTCATATTTCAATATAAAGTTTGCCTGTTGAGGACCTGGCCATAGTTTGACATAAACTGCAGTTGACTTCAGGTCAGTGAAAACCAGTTGTTTGATCTTAATCTTGGAATCTGAAGTTACCGGATTGGTATAAAGCATTGCAAAGTTGCCAGAAGTGAACAGGTGTTGTTACACATTCAAGCGACCTATGAAGCAAAAGGTTGTGTAATTTGAAAAGCTAACATGTGATGATATTGTGGAATATGAAAGGGCTTGTAAATTGCTGCATCTCAAGCTATCTTCTCAAAGGTAGAGTGACCTCTATGTAACACTAACCCAGTTTTATTTTGGAAAATAAAGATGTAATTCCACCCCCCCATCCAAGTTCATGGATCCCCTGAAATCTATCCATGGGCCCCGTGGGAGTCTGTGGACCCCAGGTTAAGAACCTCTGATCTAGAACTTGCTTCCCCCTGTAGGATCTTCTCCTCTTCTTCTTTGTATACCAGATGGACATTGCTACATTCCACCATTTTTGCTGGTTGGTGTCATAGCTTCTGGATAAGAAAAAGATAGATGGTTGTATGTATGGAAGACAATTTGCAAAGTCTCATCTCCCCCGGATCCTGGGATTGTTACTAGACCCTTTGGAAGTGGCCACTGTCTGAATGGTTTTTCTGTGCTTGTCTTCTGATGTGTTCTGAAGAAGATGGGTGATTTTTTCTGAATTTCATTGTGAAAGTCATTGATTCATTGATCATTAATTCATGGCAAAGTAATAACAACCAAACAAGCAGCCCCTTTGCAAAAGCTGTGCGATCCCGTTTATCTGACCCTCTGATAATCTGCATGCTCTGGTTGTCCCCTGCACCAAATGGGGGAAAAAAGAATACGCTACTGAATTCAATTTGAGTGCAGATTGGATGGAAGGGCTCTGTTTGTTTCCGCTCAAGTGAACGCATCAGTTTTCTAACCTCACAATGGAAAAGGGTGTACAGACAAGCCCTCCTTTATCTGTCTGGCTCACTTAGCGAAGAGGACTTTTTTGCAGCTCCATTATCTTTGCGCTTGGTGCAATTGCTGATAATTGACATGAGGATCCATTCTGCCTCTCCTGGTTCTGCCAGGGATGCTGCAAGCACGACTTCCTTGCTTTAATTAGTTTTCATTCTCGGTACTTAACGAGGGGCCCGCTTCCCTGGTGCTCTGCGAATCCTCATTGTGCAGTCTGCTCGCACAGGCTCCATACTACAAAAAGCAAGCAGCAGGCAAGCTCGGCGTTCCTATGTAGGAGGAACTGTTTGACAGAAGAAAGGGAAGCTTGTAGCAATGAAATTCTAACACTGCAATTCCTAGGGGCTCACCGTTCAGTTTTTATTCTGTGAAACCAAGTCTGATTGGCAAAAAAACTTCCAGGGAATTTCCTAGGGCACTCCAGTTCTCTTCCCTTGGGCCGACGGTTGCTAGATCCAGAATCTCAAAATAAGCAGCACTCAATTTGCATGTTCTGGAAATGCAGTTTGCATATATTTGAATGCGATCCATGTTATCTTTGCTGAGAATTAATCTTTCTCCCTGAATATTTTTTGTGTATTCATTTTTAATCTCTCCATTTGCTAACCCCTCAGAAGACATGGATGGAGAAATGGGAACTTTTAAGCATATCATTAACTTATGAGATTCTATGCAACAGGATGTGGTGATAGCCACTGGTTTATGTGGCTTCAAAAGAGGCTTAGATAAATGCATGACGGATAGTTGTTGAATGACAGGCCTGTGAGCATCGATCAAATGATGTCTGATGGAGTTCTAAATAGCAGGTACTGGGCATTATCAACCAGGGGAAGGCATGCTGGGCTGTTACCTTCAAGGCTTCCTGGGGTTTCTTGGCTGGCTGGCAGGCAGAAAAGATACTGGACTAGCTGGATCTTGATCTGCTCCAGCGAAGCTCTTGTGTTTTTAAGCCCTTTTAGTTGGACACAAGCTCAGTTCTTTTCCAGCTGTGCTCTCCAAAAGGGATGAAAGCATGGTGCTGTGTTCCAACTGTAAGAGCATCATTCCTTGTATATGCTGTTCCAGTGGGGTACCTATGTTAGGTTGTTGCAGCAAAATCAAAAAGGCGTGTTGTGGCATCTTAAATGTGCACCATTTTATTTATTCCTGGGTGAGAGAGTTCACAGTGCATCTAACAAGGCAGGCCGTAGCCTAGGAAAGCTTAATTCACAATGCAACAGTTAGTTCGTATGGTGCTACAAGAATCCCTTCTGCTTATTGCCTTATACCTAATAGCCAAGTGTGAGTCCTCTTGCAGATGGAAGACAAACAAAAGAAAAACAAAGAACAAAACAAAAATCTGCAAAATGGATTCAGCTACAACAAACCTGCAGAACCCCCTAAATTTTCACAACCGTTTGATTTGGTAAAAACAAAACGTGGTAGAGTGAAAAAACTCTTCTGTTGGTAAGGGCTATGTCCCTCCCCCCCACATTAGATGAGATCAGAAGGGAGGAACGAGGAGCAGGAGCCAGAGCTGGGGTGGGGAGTGGGAGGGAAGGGGGGCGGGAAAGAAAGTGGAGCGGGAGCAAGAAGGGCAGGAGAAGCATGCAGTGGTAGGGGAATAGGCAAGTCTTTGTGGGTTACCTTTTCTAATTTTAAAAATATAAAACACAGGATGGGTTAAAACAAGCAAATCAAGAAAGGCATTCATGGATATCATGTTCCTATTACAGAAAGCACATTTTGGGGGAAATCATATTGAGGATAATAATGCTAGCAATATGTTTCAGTGGAGGCTGGGGAGGGGCACAGCTTCTGTTCTAGTTGGCTTTTGACCATGCAGGTACCATGATCTTCACCCTTTTGGCTGTCAAAGGGGACCCCCCTCCCTTTTTGACCACCAGAAAAGCTAGTTGGACCCACCTCACTGTTGTATTTTAGCCCATTGGATATTTTAATGATTAGTGAAGGTTTTAAAATGTGTTTTTATTAATTTAGTTGAGTTGCTTTTGTTCATATTTTGTAGTTGTTGTAAACTGTCTCGTAAATAGTCTTCTGTTGAAAAGTGGTCTAGAAGTATTGGTAAGGGAATGCAGGGCTGGCCCATCCACTAGGTGGCACTAGGCAATTGCCTACGGTGCCAAAGGAAGTTAGGCACCAACCAACCTGCGACGTTGCGCAAAACTCTCGCGAGAAGACGCTATCTTCTGTGATTTTTGTGCGATATTTCGCAACGTTCCGGTAGCAGGTAAGTAGTGTGAAAAGGGCCCTTGTGGGCTGGTCCTAAAGGAAAGTGAACCAATGCTGGGCAGACCCTTACCCCAAGACTACTCCAGAAGAGATCCAGATTAATTTCCCGGATATTCTCCAGGCAAGGGAGATGCCTGGGGAAGACCCAGTTCACTGTTTAGAGATCACAGACTTCACAAAAGTCCCAGAGGTAGCAATGCATATACTCTGTTCAAGAGCTTAAATGGAATTCTACTAGATTTGTAAACCCACTTAAATATTCAAATCTCAAAATCCAGATGTTCAAATTTGCCTCTCCCTTGACTGTTGGAAGCTGAAACTGAAGTTTGACATCAAAATCTGAGACTTGTCTCCTTTGACTGTCAGGCAGTGCGATCCCAAACTGAGTTACACTCTTCTAAGCCCATCGATTTACTTAGATGAGTGACTCTCTGCTTAGTATTGCACTGTAAACGAACAAATGAAGTATATATAATACTAAATTTTATTGCAAGAAAGCTGCCAGGATTTAAACGCTGATTGCCTCTAGATGTCGGCTATCAAATACAGTCAAATGTTAATTGCTGAACATCAGATACTGTCAAATGCTGACAACTCCTGCAGGTCAGCTGCCCAGTACTGATTTTTACATGTCAGATACCATCAACTACTATCTACTGCTGCATGTCACTTTAGAAATATAGTCATATTCTGACCATCACATTTCAGATACCATTCTGTTTTAACTGCTACTGCAAAAATCTTCAGATGTCAAATGATGATGGCAGATAGCAAATATCCTCTCTGTACATCTAGAGAATTACTTACAATCAAAATGTGTGGAAGAGATGTTTTGAACCAGGGAAGCAGATAAACCCAGTGAGAGGTTCTTTTGACAATCAATCCTGCACACGGCTCTATTTATTATGCTAGTTAACAGAGTGTATTGGTCCAGATAACAACTTCTGTCAGGTAGCATTTTCAGACAGCTGCTGATCCAAAATTGCTACCTGATTTCCTACCATTCTTGAGCCAGGAAAAGTCACAGCGATCAAAGGGAGAATTATTATATTATGGGAAGTTGTGACTCTTGAGCACTATGGTTTCTCTGATGTTCTGCTACACTGAACACATCGTGCATGTGTGGGAATGTCCTCAAGAGCTGCAGTACGCTACAGGGTGCAAAGGAATCCCTTTCTGCCATCCCTATAATCTTCTGTATATGCTTCCAAGAGCAAGTTTTGACTTTCTCAGGTTCTGTGAAGACAGTGTCTTTTCAGAGAGTTGGAAATGCTGTTGTCAGTGGCTATGGTGTACATCTCCCCTCATATCTTCTTATGGCCTTTGGTCAAACAGGTTTTGCTGGGTTTTATAGTACTCCGAGCTGTACTTTGAAACAAGGACATAGAAATGCGATCAATGCTGTCGCAGTTGAAGACGACTATTGGATGATGCTTATTAGGAGCAACACACACACTTGCCTCTCCGTGCCAGGAATAGTTTTGGAAGTGCTCTAACCTGGGATTAGATAGCATCTTTTTCAGGCAGGTAGCCTTGAAGATGATCAGTCCTGCTTTCCGCATTGTCTAATAATAATACAATCCACCATGTCCTCAGAAGAATGAGACAGCTGCACTTGCGTGTGAACTTCCGTTACCCATAAATTAGTCTCTGACCCATGATGACACGGTTAGCTGTAATGGAGAGAGATTGCATGCTAAGGACATTAGTTACTTGGCATTATTTTGATATAAGTTAATTGAATTACTTCTTTAAATAGTAATTACTATGTAAATCAAATTATCTGAAATCCGGAAACAACCCTGAGTTGTTCAATTACAAGTATTAGATGCGAATTACTGCAGTCTCTTTAGAGAGGAGAGTTTAGCATTACTGTCCCTCAGCAATTACCACCTTGCAGTTTAACCATTGAAAGGTGTATTTCAAAATAGGGTAGAGGGTAATTAACACACACACAGCAAAACATGAAGGAACAAAGAAATGACTATCATACCTATCTGGGGAATATGAAAACTTGTGGAAGAAGGTAATTGAGGCCACAAGGCCCGTGCAAGAAGGCATAAGCCACTTTGGGTGACTTCCAATTCCATTTGAAGCTGTTATGCACTAGAAAGAGCCTATGTTTTCATGCAATTTCAGGGCCTATCAGGAGAAAGTCAGAACTTTGAAGGGAATGGCCTTACCCAGGGAGGAAATGATGCATCCAGCCTTTGACCAAGGATGAAGAGGAAATTGCAGGTCAGAGGTCAACTGAGGTCAGTTCCAGAAGCTACAAAAAAAGAGAATCAGGCAGTGTAAATGGCTGGAATGGTTAAGAGCAGGGCTTTTTTTCAGCAGGAACGCAGTGGAACAGAGTTCCAGAACCTCTTGAAAATGGTCACATGGCTGGTGGCCCTGCCCCCTGATCTCCAGACAGAGGGGAGTTGAGATTGCCCTCCGTGGTGCTCAGCGGTGCGGAGGGCAATCTAAACTCTCATCTGTCTGGAGATCAGGGGGCGGGGCCACCAGCCATGTGACCATTTTCTCCAAGGGCAACCCACTGAGTTCCACCACCTCTTTTCCTAGAAAAAAAGCCCTGGTTCTCATTTTTTATACCCCATTTCCAGCCCTGCTTTCATCCCCACTTATCACGCTAATGCTTTTTTATGTTCTAGAGTACTGCTTTTCTAAAAGTACCATAGCAAGGTAAAGTTAACAACTGAGAAATGTGAAACCTTTGTTAATCTCTGTCATCTGTGTAAGGGATGCAAGTGCATTTTAGTGGTAGGCAGATTCTGCTCAGCTTGATTTGGGAAGGTGCTCAGCTGATACGAATTATTTTCTCCAACAATGGAAAATACTTTGCAGCTTCAGCAAGCTAAATTTGGGGGGAAGGAAAAGAGGAACGGAGATAGCATGCAGTGATGTTGCCAGCGGAACAAGATTTTATGAGCCTTGCCTGAACTTTATTGGAGTTTGTGCACAGAAAGCTCAGGCAGCAAACTCCTATGTTTGCCATTATGAACTCCACAAATCTGAATTTTGGCATTATTGTTGTTGTTGTTTTAGTATTATTTCTCCCAGTGATTCTCCTCTGATACATTAGCATAGCTCACATATGTGACTCCAAAAAATTCTACTTGGGCAGAGCAATCCTAAGCTTTGCTGGGATGCAGGCGTGGGGCCGTCCATCTAACTTTGGCAGCATCAGTTCACTCCCAAAGGACTTCTAGGAGGAAGATATGTGAGTGGGCGAGCCTGGCCAAGCCCAGCCAGGAGAGCATGCTCTCTTGTTTCCATAGCGACTCTGACAGCATCCCCCAGTGTCATGACAGCTGCCGTTGATAGCTCCATGAGTGGCAGGCAAAGGCTGAGAGCCAAGCTACAAGTGACGCCTTACACAGGTTGGACACTTGTCAGTTTCCCTCAAGTTTTGATGGGAAATGTAGGCGTCCTGATTTTACAGCTTGGCTCTCCATTACAGCTGCAAGACCAGGATGCCTACATTTCCTATCAAAACTTGAGGGAAGCTGACAAGTGTCCAACCTGTGTCAGGCGTCACTTGTAGCTTGGCTCTGAGCCAATCCCTGGCAGTGATTGCGGCTGCTTGCCAACGCCACTCCGCTCTCCTGCACAGAGTGGGCAGTTAGGGTGCAAAGATCCCATGACTGTCCGTGACACTTCAAGAGACATACCTGGCTCGAGAGGCCCTCTCCCTGGCTCAGAGGGGACACATACCAAAGTGGCATAGATGGTGCCTGCCCTGTTACTGGGAAGGAATAGGCTGTCAGCCAAAGCACCACCCACTTGCAAGCACCACCTCCCAACTCTCTCTCTCTCACACACACACATCTCTCCCAGAAAAGTAAAAACAGAAAGGTGGCAGGACCAAGAAGACTTTGGCTAGGCTTGAACCCACAGCCCCCAACACTTAGGACTAGCCCCCAAACCTCAGAGTCAGTATAGGTGATTCCTAAGAGACATGCCAAAAGGGACTAGAGACCCCTCTGCAACTCAGACATCACCATCAGCCACATGGAGCCAGACAGAATATCTTGCAGATCAGCATGGCTTAGTGGAAAGGCACTGGGATAGTATGCTGAGGGCTTCTGGTGTAACTCCTACGTGGGCAGGTGGAGAGGAAGGCTAAAGCCCAGAGTCTGGCTCCTCCTCCAAACAGCAAAAGGAGGAGCAGACTGGCTTAGCTTATGAGTTGCCCCAGAAATCCATCATTTTGCCTGGCACATTGCTCCACAAGGCCCCTTCTGCCACCTCCTTGGCAGCAGAGGAACCCAAAGTGGACCCACCACAACCAGAGAAGTGGGGATACTGAGAGCTGCTGTAGCACAGTGGTTAAGTGGTTTGGCTGCAAATCAGCACTCTATTGGTTCAAATCCCACTACTGACATGAACTCAGTAGGTTGCCTTAGGTAAGCCACTCCTCTCAGTCCAAGCTCCCCAGCTGTATTGTGGGGATAATAATAACACTAACTTGTTTACTGCCCTGGGTGAGGCACTAATCTGTCTAGAAGAGTGGAATATAAGCACAGTTGTGGTTGTTGTTATTAATAATAATAATATAACACTACTGAATCATGAATATAAATTTTGAAAAATAGAGTTCTTCCATTGGGGAATTGTATATCTCTACTTCTCTGGTCGTGGTAAGTCCACTTTGGGTTCCCTTTCTCAGTACCAGGGGAGCCTCTCTCTTGTCTTCTACATCCTTGGCAGTGGCAGCCTTGCACTGACCTTAGATTCCCCCCATGTGCTAACCACCTACCTGGCTTATCAGACGCCAGCAGTGTTGTGGGAGAGAGCTACTTTCATCTTTCATCCACAGGTGAGCAGAGCGAGTGAGCTGTGGTATAACACAGGCTTTATTGAACTGCCAAGTGTGAAACTGTCTGGAGGTTGCAGAGCCCTTTCATCTGGGTGCCTGTGTGTGCTGCTCCCAGGAGCCTATCGAAGACAGGTTGAGCCAGCCCTTGTGCTGCATCTGAGTGAGTGAGGCAGACTCGCAGGTTGAACGGCTATCTGAAGGAGAATGCTCCTGGAACCAGGCTGAAAATACAGACTGAGAGGATTGCCATGGACTGTGACGGCCATGCTCCCATGTCTGGTTGGAGGGCCGCCTGCCTGAAGGAAAACAGAGACATTTGCAGTGATGATGAGGCCAGGTCTGCTGCACCACGGGAGACTCCATCTGGCAAGTTACACCAATGCTGCTCCCCAGGGCTGCTCAAGGGGGCTGCAGACTTGGGAGTTAGTTAGCTCCCTAAGACACTCCAGGCTTGGGAATGCCCTAAACAGCAGTGGAATGTTAAGCCACAAAAAATGGTATAGCCCATAGGCACCTGCATAATGGGAAAAGTCGACCCCCACCCCCATGCATGGCTCCACCCAAATGGCCTGGAGGAGTCCAGGATCCCAACTGAAGCCACAACCAATCTGCTGCCAGATATGCTGACATAGGGGCTCGTTGGCTCCCTGAGCAATTTCACCATTCCCACTTAGGATTGTGCTGTAAGGCCATGTCTTGACTTTCCCATCATTCCTTCACAACCCTCTACTGTCAGCGGGAGTTTCTCATAGAGAAGACCCGCAGATGAGTTCTCAAGTTGGCCTTTCATACATCTCGACTAGGGAAACCTCCCAGAACCCAACAAAACACACTACCCAGTGTATCAAATATTTGTTTCATTACATATGTACCAATACATGCAATAAATACATAACATAACACCATACATATCAATCCGTGTCTTTTTACAAACTGTTATATCCAGTTCTCTTCCTACAAAATTCAGTCCTGAGTCCAATAGTTGTTGTGGTACTTAGTTACAAAGTCAATCCAATGTTTCCTTCTGACCCTCAAATAAATTCCACATGTGTAGATTCTTTTGGCTGAAACTCGCCCACCAAGCGGCCAACAGACCGGGAGATTGGCAACGAGCCTGCCAGCTTCCAAAGTGCTCGTTTCGGCAATTCTTCTTCACAGCCAATTATTTGTCCAGCCACAGTAATACCTGTAATAACCAAGAGCCACTACATGTTCACTTATTACTTTATACATATTTACAGCAAAATTCCTCAGTACAACATGTCTACTCACTGTCAGAAGTCCATATCAAAGAAAGCTCCTGCCCTTTGCAAGTGCTACTGCTGGTTAGCATGGATCACACCTGTTAGAGTCATATGAATTTAACACCGTCAATTTACCCGGGGTAATTGAACGTATTTCAACCTCCAGGATACCTTAAAGGAACATTACAAAAACACCGCCCAATTGATTTCACTGTTGAGACCTCTCGGGGCCAGACTTTCCATCCTATATATCCACCTAGCCTCAGCCCTCAACAACTCTGCTCAATTGCTGTGAGATTTCAAGACTTCCAATACAGAATAATTTAATTCTCGTTCACTGGTGTGGGACTCAAGAAAATGTTCGGCCAATCGCCTGTAGCCGATTCTTAAAGGTACATCACAACCTGGCACATCTCTCTTGAAATTGACAAATAGCAGGGAGACACAGGAATCAGACATTACGTGGGCTCTGGACCATTCACAGCATTCAGGTAAAATAGTAAACATTATCAGAAGGCATTGGCATTTGGTGAGAGATGTGCCAGGTTGTGATGTACCTTTAAGAATCGGCTACAGGCGCACGAGCAGCTTTAAAGATCTCCTGGTTCATTCGGACTACAGGAGAAATAAAACACAGGAAAGCCTGCCAAAAGGACATTTTGCGTGCGGGCACTGCAGCATTTGCGATTTATGTGTACCCATAACATCTTTTATACACCCAATAACGACCACTGTACCCACGCAATTATTCAACATGTGCATCTGTTAATGTGGTTTATATTATAAGGTGTACATGCGCTTTAAATTATGTAGGGAGTACGTCCCGACCTATTCGGAAACGCATACAGGAACATCTTTCAAAAATTCGAACTAAAACGATGGCAGCCCCGATGTATTGTCGAAGGCTTTCACGGCCGGAGAACGATGGTTGTTGTGGGTTTTCCGGGCTGTATTGCCGTGGTCTTGGCATTGTAGTTCCTGACGTTTCGCCAGCAGCTGTGGCTGGCATCTTCAGAGGTGTAGCACCAAAAGATAGAGATCTCTCAGTGTCACAGTGTGGAAAAGATGTAGGTCATTTGTATCTACTCAGGAGGGGTGGGGTTGAGCTGAGTCATCCTGTAAGAGTTTCCCAGGGTGTGGAATGCTAATGGCGGGAGGCTTCACTGTATCCTGAGGAGGTTCTTTTGCATATGGATTGGTACTTGATGTGCTAATCTTCTCTGCAGGGCTATTGTTGGGGATAGAATGTTTTGTTAGCCTGGTGTTTTTCAGAACTGGAAACCATGCTCTGTTCATTCTTAAGGTTTCTTCTTTCCTGTTGAAGTTTTGCTTATGCTTGTGAATTTCAATGGCTTCCCTGTGCAGTCTGACAAAGTAGTTGGAAGTGTTGTCCAGTAGTTTGGTGTCCTGGAATAAGATACTGTGCCCTGTTTGCGTTAGGCTATGTCCAGCCACTGCTGATTTTTCAGGTTGTCCAAGTCTGCAGTGTCTTTCATGTTCTTTTATTCTTGTCTGGATGCTACGCTTTGTGGTCCCGATGTAAACTTGTCCACAGCTGCAGGGTATACGGTATACTCCTGCAGAGGTGAGGGGGTCTCTACTGTCTTTTGCTGATCGTAGCATCTGTTGTATTTTTCGGGTGGGTCTGAATACTGCTTGAAGGTTATGCTTTTTCATAAGCTTTCCCATCTGATCAGTAATTCCTTTGATATATGGCAAAAACACTTTTCCTGTAGGAGACTGTTTTTCCTTGATTGTTTGATTCATCCTGGGTTTGATTGCTCTTCGGATTTCATTTCTGGAGTAGCCATTTGCCTGAAGTGCGTGGTTTAGATGATTAATTTCCTCATTGAGAAAGTGCGGCTCACATATCCGTCTTGCACGATCCACTAATGGATCCACGATCCACAAGCATAAGCAAAACTTCAACAGGAAAGAAGAAACCTTAAGAATGAACAGAGCATGGTTTCCAGTTCTGAAAAACACCAGGCTAACAAAACATTCTATCCCCAACAATAGCCCTGCTGAGAAGATTAGCACATCAAGTACCAATCCATATGCAAAAGAACCTCCTCAGGATACAGTGAAGCCTCCCGCCATTAGCATTCCACACCCTGGGAAACTCTTACAGGATGACTCAGCTCAACCCCACCCCTCCTGAGTAGATACAAATGACCTACATCTTTTCCACACTGTGACACTGAGAGATCTCTATCTTTTGGTGCTACACCTCTGAAGATGCCAGCCACAGCTGCTGGCGAAACGTCAGGAACTACAATGCCAAGACCACGGCAATACAGCCCGGAAAACCCACAACAACCATCGTTCTCCGGCCGTGAAAGCCTTCGACAATACATCGGAGCTGCCATCGTTTTAGTTCGAATTTTTGAAAGATGTTCCTGTATGCGTTTCCGAATAGGTCGGGACGTACTCCCTACATAATTTAAAGCGCATGTACACCTTATAATATAAACCACATTAACAGATGCACATGTTGAATAATTGCGTGGGTACAGTGGTCGTTATTGGGTGTATAAAAGATGTTATGGGTACACATAAATCGCAAATGCTGCAGTGCCCGCACGCAAAATGTCCTTTTGGCAGGCTTTCCTGTGTTTTATTTCTCCTGTAGTCCGAATGAACCAGGAGATCTTTAAAGCTGCTCGTGCGCCTGTAGCCGATTCTTAAAGGTACATCACAACCTGGCACATCTCTCACCAAATGCCAATGCCTTCTGATAATGTTTACTATTTTACCTGAATGCTGTGAATGGTCCAGAGCCCACGTAATGTCTGATTCCTGTGTCTCCCTGCTATTTGTCAATTTCAAGAGAGATGTGCCAGGTTGTGATGTACCTTTAAGAATCGGCTACAGGCGATTGGCCGAACATTTTCTTGAGTCCCACACCAGTGAACGAGAATTAAATTATTCTGTATTGGAAGTCTTGAAATCTCACAGCAATCGAGCAGAGTTGTTGAGGGCTGAGGCCAGGTGGATATATAGGATGGAAAGTCTGGCCCCGAGAGGTCTCAACAGTGAAATCAATTGGGCGGTGTTTTTGTAATGTTCCTTTAAGGTATCCTGGAGGTTGAAATACGTTCAATTACCCCGGGTAAATTGACGGTGTTAAATTCATATGACTCTAACAGGTGTGATCCATGCTAACCAGCAGTAGCACTTGCAAAGGGCAGGAGCTTTCTTTGATATGGACTTCTGACAGTGAGTAGACATGTTGTACTGAGGAATTTTGCTGTAAATATGTATAAAGTAATAAGTGAACATGTAGTGGCTCTTGGTTATTACAGGTATTACTGTGGCTGGACAAATAATTGGCTGTGAAGAAGAATTGCCGAAACGAGCACTTTGGAAGCTGGCAGGCTCGTTGCCAATCTCCCGGTCTGTTGGCCGCTTGGTGGGCGAGTTTCAGCCAAAAGAATCTACACATGTGGAATTTATTTGAGGGTCAGAAGGAAACATTGGATTGACTTTGTAACTAAGTACCACAACAACTATTGGACTCAGGACTGAATTTTGTAGGAAGAGGACTGGATATAACAGTTTGTAAAAAGACACGGATTGATATGTATGGTGTTATGTTATGTATTTATTGCATGTATTGGTACATATGTAATGAAACAAATATTTGATACACCGGGTAGTGTGTTTTGTTGGGTTCTGGGAGGTTTCCCTAGTCGGGTTATATTGTTCTGAACCCTGTCGCTTTTTGTTGGTTCTACTTTCATACATCTCACCTTTTGGTCAACTCACAGATCTGGTTAAGGTGATTGTCTCCTTGTACTAAACATTCAGGGAGATCCATTGGGGTTGTCTATCAAGTCGCTGACTGTAAAGCACGGGCTGAAGTCCAAGGGTCCCCCCTTTGGTTTGTGCCAAAGGACTATACCTCTGGCCACTGCCCAGGGTCTAAGTACCTGCCACAGGAGGGAGACAAAAACACTACTTGGAGGTTGCACAGCTAGCAGTCACCCCATGGTTTCTATCACTTACTATTTGGTGACTTTTTGGCACTGTGGGCCAAGCTACAAGTGACGAATGACACTTGAACGGCAAGTGGATCACGTGGAGGGCAAGTGAACAGGGAGAAATATACTTGCTGTTCAAGTGTCATTTGTCACTTGTAGCTTGGCCCTCAGATAATTACAAATCAACCTCGTTCACTCTCAATTGCCTCATTTAGCCTCAATGGTGTCATCGTGGAGCCAAATATGATGGTGTGGTGGCCAACTTCCTGTTGTCTCATCATACTTGAAGTCACAACGTTTCCACCACCAACCCAAACCACTGCCATCTATTGTCTCTAGCTTAAAACTCAGTTATCTTACCCTCAACCAGCCTCTCATTGAGTCTAGACACTTCTACAGCCTGCTTAGAATTAGGTGGAGAGGATAGAAAGAATCAGCCATTCTTTGCATACCCCAGATCTCCTAGCTGTTTCAGATCAACATTGAACAGCATGGAACACAAGATGCTATGGCTCATAGCAGAGGCCACTGAAAGCAGCCACAGTCTCCCAGCATCACCTTCTGAGAGCTGTTCTTCAGGAAGTTATTGGAACTGTGCGTAATACTGCCCTGTCTTGGCAAGGCAACTCCAAATGGAGACCATGATGGATGATATCAAAAACATGCTAAGAAACCCAGGTTGGGTTGCCAACTCTGGAATAGGAAATTCTTGCAGATTTCGAAGTGGAGCCGGGGATGGGGTAAGCTTTGGGGGTGGAGGGACTTCAGCAGGGTATAATATATACAGCCCACTCTCCAAATCAGCCATTTTCTCCAGGAGAACTGATCTCTGTTGTCTGGAAATCTGTTGAAATCCTCTGACATCTCCAGGCCCACTTGGAGGTTGGCAACCCTCGGCTCAGAAGAATCCCACCACTCCTCTTGTTCATCTCCCAGTGAAGGTCAAAAACCATGCTGAAAATGGTTTAGCTCATCCACCTCTTTGGAACCGAATGCCACCTTATCTAATCTTCTTCCCCGATGTGTGAAGGGGAAAGGGAACAGTCTTTCATTACTGTTTTTGGTCCTACTGCTGCTCATGTTTTGGAAATCATTAGCCTGCATTTACCACGAGTGCTAGGAACGGTGGGAAACTGTATCTTTTGATCTTGGCCCTGGAGAACCTTGGCTTAAGTTCCGTTTCTGGCCTGGACAACCCTTGTGACTGTTCATTTCTTTGTGTGTTTTTCCTCCAGATAAGAATGATGCCAAGAATTCTTTTTTGGCAAGCTTTTTCACTATTGATCAGTGTGACAAGCTGCTTCCAACTTCCCAGCTGCAAGGTGACTCTGCCATCGTGCAACTGGGTATAATGAGCCAAAATAATGAGCGATGCTAAGGCCAGCGCAACCAGAGCTGTGTTTTAGTGACAGACAGGGGCTGAGAAGATGTGTTGTCTTGCACACTTGTTGCTTTGTCCTGTAGGTACAGGGTACAGCGCAGCATTTTGCCTTAATTAACTGGAAATGTGACAGCAAAAAACAACAAAAGGAAAACTCACCCTACCCCACAAACAGGTGGGGGTGGAGAGGAGGAAGAGGAGGAGGGATAATAACTGGCACTTTGTGCTTCATGAAATAACTGAATTCTCATTTACTCTCAGATTTTGACCTCAGAGCTTCACATTCCTGGCTCACCGTTTGACTAAATGCTTTGCCATCAGATTGCAGGGTAATCCCTACTGCCACCACCATTCATAATGCCACAGCATTGGAGAAAAACCCATTAAAATGGAAACGCTACACGTAACTAAATGCAGAACAGGAGATGGATGGAAACTCAGACTGATTCTGGGTTTTGAGACCACAGGTAGCTTTTCTAATTGGGAATTGTTAAGGCTTTGTTGGAGGGCTGCTAACTCTCCCTCCCATCTTCCTTGGCAATATTACAGATGAATCCATAGTCTTTTCTGGGGAATTTAAATAGTCTGGGGAATGAAGAAACTTTGGGCAGCTGGAAATATGGCGGGGTTGCCGATTCCAGGTCTCAGCATCAGAGAACAAATCCTCATCAGAGTGTTCATCCTCAAATTGGACCTCAAGCCATTTTGGAACAGAAACTGATTCAGTCTTATCCAAAGAGGCCCACCCTGCTTCCCTCAGCAGTGCCGTCTAAGGCATCTGTGATCCAGCACAAAGCAGTCATTGAAGAAATCCTGATACACTCCTAACGAACCCACCCCAGGAGCAACATTTCCAGAAGAGCCCAGCCCTAGTTTTCTGCCGGGATCCTCAGGGAGGGATTCAGCACTAAGCAGGAAGTAACTTTTTCTCTCTTATTCTCTGGGGGCATTTGAAACAACCGCGCCAAATCTGCTTGTGTACCGCCAATGTGATTAATGTTTCCTGTATTGTTATAAAGTGATTTTTTTTACATTGTAGATCTAACCAAATGTTTCCTGAATTTATGATTGCTTTGTCACTGTTGCTACGGGCGACGGCCTTGTTAAAATCCCTAGCAACATATAGAATGCAACATACATGGAAATTAGGCGCATGCTTATCAACTTTAGAGTTGTAAAAAAGGGCCCATTTATTAACTACATGGTGAAAGTGACACCTTAACAACCAATGGATACGGAATGACATGAGGGCCAATGTTCATTTGCATGTCTGGTGGGGGGTGGCTGGGGGTGGTGGTGGTTTGGCCTATTGCTGCCAACTCTAAAGCTGAATTTTTATTGCCAGCATCAAATTAAGATATATTGTGGGGAACATTGTGAGGGATGGTTGAAATGGACTGAATTTAAATAGTGTCTTTAGAATGCAGATTCCGCAGGCCTTAGAATGCTATTTACATGGCCTCAGGTGGCAAACTAGGGAGAATACCCATGAGTTCAATCAATGAACAATCAAGCTCCTAAGGGTCCGAAATATCCTTCTGCAAGGGCAAGTCTTCTGCATCTCCTGTTGGTTCTTTTAAAAAGGGTCATCTTTTACAAGGATAATTTAGTGATGCAATTATCTCCCCAGAAAGCATTCCATGACCTAACTTTTTACTAGAGCTGTGCACACTGCCTTCTTTTTGTATTTAAATATTGTTTTTAAAGGAGTGGTGGCTGAATGTACTGCAGGTACACTTTAATTGCACTTATGGGAATGTAAACCGCTGCTGTTAGAACAGCTGCTAAAATGAAGTATCCCTGGAAGTATGGAAGACAAAAAAAGAGACAGGGCAACATAACTATTGCAAAAATATTTTAAAATGGGGGATGCATGAATATGGATTTTTCATTTTTGCACATAATCAGCATGATCCTATTATTCTGCCTATTTTGGGGGAAGGGGAGGCAGATATCTTGCCTCTTTTCTTTTTTTATGGCATTTTACATCGTTTAATGACATTTTTACACCATCCATCACTGCAACTCCATTTTTTCACCATTTGTATTCCATTGACACAAACAGGCATACATTTTAATGGCAATACTTCTATCAAACTTTATTAAGGACAACTGTGGTTTCATCCCAAACATGCAGAAACCAAGAAACTTGAACTTTTGAACTTAAGCAAAGTTGTTAAAAATTCTGTAACATCACTATTAAAATATTAACTCTGATAAGTAAAGTTAGGGGACGTACAGATGATGACTTATTCATTAGCCAGATATGAACCCAGTTCATAGGCTATAGCATTTCCCTGGTTTGGGGGCCTCACTGTAACAAGTGTCCCCTCCCACAGCTCTTCTTGATTGATTTTATTACCAGAGATTCATGTAGCTGCTCCTAAATGAATTAGAAAGGGCAGGGGAAATTGTACGAGCTGGCTATTTTGTTGTCTTTCTTCAGAGAAAAAGTAGAGTGATGCTTAAAATATTAATGCATGCTGACAGAACTAATATGCAAACCACACAACACTATGCATTTTTTTTTCTTTTCAGTGGTCCAACAAAATATTAGCACCAATCTGCAAATCTGCAAATTGCTTAGAATAGCCACTGAGCCTCACTCTGGTATAATGTGACGTAATGCACTGCTGGTATTTCACTAACACAATCCCTATGTGACAGGGAAGGTACCAGAAAACAGTGGGACCAGGGGAGTGCCAAGGAGAAAAGGGGCCTACTCGCCATCCTAATCCACCTCAGCCCAGGTATTGGCATAATGGTGTGGCAGTAAAAAAAAAAAGCTGACCAAAGTAGAAACTCCTCCACTGAACTTAATGAATATGAAAGGCAAGTTTCTCCCACCACACCTACCACATCTTAGAAGACCAACCAAATCTATAACCAATTACAGCTCTTCAAAAGCTTTATATATCCCCCGTTGTGACACCTGTATTCAGGGGTCATTTCGTAGAAAAAGAGCTGGAGGAACTCATTAGCATAACTCATTAGCATAACTCATCCGCACATGCCACACCCCTTAGCATCACCGGAAGTGTGTCATTAGCATAAGTGATTTGCATATGCCACACCCGTGACATCACCTATCCTGGCTCTTTTGGACCCAATCCTGGCCATTCAGGGCCGAAATTGGGCCCAAAATGGCAAAAAGGGGCTGAAAATGGCCAAAAAGGGGCCCAAAATGGTCAGGATCGGGCTGCTGCTGAGTGGGAGAGTGATCCACCACCTGTCAGAGGCCCGATCCGGGCCGTTTCGGCCCCAATCCGGGCTGAAATGGGCCCAAAATGGCTGAGGGTCAGGTGGGTGGGGTCACCTGATATGACCTCTTTGGGGAACTGCCAGAACTGCGTTTCTGCACGTTCCTCTTCGAAATGAGCCTTGCCTGTATTTCAGATGACAGGGTATGCAGCATGGGGCCACATCTCTTTGGCTCAGGACATGCATACTTAGAGTACACACACACACACACACACACACACACACACGGCATGGGAGGCCTTTGGAGATGCAAACTCTAGAGAAAAGGCACTTTCACAAACAACCGAGCACGAGAACAAGCACCGCTTCAGTGCAGTTGCTATGCTGTTCGCTCGCTGAAATTTCTGAAAATATCTTTTCTCTGCTAAGAGAAATCTGGTTAGAATTCCCTCTTTATCCTTCCCCAGAAATAGCAAAACTAGAATAAATTAAGAATAACAAAGAGGAAATGATAGGGTGTTTCTCAATGCGTATAACTCCTAGTTATGAGAACCAGCAGGGTATAATAGTTGGAGCGTTGCGCTAGGACCAATGAGACTTGCGTGCAGATCTCCGCTGAGTTGTTGCTCTGCCTTACCTACTTCACAGGGTTGTTGTGATGATAAAATGGAGGTAAACCTTATGCACCACCTTGAGATAACTGGACAAAGGGTGGGATAAAAAATTGGATAGATGCAAGCGACGGCAAGCCCTTCTGCTAATGCTTTGCACATATTATGGAATCTCCAAGGATGGAAGATAGCTTGGTCCTCTGTCTTTCCCAGTTAAACATAAAATCAAAATTACCTGATCCAAATGAGAGCCTCCAGTGTAGAAGGAGGTGTATGAAAATTGGTTTGAAACATTGGTTGCCTCTCTAATAGAGGGCGTGCAGTAGAAGGCACATTGTGTAGCCCTATGTAACGTGTTGGGGACCTCTGGGTAATGAAACAGCCCTTCATACAGAAAGAGCGTTAAAGCTCCACTTCCTACTGAGCAAGATTGGGATGAATCACACGAACACTTTACCCTCAATGGCATTCTCTGTTGCTTTCCTATCCGTAGAGACCTGACCATTTACCATTCCTAGCAAGCTGGTGCTCCAGGGCTCCGCTCTTGAATTCCAAAGGCTCTCAGAACCTCCAAAGACTCCTCCCAGCTCCGATTCTTCAGAAATGGCAGCAGCCACACAGCAAGGCCACCTTTACCGGCATGCCGTAATCTCATCATTTTCCTCTCAGTTAGAAAGTCTGGTGTATATGTCAAGAGAGCAGGGCTTTTGTAATTTGCACAAGCAACAAACAAAACATTTTTTTAAAAGCAGCGGAACTTTCAGGGCCAGGAAAAGAGACAGTCTGTATTATGAATGTGTCTGCTGCCTTGGAGACCCCTTGACATTCTGATTGGAGTTATCTTACCTCCCACTCCCCCCCAACTTGTGTGCATACCAGGTCTGATGGGCCCCAAGAATCCTTTCCAGAGTCATCACACAGCCAAGCAAATGGAAGTAGGGATCCCAGACCCCCAGTGGGGGTGGGCGATCCCCCGCTCCCACCCCTGCTCCCCACACCCCGCCCCCACTTTCCTGAGCAGCAGGGGGGGCGCCTTCGTTGAGTGCTCCCCCACAGCGCAGCGTGCTCCTGTGTACCACAGCCACCGGAATCAGGTCCGTTTTGGCCTGGATTGGAGCCACTGTGGAGCGTGGGAGCGCTCCTGCGCTCTGCAGCACTCAAAACAGGCCCGATCTGTGGCAAACTGGGCCCGTTTTCAGCAGCTGCAGAGTGCAGGAGTGCTCCTGCGCTCCGCAGCACCCAAAACGGGCCCGTTTTGGCGCAAATCGGGCCCATTTTGAGGCGCTGTGGAGTGCAGGAACGCTCCTGCACTCAGCAGTGCCCGTTCTGCCATGGATCAGGCCCGTTTTGAGGTGCTGCAGAACGGAGGAATGCTTCTGTGCTCTGCAGCACCCAAAACGGGCCCATTTCTGTGCAGATTGTGCCCATTTTTGAGCTGCTGCGGAGTGCACACTCCTGCGCTCCGCAGCGCCCATAACGGGCCCATTCTGCCGCAGATCAGGCCCATTTTGAGGCGCTGCGGAGTACAGGAGCTGCACTCAGCAGCGCCTCAAAAATGGGCCTGATCCGCAGCAGAATGGCCCATTTCGGACACTGTTGAGCAGAGGAGCACTCTGCAGCGCCCAAAAATGGGTCTGCCCCGGGGATGCGCGATGACGTTACTCCTAAAGTGACGTCATCGCGCCTGGGGGGAGGGGGTGCTTGTGCACTCTGCGTGTGCTCACCCCCCTCTCCCCAAAGGTAAGTGCCAGGCCCATGTCCCCCGCTGGAAGGTTGAGGGGGCCTGGCAAACTTGAATGGAAGTCACAGAGATTTCTAAAACAGCAGGGGAACCACAAGAGGAGGGCTGACATAAACATTACAAGTAGTAGGCCGGTAACCACGCCAGCGCCAAACAATACTGCTGGTGCTGATAGTCTAATGGGCATTATTCTGTTGCTGCAAATTCCTCAATGGAGATTATTCATGTTGGCTAGTTGTGAGGACATTTGAAGAGGATTTGTTCAAATGCCCCCCACCCCTTTCTTGCTCTCCTTCCTTTTCCTGAGGTGACTGGAGGGAGACAACCAACTCAGGAGATAAGCAGATCTGCTTACTTGGCAAGGGGTACAATGGACCTTTTGTGTGCCTATTTTGCATTTTTCATCCATAAAACCTGTTCTAGTTACCTTAATGACAGTCTGGAGGGAAATTGTGTTCCAGAGGGGGCTATTGTTATGCATGCTAAGGGAATTTGATTAAGACAATCTAAGAACTTAGTCTGACCAATTTGTCTCTCGACTGAAAAATCAGTTATTATCAGGCTATCTGTACCTGAGGTTCTATTGACTGTCTTGCTGGATTATCTGTCCACCTGCTCCATCATTGCCCACCTTGCTCTCCTTTCCCAGCCAACTGATCTGATGACAAGTAGTCCTTCACCTGCCCAACCTGGATACTGTGCTGCCTCCAAGCTTGCCTGATGTAATATTCTTGAAGATGCTGGACTTCCATTAGTGGAACTCCTGCTATGTAATTTGGCAGCCTTTGATAAGGCTGGTTGTTGTGGATTTTCCGGGCTGTATAGCTGTGGTCTTGGCATTGTAGTTCCTGATGTTTCGCCAGCAGCTGTGACTGGCATCTTCAGAGGTGTAGCACCAAAAGACAGAGATCTCTCAGTGTCACAGTGTGGAGAAGATGTTGGCAGGTAATTTATATCTACTCAGGAAGGTGGGTTTGGGCTGAGTCATCCTGTAAGAGTTTCCCAGGGTGTGGAATGCTAATGGATGGAGGCTTTCCTGTATCCTGAGGAGGTTCTTTTGCATATGGATTGGTGCTTGATATGCTAATCTTCTCTGCAGGGCTATTGTAGGGTATAGAGTATTTTGTTAGCCTGGTGTTTTTCAGGACTGGAAACCATGCTCTATTCATTCTTAAAATCTCTTCTTTCCTGTTGAAATTGTGCTTATGCTTATGAATTTCAATGGCTTCCCTGTGCAATCTGACGGAGTAGTTGGAAGTGTTGTCCAGTATTTTAGTGTCCTGGAATAGAATACTGTGTCCCGTTTGAATTAGGTTATGTTCAGCCACTGCTGATTTTTTCGGATAGCCAAGTCTGCAGTGTCTTTCATGTTCTTTTATTCTTGTCTGGATGCTACACTGTGTGGTCCCAATGTAAACTTGTCCACAGCTGCAGGGTATGCAGTATACTCCTGCAGAGGTGAGGGGGTCTCTACTGTCTTTTGCTGATCGTAGCATCTGTTGTATTTTTCTGGTGGGTCTGAATAATGTTTGTAAGTTGTGCTTTTTCATAAGCATTCCCATCTGATCAGTGATTCCTTTGATATATGGCAAAAACACTTTTCCTGTGGAAGACTGTTTTTCCTTAGTTGTTTGATTTATCCTTGGTTTAATCGCTCTTCTGATTTCATTTCTGGAGTAGCCATTTGCTTGAGGTGCGTGGTTTAGATGATTAGTTTCCTCGTTGAGAAAGTGCGGTTCACATATCCATCTTGCATGGTCTACTAATGTTTTTATTATGCCTCTTTTCTGTCGGGGGTGGTGATTGGAGTTTTTGTGTAAGTACCAATTTGTGTGAGTTGGCTTCCTGTTGATCTTGTGACCTAACTGAAAGTTTGCTTTGCGGATGACCAAGGTATCTAGAAATAGAAGTAAATAGATTAAGATATAGGGTTGGAAAGCTGTTGGAAGTCCTGAAAAAGGGGGGAGGGAAAGGGTGGGGGAAAATGATATTGAGATGTTATTTGAAAGTTGTATGTATTAATATTCTCACCTAATAAAAAAATTTTCAAAAAAAAAGAAAAAAAGAAAAAAAAATAGAAATGGAAGTTTACCCTCGATTTCTTCCTCCATGGTGAATTGTATATTCAGGTGGATATTGTTGAGGTGGTTTAAAAACTCCATCAATTCTTCCTCACCATGGCTCCAAATGATGAAGGTATCATCCACGAACCGGAACCAGACTGTAGGTTTGTGGGGTGCTGATTCTAGAGCTGTCTTTTCAAAATGTTCCATGTAGAAGTTGGCTATAACTGGGCTGAGCAGGCTTCCCATGGCCACCCCATCCATCTGTTCATAGAATTCGTTATGCCATTGGAAGTAACTGGTTGTCAGACAATGGTGGAATAAGGCTGGAAAAATCTGATTAATAAGTGCGATCGTGTCTTTTACTGGAACCTTAGTAAACAGGGATACAACATCAAAACTGACGATAAGGCTGCCAACCACTTTGATAAGGCTGTCAACTTCAAGGGAGTCCTGGAGATCTTCTGGAATTAAATTGCTGTTCAGACTACAGAGATCAGTTACCTTGAAGGAAATGGTGGCTTCAGAGCGTGGGACCTATGGCATCACTTCTCTGCTGAACTCCCTCCCCAAACTAACTATCTGTCTGTCTGTCTGTCTGCTTTTGAAAATGTATACACTGCCTCTTCAGGAACCTGCTTATAGCCATTAAAAGCCAACCATTAAAAAAAAAATGGGCCAATGCCATTAAGAAACAAGACAAGGCATAACAATAGCATAAAATCCACACTGAGCAGCCTAAAATTATGCAAATAAAATGATCCTTGGGCCAGAAGCAGATTATTGAAAGATAAAACCCTTAGTTATAAGTCTGGGTAAAAAGGAAAGTTTTACCCTGATGTCTAAAAGAAAGTAAGGTAGGCACCTGGTGACCCTCATGGGGAGGGGGAGCATTTTGAAGATGAGCCACCATCACTGAAAAATCCCTGATCCTGATCACCACTCACCTGATTTCTGGAGGTGTAGGCACAGGGAGAAGGGCTTCAGAAGAGGATCTTAAATGGAGGACTAGACTGTGCGGGTAGAGGTCCTCCAAAATTGCTCTCTAGAACTGCTTCAAACACCCCCAAAAGAAGACTAGTATTCATATCGTGCTTGTCAGTTTTCCCTATTAAGGAAGTTGGTGTGTGGGAGGTGGTGAACTTCGGAATATTGTTAATCCTCCCTTTCCAGAATTATGACCCTGATCTATATCCCCTCCCACAACTGCTTTTGAGGGCAAAATTACATAGTTCCAGTCACAGAACTTCAGCAGCACAAGCTAATACACAGGTTTGCCTCCTGGAATGTTTTCCATGAGACTCTTTTGAAAATGACTGATTGTCACTTTCCATCAGTGTATGTAATAAAGTAGTAAGTAGGGCCAGTATTATCCATCTTGGCCAGGACCCATACCTGCCCCCCCCACTGCTCTCCCTCATTACACACTGAACTGATTAGACATTCTGTTCCAAGGTGATTATTTGTGTTCTGTATGCCACTCCTCATCACTTTTGTAAACTGATCTGGCTGTATTTATTAGGGCCTCTATTTGCACATTCAACTAATATGCATTCAATATTCAAAGAGCATTGCTGCCCAAATTGCAGACTTCCCAAGGGTGGAATTCTCAGCAGGGATGTAATGGCTGTCAGCTATGCTCAGATGGTAATATTAAGATGCAAGTAAGGGCCTGAGATTGCAAAAGTATAGGGAAAGTCTTAACATGGGTTGGTGGATGCACATGAAGGCTCTGTGACACTGGTCTCAGAAGAAACATCAAGGGAAGGCCTTGTTACTCAGATAGGGGGGTCTCGATACAAGCTGGGGGAATTAGCATGCAAGGAGATGCAGCGAGAGGGGTAGCAAGATCTCCACCAATGTACACCAGGATCATTTCCTCAGAGGACTCTCAAATAAACAGGTGGTTGTTCAACAGGAATTGTTTTTATTAAAGGGAAATAACAGGGCAAACACAGAGAACACACACAGCATACCCACAGAGCTAACTAGGACAGCAGCGAGGAAAAGGGGGAGCAGCTTTGGGGGAAGGATGATATTTACCAGTCTTGAAGAAAGAGGTCTGTGGAAGTAGCTGCAATGATGGTCAGTGTCTCATGGAAGGGGAGAGTGAGCTCAGATGTAGTCTGAGGATGTGTGGAAGGATCCAGAACGCACACACAAAGTACACACATGGCAGGGCAGCCCAATTATAGAGCAAAATGTATTCTGGGGCAAAACTGACTTCTTGCTCCCAAAGACGATGACTTAATGGCTGTCTCTGGAGATGAGACAATGAACTGGGAAAGACTTGATTGAACATATCTGAGAGGAACTATAGATAAAACAGGTGATTGATGACCTGTGATTAGCGGAAGGGAAGAGTTATCAGGTCCCTGTTAACTCTGATTAAGAAGGAGGGTTGAGGAAGGTATGGAAGGATGTTGGTGAGATAAACAGGAATTCCTGGAAGACCTCTTTTGTTTTACTTAAGTGCTTCTCTGGGACATGGGGGAAGCTAGTCAGCCTGACTCACCTTCTGGTAATTTCCCAAGAGTTAGCTTTTGGTTTGCCTAGCCAAGCAGTGTCAGGTGCTTATGGCACATGAGGAATGGACTCATGATATTTCATATCCATAAGCTGCACTTTCAATGTGGAGAAGGATTATGTGACTGCTTACAGTTTTGGCTCTATGCCTTTTTTGATGGTCCTCCAGGGCAACTGATCGCTCACTGTATGAAACAGGATGCTGTACTAGATCAACCACTGGTCTGATCCAGCAGGGATCTTCTGTTGCTCTTCAGTCTCTCAATCCTAAGTGTATATTTAAAACATAAGTGTCATGTATGCCAGCATATCTGCCATGATTGTATTCTGCATTTTGTACTGGTCAATGCTGTTTGCCAGAGTTATATGCTGTATTCTGTGTACATCTGAGAGTGTCTTAACTGCTAATATTAATTGCAGGAGAGCCAGTGGGCCTCTCCATTATCTGTTGAAAATATGTACTTTCACTTCTTCCAGCAAGTGTCCTTGAAGGAGAGCTGCTAGCAGTGGACGTTGTATCTCTTCCCAGAGACTGGGATATTTTGCTTTGTACTTCATGTAGTCTAAAAGAATCTGTTCCCATGTAACCTCTTTGGGGTTTTGCGCCAGAATGTCAATGGACCCCGAAGGGCAGGAAGTTTCCCTATAATTAATAATGCCTTTGTTTGAATTGTCACTTCTACCAATTTACCACCTTTGTGTGAACATCCTGAACTGTATTGATCTCAATAAAGCTACTTCAACTGGAACACCTGCATGTGGAGGGCTTAAGGGAGGGCTTGAGGGACCAAACTGCCAGGGACTGACATTAAGTGTCTAATTCTTAGTATCAAATATGATGTAAAGAAGTGCTATTGTGTTGTGTCAAGTGAACTATCTTTGGAATTTCATATAAGTAATTGAGATGAACAGTCAAATAATAACTCACCAAAAACTGACCTGAATACAGTTGATGTAACAACTAATCCAAGTGCAAAATCAAATGACATTCAGTTATGAAGGAACATGTTTGACCATTATTCTGGGACCTTGCTGGCTGGTTTCACTTCCATGACTGGTGGGCTAAGCAGCAAGAAGGAACAGTGACTTAACCAATATGAGAGTGACAGGGATATTGTGCAGACCTTCCTGCAGAAACAGGATAATCCCAGCTAGTTTCTGTGCCCAGTGTTTCTGCCAATTATATTGGTGGCTTTCTTGGTTTTGTATAAGGAAAGATCTTGGGCTGTCCTTTCTTTGTTTGTATAAGATAAGCAGGACCAGCCTGGTTGGGGGTATAATAATAACTATGCTTATACCTTGCTCTCCTAGAAAGATTAGTGCTCTACTCACAGCTGTGAGCAAAGTCAGTGTTATTATTATCCCCACAATACAGCTGGGAAGCTGAAGCTGAGAGGAGTGGTTTACCCAAGCCACCTGCTGAGCTCATGGCAATTGTGGAAGTTGAACCAACAGAGTGCTGATTTACAGCCTGATCGCTTATGCTGCAGCAGCAGATGCAGCACAAGAATCTCTGTTAGTTGAAAGGAAGCAGCAAGGGCAAAATGCTCCTTCATTACACAAGACCTAAGCTGCCACCAGCCCTCCTCCTCCTGTTTTGTGCTATGTCCTTATTATTCTCCTGAAGCTGTGCCTGAACATACTCATTGCTGGGCTTCTGCTGTGTCCTAATAGAAGAGCAAGAAGGTCAGGTTCCATAACTGCATCAAAAGTAAATATACACCAGGCTGGTTCCAGTTCTGGAAGTGTGAGAAAGTACTGGGCGAATAAGGTCAACAGCAGTAACATTATAACTGACAGTACTGCAATGTTAGGAAGCAATGGGACCTGTTTTCCCAACAGCGTGCTGTGTTGGGGGCAAAGAACAGCAGTGCTTGCACAGTGGGGAAGGCCTGCACTGAGCACCAATGGGCCCGAAAAGTGCAGGCGAGAGACGTGGAATGAGAAAGCAGATGTGAGCCACTGTGTAAGTAGCATTCTGTGTCCTATTAGAGCCTGCCCTTAGCTAGCATTCTGGGGTGGGGGGGGGGAGACTGTAAACTAGGGGTGAGACCAAGCTTCAAAAGTTACCTGGTTCAGTTCAATACCCCATTTTGTTTGTTCCTTGTGAGAAAAACAACTCAGGATTCAGCAGAGTGCTAATTCCCAGCCCAGCCACTTAACCACTATACTACAGGAGCTCTCTCTACAACAAAGGACCAGTCTCTCTTCCTCCAATGTGCAGTGCCCTTCACCTGCAGGGTCCAGAGGCAAACATTTTGCTTGTGCCTACTGACAGGCAGGCAGGACTGCAGGTTGGGAGGGAGGGATGGAGGCAGAGGCTCGGGCTTTGTTCCCCCTCATAATAGGTAGCACATTAGTTTGGGAGAGGCACAGTTATACCCAGAAATGTGTTTTCCACTAAAACCATGAGGTTGCATGCTGAATATACCAACCCCTATAAAATTAATAAGAATAATAAAGAAAATTATTGTAATGAACACAAGGACCCAAATCCAATTTTAAAACCACTGATAACTAATAGTTAAATATATTTTAAGAGTGGCTACTGGCTACAAGACCAACTTGAGCTATTCTGGGTGAAAATTAATTTTGCTGCCTGTATCCCACAATCTTTTTTGTATGTGGTAGGTGATACATAGGTGTGTCCCCCTTTAGAAGTTTTTTTTATTGTAGACTCCTTCCCAAACTGATAGCCAGTTTGGTATAGTGGTTAAGAGTGACAGGGCTCTAATCTGGAGAACCAGGTTTGATTAGCCTCTCCTCCACTTGAAGCCAGCTGGGTGACCTTGGGTCAGTCACAGCTTCTCAGAGCTCTCTTATTGCCCACCCCACAACCTCACAAGGTGATTGTTGTGGGGATAATTATAACCAGGGCTTTTTTTTCTGGGAATAGAGGTGGTGGAACTCAGTGGTGGAACTCAGGACTGGACAATGACATCACTTTGGGTCAGCTGGAACAAGGGGGGAGTTTTTAAAAGTTTAAATTACCTTAGGTGAAAATGGTCACGTGGCCGGTGGCCCCGCCCCCTGATCTCCAGACTGGCACGGAGGGCAAGCTAAACTCCCCTCTGTCTGGAGATCAGGGGGCGGGGCCGCCGGCCATGTGACCATTTTCAAGAGGTGCCGGAACTCCTTTGCTCCGCGTTCCAGCTGAAAAAAAGCCCTGATTATAACATACTTTATAAACAGCTCTGAGTGGGTGTTAAGTTGTCCTGAAGGGTGTTATATAAATTGAATGTTGTTGTTGTTGTTATTGTAAGCTAATCAGTGAATGGTGCAAGAAAAATAGGCTGCATTTGGGAAAATCATGTGTGCATGTAGAGTCACATTGTTTCTTGCCCCCAGACCATAGGCATAGCATCAATAGTGCATGGCAGTGCCCCTGCACCGCCAAGTTTACAGTATGCATTACCTGTCATGCCTGGCTTGACTCACCATATTGTGCTGGTATAGCTTTGCATACCAGCTGCCAGGGCAAGCAACGGCCACAATGTCATGCCCTGCTTGTAAACACCCAGAGACATCTGGTTGTCTGATGCTGGAAACGGTGTTGAACTTCATGAACATTTGCCATGATCCATCAAGGCAATTTTTATGTTCTAATGCCTCAGTTCAAATGCAGATGTTTCACACAGAATGCAGTTTCTTGCTCTCAACATAAGAAGCTGACTTACACTGTCAGATTATTGCTGTATGTAGCCCACTACTGCCTATTCTGACTGGCAGCTACACTCCAGGGCCTCAAGCAGAGAGAAGTCTTTTCCGGCTCTGCAGTCTTTTTAATGGAAGAAATATGCCTGGCATTGAGTCTCATAGTTTCAGTATGCAAAGCGTGAGCTCTGCTACAGAGCAATGGCCTCTCCCCATGCTAGAACGTGGCTGGTGCAGACTAATAAAGGAAGTCGAGGACGGCCAGCCCTGTCAGTGTTCAGAGCTGAGTGTTTGCAAATTTCATGGTAGGAATATTTAGAGAACAGGCCAAGCCAGGGAGCACAGCTTGCTGATATTTTGAAACTAGGAAGCTAAAGAGGTTCCCAGAAAACATTGCAGCTGGCCTTGTCAAACTGTCTGTCTGAGAAGAGTGGGGGAACTGCTGGTCTTTGATCAACAGCGTGCTCAGGGACCTTGGATGCAGACTAGCTAACAGACAGCAAGATTTAGAAGAGAAGATGGTCTGTTTTCCTTCCAGTGTTCATTGGCTTGATAAAATCTCTCTCTTTTTGTACAGGATTCTTGCGTCTAACTAAATTGTGAGCAGTTTTGAAATGACCAAAAAAATCTGAGACAAGATGAGATATACAACTTTAGGCTGTTTTGGAGGAAACAGATTTTCAAATAAGAACATAAGAACATAAGAGAAGCCATGTTGGATCAGGCCAATGGCCCATCCAGTCCAACACTGTGTCACACAGAGGCCAAAAACCAGGTGTCCTCAGGAGGTCTGCCAGTGGGGAAGGGACACTAGAAGCTCTCCCACTGATTGCCTCCCCCCCAAACACCAAGAATACAGAGCATTACTGCCCTAGACAGAGAGTTCCATCTATACGTAGTGGCTAATAGCCACTGATGGACCTCTGCTCCATATGTTTATCCAACCCCCTCTTGAAGCTGTCTGTGCTTGAAGCTGCCACCACCTCCTGTGGCAGTGAATTCCATGCGTTAATCACTCTTTGAGTGAAGAAGTACTTCCTTTTATCTGTTCTAACCCGACTTCTCAGCAATTTCCTTGAGTGCCCACCATGAGTTCTTGTATTATGAGAAAGGGAGAAAAATACTTCTTTCTCTACCTTCTCTGTCCCATGCATAATCTTGTAAACTTCTATCATGTCACCCCTCAGTTGTCATTTCTCCAAGCTAAAGAGCCCCAAGCGCTTTAACCTTTCTTCATAGGGGAAGTGTTCCATCCCTTTAATCAGTCTAGTTACCCTTCTCTGCACTTTTCCAGTGCTATAATATCTTTTTTGAGGTGTGGTGACCAGAATTGTACACAGTGTTCCAAATGAGGCCGTACCATTGATTTATACAGGGGCATTATGACACTAGATTGAATCCCATTTCAATCTGGATTCTGGCCTGGATTTAGGAAAGAAATGACCTTGGTTGCCCTGACTGATCAACTTCTCTGGGACAGTGATAGGAGGAATGTGGCCTTATGAATTACGTTGGACATTGCAGTCGCTTTTGATAATCTGTTCTATTCTTCTGGAGAGGCTGGCAAAATGTGTGTGTGTGTTGGGGGGGGGAATCACCATGAGTTAATGAGTTAAACCAACCCACTTGACCCTGCTGGTTCTTCCTGCTTCTCACGTGTGCATCTCAAATATTCAGGGGCATTACCTGCAACCTCCATCCATGAAACGTCATGGCTAATACTCTCCCCTAACCTTCTCACAGTGGCAGTGTTAGACACGACTAGTGAAATGGGTTAGAGGTGCTCCATGTTTGCTGCAGCAAGACATCGCTGTCTGAAAGGAACAAGATCCTTTGATTTGCTTCTAAAATCATGTCTTACAAGAAATTTGGAAGTTGCTGGATGGGATGGAACCCCTTCACTGGAGCAGAACTTGCAAATAGCGTCACTGGATCTGAGGACTGGAGAAGAGGCATTGATACTCTTGGAAGAGTGATTGCAATGACAATTGAGTGTTGTTGATTACCAGAGAGAAGGAAAGGTGATTCATTCTCCGAGGAGCTTGCTGCTGTAACTGCCTGGAGCAGTTCCCAAAAGTAATTATCAGTGAGGAGCTACTGCTAATTAAAAGAGCGGGTACCCACTGAAGCATTTGGCAGCAACAACGCTGTTTGTCCAATTCCAAGCTCAGCAGGAGGGAAAGACCTAATTGTGGAAGCTGCTGGACATCCGAAGTGGATCTAGTCCAGAATGTCTGTTTATGGAAAAGATGCTCTTCTTTCCATCAAAGATTTCACATGGACTCTATTTCTTTCCTCCTTCAGTGCTTCTTTTCTTGAACCTGCTGACCTGGGTTTTTAAATAGCCATTCTCTGCCAGCAATTGGGCTGGAGGTCATGGCTGAATGGCAGAGCATGTCAAATGTTTTGCATGTCAAATGTCCCAGGTTCGATCCCTGGCATCGCCAGTTAAGCTGATAAGGTAGTGAGTTATGAGAAAGACCACTACCTGAGACCCTGAGGAGCTGTTGCCAGCTAGAGCAGACAGTATTGATCTTGATTGGCCAATGGTCTGGTTAAGCAGCTTCCGGTGTTCAATAGGCCATGGTGTGTAGTGGTTAGAGCGTCCAACTAGGAAGTGTGAGACCAGGTTTGAATGTTGATGAGTGACCTTGGGCCAGTCAGCCTTTCAGCCTAACCTAACTCCCAGGGAAGTGCGGATAAAAAGGAGATGAGAGTGAGGGAAGCTACTTTGGGTCCTCACTGGGGACAAAGGCAGGGTATACATGGAGTAAATAAATAAAAAAAAATATTGCAGGTAATTCTTCTTTGCTATATTTTTTTTTTTGCAGATGTACCAGTTGGTAGCTGGTTTATGCTGCTTTCACACATGCAGAATGACACACTTTCAATCTACTTTCAATGCACTTTAGCTATCGTTTGCAAGTGGATTTTCCCATTCCACATAGTAAAGTCCAGTTGCAAGGTGCATTGAAAGTGGATTGAGAATGCATTGTTCGGCATGTGTGAAAGCACCTGCTTTCAGAAGAGTCTTTTTTGATGGGTTTCATCTCAAGATGCACATATATTGGTTTCACTCCAGTAGACGGTCTGGACTGGAGCCCTGAGAGGCAGTATCTCCTTCTTTTCAATGCTTGATGTATTGGAGTCTCCTACTTAATATCAAAAGCAGTTATTTTATTTTATTTTATTTAAGGCCCTTTTAACCTGCCTTCCTTGTCTAACAGACTCAAGCTGGTTGTATGTTAATTCTTTGTTCTGCGTTGCATTTTGAACATTTTGGAGCTGCAATTTGTGTCGTGAGTAATTGAGTATTTTTGCATATTCATATGGTAATGCGAACACTCAGGTGATCATTAATGACCAAAGAAAGTGTTATTGAAAATGGGTCTTTACCTGGAAACCCATTGTGCTGTGTTTTCATACAAGTGTTGCCAATATATAATTATGTTTGTGTAGTGTTAAATGGTGTATTTGTTATAACTGGGGAGTCAGTTGTGCTTTAAGAGCATTCTCTCTCTCTCTCTCTTTTGCTTTTCAACTTTTCCCTCCCCTTGCTTTTCGTTAGCTGTCAAGGAAGGACAAATGTTCACCGTTACATGTCAGCTACTGTCAAATTCTGATTCTTGCTGGAAAATCTTTGGATGCCGAGGGTGTTGATGCTGAAGAAGGTATTTGCAGGATAGTCGCACATGCCAAGAATATTCAGAAACATCAAAATCAGCAGAGAATTTCGAGCAGAATTTTCTGGAGCAAGATTGAGCTTTCAAGTTCTCAAAGCCTCCAATGCCTGGGTTAGACTCTGGGACTCTGACCAGAAATTGCGTATGCATGTGTGTGTGTGCATGCTCACATGCATTCCCCTCTAGCCCGGTTGTAACTTAGATTCGCTGAGTACAGTTGGCCCCAGCGGGCAGAAGCTCAGGCTTCTATGGTCAGCAGGCCTGGCCAGTTGGGGCTTCATATTTCCTGTCAATTGCAGGGATGACTGTTTCATTCCCCTCTTCCCTTTTCCCTGGGGTTTTGAGGCCTGAGCTTATGCAGACCATAATGGTTTTGTGGCTTTTTTGGTTATGAGGCTCCTGGTTCAAGCTGCAAAATCCCTAAATTTGCATTTCTCTTCTCCCTATTCAACATGTCTGCACCAGCAAAGATACATGTAGCATTCTGACATTGGGAATGTCTCTTCCTGTGGTGTGGACAGTCATTTCAGCTTATAGTAAAACAAGCTTGTGTTTACCCATCTCCAATATCAAGCACTTCAGGAGACAGAACGACATCCTTAAACATCAAAGGAAATGAAGGTAACAAAGAAAGTACACCAAGGCCAGGAAATTCAAGGTATGCAAATAGGAGTGCTTGTCACTGTGAAGTTGTCTGGCAAAGCTTTCAGCACTCACACAGTGATTCAGAATACTTATTGGCTGAATGCATCTGATATGCCAGCTATAGCCCTTTCTAGAAGAGGTGGGCATGGACTGGAAAATGGACCAAAATTTGACACAGACTGGCCTGGTTCAGCGTTTGCGAACTGGAGTGCCGTGGGACGTGCATTTTCCACAGACCCGATGACCTTTGGGCATGTCTGTCGGTCTGTTGTTCCGTGCCTTTAAAGCACCCATTTCCGTGCCCCTCACTTGCAAGCAGCATGGAACTGGGTGCTCTCTGCAGGGCTGGTTTCAGCTGACAAGTGAGGACTTCCCCATCTGCCAGCTGAAGCAAGGTGTGAGATTTAAAGCACCCATTTTCTTGCCCCTCGCTTGCAAGTGGCATGGAAATGGGTGCTCCCCCGTGGGGCTGGCTTCAGCTGATGGGTGGGGAGCTTCCTCCCCAGCTGGCCAACTGAAGCGAGTTGCGCCAGGTTGCACAGTGCCCTGTTCTACGTGGCTTGTGAGCCGCGGGGAAAGGTGTGCTTTATCATTTGGAGCAAGCCGAGGGGATATTTAAAATTCTTGATTGCAATATTTATTATTTAATTATTTAGAAAATGTTTATGTTTCCTCTCCATGGAACCCGCCCAAGGCAATTTACACAATTAAACATAATAAAAAACCACAAACAATAAAAACTTTTAATGCTGAACAAGTAGGGGGCCTGCAACAAAATGTGGCAGATTGTGGAGACTGTTGTCTCTGCAGTTGCCCAAGCAATCCTTTCCTGTTACTGTCTTCCCCAACTCACACTTCCCTGTTACTTTTCCTGCCAAATATCCTTCCCATCCCCCTTCCCATCAAAGACACTTACCCTTTCCAGCAATACATGACAGAGACCATCACCCCTTCTTGCCTCCTTGCAAACACCTTTTGTCTTTCCCCAAACACACTTTGCCTTAATCTCCCTCATTGCTTACAAACACCCTTCTCATTTCTCCCTTCCAAAAACCATTATCCTTTCCCCTTCTCTGTCCCTGCCAAATTTCCTTACCCTTCCCTAACTCCCTTGCAAACATCCTTGCCTTTCTCCCTTTCCCTCCCAAACTTCCTTACCTTTCCCCCCTCTCCCTGCCCTGAAACATTCTTCAACCTCCTCCCCCCATTCCTAAATTTTCCCAGGACAACTGTCCTCACCTGCTCAGCCTGGGGTGGCTGGGCTCACGAGGCTTTGTGGCACCGCTGACGCAGCTCTTCTTGCCCCAGGGAGCTCTTCTCACCACGCTGCAGTGCTGTTGCCCTTCTCTGCCCACTGGCCTTGTCCATCTATCCTGGAGAAGTTGGGCGGAGGAAGAGCAGGCCGCACTATTCCACCAATGTCCTGGTGCTTCCCACAGCTCAGCTGTGTTCTTTTCTGGGCCAGTCCATCAGGAGTGTGACGATGCAGGCTGTTCCAGCATGCATTTTTGAGTGCACCAGTAAATGGTGCCTGAGCACAGAGTGCAATCTTTGAGGGATTTTAACCCCCCCCCCCAAGTAACTTTTGTGACTTAAGATTTTCCCATAACTTGGGGGTTACCTCAAGTTTGCAAAAGCCTCTGCTTGGTTCTAAAGTTGACCTGATCATCGGATATAAACATCTGCATGTGTCGAGACCCTTCAGAATTAGATAAATAATACTATATAATTAGATATATAATACTATCTACCCAAACAACTAGAACATTGAAGTATCAGGACTAATGGTTTCAAGATTGCCAAATTGAAGAATCCATTGATAGATGGAATCGAATATGGTCATCCAATATTAATACTTCAAAATCTATTGTTGCCAAAATACAAACTTATAAATTAATTAACAGATGGTATATAACACCAAAGAAACTTTCCCAGATTTCTTCCACATCTCCACCTAACTGCTGGAAAAATTGTGGGGAGGAAGGGAACTTTGCCCATTGTTGGTGGAGATGTAAACATACTGAATCATTTTGGAAAGCAGTGCTAAAGGAAATTCGGAAAATAACAGGATATGAAATCCCCCTGATGCCAGAAATTATTCTATTGGACCAATGGGACAAATATCAAGACCAAATTTCAACAATAAGAAGAGACCTAATAGCCACCTTACTAGTAGCCGTAAAGAGTGCAATAGTTACCTTTTGGAAACCCAAGTCTACACCCTCAATTGATAACTGGCACAAAAAAATCTGGGACCATTATATATCAGAAAAATTATATGATAAAATTTACCAAGTAGAAAATTTTCCAAGAACAACCAACTTATTGAGAAATGGTTTCCTTTCTTTGAATACCTCGAAAATAATAGTTCCTTACCTGGTCTTAAACTCTTTCATACATATGCAAATATATAAGTAATCTGTCAGTTTAATATGTTAGAATTTACAAGTACTTTCTCCTTATATTTGTTCAGATATATGCTCAGATATAACCCTCTAAACTGCTTTAAAATGCACTGAATTGTTACTTATTATGACATGTTATGTGGTTATTAATTCTGATGTATGTATTTATTAACGGATTTTAGTATTAACTTCTTCTATGACTGCAAATTCATGATTGTATATAGTTTAATAGTTTATTGTTATAATTTTTTTAATAAAGATATATTGATTAAAAAAGAAAAAGAAAAAAAGAATTAGATATATGATTATCAGCATTTGTGTTGCAATCAGTAGCCTCAAATGTGCGTTATGTGCCATCAAGTCATTTCTGGCTTATGGCGACCCTATGAATTATTGACCTCCAAAATATAAGTTTAAAATAATATAACCTGAAATCCTTTTTTAAAAAAGCTTATGTGTTTCGGAATGTCTGAAAATACTTGGAATTGTATCATAGGTCATTCTGCAATGTTTTGCCACACCTGGCCCCCCTCCCACCTTTGCCTGTTCAAAATCTGTATAAACTTACAAATCCAATAGTTTGTTGATTAGGGATAAATTCTCCATGGCTAAGAATCTTTTTGGTAGCTGTGGAGGAGGGGTCCTGTTTCCAGATGGTGTGCATCCCCACAGCTAAGAAAACCTTGGCCAATTTCACTGCAAATGCCCAATCTTCCAGATGTGTGCCATCCAGAATAGGGTGCTGAATGCTTTCCCTAGGCTGCTTCCACACACACCCACCACACATTTTCATGCGCCCATTATGGCAGCAGCAAGTGGCATTGGAACAGATGGGAATGGCATCCAGCCAGCCCTGCAGAGCTTGTTGCTGCCACTGCCTTATTCCTGCCCCTCTTCCACAGTCTGAACTTTCCCTTTCCCACCTGAGACTTGTTGTTTAGCTTGGATTTAGGGTTGCCAGGTCTCTCTCACCTCCTGCTGGGAGGTAGGGAGAACCAGCAATTACCTCGTGCCGCTGATGAGGATCCTCTTCGTGCATGTGCAAAGTGCACTCATAGGGGCTGACGCAATGATGTCACTTCTGGTAGTGACGTCATTGCGCTGGTCACGTGAGTGCTCCCGCGCTCCACACAAGGCTGATTCGGCCCATTTGGGGCCCAAATCAGCCCCAAACAAAGCACGGTAATGCTCCTGCGGCCAGCGTGATGATGTCACTTCCAGAAGTGACGTTGCCACACTGGGTGGGTGTGCGTGCACGGTGCGTATCCCTGACCTCTAGGAGCTTGCCCCCTCATGCTGATCACTGGGTGATCAGAAGACAAGGGGCAAATCCCTGGGAGTTTGCCTGCCACTGGTGGGCACCTGGAAACTTGGATTACAGTCAGTTCTAGGCATGAGGTAAAACTATCCATCCAATTTCAGCCTTTTTTTTGGTAGCCATTGAAAGTACTTCTGTTTTTGTGGTCTTTTTGACAGCTTCTACTTAAATATTTTTTGGTGCTTCATCTAAGACCTGAACGTAAGAAGATAACATAACCCTAACCCTGCTGGATCAGACCGGTGGTCCATCGACTCCAGCATCTTGCTTCACACAGTGGCCAGCCTGAGCGTAGAGGCCAAGGCCAGGCCTGATCCTGCCTCTTAATACTGATATTTAGACATGGGCACGAACCAGAAAAAAACCAAACCATATGGTTTGTGGTTCGTCAAATTTCATGGACCATGAACCATGAACTTTCACGAACCTGCCGCTGGTTTGTGAACCGGTTCATCTGGTTCGTGAAAACATCACATCCAGGTCAGAAAATCGTCACTTCCAGGTCAGCAGAAAGTCACTTCTGGGCCAGCAGAAGTTCACTTCCGGGTCAGCAGAAGGTCTGCAGGAAGTCCATCCCCTATTGCCTAGGAAACTGATTGATTGGCACCAGGCTGTCTGCAGTGACGAACTAAAAAATGAACCAAATGAACCAGCCTAAAAGGTCATGGTGGTTCATCAGAAATGGGATCTGACAAACCATGGTTTGCGAACCATGAACCGGCCTGGTTCATGCCTAATTTTGGTTAGTATTTCGGTTCGTACCCATCTCTACTGATATTCAGAGGTTTACTGCCTCTGGATGTGGCGATTCCCTATAGCTGTCAGATGCTGATAGTGGACCTAGCCCCTATGAATCTGTCAAATCTTCCTTTCTGTGGAAAACACAAGAAGAGGAGGAGATGGAAGAATTTTGCCAACTACTTAGACACAATACAAACTCATTTAGCCTCTTTTAACAGGGAATTTCATGATGGCCTAGGGTCTGATCATCAAGCTTGTGTGATTTCTACCTTTCAGAACAGTTGCCATATCAAATGCTGCCACTGGGTTGATGCAAAATGGCTTGTTTTGAATTGTGAGCTAGTCTTGGATATGATCAGAAGAGAGGCATGACTCATCCAAAATGAGCCTTTTGACAAAGTAAGTTCCAAAGCTGATAACTTTGTTGTTTTTTGCGAAGTTCTCAGCATCCCTCTGTGGCTCCATCACTTGTAATGTGGCTGGAGATGCCACTAAACTTTACAGCTTTAGAACTCTGGAAAGAGCTTTTGCCCGCTTGTTATCCTTTGACTATTATAAAGAAAGCTTTCATGTACCCCCAAAGCTCTTGTGCTCAGATAGTGCCTGTGATCCAAATGAGTCAGCTTCTTACTTCTCTTTGCTCTGCCTCCCCCTCCAACATACTGGCTGCTGCTCCTGGTAGAGGTAGGCGGTGGTTTGCAGTGGATGTGCCAAACAACTGGGAAGCAGTGGCAGATGAGTTAGTTGGTCAGGAAGAGGGGGTAGTGTTTCCCTGCCTCCTTCCCCTTTTTCTCTATGGCTCTTTGGGAAAATAGTTCCCAGGATGCAAGAAATCCAAATGTCTTGTGCCTTGGGAACTACATCTCCCAGAATGTATTGGCAGAGAGGGAGAAAGAAGGGATGATAAACAGGAAGATATATGAAAATTATGAACAATCATAATAGATGTGCCATTTCCCATCTTTACACATGGCATGCCCATGACACCTGCATGCCAGCCATTGAAAGAAGGCGCTAATCCTTGCTTGGCCATACTGGGATTTCCCTACAACACTGCCATGCCCCACACAAGATGCATCCTGGAAGACAGAAACTTTCCAAGCACTTCCAGCAGTGTGAACATCTGGCGGGTATCAAGCAGGAGTCTTGTAGCTAACATACTCTAGAAATTTAGGCAGGTGGGTGTTCGTATGCCACACACACATAGAGCTTGCAGACTTTTTTTGATAAAATGAGGAAAGGGAGGATGCATGGTCCAAATGCCACAGCCTGCCAACCATAGCGTATTAGGAGAAAGTATGCAGGAAGAAGCTATGGTCTCCTTAGAAAGGGTTCAGATCTCACTTTGGGGAAACACCCTTATGAGGAAAAGGAGCTGTTTGTAATGGAGGGCATACAGAGACACATTTACAGGGGACCCTTCTCTGATCTCCCAGCTAGCTTAGCGTAATGAAGCACTGAGATAGGAGACAAGAGATCTGGGTTGGAGGAATATGGAACTAAGTCCAAACTCACTTCTTTCAATGCCTGACCGGCAGCAAGAAAGGGGAAAGAGCTCCCATGTTCCACCCTTTTGAGCTGCTCACAGCCCACACAGCTACAGACACAAGCAGGTGCCGCTCCTGACGTTTTCCTTCTGAGGTGACCAGCTGCTTGCAAGTGTTGCCCTCCGCCGTTAGTCATACTGAAAAGTATAACTTCTGTCCAGCTCTATAATCCTTTCAGGTCATGTACTAATGGGCTTTAAGGGGGGAAAAAAGACACCGTTGTTGTACAGAGAGAATGATAAATGACTGCATGGTGGGGCTAACGAAGGGGGTGGATTATTGGGTTATAAATCAATTGAGTGGTTCTGAAGAAATTGCAAACCCCAAGGCCTGAATGCAAAGATGATGTTTGGGAACATTTGATGCCGGGCATTATGGGGGGGGGGGCACGGTTGGTGCTCCTGCTGCTCGCCAATGTCCATTACTTTACCTATATATAGAAACACTGAAAAATGTACACATTGGATTTTTTATTGTTCAGTTTCTCCCCTCCTCCACCCCTCCTTTGATTCTATGTGGGTTCCAGAGAAGGTATTCCTTTGTGATTTGTAGTGTGGAGGGAAGAATTACGAGAAACTGGATGCATTTTCCAGTCCATTCTTTGTTTACCTTCTCTACTTGCTTAACAGCAATGCTGTATGTAGTGGTTTGTAGGCAAAGGGGCAGGATTTGGGTGCAGATTGGTGAACCTGGATTTTAGGTTTGGAGGCTGAGCCTCGGTCAGGATTGATATTCTGTATCCCCCACTTGCTTGTTCTTATTGCCACCCCCTGCAGCTGCCGCAATCTACCACATCCCTAGGGCTGGCCATCATATCACTGAGGCGATCCTGACCATTTTGGGCCCCTTTTCGGCCATTTTCAGCCCCTTTTTTCCCCATTTTGGGCCCAATTTCAGTCCTGAATGGCCAGGATTGGGTCCAAAACTGCCAGGATGGGTGATGTCAAGGGGAGTGGCATATGCAAATCAGTTATGCAAATGACACGTTCCTGGTGCTGTCAAGGGGCATGGTGTATGCGAATGAGTTATGCTAATGTAATGAGTTGTGCTAATGAGTTCCTCCAGCTCATTTTCTACGAAATGACCCCTGGCACTAGCCATGGTGGACAGCCATTTGGAACTTCAGTTGCTCCCTCAACAAGTACAAGAAATTCATTTTGATCTGGGTGGAGGACACAACTACATCAAACATCTGAAAGTAACTCTCAAGAGAATTGATACAAATACTTAACCCAACAAAAGACTGTTTGGACAAGGGTCTTGGTCACATTGGTAGCCCAACATTCCCTCAGGCACTAGTGCTGGGTTAAAATTAGGTACAACTTATTAAATGTCCAATCTGCAAACAAAGTCCTATTAAATCACTTATTAAAATATTGGTATACCACCTTTCTTCCCACAAAGTGAACCTATAGTGAATGATGTTGCCAGGTCCCAAGGGAGAGTTCTCGCCAGTTTCCTTCTTGTGGTCAGCAGCAAGAGACTGGTTTGGGTAGTCCACTTTCACTGTTCTGATGTCTCATGGTGCTTCTGAATGTATCACGTTCTTTCTCGCCAGTAGAAAGAGCAAGAGTCCAGTAGCACCTAGAAGACTAACAAAATTAGTGGTAGGGTATGAGCTTCTGTGAGCCACAGCTCACTTCTTCAGAAACAGCTAGAATGTGAGTCCATCTGCCCTTATATCTTGGAGAGTGGAATGATTTCAGATGCCGAATGATAATAGCTGGTGAATGACAACAGCAGGCGTGATTGGATAGGATAGGATATGCAGAGGGGTAGTGGGTATGGAGAAATCAGTACGGGTAACGAGACAGGAAGCCTACGTCTCGATTCAGTCCAGGTGGATGCATTGTCTTGATCTATCTTTCCCACCAGAATCAGCACTGATCCTGGCACAACATGAGGTTAGTCTAGCTTAAAAGTCCTTTGCTCCACTTGCTGAATATGAAGTAATGCAAGCTATGCCACAGGTCAGCCTGGAATATGACTCTGCGCTCTGAAGTAAAATGGAATCCCTCATACCCAAATCCAGGATGACCTGCCCCTCAGCTCGTGATCAATGCACTGCACAAATCTTGACTCACTTTGCAGGTAGATCTAGCCATCTTCCTGGGCTATCTCAGCCCTTCAACAAGCATTTGTTTGCATGCCGAGGATCAGATTCACAATGGACACCTAGGGCCATTTGTCTAATCAGTTCCAAATCCCTTTGGGCCCAAATCTCGGTGAAAACCTTATTTTGTAAATTAAATTATTCTTGCTGGCTTAATCACAGTTAGGATTGCAGGGTAGCCTTCAGGCACTGATTCAGAAAAGGGAGAGTTGACTCGATAGCCAGCCAGCCTTGCTTCCCAAATCACTCCATGCTGGCAACTGTGCTGATGCCCAGTTGTGTTTTAGAGCAGGAGCTTTCTACACTCCAGTGGGGTCAAAAAATGATGGAATGGCCTCAAATAAACACCCTTTTAGAGATTATCTCTCTGTATACAGCCGCAAAAGATAAGCCATATCAAACCATATCAGCAGGCACCTTTCCCCTCACTCATGTTTGATGGAGTCAGCCCACAAAGACCACAACAGGTCTTCATCCAATAATAGTACCTTTGGATGTGAAGCCTCACAAACTGAAATCACCTGGTTGCTTGATATTATCTGAGCCTGGTAAGTTGAAATCTTGGCACTTGTGATTAACTTGTGCCATTTCAGACTGCAGGAGGTTACCCACAGGATCGAATGCTCTTCCTTACAAAATATGTTATGCATGTAGAACACTCCTGTGTCAGAGGCAAGGATCACAGCTTAACTTCCCTCCTGCCATTTAGTTTTCCTATATCTTTCGGGGTAGGGAGCTTTCTGTTGTGCAAGCCTGTCAGCATAAATATGTCTAGAGAAAACACTTGGAGCATTCTTACAGTCTGTGGTGCAGGATTGTCTGCAAAGCACCAGATCTGTTTCTTATGGAAGATCAAACATATAGACATCAGAACAAAGACATCCAGTATTTTAAATACAGCTTGGTCAATTTTATTCATAGGACTTTTTATCCAACAAATAGGAAATGAATTAAGCTTCAGCCATTTCTTACAAACATGCCACGATATCAGAAAATCATGTACCAGTTTTTAAGGTGGCACAATGCGTTTCTGCTCAGATTGTAAAATGTATAGTAACCTTCTTTTGACATAATGCCGGTTCACCTGTGGGATTTTTGCCAATATACGTTCAGGTCCAGTGACTTCAAATCCTTATATCCAGCATTCCAGACACAGAGCAGGTTTTCACTGACCTGAAGACACTTACAGGTTATGCCAAACTAAGGTCCTTTTGGCATCAGGTTAATTTAATTTAATCAAACTCTTTACATTTCAAAATTCTAATTTATTTTTTAACGGAGAAAGAACCAACAATGAATAATTCTAAGACAATTGTGTGTGTGTGTTTGGGACTCTTTTTACGACTTGGGGGGGCACAGACACTGCAAGAACTCCCCACCCCCAACAACGACAGCCCTCTAGAGCAGCCACCAGGGTGCCATTCCTTCTGTTTCTAAATCGAAACAGAAATCAATAGCTGTGGAGCCCTCCTTGCCAGCTGCCCAAGATCCCTCCTGAAATAATTCTCCTCCCGCTCCCCAATGCATCTGGAGGTTTTGGAGAGAGAACTGAGCTGCCTCTTTTTTCTCCCAGGTACTCAAACATGCAACAGCACACTTCAGCTGTGCCAAACCACGGGGGCTTTTTCCTGACAGGGCAATGAGATCATTGCAGTTCGGGGGGCCCTGACCACCCCAAATTGGGTTTATCTCAGAGGTTATCTTCCCGCTTCCCTTTCCTTTGATTTATGGACGTGTGCAGTGACTTTGGTAGTATGGTGATGAGGCTGTGGGCATCCCATAATATATGGCTCTTTCTAACAAGAGCTGTACTATAATTGTATTTATGAGCGGAATACTTATACGAGCCTTCGGGGGACTCAGAGAATAAAAACATTCATATAACAACATATAGGCAGCCAAGAGGCAAGCAATTAATTTCTTGGCCATAAGTAGTGTTCAGGGCTCTCTGCGCCGGGTACAGTACATCCATTAAAACACAGACGTGCCGCTGAAGGGAACAGCCACCACAGGGACCGGTAAATGAATTGGAGGGAGGGGGCTTTCACCTACTGAGTGCGCCCTTAAACGTTCTGTTTAAATAAAGTTTATCAAAGTTTCTGCGTTGCAATGTTTCTTGTAGTCAACCCACTGCACTCCACCTTTTCTGTGTTGTTTCCCTGGTTTTTATTTCCAAATCTAATTTGTGCCAATTTTTCCCGCCTAAAATGCTGTTGCTGTGCCAGTAATTTACATATGCTTAGCCAAAACACTACGGATGTGTCCCTGGGCTATTTAAATATTAAATATTCTTGCTTGGTCCCCTTGTTTGTCTTAAGCTTATGTTTGGTACCCCAGCATTCCTGGGTGGATTATTTATCTGGTCAGAGGGAGAGAAGACTCTGATTCCTCTCCCCACCCCCCTTTGCTTTAGACATGATTCTTTTTAAATTTTTATTCTTTTATTTTAACCACCATAACAATGCAATTACAATATAGTCATGAAAAAAGAATGAGTACACCCTGGAGCAATGTAGCTGTTAAAGTCTTCCCCGTCCTATATACCCTCCCCCTGGAAAAGGTACTGATCAGGATTACAGTTGGTATGTTTGGATTCCATGACGGGATAGGAAGTAACTAATCAAGGACCAGGGAGAATCACAAGTGGCAAAGAAAGAAAGAAAGAAAGAAAGAAAGAAAGAAAGAAAGAAAGAAAGAAAGAAAGAAAGAAAGAAAGAAAGAAAGAAAGAAAGAAAGAAAGAAAGAAAGAATTTAAAGGGGTGGGGGGAGAAAGTAATTTATTAACTAATTCAGAGCAACAGAAACAGCTGGGGGCAGTACCTTGCTGGGAACAATTGCTCAACTGGGCTTTTCAAGAAAATATAATTGTAGGATCTTGCTCTTGGGAATGAACCTTGCAAGATTTTTAAAGGGAAGGTAGCACGATATCAGGTGGTAGAATCCTTGTTTGTTTTCAGATTCACACGTAGCACAGCCTTAGCATGAAACCAATTTAGCCTTCTTTCTGGAAGATGTTGATCAGCAGCTATGAATCCTCCTAAAGTCCAGCTTATTTGGCTTAGGGATGGGTGGGAGAGGGAATTTCTCTGTTAGTTGTGGGGAGGATACTAAGCTTGTGATGAGGCTGTTGTGTTTGGTGATGGGATTTCTACAGGGTAGAAGTGCCTTATTCATAACATGGACAGAACCATCCTCTTGCCATGAACCTCCTAGTACTCTCCTAAGCTGTTGGAAGTTCCACAGTTGGCCATTATTCACCTCCAGGAGTATCTAGTCCACAAAATTGTGAATGGTTGCTATAGCATGTTATCTAACCATGTATAGATGCAGCTTTAGATCTTCATGACATGATATCATATTGTGGAACTCTCTCCTTGTATGTTTGATCACTCAGTCTTTGGTTGCCTTTTTAAAACAGAAAGAAACAAACAAAAATCTCTAAAGCCTTCTCTTTCTGGAAGAATACAGAGAGACAGGATGTTTTAAAATTGCGCAGTGGTTTATGGCAGTTACGTTTTGTTTTTATTGGTATTGGCTCTGTTTTATGGATTTCTAATGTCCAGTCTATGTGAGTCAGGAAATGTCTGTGTGTATGCATGCAGCTCAAGGAACTCTCACTTTTCAGAGTCAATGTGGTATAATAAGAAAGGGTTGGACTGTGAATGTTGAGGTTTAGATCAGTGCTCAGCCTGGGTGACCTTGGACCAATCACTTTCTCTCTCACATTCTTACTATGTACACAGAAATTGGATTAAACTCTTTGATATCTTGTCTTCATTTTATTCATTATATCAGTTTGGATTTTTTAAGGCTATTGTGAACGTCACCACTCAGCAATGTGATTTTTTAATTTGCCTTTCTCCTCCTCCTCCGATTGTTATTGATCAAGTCAAACGCCCCTTTAAGATGTGCTGAGAACTTTGCAGTAAATATGCTTGACAGAAGAGCATATAGTATTTGTACTCCCTTGATAACCTAGTCAGGTTGCTGTGATGCTTCCTGGTGGGTCACTGCAAGCCTGGGCCTTTTCTGCCTGAGCAAGTTTTGCTGCTTTTGGCCCCATACCTCTTTGGGTTAACTCTCCCTTCAGATTTCAATGCAGTGTTTTCAAGATTTCTTGGGGGCTTATTCCCCGGTGTTTTTCTCGGGGCAATTTTGAGCTGGCTTTTTCAATCATGCGGAATTTTCCTTTAGTCTTTTCTCCTTCTATACTCTGTTCTCTCCATCCTCCTCTCAGCTCCTTGCTCTTCCTTCCCCCTCTTCTTTCCCCTCATCTCCCTCCTTTCCCAAATCATTTTTTTTTTGCAAAGAAAATTTAAATGACATTATAACTTTGTAACATTGTTATCACATTGTGTTGGTTTGCTCCCCTGGTGCTACCCTCTGCTTCCCAGCTCCGGATCAGCCTGCATGGGGCTCTCCAGTTAAGACTGCAGGGTGGTGGTGGGGGGGTCATGATCCTAAACAAAAATGGCTACTTGGAGCATGGCTGTCCTGTATTGGAGACATTTTTTTAAAACCAATGTTATGATGTCATAGTAACCCTAGCTAGGTTACTAAAAAGACTAACTTTTATTGTAAAGCATAATGTAGCTTGCAGTGTTCCATCTTTGTCCATACATCCTTTCAACAACGGATGTCAGGGAGATTACACTGCCGGCTGTGTTCTCCTGTGCATCCATATGCATCTATCTGAGAACTGATTGCAGGAACAGATCACAAGATTGGCTGGTTCATGGGAAGATGCCAAATACACACCTTAAAGTTGCAAACTGGGTTTTTTTTGTTTTTTTTTACAATGTGCCTTTTAAAATTGGTGGTGATGGCAGTGGCTGTTGTGAGAAACCCACCTAATCCTGTGAGAAAGTGATGTAATCATGACTTCACATCTGAATTACTTGGATGTATCCAAACAGCTGGCCAAATGACTGGCTCCCTGCTCATGACTGGCAAGTAGGACATGAGCGGAACTGGTCAGTATTCAAGCATAATTGGGCCTCAGATGATTGCCTTGACAATTTGCTTGCACTTGAAAATGAACAGCATTTTGTTGCTTTGATGTATGCTTACCATTAGCTTGGATTTCCTCTGCCTCAGGGTCATTATAGACAGGTCACATATCAATCAAAATCAATGCTGTTAGAGTGTATGCACTGCTTTTGCACCTAGGCAGCTTATGGCATTCATCACTTGGGCAGCATTCATCATATTGGTGCAGGCTCAAAATGATAGGATCTAACTACAGTTCCCTCGGGGCAGTGTGAGAACATGTAAATATTTTCCAGTTAATACAAATGAACACACTTGGGTTGGTAGGCAGACAGGCAAAATTAACCATGTTGAAATACTGAAAAGAAAAGCCGCGCAACTCTCCTTCTGCAAACATGCGCATGTGTAGCATGTTTGTGATTTAAATTCCAAATGTACCTTGAATTAGGCAGGCAAATGGGCATGGCTAGAACAGACAAACTACCACATTCTTGCCCACCCAAGAAGGATCAAAACATCTTTTTGTTTATTTTATTATTTTAATACCTAATGTAACAAAGATAATGGATGAAGAACAGGAAAAGCATTGTGAGAAGGTGCGTGCACAAAACATTTACTGTCTATTTATGACTGCCAAGAGTCCTCATGGAGCCCCCAAACAAAGATTCCTTTTGGGACTCTGTCACCTGACTCAAATCCAACCCAAACTTTGCATGGAAATAAAACTCATGGCTTTCCCAACTCCATGGACCCACATGGGGACCCCTCCCGAATTCTTTTCTCCTGGACACAATTGCCCTGACCTGAATAGCCCAGGCTAGCCCCATCTCCTTAGAAGCTAAGGAAGATCCATCATGGTTAGTACTTGCTGCACAGAGGCAGGCAATGGCAAATCACCTTTGAATTTCTCTTGTCTTGAAAACCGTTTGGGGTCACCATAAGTTGGCTGTGACTTGACAACAAAAAAATACCTCTTGGAGGTCCCATTCTGTTCAAGAGGACTGATTGCCATTTGTGATCAAATTATGATTCAAATAGAGGGATGTTCAAGCTTCTCTGGACTCCCTCCATTTGTTATTTGTTTCCAGTTCAATGAGAATGCACATTTCCATCTCTAACTTTTGTTTTGTTAGCTGGGATGAAATTCTCAAGGGCTGCACCTCTTATCAAAGGAATCCTCCCAAATTTCAGGCAAACAGCATTCCTGTTTTGAATGCAGTTAATAGTCTCACTTGCACAGCAATGTAAAAATATGAATTGCTGCATAAGTGTTTTTAAAACTCTTTCCCAGAGCCCCACGCTGGGATTGGGGTGAGTCAATTTTTAATTAAAAATAGATTGTATGGGAACCACCACCCCTTACCTTGCTTGGTTGATTTCAACATCTTTGCCCCCACTATGATTGAGTTCTGGTATGGGAGGCTGGTCAGGAGAAAAATGTTTCAAGCACCTGCATAAGGCATGGCAGAGAACAAGGTTTAGCACCCTCACCTGACTTTTAAATTAGAACCCCGCCCTCTCCTTTTTAACATTTGAATGGTCGTTGTCCTATCTTTTCTGCCTATCAGAGCAGTTAACAACTGGAGCATGTGGCATTTATATCAGTGAAAAGCATGGATGCTTTTACATGAAATTGAAGACCTTGAGGTGTATCTCAGATCTTGAATTAACGCTTTTCTCTCACATAGAGATTACTAATGACTAATTTGTCATGTATTGTCTAGTTTCATGAGTATGCATGTGTATGTACTGTTTTTTTGAGGGGGGGGGGCAAAGTGTTAGCTTCTGCCTCTATCCTCCCCTAAGCATGTGCAGTCATATTGGTAAATCTGGTAAAGGATCCAAATCTGAACAGACGTATTTCTAACATTTGGGATTGGTCAGAAATATTAAGTTCTAAGTGTTGTACTGGTACTTCACTGTCTGGTTTCATTGCTTTAGGCATTGGGAGGTAGGATAGGTAGTGAGAGGAGAAAGTGATCCAGCAGTTGTGTGTGATAGGGGTGTCATCCAATCAGAACATTTAGCTCACCTTCCTACTCAATTGGATAACTTTGTTTGGCATTTCTGTAGGCAGTGATTCCACTTTCTTCCAATCACTGCACTGTCTTACGGGCTTTGGCAGGGCTTTCTGAAATGGTATAAACATGGTTTCTGTGTTGGCATGAGTTCTCTGAGGTTGCCCTTTGCTTGTACCTACAGAAAAACAAGCAGGCCGGCAGATGGGGGAGGGATGATAGAATTAGAGGGCTTCCTCTCAATAAACATGTAACCAAACCGGGCATAATTTTAAAGATGAATCTAGGGTTTTTTTCTGTGCAGGAGAGATATCCAGGGAATTGTCATCAGCAAGAAAAGGGGAATATAAATGACGTAAATAAATATGTATTTCAGTGTTAGCAAAAAGTGTCAGTAAGACTAGTATCTACACATCCGTATGCTCTAGCCACTTCCGTGAAGGACTTCATTGAGATGCATCTTGCCATGTTGCTGTGAAAGAACTGGGGTTGCCTTCCCCCAGAGCTGCTACTAATTGCAGCTGATTAAAAATTGATGCCTGTTTCACAATAAAGCCATTGCGTTTATCATCCTCCAGCAAGCCTGTAATTAAGAAAGATGTGCTTGGTGACTTGGACAGCAAGGGAAGAAAGGGAGGACTTCTGGATGGGTCAGTGAGCTATTTGGAGTACGCCCCGTGGGACAGTAGCCCTGGAAGGCTCATAGCTACTGTTATCTACTTGCACAAACTCATGTTTACACTATAAACAAATACAAAAACACAGAGACCAATCAACAACATTTATAACAACTGTAACAACAGCATTGCTGCGCTACCATATTTTACATTTATGATTTTGGACATCTTTATAACAAGACCACTTGGGTGGATTCAGGATTCGGAGACAATACTACTGTGCTAACCTGAAATGTGAAATCACACATGCCACATTTGATGAATTTCCCCTGTTTGAGAATCCTGATTATGATATGATTTGAAGCAACTGCTACAAAGGAACTCCTTTTCTAATATGTCCCTCTACACATTTTAAGAGCCTCATGTGAAAACCTGTTCAGACTTACCCCACCACTCAATGTGGAGACAAACCGGAGAGGGCTTTCCCAGTTATATTATCTTTCTTGTTTACCTTCCTGCCAGTTATTTAACATGGCTGGTTAGAGATGGGCATGGACAGGAACAAAGACCAAAATTTGACACAGATCGGCATGGTTTGGTGTTCTCGAACCAGAAGGTTGTGGGACGCACATTTTCCATGGACCCGATGATTTTTGGGCCGGGCCATTCGTCTGTGAATCCAGACACCCTGGTGCCTTCCCCAGGACTTCCTCGTCTGTCAGCTGAAGCCAGGTATGAGGTTTAAAGCACCCATTTCTGTGCCTCTCGCTTGCAAATGGCATGGAACTGGGTGCTCACCTTCAGGACAGGCTTCAGCTGACAGGCAGGGACTTCTCCACCTGCTAGCTGAAGCAAGGCATGGGGTTTAAAGTGCCTGTTTTTGTGCCCCTCACTTGCAAGTGGCACAGAACCAGGTGCTCCCTCCCAGGGCTGGCTTCAGCGGAGAGGTGGGGACTTCCCCGCCTGCCAGCTGAAGCAAGGCACAGGGTTTAAAGAGCCCATTTCTGTGCCCCTCGCTTGCAAGCAGTACGGAAATGGGTGCTCTTTCGCGTGGCTGGCTTCAGCTGACAGGCCCTGGAAGTGATGGACCACGGACCAACAAACTGGTCCACGAACCAAGGTGGGTCCATGAAAAGTTCATGGTTCGTGGTTTGTGAAATTTGACGGACCACGGCCTAATGGCCCATGGTTTTTTCCCAGTCTGTGCCCACTTCTATGACTGGTAATAAAGCAAACTGGCCGTCTGAGGAACAGTTTCTTTTTTGTCTGAGGACCAGGGATGATTCAGTTTTGCGGTGAACACCTCATATGAATGCTTCTATGTTTCACTCATTATTCAAAATTAACAATATTTTAAGTAGTCTTGGATCTGTGTGCTAGTGGCATTCAGCCTGCCTGTTTTCCCACTGCTGACACATGTTGATGATTGGAACATATAAAGTATGTGAAATCAGCCACATTAAAGCATATGTGATGCTTTTGCACTTCACAGTTGGTGGCATTCAGTGTGCTGGCACATGCTCAGAACATACTGGATTGAATTGCAGTTCCCAGACAACCGTGGGAAAATGTATAAATCCAATTAATGCAAACCAGTTAACACAGGCAGGTATCTGACCTTAGGATTCATGCAGCAAGAGTAAAAGGGCTAGGCTGGAATAGTAGAAAGACTAGCCATTCAACTACCTTTCTGATCCTAAAGGGACTGACTCAACCAAGGACAGTTATTATTTTTCATTTTTTCTGACACATTGGGGAACAGATATGGGAGGGGGACACCATGACACAACAATACATGGATGCGCACATGCAAAGTATTTGCAATCTGGACCCAAATGGGCAAAATTGGTAAAGTTTGAACAGAGAGCTTTTGAGACCATAGAGATGCAGTTCACCCATCTATCAAGGACTGAAACACTTATTTTTATTTTCAACACGGAGATGAAGGATGGCTATAACAGTGCAAGAATGTGAATGCAAAGCATTTGTATGTAATCCAACTCTGAATGTCTGAAAAAAGTGAATTTAAAAAAAATTCTCTGTTTGCCATCTATAATCAACTTGCAATTCAAGAAAGGGGTGATCATTGAGGACTAAGAACATTTGTGTTGCTGTTGTCCTGACATTTTGGCTGGATTATATTTTGTAATGTTGGGTAATAAAATCCAAAGGTTAAGAGATGAAATCTAAGTTTGCCATAGTAAAAAATCAGGCTGCTGCGATGGTGTCTGCTAAAAATTACGCAGATTATGTTTTGCCAAACATTGGATTTCAATATATTGGGCATGATCCAGTCAAATTTAAGAATATTTGTGCCATTTATTTAAATAGCGTAGAATTATGCTTGGGCCTATCTCTTCATTAAAATCAGTGAACTTCAAATACCTTTCCTTATATCTGCATCGTGCCTTTGATGCTTGAAGCATTTTGACACCTGTATATACTGTTTGTGACACTGAATTCTGTGATAATATTTGAAATCAAATTGAACTTATATTGATTCAATTTTCATGTTCTCTCCCCATAAACACACACACGCATCCAAACAAAATGAAAATATATCCATATACATATTCAGATTTCCTAACTGAAATTTTGATTTCTAAATTTGGCCCAATATTTAACACTCAGGCGTTGGAATTCAAATTTAGCACCAGCATTCTATCTTTCTCCTGCCTCTAGGACAGTGCAAATCTCTATTTTATTTATTTTTATAGTTGTTTATTTTTTTCAACTTTTACAGTTCTCCGCTTTCACTGTTGTTCGTTTTTATATGCAGCGTTTTTATAAGCATTCTGCTGAATTGTTGATGCAGAAATAGTATTGAAAAATATTTACATTTTACAGGAAAAAATTCAGTGTGAGGAACTGGAAATGGCATGAACATAAAAAACCACGCATTCAGTTCACACAAAAGGAGAAATTGAAATGGGGATTTCCGGGTTGAAACAGCTGGGATGAAAAATTCAAAATATTCCCTGGATGTTTCCTGATTAATTACATGTTTGAAGCTAGTAAAAAATTACTAACTGTAATTCCAATTAACCTGTCAGATACTATCAAATCAATATCTAGAACTTCTGGAAAATTATGGGATGTCAAATGCTGATAGTGAATATAAAATATATGCCATCTATTCATAAAGAGTAGTCACCATAAAAAAATCACAGATATTTTGAGCAAAATGTTCAGAGGCAAACTCATCCTGCATTGGGCTAGATGGTCTGTATGGCCCCTTCCAGCTCTGTGATTCTGTGATTCAACGCCACTCTTGGCTACACTTTCCCAGTTTTATTACAGGCAGGGGCATCTAGAGAAAAGTAGTAAGTTTCCAAATTTTTAAAAATTATTGCATTTTTATAATTTATAATTCCCGATTGAAGTATTTTATAACTTGCAATCAAGAATACTTGTGGGTAGAGTTCCTAATAATGACCACAGTGGGTAATGTTATGACAACAGACTGTAAGGTGACTTGAATTACACCCAAAGAACCCAAATTTCAAGGGAAAACTCTTTTTTCCAGGGAAGAGCGCAATAGACTGCTTTTAATTGCCAGCTGAGCAGAGGTGGGGTTCCTGCAAGGAGATAACACATTTGCCCAGTTGCCAGAAAGGGGCAAAATGGATGGCTATTTGGATAACCTGAGTGGGGCAATGAAGGAGGGAGATCTGCTCTCCAAGTTGATTAGAAAAGAGTGCCGAGTGACCCACGAGGGGCATCACTTCCCAAATTCAAGACTGGGTGAAGGGAAACCCACAGAGCTGGGGCAGGAAAGCTTAAACGCTCAAGCTGGATAAAGAACAGGGAGACATCAGGGAGGGTGTCTGCCTCTATCCCATAATTTCCTGCAGGTTTGTGCTCACCCTAAACAGGGCAATGCCAAGGCAACATCTGTGTCTCTAAAGTTTAGACTAGCCTCAAGTGTTTTATTTTCTTTCTTAGTTCTGCAATAAGCCTTTAGTGCTGTGATATACCTTTTCCCTAGGCATCTGCACTCTAGAGTGTAAAGCTGCATTGTGGTGAATAAAATCCTTTCTCTTTCAAGAACTCAGACTGTGTTCAAAGAGCCTCACCTACGTGTCTAGCCGTTCTCCCACGCACCTGCTACAATCTCTTGGTTAGGTTGGTTGGATTGCAAACAGGTGAAAGGGGTGTGAGTAACATCCATACTTCTCTCAAATCACAGAGCCCAATGAGTGTCCCAAGCCACTGGTAAATGAGAGAAACAGTGGATCAGCTTGGGGGAAGGTAGTCTGACCAACCTGGTGGAAAGGCAGGGAAGAAGAATAGGGAGTGCCTTCACACATGCACAAACACAGGCCCCCTGCCTTTGCATTTCTTGTTGTGAATCATCCCTGGAGACTCTTACTGTGGTGACTTTCCAGTGAGTTCTTCATAAAGCAATGTTGTGAGAATGCACCAGCCAAATGGAGAGGGGGGAAAGAAATCCGTGCATGCCATTCAAACCTCCGTGGCCAAGGTCGCATACTAAAATAACAAAGATGATGGGTCTTCAAGGTTATTTCCTAGGAGACAAGCCCTCCTTTTGGTTGTTCAAAACGTTCACATATGGTCCTAGAGCCTGTGGATTTATATGCTAATAAAATAGTAATAAATGCAAAATCCTCATCATTCCTCAGTAAAGTGCCTGTGTCTTATGCAATACTGGGGGAAGAAAGGTGGGAAGAGGGGCTGTCAGTTACTCATCTGTGGAGGTCTGTCTAAAGGCAATTTTCAGTTTCATAGGTACCATACTGGAAGAAAGATAACACTGAAAGGCATTCATTCCATTCCCTCCACCCTTCCCCATTATGAAAGAGAGACACCTCCCTATGAATGGGTCAAAGGACATGTCTGAACAGACAGTGGTAGATCAAGGGCCAGGGCCCAGCGAGCCAAGGGTGCATACATAAAGGGTTAGGAGGGAATAAAAAATTACCCATCACCTACTTATTATGGCAGACGGCTTAGCACGGCAGGTGCACAGTGTTAGGGAGTAACTATTCTACATTCATGTACCTTGTGTTCCAGTTGATTCAAAACTGTAGACTTAACAGAATTGTTGGTAAAGAGGATGAAAGCACTGGTTGCCAAAAGAAACTCAAATGCTGGGATCAACTTTTCCAGGTGTAGCTTTTAAGCTATATTTTTACATCATGAGGTAGATTCTGGTGGTTAGTTGTGCACAACTGAAAACTGTCAATTTTTTGATGTATTGTCGAAGGCTTTCACGGCCAGAGAACGATGGTTGTTGTGGGTTTTCCGGGCTGTATTGCCGTGGTCTTGGCATTGTAGTTCCTGACGTTTCGCCAGCAGCTGTGGCTGGCATCTTCAGAGGTGTAGCACCAAAAGACAGAGATCTCTCAGTGTCAATTTTTTGTTTATGAAAGGGAGGTAGTCTTGCTTGATCTGACTCTTGTATAGCACTAGAATATTATAGATGCTTTTTCATACTGCTTACAAACTTTCAAAAGATGGTACAATGAAAGATAATGACAGGTGTTAACATTCTATGGCTCTTTTGGTGTTCACAGAGCTCTATATAGATTAACTTTAGGGCTGAGCTCCCATTAATTCGTTCAAATGATGAAATGTACCATGCCCCCTTAAACTGATATTTTGGTGTCTATTCTGTTTTAGAACGGGATAGCAAGCATCGTCCCCATGCTGATTTGGGTTTATGACAATGTCAAGTGACCAATGAGATCTGGCCACTTGATGCACTGGACTGCGTGATGAGCCAGTTTGGTGTAGTGGTTAAGAGTGCCAGTTTGGTGTGGTGGTTAAGAGTGTGGGACTCTAATCTGGAGAGGTGGGTTTGATTCCCCACTCCTCCACTTGAAGCCAGCTGGGTGACCTTGGGCTAGTCATAGTTCTCTGGAGATCTCTTAGCTCCACCCACCTCACAGAGTGTTTTGTTGTGGGGATAATAATATACTTTGTAAACCACTCTGAGTGGGCATTAAGTTGTCCTGAAGGGCGGTATATAAATTGAATGTTATTATTATGACATCACTGCATGTGACATCATCACGCAGGGGCTGGGTGCGCGCATGGGGGGGGGCTTCCAGCCTTCCCGTTCAGTTGCTCTGCGGGCCAGGCTCAGCTGGCTGCCCTGGCCTCCGGCTGTGGCTGGCCTGCAGAGCAACAGAATGGGAGGCTGCCTGCTCAGCTGCCCCATGCTGCTGCCGCCAGCACATGCTCCTAGCTGGTGGCGGCGGCGGCAGCTCTGTGGTGCATGTCCCGGGCCGGCACCCCTCCGACGCCTTAGTGCCCTGAGGCAGCTGCCGGGCTGGCCTCAATGGACAGGCCGGCCCTGCTTGTGGGAAAGTATCCCAAGAATGGGTGCTGGTGTCTGCATGCAATTAGGCCAAAGCAACTTTTAAAAAGCTAGGCAAGCTTTGAAGCCTTTTGATTTCTCTCACTGGGTGAAGGGGAACTGTTGCAGTAATATAGATTAAAGCACATTGTAGTAAGCAGTATAAAGCAATACACTTGCATTCTAGTTGAACTTCTAAACTTTGCATGAACTGTCTGTGTTTTTTTTCCCCAGAGTGTTCAGTAACCAAAACAGGTGTCCTTTCATTTTTGACAGCGAATTAAAAATAGTGGACTCTATCTAGATTAATTCTATTCTTCTATCAGAGAATAGACCAATAGTGCAGGGCCGGATCGAGGGGGGGGCAGGGGGGGTAGCCTGCCCCTGGCGCTGCCAAAGAGGGGGTGCCAGGCACAGCTGCCAGCCGCCCGGGAGCGTGCCGCAGCTTGCCGCAGCTTGCCGTGCAGGAGGCTGAGCGCAGGGTTGGGAGGCCCTCGCCAGCCCCGCTGATGGGCCTGCTGGCTTGCCGCGTGTGGAGGACCTCCCAGCCCTGCGGTCAGCCACCCGCATGGCAAGCCAGCTGCCCCAGTGCATGCCCTCACCACCGCCGCCACCGCCACCAGCTCTGCGGCGCACCATGTACTGGGGCAGCCGGCTTGCAGCATGGGCAGCTCAGCGCAGGGTTGGGAGATCCTGCGCACGCGGCAAGCCAGCTGGTTGCCCCCAGCGCATGTCCGCGCTGCCGCCGCTGCCACCTCCATGGCTCACCAGGCGCTGGGGCAGATGGCTTGCCGTGCGGGTGGGCACGCCTCCCACCCTGCCTGCCAGCCTGCGATTCGTGCCTGCCTGCCTGTGCGGCAAGCCGGCCACCCCAGCGCCCAGTGAGCCATGGAGCTGGCGGCGGCGGCGGTGCAGGCATGCACTGGGGGTGACCAGCTGGCTTGCCGCACGTGCAGGACCTCCCAACGAAAGTGACATCATCACGCAGCTCTGGGAGCGTGCACGCAGAGACCCGGGCAAGGGTTGCACCAGGCGCCCGCACCCTAGATCCGGCTCTGCAATAGTGATCTACCAATTTAACTCTGTCATTTCTCACAGATTTATAGTTTTGTTTTGCTAGTTGGATATAATGTTAGTTTTTGGCTAATTAGAAGGTTATACAATAGAAGTTATGAATATTTAAAGAAGTATCAAACCAATCATAGTTTGCTTATGCTATCATGTGAAAAGATCTTAGATATTTGCATAAGATAACCTATAAAACATGCAAATTCGGATAGTGTGTTAGAGTTCTGATTGGAAGAAGTCTCATGAGGATTTAGGTGAGAAATTCATCTTTGCATTGTATGCATTTCATAGAAATTTTGGTTGTTTTAAACTTAAACTTAATTAGGGCCGTCGTCACACGGGCATCTCTTCCATTAAATTTACAGCATATAGCGTCCTACCTGTTATCGGCACAGTAACGTTTCTTTGGGTCACCTAACGGCTCTTCGCGCCACCAGCTGTCCACACTGAAGCACTCTGTTCTGTTCTCTCTAACCGCGCAGAAGCAGCTCCTCCCCCCTTTTTAAAAAAATTATTCCGGCGTTTAATTCTACTATAATGGAATAACAGCATATAAACATTCCGTTAGAGCAAAACATTACGACCCTTTTGTTTTTCCAGCTTTGAAATTATATAAATAGCCCTTTGCCCGCAGAAAACTCCCTGTCTGATGTGATCCCCATCGCTGAAGACTCTGCCATGGCGATTGAGTCATTTTTACTTCAGCAGAAAGTTTGCATTGTGTTATGTCGTTATGGCGTTATAAGGACATAATAAAATAAAAAAAGGGGAGTCGCAGAAAGAAATGGATTCTGGGATTGAAGGAGGGGCATAGGACGTTGCGAGGCGAAATACATCGATGTGAGGCATTCACACTGAGGCACAAAATAGCGCGACTATCAAGCACAAAGCAGAAGAGAGAAAATTGCTACAGTGTTGGAATAAGGTGGGTGTTTGCCGGGAAATAGCGCCATTTTAGCACTAAATAAAAGCCCGTGTGACGACGGCCTAGGAAATGTTAGCAAACTTAATTCTTATTGCCTTTCTGAGTTCTGTTTTTGTAGGACTTATATTAATAACCATATATATTTTGATACCTGACTTCATTAAGAAACTAAGGTGTATTTTCAATAAAGGAAATAAATAAACTCTAGAAAGGTGTCTGTGTATTTTGATGAGAAAGGGTAAAGTGAGAAGGACCCTATATAAATAAGGTACTGCTAAGCAGACTGTTCAAAGAGCAGCCCTCCTGTTTGACAGGCCTTACTCATTGCTGAAAGCTATCCAAGAGTCAAAGATAAATCTTTCTTTTGAGATAGTAGGATCTTTAGCAAGGTGCGGATAAGAATCCGTTACAGAACTGCACAGGAAGGAGACCAGCAATTTGCCTTATGGAGTGACATCTCAAGAAGATAGTCAGACAGAGTAAGCTAATCTGTTTGATCTTGTGTTGTTTGGTCATTTGCTACCCTCTTGTTAAACCATAATAAACATGATTTAATCACAAGCAACCTACCCTCTTTTTGCATATCCTATGAACCTAACAGGGGAATCTGGTAGGCTGTGACTCTTAAGTCACCAGGATCATGAAAAGAGTAGGATAAAAGAGGAGCAGAGGGCTCTCGTGAAACTTTTATGTTCCAGAATGTACCACCACCAACATTCTATGAGAACTTGTGTTTCGAGTTTGCGGATGGACTGTCAGATAGTGGTTTGCTTAAGGCTATTTTTTAAGTTCATGGTAGAAGTGAGAACGAAACTCCCTTCTTCAGTTCCATAGATGACTCTATACCATGCCATGCCATGCCATGCCAGGACTGCTCTTACTGATACCATGTTTATCAACTATGGGAGTGAGCCTCCTAATCCAATTACAGACAAATAAGAAAATAAGCATACGTGCCTTAGCTATTAAATCTTTCTGCTTGTTACCACCAGCCAAACAGTAGTAATGGTGTCTGGGGATGAGACCAAATTACACCAACTTGCTGAATATTTTTGAATGTTTGCATTTCAATTTTCCTTATCTCTTGTCAGACAAAAAGCTGGGAGTTAAAAGGTTTTGCTCCAGATTGTTTCATCCTGGCAAATTTCTCCTGTAAAAACCTACACATTTCCCAATGTTATTGTGTGTCAATCAAGTATCAATTGTGTATAAAATGCCATAAAAATGGCATAAAAGAAATCATAGATGACAACAGCTAAAATGAGGTGGACCCAAACTGATGACAATGACATCCCAGGAAATAAAAAAAAGAAATGTAAGTGATCCTATTGTACATCCCTAATTATGCCCAAGTCCAGTTTGCTGTCAACAGTTGCTATTTTGTATAAAGAGCCTGTGCTATCATCCAAGGAACGATGACAGCGGACAAATGAATAAATTCAAAGCCTTTAATGACAAAGACAAAAATGGAGATGATAATCATATTAAAAGAGGATACACGATACAGGATGGAATGAATGGAACAGAAGTCAATATAGGGGTCCTATGAATAAAACCATAAGAGGGGGTTCCTGAAGAGGAAAAAAAAGCAGTAATGGGGAGTTGCCCTGTGTCTAGTGGCCAAACACCATGAGGCACTGAGAGTTCCATGTATGAGCGTACAAGCGTTTTTTCTCTTTAAACAGCTGGTGCAGGTCATTCAGCAGATGAACTCCTCCTGCACAGAGGGCCACCCTTGGCTTGATCATGGCAGTGGTTGGCAGAGGGGGGTGGGGCACAAGGTGGTGGCAGTGATTCTGAGTTCCCATTCTGGACTTTTGCCAAGGGCCCCAGAATCATTAAAACCACTCCTAATTATGGATCCAAGAATCTTCCATCAAGGGAGTGTGGGCAGCCGAGGGAGCGTGGGCAGCTGCGGCCCCAACAGCACTCCCAGCTCCTCTCAGCCCGACAGGGTGACGCAGACACTGGGTGAGCTCATGCTGCCGGCTGGGCCGTGGCCTGACACCACATGGCTCCAAAAGAAGGTGGGAAGGCGAGGCAGACACTGGGTGAACTCGTGCTGCTGTCTGGGCAGCTACAAGTGATGCCTACTCTTCCCATCAAAACTTGAGGGAAACTGACACGTGTCCAACTCGTGTCAGGCGTCACTTGTAGCATGGCTCTATATAACACAGTCAAAACAAGATTGCACCTGTTATATAATTTATTATTTGGTTTTATTTAGAATATATTTTTACAAGCACAGATCATCAAGGGATAATTCTCACATATACCTCAATTATACAATACTACACTTCTTAAAGAAACCAACATGTTCGTAGTCATACATGCAATAAATAAGGGGGAAAGTTAGGGAGGTCTTGATTCAGAATGCATGGAAAATGTTCATTTGCAGCAACTTGTGGAGGGTATGCATTGTTGCAAACACTGGACCCAAAATAGCATCCATTTCAGTTTCAGTTCTAAGGGGTTCTAGAATCATTTCATTCCATTACTGTTGGTTTTGGGTCAGCCGGTGCTGGCTCAGAACTGATCCATGTTTTTTCATGTTTTGCCCCTTTGCATGCACATTGGCTGCACATGCACAAATGCACCCTTTTCTTTTCAAGGAGGGTGGGGAAACGAGGTTCTGGAGCAGTTGTTTGGCACTTAATCGAAAGCAGCATCCACCATTAGTCCCCCTCCTAGTCTAAACCATCAATCCACTGAGTTTTTCCTCAAGTACAATAACACACAAACATAACAATGGACCCGTCAAAGGCAAGTGTTAGTGGGTAGGGCGGCAGCAGCAATATGCTCTGAAGTAGGAAAGCATTCCAATCAGTGCAGCGCAGCAACATTAAAAACAACACTGCTTCATGTTCACTTTTTTCTTTTTCTATAGTGCCAGTAACTTACTACCTTTGCATTCTGCTGTTGCCCATTGCTGCTATGTATCCTTGTGCTGTAGTTTTGTTCCCACAAAGAGGGGCAAATCCAAATCCTTCCTTTAGATGCTCAGACTTCTGCTGCAAAATGGGGAGTTCTCACTGCCAATCTTCTCCATCACCCAAGTGCAAGCAGGCAGGCAGAATGATTGGCAGAATCCTCACCCCCCTTGCCCAAACAGACCTATGTTTCCCCCATCAATTGTCTTTTTGTTGTGGGGGCAGGCAGGATTGCTATTGAAAAAGCAGAGTAGGTATAGATTTGACATTTGACTCGGAAAAACAGAACCCTGAAGCCTATGGTAGCAATCAACAAATTTACTCAGATATAAGTCCCATGTTATTCAATAGTGCTTACTGCCAGTGAAATGTCTTTTGCATCACTGCCTATGATTGAAGTCTCCTTTCCAAATGTTTCCAAAGCTGAAAGAAGGGGAAGGGGTCTCCCCTTGTGAGGATGGGATTGGCAGGGAGGGAATGCCATTTCCCGAGCAGTGATGGGTGGTGGTGGGAGATCACTCATGCACATTGGTTTCATCTCCCCTTCCCGCCAACAGAGTTAATTAATAACATAAGGCCTCTCTCCTCTTGGGATCAGATTGGTGAATGCTGTTCAGGAAAGACAAGATGCTGCCCTGCATGGTGAGTCCAGTGCCTGCTTGCTGCTGGAAGGTATGAAACAAAACAAACAAACTTTTGGGTGGAAGGGTCTTGTTACAATGTAGTTTCCTGGATTTGGTTCAGCATTCTGAAAGCTGCTGTAATGAGCTGAACCTGTTGTTTCTGAGTGCATTTTCAGCTTGTTTTTTTCCATTATGGACACTCCTAATGCACAATTAACACATGAAGCTGTTTGATACTGAATCAGAACATTGGTCCCATAAAGGTCAATATTAAGCCTGGGAGTGGCTCTCCAGAGACTCAGGTAGAAGTCTTTCCCATCACCCACTACTTGATCCTTTTAAATGGAGATGCTAGGGACTGAACCTGGGACCTTCTGCATGCAAAGCAAATATTCTACCACTGAGCCACAGCTCCTCCCCATAATTAAACTTGTCCTGTTGGCTTACTCTTGAGAATAATCACTTTAATTGGATTGACTCTTCTCCATTTTTATGTGGTTTTAAAAGCAATTGTATTCAGCTACTCCATTTTTTCACCATCGTTCCTCCCATGGGCTCAGGATAGCATATGTCATTTACCCTTTTGCTTTTTATTCTCACACCAACTCAATGTGGTAGGTGAACCTGGGAGAGTCACTTAACCAAGATCACCTAGAGAGCTTCATAGAATCGTCCGACACCAGAACAGCTATGACACTGGCAGGAGCTTGTGGTCTGGGTCTTCTTGCAAGTCACCGTGAACAGCTGGTGCAGAGGCAACTACTAAACACAGCCAAATAAACACAAATATAAAAAGCAAGTCCTTAGCTGTATGCATCCAAGTGCAGGCTGAAAAGCACACGGGCTTTTGTCATTTGGTCTACTGAGATAAGCTCATAAGCTACAGTGAACTATTCCAGCTACTTTGCCCATGGAGGGAGCAGGATGCTCTGCAGCTTCTAATTTGGTTTGGTGCCTGTCTGGTTTTGACATGATAATGTACCTGCTGAACATGAACAGAGCTCCAGTGATGTGGTGAGACACATCTAAAGTACCCACATGAGTTTAGTTGACACTCTTATCAGTTAAAAGCCCATATTTCCAATTATCTCTGGACAGTTTGTCTCTTTGGATAATTGGCTTCCCATAACTGTTCAGAAGGGATGTCAGGGGAGTCTTTTCTTTCCTGGAGGAGTGAGAGATTGTGCAGTGGACAAGGCTAGGACCATCAGGGTAACGACAGTGCTCAAAAAAAGATGACAGCCCATGGAAAAGGCAATTAGGTGCCATCCCTCGGGACGCTGTGCAGCAAAGGCAGCCCAAGAGCGCTGAGGAAATGCTCGTGGCAGCTCCCTTGCCACAAGACGTGGAATTTATGGCCACATTTGAAACAGTAGGAATGTTTTTTAAAAGGATAGCCTCACTAGCAGGAGGAAGAGCGCAGAACTAAGACTGCTCAATTTGTTACGATTTTTTTTCCAGCACTGTCAAAACATGTACCCCTAACCTTTCAGTCCTCCATTCAAGAATGTTTGCTCATTTATTTCCTTTCCACTCTCTCTGTCTTTCCCTCTCAGGTGCTTTCACTTGCTCTCAGTGATATCATTGTGTAACCCATTCTAAGTGGTTACGTGGCACAGTGACCGCATCCTGTTCACTGCATGATACGTGGCTGGGTGGGGTTAGACATGTGAGGAGCACAGGAAGTATTGCACTCGGTGACCTTCATTTCACAGGTGTTATCCTGCAGCTAAATCTAACGGGCTACATATTATCCAGATTTGATCCTTGATTGGCAGGAATTATCCATGTGATTGATCCAGGTAGTAGTAGGCGCTGCAGAGTGACAAATATATGTACAAAATGTTATTGTGAAAAAAGTCTATCCTATCACAGTTACAGTTTAAATCTCAAAATGAAAACTAAGGGATATTTGGTTTAGCCTTTATAAAGAACTCAAAGATGTATTTTTATGGCTAGCATGCGGCATCCTGTACTTAGAAAACATGATTCAAAATTGTGCAGTAAGAAACTCTGGATCTTGCACAAATTATGCAAACTTAGTTTGTATAATGCCTCTTATTTTGCATAATTTATTCTGCATTTTTAACTATTTTGTATAATTTATTTTGCAGAGGAGACGAGCAAGGAGCTATGCAAGGCATTGATACCTTATCAAAACTACACACTTCTCCGGCTTTGAAGGCTTCAGCAGGTTTTAACCTGACGCTCAAGTATGTCTTTGCAATATTAACAGCTACAGAGTTGCATCTATTCAAAAAGTAAAGAGTCACCAGAAAATGTATGTGCAGTTCCATACCACCTGTGCTCTGTGTGATCCTGCTTTAAACCCAGCCATCTTGCAGACAGTAGACCTGGAAATGTCCTTGTTCTGCCTCAAACACTGGAGAACTTCTGCCAGTCAGAGTCGGCAATGCAGAGCGAGATGGAATAAAAGGCCTGACTTGCAAAAAAAACCCCCATCTTCCTCATGCATTCAGTGGAAATGTAGTAAGTGTACAGCTGTGATTGTGCCTGTCCAGTTTGACAAATTTGCATGGGCCTCCCTGCACAACAATGTGGTCAGGGAAAAATAGTTTCTGGGATCAAACAAGGCAAAGAGTTTTATCTATCTATCTATCTATCTATCTATCTATCTATCTATCTATCTATCTATCTATCTATCTATCTATCTATCTATCTATCTATCTATCTATCTATCTATCTATCTATCTATCTATCTATCTATCTATCTATCTATCTATCTATCTATCTATCTATGCCATTCATGCCATTTATAGTCCGCCTTTCTTACAGAGACTCAAGGCAGATTACACAGTGATTACACAGAGTGAGATTAGTACAGTCAGTATCAAGGATATTTCCATAAACAATGCCATAGGATAAAAGAAACACAAGTTTACAAAGACATAACATTAGTAAGAATCCGATGCAGAGTTGAAGAAATGCTGAAACAGAACATAAGCAATTCTAGGGCTGACATTAGCCAACATGAAGCACAAGTAGCTCATAGAAGCAACATATTTAAAGTAAATGGATAGTACGTAAGGCAACATAATGGTGAAGTCTATGGTCCCTAACTCATTAGCGAAGCATTTGAGACCCCCTTCCTACAATACAAAAGCCTTTTTTTTGAATAATTTGGTTTTGCATCGTTTGCAGAAAGCTAGGAGAGTGGGAGCTCTCCTGACTTCCTCAGGCAGGCGGTTCCACATGGTAGGGGCTACCACACAGAAAGCCCATGTACAGGCTGATGTTGATTTCTTTGCCTTTAGTGTGTTGGAAGAGGGAAAAAGCAAAGGGCATAATCTTATTCTCTTTCCTTCCCCCTCCATGTCAGCACATGCGTGCATTAAGTTCTAAATTTTTTGCTTCAGACTTGAATTTATCATTAGCATGGCCAAATGGGAGCACATGCCTTGCTAATGTCTGCTAATCATAAAGCCCCTCCCCCCCAATTATGCTGAAATGAACAGTTAAATAATCTAGGCTTTCCCTGGAGGTTACTTCGTATAAATTCCATCAGATAAGTGAGAAATGATGTTCAGTACACACTGTACCGGCTGCAGAAATTACCAAATCCCTCCATCCCTCAGCAAGTGCCAATGAAGTCCTTTGGAAGGACAGTTTTTCTTATGGATCTGGGAGATTGATTTTAGTGTTTGCAGATGAATGCAGGAAAACTTTATTTTTGGCTGACAGGCAGCATCAGAACAGCTCAGCTGGCAGGAGAATTAGGAGTTTGCTTTGAGCAGGATTTACTGCCTCTGCCCACAAATAAGTGGAATTCAGCAGACAAGCTCGTCCTACACTGTTGCCAGATTATCAGTTTGGAATTCTTATTCCAGAGCCTCAAAACTCTTGGATTGTGCTCAGAATTGTCAAGGGAAGGAGAAGGAGGAGAAACAGCTACAATAGGCTCCTTCTGCCTCCACTGCTATTTCTTTCACTCGAGGCTACTTCTCAAGAAAGCGCTGGACAATAAGAGCAGTCACGAACCTCCATAATTATTCCTTCTTACTCCAGGCAGCAGTATCTCCAGGCACATGAGCTGACCCTCACAGGTAGCCTTGCTTGAAAGGATGTCTCCTTCTCTGCTCCGCTCCCTCGTATCCACTGTCCTGCTAATACCATTGCTTTTTCTGTCTTCCCCAGTGATTACTTCTCTATCTTCTGTGCAAAAGAAAGATTTTGTTTGCCTAGAGGGGAAGGAGGGAAACTAGCCAGGAAGATTGACTAGTAGTTGTGGCAGGGGGAGAAGCAAAGCCTATTGTGACTCAAAATGGAGCCAGGATTTTCAAATGGGAGACTGCATTACAACCGCCTCCATTCAACAATGGTCAGCATCCCTATTCACAGCTGACTATCAGTGGTCGCTATTAGAAATAGTTATATTTCATTTGGTAGCAGAATTACTTAGTGAGAGAAGCATTTTCACCAATGTGCAGTAATTAATCCCCAGGCAGTCAAATGGTAGAAAACTTACAGTTTATTGAGGTAGATTCCATTCATGGCAATATCTTGGAGCAGAAAGAAAGAGTCCTAGTCTAAAGACTCACTTTCCCCATAAATACCACAGCCAGATAGTCCGGCAGCAAGGCTGCAAGTGGGTCTGTGGAGAAGGCCTTCACAGCAGGAGCTTTGAGAAATACATCTTTCCCTTTTGGAAGGCCATGAGGCAAGAAAAAGAAATCTCCCAAGAGACACCGAGGCAGAGGATGAGTTAGGAATCATTCCTATCTTAGACAAAGAGAAGAAGCTTACTATCAAGAGAGTTACACATACACACAGAGAGAGATGCAGCACCCCCCAATGTCTAAGGCATGCTGAGTCACCTGTTCCATCAGCTGCTGCTCTCAATCAATACAGATACCTACACAGTGAAGCACTCTGGTTGGGGTGATAACTTCAGTAAGGCAGAGAAATCTCTGCAGCCCCCTAGCACTTCTATCTGCTTACACTCTTGGTGGTTGCACTAGGAACTGCTGCCCTGTTGTCTGGTTCTATGAGCACGCCTCTCTCATCAACTCTTTGCCTTTAAGAATGACATATGGAGGCCTTGGATTCTCAGACATGTACAGGTGTTCTCACATCGATGGGAACTCTCTCCTCCTAATTGATGAACAGAGTGTCAGTCAGCATTCTCCTTCTCACAGACATACATATGTGTGAAGGCATAACGAGATATCTTCGCTACAGCTCAGCAAGCTTCCGATTGCTGTTATTCACACATTATAGATCAGGGAAGGGGGGGGGGGGTTAAGATATTTCAACCCTCTTGCTATTTACATACTATTTTGTTACTTAGATTTCACTCTCAAACTGTCCTAAAGGCTAGTTGATTACACAGAGGGCAGAAAGCATCAATCTTAGCAGCAGCAGGACCAGAACTGGGATGAGAGGAACACTGGAACAGACCACCCTGCAGGTGGGTGAAAGGGTCATAGAAACACAGGAGAGGAGAGCCGGTCTTCAGGTGGGTCCATGACAGGATGGACCATTGGCTGAGGTGTCTGCCTGAAAGAGGATGGATCAGGGTGGGGGCAGTGACCCCCCCCCCCCTCACCTGAGCTTGCTTGAAATTGGCCTTGGGTATTTGTCCCAAATAATCAGTATGAGTTGGGGCAAAATGGGAACGCCTCTGGCTTCAGCCAGGAAAAGCAGGTTACTAGCCCCTGGATCTCCTCTGTGGTGCCTGGTTCCCTTAAAGGGATACCAACCTCAACGTGAGGCCTGGAGTTCTTCCCAAGTTACAACTGCTCTCCAAGCTACAGAAATCAGTTCCCCTAGAAAAGGCAGTTTTGGAGGGTGGACCCTCTGCTGCTGATGAGCTCTTCCCCCTCCTGAAACTCTGCTCCCAAATCCCCGGGAATTTACCAAGCCAAAGTTGGCAAACTTATTCCCTTCTGACCAATAGACTCCTCTGTCTTTTTATTTGCTTCCCAGCCACACACATTTCCCGCCTTCTCTGCCGGGCTCTCAAGTATTTATTTATAGACAATCTATTGTTTGTTAGGGGCTTCCTTTCTCCTTATAGTAGCCAGTTGTTTGCCTCTTGCCCTACCTGGCCCCTCTTTCCCTCTCTCCTGTTTCTAGGGTTTTTGACAAGAGTGGGCCTGCCTTCTGAAGTCCTGCAATTGGTGAATAGCTTGGTTTGTTCAGAGCCCCATTCCAGGGCCAGAATGACTCAGAAAGGCCTACAGGGCCTTCCTCCTCGCCTTTTCCCAAAACTTCACTTATTGCGGCTGCTGTTGTAGTGATAAGCTTGTTTCAGCAGATACTGACTAGTCAACCATCTGCAGCTAGACCTGCCAACAGGCTTGGAGAAAAATGTTCTGGCCTTTTAATAGAGGTTGGATGTGTGGAAATGGCCAGCTGATGCTTTTCATGGCATGGAGGTAAATAATACCACTAGCAGGTAAGAAACGTCCCACTAAGTCTCGCAGTGGTTAAGTGGTTTGGCTACAAATCAGCACTCTGCTGGTTCAAATCTCACTGCTGCCATGAGCTCAGTAGGTGGCCTTGGGTAAGCCACTCCTCTCAGCGCCAGCTCCCCAGCTGTATTGTGGGGATAATAATAACACTAACTTGTTCACTTCTCTGAGTGGGGAACTAATCTGTCTAGAAGAACGGTATATGAGCACAGTTATTATTATTATTACTACTATAGGGACAGTACATTTTTTTTCTTCAGGCAGTTGTCAGCTGCAGCTGGCAGGTGGGTGAGCAGCAAATCTCTCTTTTCTTGACATCTCCCTTCTCCAGAATCTCAGACAAGTTTTCCCAGGGTGTACTGCAGTACTACATTGTGGATATAGCACTGGTGGAGGTGGGGAAGGGGGACATCTCTCTGACTAGATACTGCCATGCTGCTACAGTGTGTTGTTGGGAGGGGGAGGGTTTCCCCCCCCCCTTTGGCTTAGCTATGCAGTCCAAGGCACAGGCAAATTTAGGGGCTGTAATACTCACCTTCATATTGAAAGTACATAGTATTCCAAGCAGCTGAGGCTCATATTTCAGAACACTGGGAATCTGTCTGTCTGGCATCATTACTGAGGACCAGCAAGGAGGCTGGCAAGTCTTGAGGCTAGGATTTATTTTACCCTTAAACATAAAAGGTGAACTGTATTCCTGACAACTCCCCTCTTATCCTGGCGCAGGCGCACTGAGGACCCTGTGGTGCGCCTGTGCTAGGATAAAAGGAGAGTTGTCGGTGGCCTCCCCGCTGCCTCCGTGGCCCCTCAGAGGCCTGCTTACAGAGCCAGTAGGGACCCCCCCACACACACTGCCTTCCCATCGCTTCCGCAGCAACTGCAGGGCTGCACTGTGCCAGCTCCACAGCCCCTTAGGGGCCTGCCTGTGGAGCCAGCGGGGAGGCGCAGTGTGGGGGAGACCTCCTCGCAACGGCCTTCCCACTGCCTCTGTGGCAGCTGCAGGGCCGTGGAACCAGCAGGGACTGAGGTGCAGCATGGGGGAGGGCCCCCCCGCGCAGCCTTCCCACCTGTGTGGCAGCAACTGGGCCTTGGCCCCGCCTCAAGAGCCTGTTGTATTTATTTTTACAGTGGGCTCTGTTGCTAGTTTCAGATATTAATACTATACTTTTCTCTGTCATGGGAACTCAGTGCTTCTTCAGATATCATCCTCCCCTTCCCCATTTTTAGAGCAACCCTAAGAATGTTTTCCTTGGACCAAACCCCATCAGATAGACCTGAGTAGGATTCGGACTAGACCTGCTGCTTAGGATTGATTTTCTGATCATCAGAATAAGCACCCTGTGCGGTAGGTTCAGCTGGAAAAATATGACTGGCTCAAAGTGACCTGGCCAATTTCATGGCAAAGTGGGGATTCAGACCTGGATCTCTCGGATCTGAACCAGTACATTACTCTGGCTCTTTGAACATAAGGCCAGAGTTAGGCTGAGACCCAGATATTGCCTGTTGCCCCTCCACTCTGCTGCCTTGGAGTGATTCATCTCTACTAACCTGTCTCAATCCTGTAAAATACTCAGTTTTGTTCTCTTATTTTGCATAATTTATTCTGCTTTCCTGTTTTGCATTTTTTGGCTGTTTCCTCTAGGCATAGAAATCACTACATGCCCTCCCTCCCAATCACTGAAAATCGTTTCCTAATTATCACTAGGCATTGTCCACCTATTTCTCAGGCGACATTTTTTTGTTGGTGGTAAAAATGAAACCTGACATTCTCAAGGAGCTGAACACCAGGTCCTGCAGATTTTCTGCATGTGTTTCTGAGAACAATCCATGTCCTCTCACTCCAGCAGCCTAATGTTTGTATTGAGCTACACATAAAAGTTAATAACATCCCATAATCATAATTAGCCTAGCAAGGATCCAAGTACTATATTTCTTAATCAGGCAGATGGATATTGACTCGAACATTTGCGGTATCAGAAACAAATATAATAACGTCAGCACCGCACTTAATTGCCATTTGTTCAGCGGAAGCACATGTACTCTAAAGGCGAAATCCAGATAACAGGCCAGTGTTTATTCTTCTAGGTTGCCAAATCAAACTGATGGACCACATGTACGTACAATGCAGTCAGGAACAGCCCCGCTGCAGATGCTAATTGACTGTGATGGATTATTTCTTCTTGGTGGGTGAAAGATAGTTTGTAACTTAATGTTTTCTGATGCAAAGAAAATTTCTTACTCTCTTGGTGTTTGTTCAAATCAGACACATTTCCATGGAATTAGCCTGAATTAACTCCACATAGAGTTGCTGTGTTAATTTCAGCTGTTGCTTTCTATCTGCTTTTCATCCATTTCACAATTTATACTGGTGTCTGTGCTTTTGATTGGAGAACATGACGCATAGTGAAGCATGCAATATATGACAAGTATTCACATCTGGACTTTTGGGGTATGAAAAATGTGAAAAGTTGCATGTAATGAAAGATAATGCAGTACTCTGAAGCCTGTGATGTGTTGTGTCCTAGTGTACAAAATACACATTTGTGTCATAAATATTTGTGCACAACGAGTTATTAATGGAGCAGTCAAAAATCACTGGAAACTTGAAAATTCCAGGAAAATATCTCTGATAAATCCAGTTGAGTGAGTAGAAATACTGAAAAAATCTTATTCAGGAAAAATGCAAGCCAGCAATAAGTAATGTATTATTTTGTTCATAAAAGGTTTGTGAAGAAATTCAAAGGAAGTCAAATATTAATACATTTTGGAAAATGAAGCAATATTGTGTTGGAGATTTATATCATTGGTTCCAGACAGCATTTTGCCTTACAATGTCTTTTCTGTGTATTTTTGAACCAAAAATAGATCTTCGTTTAAAAACAAAAATCATCACATCATTTCGAAATGTCAACTGAGTATGACAAATTGTTTTAACATTTCTTTCTAGTAAACATGTTTTGTTAAAATTGACATTTTTCTCTGAAGAAATGGTATATTGATGAACTCGCATTTTGCACTGAGGAAACTATCCATGTGAAAGATTTTGACCTGCCATAATATAAGTGGGGAAATGCTGTATAAATTAAATTGAAAAAGAGGGCTTCAGAGCAAATGTTGAACTGGATGAATTGCACAGCAAGATCCCAAAATTAATAAATGAAGATTAAAGGGATTGAATTTTTTCCCTAACTGTTTTTCCCTAACAGTCTGCAAAATCCACAGATGGAATTTTGTTTTCAGTTTTGTTTTCCTGACTACATATATTGAATTTTAGTGGGAATTCACTATCCTATTTAAACTTTGACTGATTCCTTTGGGGCTGCCATTCTTCAGTAAGAGACATTGTTTAAATTAAATGTGAACATTAAAAACATACTAGAAGTATGCACTGGGTTGCATCCAGCCAGCTTTCTGATTATGAAACAGAGAAAAAGGTTCTCCTTTAACCAAGAAAAAGACTTTTTGGGGGACTGTGGGACCTATATATTCACAACTGTCTCTGATGGAGAGGGGCTATAGCAAGAAGGTAAGGTAAGATTAAGCGAGAAACCTGGCTGTATCAAACCCATTGTTTCTCATGGACATTTTTAGCAGCATTAAGAAGGGAGAGGCTATGTGGGCTGCCAGGTAAGGAAAAGGGGAAATTTTGGGGTGGGGAGTGAGATGCCTCCTCGGATCTTTGTGGGTTCCCTGCTTGTAATGTTATAGATCTCTATTATGTCTCTTCTTAGCCATCTTATTCTAGCCTGAAAAGCCCAGCTTTTCCTGATAGGGAAAGTGCTCCATCCCACTAATGAACTTGGTTGTCCTCTTTTGTATTTTTTCCCTTTTAAGATATGGTGACTAGACGTGGGCACGAACAGCATTATGAACGAAAAAACCACCGAACAGGCCGCTTGGCTGCTTGCGAACGGGCTGTTCATGATGCGCCATTCCAGCCAAACAGATGGTCGGCGCAAGCCTTGTTCGTTGCGCTCAGCCGCCGTTCGGGAAGCTAGACACTCAGGCGCCTTCAATCAATTGCCTCGGCAACAGAGGGGGGGAGTGCCTGAACTCTGTCTGTACTTCCTCTGTCGCCCCAGACACCCCAATCAAAGCACAACTTAGCTTGATGGGCAGGTCTTCCTTCCAAGTGTGGAGCTGCAAATCGGTTACAGTTGGTAACGTGGGAACAGACACGAGGGGGGAGGGAGGGAGGAGGGGGGTGTTCTGTGGCCATGGGAACTTCAATCTCATCCCCGCAAACCCTGTTAGGCAGTTCTGACTGCCAACCACAGGCCTCCTGCGTTTCTCAATGAGTCCTCAGCTTATAAAAGGGCACTGCGCTCCCAGTTCTGGTTTCACTTTCAGCAAGCAGTAGAGTGGGACAGAGCTGTTAATAGTGTTTGTGGAGAGAGAGAGGGAGAATGCACTGGAGCTGGGTGTTTTCTGTGTGTGGTGGGTGGGATAGGGAGCTATCCCCTCTGGTTCCAGGGCTGCTGCCAGGCCCTGGAGCCAAGCTCAGTGGGCACCTCGGCTGAGGGATTGCCCTGATTATTAGTGCCTGATCAGGTCAGGTCTCTGGGAGTGTTGGGCTAGGGCTCTACCCCCTCCCTCTGGTTCCAGGGCTGCTGCCAGGCCCTGGGGCCAAGCTCAGTGAGCACCTCAGCTGACGGCTCACATTATTATTAGTGCCTGATCTGGTCAGGTCTCTGGGAGTGCTGGGCTAGGGCTCTACCCCCTCCCTCTGGTTCCAGGGCTGCTGCCTAGCCCTGAGGCCAAGCTCACTGGGCACCTTGGCTAAGGACTCACCATGTTCTCTCCTTTTCTGTCCTTCTTAATTTACCTTCTTACACTGACCCATGTTGAACCTCATCTATCACATGGTTGCCCACTCACCCAATTTAGAAAGAGCCTCCTGTAGCTCTTCACAATCAGCCTTGCTTTTCACTGTCCTGGATAACTTGGTATTGTCTGCAAACTTGGCTACTACACTGCTCACCCCTCAATTCCAAATCATTTATGAACAAATTAAATTGCACCGGTCCAAATACTAATTCTTCTAGGATCCTACTGACAAGGCGATCTATCCCTCCCATGGGGGAAGCATCACTTTAGAAAGAGACACGTGGAACCCAGGACTCTCTTTGTTCCAAAGCAACATATTAACCACTAAACCACAGGGCTGTATTGAGATGATTATTCTTTCTTTTAACCTATCTTTGACAGTTAATCAGTCCTCTGATAAAAGAGATCAGAAATTTATTCAGAGTGTCAAGTGAAAACCTTGTATCCCAGCCAAAGATCACTCAGTGTTATCTTTTAAGATTTTTATTTCAAATCAGTCTAATCTCTCTTGAAATTATTAAATGTAAAAGAATCTCAATACAAAAACTACTAGTATATGTCAATGAAATTAGAAATAGAAAAGCATACATGTCATCTCTTATCCTATCTATATTAAGTTTAAAAAATGAAATGCAATTTCTAATACTCTTACCATTGAGCTGTCAGAAATACAAGATAGTCCCACACAACCCAGGTTGAAGAGACTCAGGGGTTTTTAGGATGTCACATGATATTTATCTGGTTGTAGTGAACCACATATGGCTTTATTTAAATCATCTAATTCATTTTCTCTGAAAGCATGATGTAGACACCTCTGAGCACTGATCGACACATTTCCAAAAACAACTGTTTCAAGCTACGTTCTGCCCACTGTAAGAATTAGTCTGGGCATGCAGCCATTTTCTTCATAATCTATCTGTTTCTCAAGGATGAGAGAGTGAGAGCAATGCTGAAACATCAAGAAATATATGGTTATAGAAATTCTCAGGCTTGCTGTTTAATAATCTATACCATTAACAGTCAGAGTCTGTGACACCGCTGCTCATTTCTCTCCACTGAGAGAACGGTCCATTTATTTCTGCTCTCTGCTTCCTGCCATTTAACCAATTTTTAATCCAGAAGAGGACCATCTTATCTCAAAAGCCTTTTGGAAATCCAAGTACATGATGTCTACTGGATCGCCCTTATTCACATACTTGTTAACCTGCTCAAATAAGTCTGAGAGTTTCATAAGGCAGAATTTCCCTTTGTAGAAGCTATGCCAATTTTCCTCAGTGTACTTTGTTCCTTGATTTGCTCAATAGTTCTCTCTTTAATAACAGTTTCTACTAATTTACTGAGAACGGATGTTAGGATAACTAGCCGGAATTTCATGGCTCCCTTCTGGACAACTTTGAAAAATTGGGGTGACGTGTGACTTTCTAGTCATCTAGCCTGGAGGCTGATTTTAGCAACAAGTTACATATATTTGTCAGTCGATTAACAAGTTCACTTTTGAAGTTGAAATTAAGAACCCTTCGGTATATGCCATCTGGACCTTCAGGCTTATTAGTTTTCAATTTGCCTAGCCGTCCCAGAACATCATCTTTCATCACCTCAGTCTGGCTCAGTTCTTCAGACACCCTTCCTGGAAACAACAGCTCCAGCGTGGGTATGCACCCCACATTTTCCACAGTGAAAACAAATGTAAAGAATTCATTCAGTTTCTCTGCTATCTCCCCATCTTCCTTAAGCAATCCTTTTATTTCTTTACCATCCACAGGCCCAACTGAGAAGCCCATCCAAAGGAGAATGATGTAAGGTACTTTGGGTCCCCAGGATATAAATGAAGCAGGCAAGTAAATGGTTCAGTGTTACAGCTGCTTGAATAGGCTTTTCTAGCTGAGATGGATAAACCCCTGGCCTATGTCAAAATGGGCTTGTGTAAAATAGGTGGCATCTTTGGTCTGATATGCCAAGGTGTACTTACTACCTGGAAGAATGTGCCCTGCATTCTCTGGCAATGCTGTGGGGAGGGGGGGGAGTAGGAGTTGGGAGCATACTTCCTATTGATTTTGTGTTAGGAAGTAATTAATCGTTGCACAAAGCATAGATCCAAGTTGAAAGGCTAGCTTTTAACATCAGAAACTGCTGTCTCAGAGATGTTATGCATGGTACATGTCACAATGTGATGGGTGGTACATAGCATGCTTTAGGCTATCAAGTCAGTGCCCAAACCCCTATAACAGCATTGGTGACATGAAAAGGCAATGCAGAGAGCAGAGGAGAAGCATGGTCAAGGATGGTAAAGAAATTGCATGCATCATAAAGCAACGCTTTACAGTGGTCCAGAGAGGAACCCAGTAGTCATTGATCTGATCTACCAGGCATGACTCAGGCCAAGTCCTTAACTAGGCACTTTCAAAGCCAGTCTGGATGATGATAAGTGCACTTATATACTGCCCCACTCGGAGCAGTGAACAAGTTAGTGTTATTATTATCCCCACAATACAGCTGGGGAGCTGAGGCTGAAAGGAGCACCTTACCTAAGGCCACCTACTGAGCTCATGGCAGTAGTGGGATTCAAACCAATAGAGAGCTGATTTGCAGCCAAACCACTTAACCACTGTGCTACAGCAGCTCTGTCTGTGATCACACAGGAAAGAGTGCGAGGCGGAGAAACAGGCTGGTTGCAGGTGGAGACGGAGGGAGGTGAGGCAGAAGGACAAAGATGAAGCTTGACTGCTTCTTGAGACTGACCTGGAAGCACTTGTAACTTGGTCAGACTAGAAGGAGCTGGACGTGAGCTGAGTTTTCATGGGTGAACATTAGATGGGGCTGGTGTGGATTTCCAGCTTTGCCATTGAAGGGGAAAGAAATGGAGGGGTTTCTTCTTGTATCCTTTTGCTCCCCAAAGCTGCCCGTGCCAGTGGATGAACTTGGACATTTGGCCATTGGAGAATCTGCCGTGTTCCCATTGCTGGGCTCCTTCTTGCCAAAAGGGAAGTCCTCTAAACCTAGATTGAGATTGCCCCCACTTCATGCTGAAAGTCCCCCTGATTCAGCAAGGTGATTAGTGAATAGGCAAACGCTAGGAAGTTGGAGTTATTAAACAGTTCTCTTTTGTTGCACCAACTTTTGATGTTTCCAATTGGAAGCTTCCATCAGTTTCATTCCCTCTCCTGTCTCTCTTCCCCTCCCTCTGACCTCACTTTCTTAAACAATGTCTCCCAGACTACAGGGGAAATTAATGAAGCCAATCAAAATTAATGGCATTGTAAGCAGTCAGCCCGGCCTCCACCATTTTAACAGCAGTTTTTATATGGCTGCTTATGATATTAACAGTGTACAGGCCTCTGGAGTAGGGGTGTGCAAGCCAAAAAATTTCGGCTAAAGCCGAAAGCCGAAAGAAGAATCTCTTTCGAATAAGTCGAAAGCCGAAACGGCCAGCCGTTTCGGCTTTCGGCTTTCGGCTTTGTTTCGGCTTTCTTTCGGCTTTCGGCTTTCGGCTTTTTCAATGGGAAAATGCCTCCGTCTTCCCGGACGACTGGGGGAGGCATTTTCCCACCGAATCAGCCCAAAATTGGTGGGCACCTTCATCTAACCCCTCTCTAAAAACCCCCCAAGTTTCAGACCATTTGGACTTTGGGGGGCCATGTTATGCCCCCCCAAAGCAGGTCCCCCTATCCTCCCATAAGAAAGCGAAGGAGCAGCATATTGTTAGCATGCTGCTGCTCATCTTCTTCATTATTTCCTATGGGGAAAAATGAAGAAGCAGGCTTCCTTTGCCAGGGGTGGCATTTTGCATGCAAAATGCCCCCTTACCCTCAGGGGCCCTTCTCCCACCCTTCCTCCCACCCCCCACCAAGGCTCAGCCTGCTCCCACTTGGGGGGGGCATTTCATGGCCTCCCCAAGTAGGTGCTCTGCTCTCATCTCTACCACTGACAGCTGGGGAGGCTTGTCTTGCCAGGGGTGGCATTTTGCATGCAAAATGCCCCCCAGCCCTCAGAGGCCCTTCTCCCACCCCTCCTCCCACCCCCCACCAAGGCTCAGCCTGCTCCCATTCGGGGGGGGGCATTTCATGGCCTCCCCAAGTAGGTGCTCTAATCTCTACCACTGACAGCTGGGGGAGGCTTGTCTTGCCAGGGGTGGCATTTTGCATGCACTCACTTAACATCAGAGAATCACCCCAAAATATTGCTGTCAAAAGCACTTTATTTCCTTAACTGCTTTAGGTTACACAGTAGGAAGGCACAACAGGGCATGAAAGCAGTGTACTACATAAAAATAACACAACTCACTTCACATCAGAGAATCACACAAACACAACTGCTGTCAAAAACGGTGAAGTGGGTTGTATTATTTTGTGTAGTACACTTCTATCATGCCCTTTGGTGCGCCCCCCTGCTGTGTATCCTAAAGCTGTTCAAGAAATAAAGTGTTTTTGACAGGAATTGTGCTTTTGTGATTCTCTGATGTTAAGTGAGTTGTGTTATTTTTGTGTAAGATACTGCTGCCATGCCCTTTGGTGTGCCCCCCTGCTGTGTAACCTAAAGCTGTTCAAGAAATAAAGTGTTTTTGACAGGAATTGTGCTTTTGTGATTCTCTGATGTTAAGTGAGTTGTGTTATTTTTGTGTAAGATACTGCTGCCATGCCCTTTGGTGTGCCCCCCCGCTGTGTAACCTAAAGCTCTTCAAGAAATAAAGTGTTTTTGACAGGAATCGTGTTTTGTGATTCTCTGATGTTAAGTGAGTTGTGTTAATTTTTCTGTGTGGGGGACTGCTGGTGTAATGTGTCATAATGCTTTGCCTACTTGTACTTTGAAAGGGAGAAAATAATTTTTAAAAAACTTTATTTTGTGTTGTTCGTGTTTTATTCTTTGTTGTGCAGTTGGTTCCCATCATAGGGAACAATGGGGCTGGCTGGCCAGCCATCTCTGTAGGTGGTGGGGGAATTTGAGGGAGGGTGTCTGTGGTTCAGGTGCTCTTTCACAGGGACCAGCTGGCACTCAGAAGTGTGCCCACCATTGTGGCACCCCTGGGCTGTGCAGAATTGCCCAGGGAAAGAGAGTTTAGAAGTTCCCAGCATAGGGAACAAAGGGAGAGGGCTGGCCTTTGCCAGCCTGTTCCTGGGGTTATGGGTGTGGGGCAGGTGGGGGTGGATTTGGGTCTGTGAGGGGCTAATGTGGGGATTTGGGTCTGTGTGTGGCAGCTGGGGGGGGAATTGGGTTTGTGTGGGGCTGTAAGGGGTGGACTTTAGGGGCTGAGAGGACCTACTTGGGGAGGCCATGAAATGGCCCCCCCAAGTGGGAGCAGTCTGAGCCTTGGTGGGGGGTGGGAGGAGGGGTGGGAGAAGGGCCCCTGAGGGCTGGGGGGCATTTTGCATGCAAAATGCCACCCCTGGCAAGACAAGCCTCCCCCAGCTGTCAGTGGTAGAGAAAAGAGCACCTACTTGGGGAGGCCATGAAATGCCCCCCCCAAGTGGGAGCAGTCTGAGCCTTGGTGGGGGGTGGGAGGAAGGGTGGGAGAAGGGCCCCAGAGGGTTGGGAGGCATTTTGCATGCAAAATGCCACCCCTGGCAAGACAAGCCTCCCCCAGCTGTCAGTGGTAGAGAAAAGAGCACCTACTTGGGGAGGCCATGAAATGGCCCCCCCAAGTGGGAGCAGTCTGAGCCTTGGTGGGGGGTGGGAGGAAGGGTGGGAGAAAGGCCCCAGAGGGTTGGGGGGCATTTTGCATGCAAAATGCCACCCCTGGCAAGACAAGCCTCCCCCAGCTGTCAGTAGTAGAGATTAGAGCACCTACTTGGGGAGGCCATGAAATGGCCCCCCCGAGTGGGAGCAGGCTGAGCCTTGGTGGGGGGTGGGAGGAGGGGTGGGAGAAGGGCCCCTGAGGGTAAGGGGGCATTTTGCATGCAAAATGCCACCCCTGGCAAAGGAAGCCTGCTTCTTCGTTTTTCCCCATAGGAAATAATGAAGAAGATGAGCAGCAGCATGCTAACAATATGCTGCTCCTTCGCTTTCTTATGGGAGGATAGGGGGACCTGCTTTGGGGGGCCATAACATGGCCCCCCAAAGTCCAATCGGTATGAAACTTGGGGGGCTTTTAGAGAGGGGTTAGAGGAAGGTCCCCACCAATTTTGGGCTGATTCGGTGGGAAAATGCCTCCCCCAGACGTCCTGGAAGACGGAGGCATTTTCCCATTGAAAAGCTGAAAGAAAGCCGAAAGAAGCCGAAACGTTTCGGCTTTTTTTCTTTCGGCTAGCCGAAACGTTTCGGCTTTCTCCTAAACGTTTCGGCTAACCCAAAAGAAGCCGAAACACTTTTGTTTCGGCTTTCTTTCGGCATTCAGAAAGCCGAAACGCACATCCCTACTCTGGAGTTTAAAATGGCTACTGTATTGCCACCAGAGAGCCTCTAACAGTTGCTACGTCCCGCCTGGGAGAATATGGCATGCATGGAATGCCACATTGGAATGCGGAGTGATTGAGAAGTGATTGGCTTTACTATCCATCCCAGCCCCCAAGGAGAAAAGTGCAACAAAGGTCTCGCAGAGTCATCCCCACTTAGCACATTCCTTTCCCTCCTTCCGTGATGAGATCTCCTGTCCATGACTGAAGAGCTAATCAAATGACATTCATAAGTATATACAGTCGTTCCTGGAACAGTGTATTCCCCACCTAAATTCATTAACTTAGCTCCGGTGGACTTCTTCAGCAAACTATCCTTTTTGTGAAGCTCTAGAACTAGTTTTACATTTGTATTCACATGCCCCGGCAGCTACCACTCAAGACAATCATATCTTTTGTTAAACCCAGGAACTGTCCGTGGTAGTCTTTGTTCTGACTGCTAGATGGGTTCTCCCACCTCAGGGCACATTTTACCTATAAAGGTAGGCCCTGGCCTCATTCAAATTGTGCAAGCTTTCTGGCTTCTCCCTTAGGGTCACTTCCCTAAGCCTCTTGCTCTCTTGGCTGAGGATGCTGGTGTTCGAAGCTACTCTCTTCCTCCATGGACTGGACTATGCTCCAGGATAGGTGGATGTACTTACTCCCTCTCTCTCTATTCCCAATCTCTGGCTTAGTTTCTTAGGACTCTGCATGTGCGTAATTATTTCCCCCCAAGTAACTTTGTGTGTATGTGCATGAAGCCTTGTTCTTAATAAAAGTATTGTTTGACTTCAAGAACCGGCCTCGTTTGCTACTTTGGGAAGGGACCTGGTAGAAATTGGTGAAGATTTCCCACTTGTTACCCCTCTCGTATAACCATTCTCCTTGCTTGCTAATTCCCCCCACAAATTATTTCTTCCCAGGAGACCACTTCCAGTAACAGCATATGTTCATTCATTTATGTTCCCATTCATTTTGATCTTACAATTGAATGGGGCATCCCGCTGCCTAGAAGGAAGGCCAGCACAAGGAAGAGGTGAAGCTGAAAAGACCTGGCATCTGCAGCCAAGTTTCACCTAAAATGACGTTTTCAGCTAGAAGTAGAAGTATTTGCTTCCGAAAAACATCCAAGAAATATGGTGCTTTTTGTAGCATTGGTAAAACCAGGGCTTTTTTTCACCTGAAACATGGTGGAACGGAATTCTGGAACCTCTTGAAAATGGTCACATGGCTGGTGGACCCCTCCAGACAGAGGGGAGTTTAGATTGTCCTCCACGCCACTGAGCGGTGTGGAGGGCAATCTAAATTCCCCTCTGTCTGGAGATCAGGGAGCGGGGCCACCAGCCATATGACCATTTTCTCCCAAGGGCAACCCACTGAGTTCAACCACCTGTTTTCCCAGAAAAAAAGCCCTGAGTAAAACTAACAAAATTTACTAGTCTTACCAGTGTGGGTCAGGTCTTTAGTGTCCCTCATTTTGCATGACAAAGCAGTCAAAAGGAAGTTCATATAGCAGCTTTTGGTAATGAGGCAAAACAGAAAGACGGAGGATTCGCTCTCACCTTTTCTTTGAGGTCAGGACATGGCTATGTAGAACCCTGCACAACAGGAAGGGAATGGCTTCATTGCATTGCCTGAATATATTAATTGCAACATTTAGAAATGCCAGGATGCTGGGGTTTCCTTACAAGTCAGATGATCACCTCTTTTAATTGCCTTATAAAGATTTGACATTCAGCCAGGAGCTCGTTTGCGTGGGAGGCCCACGACATCAGAGAATCCATTTCATCATTAAGAACCTGATGACAGTTCTGTTGTGGGCAGCTGGCATCTGTGGCTTTAATTGGCAGGCCCTCCATTGTGCAGGCAGCTGCTGACAGGCTAACTGTGAAGCTACCATTCTCCTGCATGGTTCCTTTCCTTTCAATGGGCCTTGCACTGGAGAACTTCTTGGTGGACGGAGCCCTTTGGCTCTACCTTCTGCTTTGAGGCATTCTTTCCTGCTCTGGGCTTTTCATTCCTATCCAAAAAATCTTCGGGCTGGATAACAGGCTTCACACTCTTATGTGCTGGAGCCCTGTGCAACAGGGGAATGGGAAGTACAGGCTTGTTGAGAGTGAGGAAGCTAGGGTACTACACATGAACACATGAGGCAGTCTTATACTGAGTCAGACCATTGGTCTGTCGGGGTTAGCCCTGTTTACTCTGATTGGCAGTGCTAGGATTTCGGGCAGAGGGATTTCCCATCACCTACTGCCCAGTCTTTTTAATTAGAGATGCTGTTAGCAGTCAGATCCCCTCCTCATGCTAAAAGGGCAATTTATGGATATGTAATATCGTAAACCCCTTGCAAAGTCCTAGACACTGCCTGATCCCAGGCAGAGAGGATGTCATCTGGCCTGGAGACTAGAAAGTTACCAAGCCATGAGTCATAGGGGGAATGACTGACTGACAGCCCTTGATGCCCTGGAGAGCAGCAGAGGTAATGAGGCTTCCTAAGAAAACTCCCTGTCTAATCTCATCAATGCCTTCCTCTACCTCCCCTCTCCTACTTACCTAATCAAGGCTGTGCAGCACATTTGATAGCCTCCCTGTTTGGTATTTACCAGGTCATCAAGCAATATTATTACCTATAGTCCATTCCAGATAGTCATATCAAACCTTTCCCAAGTTATTGTCCTACCTCTGGACAAGCCATTAAACCATTGTTTTGGAGCAAAGTTGTCAGTTTTGCCCCATGGTACATTTTGCCCTATAACTGGGCGGCTCAGCAATGTGCTCAGTATGTGTGTGCCTTGATACCCATCCACGCGCCCCCAATCTGTTTGGCCTTCTCTCTGTGAAATACTTGTTGTTTTGGTGCTCCTCCATGGACCTCCTCTTCTCTCTGAAACTGGTAATTATTGCCTTTCCCCTGAAACTGCTTTCCCATTTCCTCACTGTCTTCTTAGTTAGCTCTGTGTGTACACTGTGTGTGTTTTCTGTATGCTTGCCTTTTATTTCTCTTTTAATAAAAAACTCTTCCTGTTGAACACCTGCCTGTTTTATTTGAGAGTTCTCTAAGGGAATAATCCTCATAGACATAGGTGGAGAATCCCAGTTACCCTCTCTCACTTGTCTCCTTTAATGCTAATTCCCCCAACGAATTAAAGAGACCTCCTATTTGGGTAACAATGCTGGGGACTGAACCTGGAATTTTATGCAAGCAGATGCTCTACGCTGAGTCACAGCCTCTCCCTTGAGCTACTACCTCCAAGTTGCTCCCTGAGAAATGTTCCTCTTTTGAAAGAGCAACCCTCTCCACACTCCTCAGTGGACACACTCCATGGCTCATGGAAAGCCACATTCAGAACTACCATCAACCAAGACTATAGCATACGGCCTCTACAGGGGAAGGATGGGCAATGTGCCTGTTTTTTCTCTGCAAAGCTCACGTATTCGGATCAAGCCAGCAACTACAAGAACCTGATCTGTCTCATGCTGGGGAGAGAGGAAGAAAGCCTCTGAGCTTTCATCCCAGCAACTAGGCAGAGGTGGAAGTAAAGGGCACTCAGGCTTTCCACTTAAGAAACCTAGATGTGTAGGGCCATGAGGCTGCAGAGAAGGGTAGGGGTTCATTGGAGAGGATCATCCTTTTAATTCCATTCCTGGCACCATTCTTATAGCACACCTGTATTTCTGTCCCTTCAAGTGACAGCTGTTTTAAGGTAGGGGCGCTGGCCAGCCACAGACCCTGCTGGGCAGTGGCCTTGCTCACTTTCCTGGAATGCTGGATGGCCGTCATATTGGGTAAGGGTACTCAGAAGAGCCACAGATTACATGATGAAGAACCACATGTGGCTCCTGAGCCACTGAGTGAGTGTTGCTGCCCCGTGCCCTATGCCAAGAGAACTTTCTATCCATTTACATCGACGAGCTTAGATTGTAGAGGTAGGCCAGAATCTGCACCTCAAGTGACATGTGCCTGCATTTTTTCTTAATGTTCATTTGTTTTTAACCACAAAGGAGCTGCAGAAGTTGCAATTCTGAGCAGCAGAAAGAGAAGAAATACAACTGAGGAGGCAAGATATGTTTTCACCTGCAATTGTAAATGCAGTTGGGCTAGGGTGGGTGGGTGCTCATGTAAAAAACAAAAAAAGACAGCCAAAGGTAAAATGGAGGTGCCCTCGATCTGCCTCTGTAACATAGAGTTTTAAAAATATCAGAGAGAAAATTAGAGATATGCATTTGGATATTAACAAATAAAACCCCAAACCAAGTGAGATCTGTCTCTCTCTTTTGACATCTTTACTGTTCTTCAAATTAAGGAATTCAGGCTCTCCCTCCTGCAATTTCAGAGTCTGAAAAAAAAGGCTTGTGAGACTGAGTGCTGGAAGCAGCAGTGCTGGCTATATTCTGTGTGGCTCATTCACCTGGAAGAGCCAGAACACCCAAACCCTCTCCGATTTCTGTGCAGAGGAGAAAGGAGGCACTACCAGTGGGTGGCACTCCAGGGCTTGGACCTGCCAGGAGTTCCTGGGTTGTCACAAGGGACAGAAGTCAACCAAAGTGGCCCATGTGGAGTAGGCAGCACTATAGAGCTTGCTCCACTATGACAGTTTAAACATCCCAGCTAGAGTACTTGCCACCCTCCAGGAAGGACCAGGAGATCTCCAGGAATTACAACTGATCTTCAGACAACTGGGAGAAAATAGCTGCTTTGGGACATTGACTTTACGGCATTATACCATACCATGCTGAAGTCCTTCTGTCCCCAAATCCTCTTCAGGGTCCACCCTCAAATCACCAGGAATTTCCTGACCCAGAGATGGCAACCCTAGCCCACTCCTGTTTGGCTCTTTGTTGGTTCCACCAAAGAAAAGCTTGCCTTTGCTGTGCTCTGGAGCTGGCCCTGAGAAATCTCTGAACATTGCATTGATGAAAGGAAAGGAGGACTACAAATCTCTTTAAAAGACAAGGTTAGTTGTCTGCTTCTTGACTCATCTCTCTCTTTATGTCATGTTAAGACACCCGCACGGCAGCGAGGTGCAGGCGAAACCTCATCTGAGCCTTCCTAGAGCAGCTTAAAAGGATGGAGAACACATGTTTGAGTTGCTAATTAAAAGTCTGCACCAAGGGCTGTGGTAGAAATTGTGATCGTTCTCATGTTCCTAGGAATGAAAACCAAAGGCGTCTCATCCTCTGATGGCCGGGTTTTTTTTTTTTACAGACAAGTTTCTCTCTGCAGATTGCTGGAGAGGGGTTTGTTTAGCTGCGATTGTAGGATTATCTGGGGAATACTCGGTACAGATGATTTCCTAGTAGAGCAATGAAAGGGGAGTATAAAAAAGAAAAAACAAAACAAAAACCAGACATCCAGTTTGTAAAGACAGCAACAAAACCAGAACAGTTCTGACATGTAAGAAGGGTTGTCAACTGTCTGGGAAATGCAGCCTGGCCTGCTCTTGTGCCTTTCTCAGAAGTTTAATCTTCAGGAGTCAGCAGATGAAGCTGTCTTGGCATGCATATTGGCATATTGATGCAGCTAGCAACCCAAAGTTATCAGAGGATGCCTTCTTAATCTGGGTACTTGTTAGGGTTCCCAGGTGCCCGTTGGTGGTGGACAAACTCCCGGGGGGCTGCATCCTTGCTCGCTGATCCACCAGCAATCGGCAGGAGGTGACAACAAGCCCCTGGAGGTTTCCCACCGTTGGCAGGCATCCCTGGAACACGCACAGTGTGTGCATTCTCAGGGAGCATTATGACATCACTCCCCGAAGCCCCAAATGAGCCAAATCAGACCCGCACAAAGTGCGGGAGCACCTCTATGGCAGGCGCAATGACATCACTTCCAGAAGTGATTCATCGCACAGGAGCCAGCGAGTGCATGGAAGAAGAGCATGCCTAGTACCCATCGGCCTCTCATAAACTGGCCTTATGCCCATCAGCTGACTTTTTCTAGAAGCAGCAGCAGCATGGCTTCCATCATATCAAGGAGAGGTAACTTTAGATGTGCATATTTATTTATATTTGCATACCCTGATATTTGCAGGGTATCATTTATACTCTGCCTTTCTGCCTAAAGCAGCTTACATCATTCTCCTCTTGTCTCTTTATCCTCTGTAAGTTAAGCTGAGTGTGTGTGACTGGCCCAAGTTCATCCAACAAGCTACCAGGACAGTGGGGCATTTGAAAATGGAGTCTCTCAGGTCCTAGAACCAGGAGCGGCGCCAGGGTTTTCGGCATCATCACGGGCGCACAAGCGCACAAGCCGGCCTGATTGCTGTGGCAGGCAGCTGGGACAGCGTGCAGGTGGCCTCCCAGCTCTCCCGCTCAGTTGCCCTGTGCCGCCCAGACACCTGCCTGTGGCTGCTGCGCCCAGCCAGGGGCATGTGTTGGTGGCGGTGGCAGCGTGGGGCGGGAGGGCTGGGAGGCTGCAGCTCCATGGCATGCGCTCCCACCCCCAGTGCCTCCTCTGGCACCCCCTCCGGCACCCCGCGCCCTGAGGCAACAGCCTACCTGGTCTCAATGGGTGCACCGCCCTGCCTAGAACCTTTGTGTCTCTGTCCTACAGAACTTTATCATGAGCTTCTTAGACATGCAGAGCAGATCACTCCTAAGTTATGATGTCCAGAAGGATTCTACCCCACCCAGCAGTTCATTGGCTTCTCCACACCTGTCAGGGCTGCAGAAGTTCGTAGGTCAGGCTTGGCCTTTACCCAGGAAAAGTCAACTGTGACTAAGTTGGATCGACTTGATGCTTGAACTGAGGAGGACTTGCTCCTTGCTTGGCCAACTCAACCACTGGACTGCTTTAATCCTGGAGACCTGGGCCTGATGCCACTCTGCCTGGAGTGTTAAAGGAGGTGGTGGTGTGGCTTCTCCTGAAAAAAACATCTTTGGACGCCACCAACCCGTCCAGTTACTGCCCAGTGTCAAACCTCCCATTCCTGGGCAAGGTGATTGAGCGGGCGGTGGCAGTACAACTGCAGGAATTCCTGAATGATGCTGTAGTCCTGGACCCATTCCAGTCTGGCTTCCATCCTGGCAATGGGATGGAGACGGCCTTGGTTGCCCTCACAGATGACCTTCACAGGCATCTGGATCGAGGCGGGTCAGTGCTGCTTGTGTTACTTGATCTCACAGCAGCGTTTGACATGGTCGACTATGACTTGTTGGCCAGCCGCCTTGCCGACGTGGAGATTAGGGGGACAGCCTTACAATGGCTGGTCTCCTTTCTCCAGGGTCGGGGACCGAGGGTGGCGCTCGGGGGAGATCTATCACCCCGTCACCCTTTGGTGTGCGGGGTTCCCCAAGGGGCGATACTCTCCCCGATGTTATTTAACTTCTATATGCGCCCCCTCACCCAGTTGGTGCGGAGGTTTGGGCTGGGTTATCATCAATATGCGGATGACACCCAGCTTTTTCTGTTGATGGATGGACGGATGGCCAGACGCGGCCCCGGACAATCTGGCCAGAGCTCTGGAGGCTGTGACAGCATGGTTGAAACAAAGCAGGCTGAAACTGAACCCGGTGAAGACTTTGCCAGTGGTGAAGAGTCTGGACGTGCTCCTGGATGCCTCCCTGTCGATGGATGCCCAGGTCACGGCAGTTGCCAAGTCTGCATTTTTCCATCTCCATCAAATCAGGCAACTTGCCCCTTACCTGACTCCCCAGGACCTGGCTACAGTGACCCATGCAACGGTCACCTCCAGGCTAGATTACTGTAAGTCACTCTATGCTGGGCTACCCCTGGGCCTGATCCGGAAACTACAACTGGTCCAGAATGTGGTGGCATGGGTCCTGACTGGTATATCCTACCAGTCACATATCACATCTGTCCTGTGCCAGCTGCGCTGGCTTCCGGTTGAATTCCGAATCAGGTTCAAGGTGTTGGTTCTTACCTTTAAAGCCCTGAGCGGGTTGGGACTGGCATATCTTTGGGACCGCCTCTCCCTGTATGTTCCCCAGAGACCACTTTGATCAGTGGATAAATGTTTACTGGTGGTCCCCGGCCCTAAGGAAGCCCGTCTCGCTTCAACCAGGGCCAGGGCCTTTTCAGTCCTGGCCCCAGCCTGGTGGAAAGCTCTGTCAATGGAGACCCGGGCCCAGTGGGACATGTTATCGTTCCTCCGGGCCTGTAAGACAGAGCTGTTCCACCAGGCATTTGGTGGTTGAAGGAGGCGGTGCCATGTTGGCCTCCTGCTTTTGGGGTGTGGGGGTTCTCCCTACCATTGCACTTTAATGTACTTGGTTAATTTATTTTATTATTCCTTATTGTATGTTGATTTTAGAATTATTGTTTTCTTGTTTTTATTGATTTTAACTGTTGCTCACTGCCCAGAGCCCCTTGAGGATGGGCAGTTTATATAAATCGAAATAATAATAATAATAATAACAACAACAACAATCTGTGCTGCCTTTGTCCTGTATCCTGGCCTTGAGTTGGCTGGAGGATGGCTACGTTTAGGGTATTAGAAGATCAGCTAAGCAGTAGTTTCTAATGAAAAAAGCATTGGGAATCTTCCCTCGAGGTCATTTGTTTCATGGTGAAAGAGAAAAATGAATAAAAGATAAGGGGAAAAACATATTTATATGTAAACTTGATTTTGGTCTTTTAAAAAAATCCAGTTTGTGTGCTCATTCTTCTGTCCCAAACCCATGAAGGACATGAAGCCATGCAAAATGTCAGTAGGTTCTCCGATTCCCGTTTTTGCTGGCAAGCCTCCTCCACTGTCTTTTGGAGAGTTTGCAATGATTCATCCTTCTGTAGCACCCTCCGTGAGGCCAGGAGGGCTCGTGTCCCTCGGGAGTTAGTCACACAGAGCTCTTGGAAATCTGCATGCGGCAAAGCAAGCCCTCCTTTTCCTGCACCTATAAAAATAGATTTTCATGCCAAGACATTTTACAGGCAGAAGGAGACAAAATGAGTGCACGGGGAACGTGTCAAGGATTCAAAATGTCAGCTGGAAGTACAGTGAAGCCCCACGAGGGAGACGACGATCCTTAGGAAGGAGGGTGGGCCTTCCAATCAAGCACAAACTTTTGACATCCAAAGGCTACTCAGACAATTCCTGCCATTTATGATGGGAAGGCTGCCCCTCCTCCATACCGTATGCAGTGGAACTGGAATCTGCTAAGATGAATCATTCTATCCCCCTGCCTCTTCATGGAATATAAACTGTATGATTTCTGAACTGGCAATGGCAGCGAGGAAGTTTAGGCTCCATTGCACTCCTGTTGACATTATTAACACGTAATGGTGTCCAAGTGTCTTTCCCAACGGTTCTTCCATCCCCTCTGACTTCTGACGGGCCCTCCTATTACCTTGTGCCTATTTCCTAAAACCTAACCGGTAGGCATATTGTGATGAGGAGGCCTCTGTTAGTCCTGACAATGCTACTGTGTTGTGCTCTTACTGAAGACTTAGGTGCCCTGGGAAACGACATTGTCCATGAGCCCTAGCACCTTGGATGCTACTACAACAGTATTATAAGTGTAATGGCGCCAGCTGTCCAAATGCTCTCCCCACCCCAGCCAGAGAGCAGGCGAACAGTTTCACCCTAGTCCTGACTTGAACATTGACCACACTCACATGGGCTTATCAAAGTGATGTAAAGAGTCTGGAAAAGCTTTACCTCAAGCAGATTGGGGAGCTTCCCAGAGTTTGACCAGACAAGCTTAGGTTTTGCACAGCTCCCTTGCTTCTAAGGCTGGGAGATGGGCGCCCTGTGTGCTAAGTAACTAGATTGGCACATCAGCTGCATCCAATATTAGGGCAGAGTTCTCTGACTGATATCAGTTTTAAAAACATTTTTATTCTGGCACCCCTCCGATGCCAGTGGGTCAGCAAAACTGTCCTGACTCTTTAAATTGGAAGATACTTTCCCCTTCCTATGTGTTGATCTTGGGACTGTGGATATTAGATTTTTCACTTACCATTAGAATGCTCTTATCTCTCTGCAGAGCTGCTCACTGCTGGATAGTTGGTTTAATGTCACATCAGACGGCATATCTAGGTATGTTTCCCTTAAGGATCTAACATTCTCATGTGTGCTGCCTGCTCAGGACATTTATACGCAACCACTCATGTGTGGGATTTGCATTAGCAGATGCAGAAAAACGAGCTTTCCTTATGCTTATGTCATGTTAAGGCCTGGCACCTTTAAAAGCAGAGAGAGTGAAAGGCTTGTTTAGTCAAGCTGTCCAAAGATGTTGTCACCAGAGGGTGCTAGAACATGCTTGGCCCACCTTCACCTCTATTCCACTTTGAGAGAGAAAAAATCGAGATGTCAACCTGCCACTTTCCTCGTCTGGAGTCATTCATATCCTTGTCCCGACTGATCTCCACACTTGATTCCCACCCCCTGTCTCCCTCCACACCTGTGGACTTGCTTTAGTCAGACAGGCTTCCTCTAAATAAAGTCACAATGTGCCGGAGAGGCCACTGTATGAGCACTGCTTAATGATTCCCTATGTCTTCTCCCAAATTAGCTTGTTGTTTCCCTGACTTGGAGGGCAAATGAAGTTGTCCTCCCAAATGAGTCTAATTCAGTTCAAACCTTGTTACTGCAAGTCAATTACATGCCAGATAGTGACAGGACTGGACCGTGTTGTTGTAAGTGATGTGGCCTACTAAAGAGGAAAGGGAAATATCTGCTTTGTCAGGCTCACCCCGTGCCAATCTCCTCTATAAGGAAAGGTGAAAGATTTGAGGTATTGTTGTTGTTGATATTATTATTTGCTTAGAAAGATAACCACTAAGAAGGGGGAATGTGACAGAGAGTTTTAAAATTGTAAATGTTGTGAAGGAAGTCCAGAGAGGGAAATAACTTCCCCCGCCCCACATCTATGACACTAGAATTCAGGGCCCACTTGACCTGTTGGGCCTAAATATGCAGTATGTCCCCAAGTCCTCTCTGGGTTAATGCTACAGTTGCCAACTCTGGGGTGGGAAATCCTTGGAGATTTTGGAGGATGGATCCTGGGGAGGGCAGAGTTTGGGGAGGAGAGGGAACTTAGCTGAGTATAGTGCCATGAGAATCCACCTTTCAAAGCAGTTGTTTTCTCCAGGAGAACTGATCCTTGTCTTGAGATCAGCAGTACTTTTGGGAGTTCTCCAGGTTCCACCTGGAGGTTGGCAATCCTAGTTAGCAGATGTTCTGTGCTGGAAATTTAATCTCAGGCACATGTAGTCTCAGTTCAGATTGGGACAGCAACACATAGGGAACCCCCCCCCCCCCAATGCCATTTCTCCAGCTTGAAATTGCCTGGGTACCATAGTGGCTGTTATTTACCATGTTAGGTGCCCCACAATCACTGATGGGACATACAGTTTCTCTAGTGGGGCAAATTGTACCCCTCCAAGGCAGGGGGGAGGCAGCAGCCCCTATTTCTTGTGTACCATAGTCTTGTGTACCATAGCCAGTTCAAGGCTGCATTTTCCTGGAATTATGTTCCCAGTACAGAGCTCTAAAAGTTTGATTGTGCAAACAAGGGGAGGAACAGGGGAAAACATAACATGAAGTTAGGGTCAGGACCTGAGAACAGCTACAAGGAAATACCTGTTCATGCAACACATAATTCACTTTTGGACTGCAATACGTGCTGTTAGCATTTAAAAGAACCCTTCAAAGTCCAAAAGCATACTGGACAGGGGTGTTGTTTTCGATTAGTGAAACGTTGCAGAAGTTGAAGGGTTAAGTCTCCGTCTCCTCTTTCTGAGCGGACTCAACCCACATCAGAGCAGCATGCTTGCAATTTCCTTTTAATAGATGAATCCATGATCTTTATCATGTCCATTTTTGCCCTACATCATGATGTTGACAGGGAATTAGATGGACAACATGACAGGAATTGCATGCCAAAGTCACAAAGCCCTTTGCTAGAGAAAAGCATAGTGTTTGGCCTAGTGCTATAATTCCATTGATATAATGATTAACAAGGTATAAAAGAGTCAACACAAGATATGGGTCGTTTCCACACGACCTTAATGGGAAGGCCTGCTAACAGAACTTTGGCGGGTTATTTCACTCATTACGTACGTCATTGTTTCCCATGCGCGAGCGAGTCATGATGATCCCAGTTTTTAAGTATTTCTGTGAAACTTTTGTTCCGTTTTCATTTTTGCTGCTGCTTTTTTCACCCAATTATCTACTGCATCAATGTATCTGGAGGCTTTTTTTTTTTGCTTCAGAAGAGCCCTCCAACAAATCTCCAACCCCTCCTCTCGCCATTACACTTCCTACCTCCAGGTGCATGCGAGCGTCTGGCTCGCATGTGCAATTGTATATTCCCCCTCCCGCTTTTTAAAACATTTTAAAACAGTCCTTGCACTATTACGATATCTACATATACAAAGGGAATCATCCTGCAATGCTTGCTACATTGGATCACTTAGCAATCAGACTGTCAATCACAACAGGCCCTAGCAGCACTCCCTCTCCCTACCCCCTGCATCAGTCATGGGGGGGGGGAATCAGGGAAGAGATCAGGGGCTCCTCTTCCTCTGGCCCCTCGACTGCCGCTCAGCTTGGGCATGACCCTCCCAAGGCCCTGCGGAGGTGGCAGGGAGCTCTGTCCCTGCTGCAGGACCATGGGAGGGCCTCGCCCCCGCACTGAACCTTTCCGTGTCTCTGGAAGCCCGAGAAGGCAGCAGGGAGGCAAACCGTTTTGCCCTCGACTCACTTCTTATCCCTGTGTACTCTGCCTGCATGGGGATAAGGAGTGAGTGGTTGGTTACATGGTTTGCCTTTTATATAGTAGGATATGGAATCGTGTGATCATGCTACTCTACTGTTCGCATATTTATGAAAAACTTCTGCATTTAAAACTTTGAGTGGGAAATCAATGGTAGAGAATGCTGTACTTCGCATGCCCAGTTTCTACAGAAGCTGAAAGGTGGGAGAATGGTATAGCACAATCCCACATGCGCTCAAAAAAAAAATGGAAAAAAAAAGAAAGTTGGGCGGGAACACACCAACATCATTTGTGAGGAGGAGCAGATAAAGCACGCATTTTCTGTTTTGGGATCTTTTTTCGCAACAAACACCCACAACACATGCATGAGGATGCATGTGAAAGATGAGTTCTCGAAGCAGATTGGGAAGATGTGTCTTTGGGACAGGGAAAACCAGAAAAAAAATTGGAGCATGTGGAAGCAACCATGCTCTCCAAGCAGAAGGACGGCAACTTTTTTTGCAATTTAATTATACATGTATCGGGGGGGAGGGGCTTTAACTGTGTTGAGAATCACACTGACCCCATGAAATCTCCGTGCCACATCCCACAGCTGAAATCTGAAAAAGCATCCCTAAAAAGGCCCCATCCTTGGAATCAAAGCCCAAATATCTCCTTGGCTTATGGCACCTTGGTGCATTCACGCATGTCAGCTTAGATGTTTCTCTCTGATCCTCCTTTGTCATCCTCTTCACTTCAGAAGTAGAGTGGGAACAATACTGAGAGTCTGGTGGGGTGTGGGGAGGCAGGGCGATGCCATTTTGAGATTTTTCTTCCTCAGAAACAGATGCAACATGGACCCTGTCTCAAAGCTGCAGGCTGTGGGTCCATTGCATTGTGCAAAGCTGTGATGCAAAATGAGGTCCCTTCTCCTAATAAAAGTACATTTCATTCTTGGAAAATGCAGTGTGGCTCTTTCTGAGACACTCTAGCTCCAAAGATGCCTACTTGATATTCACTTGGATAGAGAGGCCAAGCCAAGGCCAATTAAAGTTCAGGAACAGAGGTCTGGAGAAAGGGTATTATTAAGGAACAGATCTGTTGATGCAGCCTGTAAAGAAGAATTTCGTGGCAGATTAGCAGAGAGCACTGCATGTAGGCTGCCATTTAGGTTTCTACCTCAGGCCAAAAAAATTTTTTTTTAAAAAAGAATTTTTATTGAAAACTTTTTCCAAGTTAATAAAAAAATCAATGAGAAAAGAAAGAAAAAGGAAAGGAAAAAAGATAAAAAGAAAAAGCAATTAAATTAGGAATAAATACCAATTTTCTTTGTGAAAAAGTATACACTTATTCATAATATACTTTAGCCTTAAGTTAAGCCTAAGTGACTCTCTCTCCTTTCCCTCTAAAACATATTTCTTCAATTCTTAGTCTTCAAATGCACAAATCATCAATTCATTTCTCTCTGTTTCCCTCAAAAAGTCAATAAGGGCTTCCAGGTAATAATATATTTGTCCAATGACTTTTCCCTAATCAGAGGCACCAGTGGCCATCTCAGTATAATCCCCCACCTTCTCCAGCCATTCTTCTATTGTAGGTAAAATTGTAGATTTCCATTTTTGAGCCTACAGCATTCGCACTACTGTTGTCACTCAGGCAAAAGAATCTTGAAAGCAGGGCTTTTTTTCTGGGAAAAGAGGCGGCGGAACTCAGTGGGTTGCCCTCGGAGAAAATGGTCACATGGCTGGTGGCCCCGCCCCCTGATCTCCAGACAGAGGAGAGTTAAGATTGCCCTCCGGCAATCTCAACTCCCCTCGGTCTGGAGATCAGGGGGCGGGGCCACCAGCCATGTGACCATTTTCAAGAGGTTCCCCCGCGTTCCCCCTGAAAAAAAGCCCTTCTTGAAAGGTTTTTTGTTGCTGTCCTGTTGAGAAGATCAACCCCCTTCCCCCAAGATAGCAGTGGATTTTTTCAATGGCGGGTGTCTGCAGTGCAGCTTCTCTCACCTTCCACAAGTGGCCATGAAACCAGTTTCTGTTGATACCTCCTCCCTAACTGCCTAGCATGTTGACCCACCCTTCAAAGCCAGGGAATTCGGAATATGGGGAAACAGCAAGACCTGCAGCCTTCTACCTTCCTCAGGGCTTGTGAGAAGTGGCCTCTAGGGGTGCTCTGGGCCCAAGTATTTGCTTGACCTGGCTGATCTCTGGCACATCATGCGTTATGCATCTGCTCTCTCCGTTTCTCTCTCTTTCATACTCACACTCTGTCTCCCTTCCCCCTTTCCTAGGTGCTGCTCACATCACACTGAAAGACTTTCTCTAAGTGTGCAGCTATGCTTTATTGTGGAACGGCAGTCAGACTGTAGTCTGTTTCACTCTTTATATGATCTTGTTCTTATTGCATTACTTTCCACTTTTGTAATTCCATTCTTTTTTACACAGATTATGACTTTTTTTTGCATTGTCTTTCATTTTTGTGATCCTAGCCCTTTTGCATTGTTTGTTGTATGTTTCATTTTTATTGCATCGTCTTACACTGGGTAATCTGCTTTGAGTCTCAGCGAGAAAGGCGAGGCTATTAAATAAATTCATCTTGGCTGCCCATTTTTGTACATCCTGCCCCCTCCTCATTCTCATAGCCTTAATATAAGACTGGAAAATATAATTTTGTTCCAGAAAAGTAAACTCTTATGCATATAGAAGAAAATCTACATACACCATTCTAGGGGAAACTTGACACAATGGTGCATTAGGACTTGAAGAGCACTAAACGTTTTTTAAACCTGAGGGGCAGAATTAATAGTCTTTTGGAGGAAAGGAGAACTTCACAAAATGCAAAATTTCCAATGAATCTCTGGAGAGGTTCACACCATCTCTAATTTTAAAACACACAACGGAAGTGCTAGGTCTGCCCAGGCAAGCACTATGTATACAGCCATTTGAACATGTGGTGCCAAGACGTCTCCGCTAATGGTGTTAAAATCTCACTCTTTACAAGCTGTGAACCATGGAAACGAGGCTCTGCCAATCCTTTAACGGGTGTCATTCTAATTCTTGCAACCATCAGCTTTGGTACCTAGTAAAACTTTCCAGTAGGGTGCGGTACAAGGTGAGACGTTAACTCCCTCTCCATAGCCACTTAATTCCTTCTTTTCTAAGCAAGGAATCAAAAAATGGTGTGTACAGATTCCATCTTCTAAGCCACAGTTGCTCAACATGTTGAAGCCCTGGTAGATTGCTGGGCTGCTTTCAGCTTGGTGGGTCTCACGTTGTACAGGCCTGCTGTGTGTGTGTGTTTGAGAAAGAGCACATGCGCACGAGAAAGCACATCCTCTACTTAGAATGCTGGATTCTCTTCTGCTCCAGAGAACCTCCGAGAACCACAGGCATCAAAATGCTTCAAAGATGCAGTGTCTGTCTCTCTCTTTGTGTGAATTGGTCAGACTGATATAATGAGCTGTGCAAGGTGCAATTTTGCTGTTCCTCTCGCAACTCGGCTACTAACAGAGATTTCTGTTGTCACACACGACACACAGCAACACAGGCAGGATTGCCAGGTGGTAACTACACAAAAGGCAGAGCATGGGGCAAAACTGCTCCTGTATTATACAAAGTCAGACTGCTCTGAGATGAAATTACCTAGGTGAACATTCATCTCTTATGCTTATGATTAGCATTCTGCAGACGGACAAGAGGGGAAAGTCCTTAAGAAAGAAGGTACTCCCCCTACAGCCCCATTTATTTAGAGCTTGCTGCTCCCTGCAGGATTTTCTTCTCTTCTTTTTAGACCAGACATTGTTACATCCCAACATTTACATGCAGAAACTGGGGGAAGGGTTCCAGCATTTTCCTCAACATGCTAGTTTTTTTCATGCGAGGACATTTTGAATGGGGGAATCCAACATGCAAGTGACCTTGGGCCAGTCACACACCCTCAGCCTAACCTACTTTGCAGGGTTGTTGCGATGATAAAATGGTACAGAGGTGAACAGTGTAAACTGCTTTGGGTCCCTAACAGGGAGAAAGGTATAAATGGTATAAATGAAGCTAGCCAGCCAGCCAATAGATTTATTTCCAGTCTGAAGTGGTACAGTTCAGGGACAGTTTTGCTGTACAAATTGCTGATTGTGTAGCGTAGCCCTTATTGTGGGAATTTGGCTTAGCTGCTCTGGACTGTAAGGAGTTCAAAAGAAATCCCACAAAGAGATTCAAAAGAGATCATCCAAAATAAAGGATGGATAGTGACCGTCCTAATTAAGATGCAGCTCACGATTGCCTGCTTCATCCTGTACCCTGCACAGCTGTGGACAGAAATAACCTCAGCGCAAGGAAGTTAGCGGCTCTTTTTTGCCCTCATTAATAATGGCCAAAGTTCATAATTACAAATCAAATGTCATTTGTCGCCCGAGAAGTTCTCCATCTTGGAATAGCAAAGGAGCTTCGGTGCCTGCACGGTCAGCAGCATTCAGCAGACCAGGTGCTCCAAGCCAGCTGTTTTGTAGGCGCATGAGCATTAACTCTTTCATGGGAATCCACGTCCTATTCTCAAGGCTACTCACGTTAACTGCTGTGAAACTACACGAGCTTTTAAAACGGGCTCCCTGACGTCTTCAGGCTCTGCGAACTCATCTGCTATTCCAAGTTCACAAACCTCCCGTATGAAGCCTATACATGATTTGCAACAACCCAATCTCACGGTGTAACGGTACATTCTATCACTGTTTGCACCTGGATGGTTTTAAAATCACTGCCACCCGCATTCCCATGGGGCAATGTGATAATGCGCATGGGCATGGTATCATCAGCATGGCATGGGCCGAACTTTTCCTGATTACTCACGCAGTAAGCGACCCAACAACGAGCTGATTCTCAGTAGCGCCAAGAAGGCCTTTCGCTGCAAGTCTACCTGAGCAAGGAGAGCTCAGCCCAGAACTAACTCAACGGAAAGCACACATGTATTTGCTAAGCAAATTGAGCTGGCAGTGTTGGCTAATTGCCCAGGGGAGTACAAAGCTTGTCCAAGGAGTCAGTTCATTAGCTGCGCTGACTACAGACGGGCAGTCGGTAAATGACTGGCCACCCACCGGGCCCTTCTCAGCACTCGCTTTCTGGCTGATTTAAGTCATCCTCAGGTGAAGCGATACTTCGGCAGGTTCCTTTGGACTCTGGCATCAGATATTAATATTATTGTGAATTAAAATGCATACTGTGCCTTATGGCCCCAGCTGGGACCCCAAGGCAGCTTGCAAATTAACATTTCATATCCATGCCAAATGGATTAAAATCCACAATAACTTAAACAACTAAAACCAGTGCAAAAGGAGATGCATCTCTCCAGGCCAGCATGCAGCAGCTGTACAATTCCTGGCATCTTTTATTTGGAGGCAGGGCTTTTCCAGCCATCTGTCCAGCTTGTTTAGACCCAGTCTTTGCGGAAGGCTGTTCAGAGCACCCACTGGGGGCCCTGGCTGAAGCTTGCTTGCTGGAGCCCTTTCTAGCTGGAACCAGGTGAGCCAGTTAAGGAAGGGATGGTGCCCCCACCCCCAAGTATCAAACTGGGTGCAACGGTTCCTCAGGAACACCTAGATCTCTGGCCAACATACTGGTTTATCATTAGTCTACATGACTCTGGTTAGAAAGAATGAAATAGTCCTCTATGCTAGCAATGCATGCCAAATGCACACGTCCTTAGAAATAATAATGCAAAACGTACAGAATGAAAGATTGAACTGTAGTGTTCACATTGCCACAGCTATTGTGAAATATCAAAGAGCACCCCACCAAGCCCATACTCCTAAAATGGAATTTAATCTTGACTGGGACCCAGTTTGGTGTAGTGGTTAAGAGTGCGGGACTCTAATCTGGAGAGCCGGGTTTGATTCCCCACTCCTCCACTTGAAGCCAGCTGGGTGACCTTGGGCTAGTCACAGTTCTCTGGAGCTCTGTCAGCCCCACCCACCACACAGGATGTTTGTTGTTTCGGGGATAATAATGGCATACTTTGTAAACTGCTCTGAGTGGGCATTAAGTTGTCCTGAAGGGCGGTAAATAAATTGAATGTTATCATCATCATCATCATCATTTAAAAGTGGGCCTTTAAACCTTGTGCCTGCCCTACTCCAAATATGGAACATGGCTAGATGGACAGTGAGGCAGGAGCCATTGTGTTCTCAGAATGCTGGCGAATGTGTTGGGCAGCACTTCACAGACCTATACACACACATTTCAGATTAAAATAGGGACACTGTTTTTTAAAGCACTTGTTCACACATTAAGAATCTCAGTGTCCCCCTTCCCCCTGCTCAGTATGGATCTTGGAAGGCTCTTCTCTGCTTGTTCCACATGGGATTCCTGATGGATTCTGCAAACACCATCCCATGCTAGCTTCTAAAGTAGGGGCTTTAGTGCGCTGGCCATAGAAGTAGCCTTTCCTCACCCTTCCCCCCAATTTAAGAATGTTTTATAAAATGTTAAATCTTACAATTGCTCCATTATATGTATTATGAATAGCTGAAACTCAAACCAGAGTAACCTTTATTATCTGGATAAGCTGTTATAGGGTGGTGGGAGGGGGAAGAAGGCTTCATTGCACTGCCATTTAGTGTCTGTACATTGGATCAATGAGGTATTCATTCTGCCCCCTCAGATAGCAAACAGCCTGGGTCTGTGCATGCAGCAGAACAAGCACAAATGAGGTAGTTGACTCCTGAGGTGGATAGAACAGACTGCCTCAGGCAAACCACTCATTCACCCACCCACCCACTCACTCACCCACCCACCCACTCCATTTATAGTCCACCTTTTTCACTGGAACTCAAGGTGGATTACAAATGCTATTGAATTATTCAGTCAAACAGTAAGCTGATTACAAAATATAACATTTGAATGATAACATTTTATTTTAATGGCAAAGATTCCTACACAATGCAATGGAACTGGGATTGAAGACCCAGAAGAGAAAAAAACCGCATGCATAATAGAGAGGTCACCTCCTGAGCTGATCCATTACACCACAACTTTACTATTTCTACAAGTATGCCCTCCGGAACAATTCTGTTTTGCACATTTTGCAAAATGATAGAAGTATGGGGACCTTCTTTATAACCTTGGGCAGACAGTTCCATATGTAGAAGCCATCACAGAGAATTCTTGAGAACAGGCCGTTACCGATTTTACCTGTTTGTGAGATGGCATCTTCAAAAGGCTTTGCTCAGATTGGCAGAACTAGCAGAACACAGTGGAACAGAGCAGGAGAGGCAGAGCAGTCTTCCACTGAGGGCTTTAAAACCTTGAATTGAGACCAGTACCTGACAACTAACTAGTGGAGTGCCTGCAGAGTTACAGATATACAGGTTCTGTTGCCAGGCCAAAGCATTCTGTACCAACTGGAGTTTCTGAGTTGTCTTTAAGGGCAGATCCGTGTAGAGTGCTTTACAGTAGTCTAACCCTTAGGTAACCATAGCATGGATTCAGGTGGCCAGATCAGCTGAAGGGAGCCACCTTCTGAGCTAAGTGAAGTTGGTGGAATGCCGTTTTTGCAGCTGCATCAACCTGATTTCCTAGCAATAAAGTTGCATCCAGAATTTTCCCTAGGCTCTTTACTGACAATTGGACCCCATCAACGGTTGAGAATCCCGTGTCCTTCAGGGCCTTGGCCCAATCAACACAACCTCCACCTTGTCAAGATTCAAGTAATGTTTGGCATGTAATGAATTTAATTTGGATTTTATTTCTTCTTGGTAATGTGGGATTTTTAAAAATTGTTACTGTGAGTTTAAGTGCAGACCTCTGAGATAAGGAGGGAGGCTTGACGGGTGAGTGGGAGTGATTCCATTCCCCTGGTGGGAGTGGGGGATTCCCTGCTCCCAAACCTCTGCCCCCTACCACCTCTCACTTGGCTGGTGGGGGGAAAGGTGTAGGAATGGGGCAAAACCCCACTGGAGTACATTCCTGAGCAATCCAGAAAGCTCCCATGTTGCTCTGCGGCTAATTGGGTAAAAATAAGTCCAAAATGCTAGACTGGGGGCTGATTTTTACCCAATCCATGTGAGTGAAAATAAAAAGAGTGTTGATTGTGACCAAAGGCCTCCTAAGGTATAAGTTTTAAGGTAAAGGAAAGGGAAGCTGGATTAAAGCTTCAAAGGCAAAGGTTTTAAAAAGGTTATAAAACAAGGGGAATCATTACAATTCAGTTTCTGGCTTATTTATCATTAGCCATTCAACTATTACAGTCAGGAACTGGTTCTGAGACCAGGAGATTTGGATAAAGAAATATAAAGCTAGATGTCACCAGCATATGGATGTACCCTATTCCAAAACCATAAACTGTTTCTCCCAAGGGCTTCACATGGATTATTTAACATTATGGGCACAGGCTTGCCAGATGCCCACTAGTTGCAGTTAAACTCCCAGTGATTTGCCTCTCTGCATGGCAATTATTGGCAATCAGAGGGCAGGGGCAAGCCACCCAGAGATCACCTGTTATAGCCCAGGTAAATGGCCCTGCATGTGTGTTACTGACCTCCCAGTGTAACTGGAAGTGATGTCATTGCACAAGGGCCAATTCTTTAAGAATCAACCACAAATGCTGTTTTGTGCATGTGCCCAAAACTAAGTGTGCACACGCTCCTGCACCCCACGCAGTGATGTGTAACTGGACTTAGCATCATCTCACGGGACATGGGAACGAACAACAGTAAGTTCCCACATACCCATGCACCTTTGACCTTCCAATGGTTGCTGGGGGGACCTGACCACCCCTCCATGGGCAACAAGTTTGAACCTTGTGGAACTCCAACAAGGTAGGACCCAAACTGTAGAAAACTTGTCCTCTACAGCGACCTTCTGAGCCCTGCCCATAAGGAATGATTGGAACCAGTCCAAAGCACATCCTTTAATCCCTACTTCTACCTCCACCCCTATGAAAAACTCTCACCTGCAAGTAGAAAACTTGTGTATCAGTAATAAAAAATATAGCTTACTGTGCTGGCTTTAAAGGAGTTTTTAATACATGAGGATTAAGCCAAGAGATTCCCCCATTACCATCTAAAGCAGTGGAGTCCATTCTATCACCTGACCTCTATGTATGGGTGAAACTTAACATAGACCCATGGTGCATGTGTGTGGTGGGGGGAGAATGAGACCTTGGTGGGGGGAGAATGAGAATTTTGAAAAGGGGGCATTAGAAATGTTTCCCAAGCACCCAATAGAAATAAAAGAGGGTTTGTCAGGATGAAGTACCAGGGAAGAGGGACTGACTGGCTACAAGGGACAGTTGGAACATACACCATTTTAATATTAAGGATATCTTCTACCATAAAGGGATCCAGCAGCCCCAAAAGCCAGGCCCCAGAAAAGCTGCTTCTTGTTCTCACCCAGAGATCAAACCGAATTTTGCAAGCCTGCTTATTCAGTTCAAATATCTCCCTTTTGCTTTTGCTTTTCCTTTGTGAGAAACAGATGTGTGTACTGTTTCTTGGAGCTAAATTTCTCCCATACAAATGCTGAATACATTTCTCAACATTATTCATGGGGCAAGTTGGCTACAAATTGCAGATAAGTGGTGCGTACATATAAATGGCATTAAAGTAGCTAAAAGAATCATCATAAATGAGGCGGACTCTCAAACCAATGACAGGAATGACATATGAAATAAAAGAAAGGAAAATAGCTTTAACAGCTCACTCCCACCTCTGTTCTGTATCTTGGCCCAAGAAGTTGTTAACACTGCCCTTGTTCACAATTCTTTTCAAGAATTGCCAGAAGGTCAGTTTCTGCCTCCCCAAACTGCAATCAAGTGCTTGATCTGAGAGGTGGTCAAGCAGGAAGTGAGAGGGCGCGCAGTACCTCCTCTGAAGAGGAGAGCTATTAAGCCCCCAATGTTATTCCTCGTCTTTCCCTCAAGCCATCGTGGAAACAAGTGCCCTCTCTTTACAGAAAAGATTACACATTGCTGACTTACTTGATGAAAAACCCCAGCAACCATTTCTCACAGAATAACACAGTGAGCTGTGTGTAAAGCTGGCTCAGACGGCCTTGGTTGTTGCAAGTATGGGGAAGCCTCTAGGCCCAGTTAAATATTGATGCCCTCCAAAAAGCTGAAGCCTTCTGAAAAAGTACAGCCCAACCCCATTGAACAATGAGCAAGAGGGTTAAAAAAAATTACAAACTAGAGTGCAGGCAGAGGGTTGTCACGGTGTGAGGGATTTCTTTTCCCAAACTCACATTTTTTTAGATACAGCCATTGGTTCCTCTTCTCTTTTTTCTGTTTTAAGAGCAGGATTTCTCTTTCATTTCTCTTCTAAGAGAAGCCAAGGTGCCCTTTTGTAACTTCAGCCCTTGCTGTTGTTTTATGTCATACACCCCTGGGTGATGCTCCAGCAGTAGGACAGGCAGGCTTGGGAAGACATTGCCCGCCTCTGAGCATCTGCAGAGTGAAATTCTAAAATTCTGCAGAGCCTCTCTTTTCTCTTCTAACTTTATTTTGATCAGAATGGAATTTATTAGAAACTGTCTCTAAATTCTTACCAAGAGGAAAAGAAAAGGATTGTTGGGTTTCAGGGAGAAAATAGATAAAGAAGAATCAAGAGAATTTCTCTTAACAGCCCTAAATGCCATTTCATATAATGTTGCTCTGCGTCAGACAGACAAGAGGCATTGAGTGTTGCATTGTGCATATAAACACATGTGCACATGTAGAAGCTGCAGCCTGTGCCAGAGGTGAGACAAATGCCCTGCCATAAAGATCAGAGGAGGAGGTCAGTGGAAAAGAAGGTCTATGGCTCAGTGACAGAGTATCTGCTTTGTATACAGAAGGTTCCAGGTTTGATCCCTGGCACCTCCAGTTGAAAGGGGTCAGAATAGATGATGAAAAAAACCTTGACCTGAGACTCTGGAAAGCCACTGTTACTAGTCTAAGAAGACAGACAACACTGACCTTTAGATCAAGGATTTGACTTGGTATAAGACAGATATGAGAGAAAAACCCTACAGTCACAAACCCTCTTAGGGTTGAAATACACACCATGGTGGAGGAGAAATTTGGATATATTTTTTGTTTAAAATATTTTTATCCTACCCATTCCCCAAAAGAATGGATTCAAGGCAGCTTATCATATCTATTAAAATAATAATAAGATCACAAAAACACTGTACTTCCCCCCAAAGCAATTCCACCCAACAGCATAAATTAAAAAAAATATGCCCAAAGAAAGAATCCACCCAGTCAAGAAAAACCCTCAAAAACAAAATGGCTGCCTGCCTCTTCCTAAACATCTTTAATGAAGAAGCCATCCTTACCTTCTCCAGGACCCCATGCCATCAGCTTTGTGAGATGCCCAAAAGAGAAGGGCCCGTGGTGAATGGAAGGTGAGGAGAAACTCACCTCTTTAGCATAACTAGCACATGGCCCCATGAGGGAGAAATGGTGCTTCAGATCTACGAGTCACAATTCATGAAGGTTTTAATGCTAAGAATCAGCATCTTAAATTGAACTTGGAAACAAACAGGCAGCCATTATAATTGCTTTCGAACAGATGTAACATATTCATGTTGACAAGCCTGTGATAACAAGTAGGCTGCCACGTTTCATACCAACTGAAGTTTGTGAGCTGTCTTTAAAGACAGCACCAATGTAAAGTGGGTTATTGTATCCAATTGTGAGGTTATAATTGCATGGATCAGCACAACTAACAAAGGAGAGAATTGATAGATCAGATGTAATGGGTAGGAAGCGTTTCCAGCAGCAGCGCCAACCTGTGTCTCAGGTAACAGAGTTGGGTCCAAAAGTATCTTCAAACTCTTCCTGAACTGCAAATGAAAATTTAACCCTGTCTAAAACAAGAAGGTTAATTTCCTAAAGAACATCATTCTTACCAAGCAGCATCACCTCTGCCTAGTCAGGATTATGTTTCAGCTTGATCTCCTGTAGCGCTTGGCCACAGCCTCAAGCCAGTGATAACAGGGCTAAGAGGAAGGCAGTATCTAGGGGCTTATACAAGGGCATACAGAGCTGGATGTCGTCAGCGTGTTGAGGAAACCCAACCCTGAAGCTCCAGACAATCTCATTCAGAGATTTGTAAATATATAAATAATTCTAAAAACTGTGTCAAAAGTCCCCAAGAGGTCAAAAGGATCAGCAAAGATAGATTGTCTTTATCACGCCGAAAACAGATATAAGCCCATTGATTTCAATTGGCTTAGATGGGAGTAAGTCTGCTTAGAATTTCGCTGGTAATCTACTGGTGCAATCAATGAGATCTTTAGGGTGGAAGGCATTTTTACAGAAACAGGCAAACATGGTAAGCACAACTGTCAAGAACACTTGACATGAAATTCTCAGCACTCCTACTTCCAATCGAGGTCCCAATGGCTGGACTCAAGATTTTATAATGCCAGTGGCCTAGATGTCTCTGCCTCTGATTATAAGTTAAATGAGACATTTTAACTATTGGTCCATTCTCTTTGCTTCTGCACACCAAAACTGAGACTGTGGCTATTTGAGCTGCTGAGAAAACAGATGTGGTAGGTCTAATTTGCTTTAAAAGCATTTGGGATGTGGTTTGGCTTGCTTATCCTAGTCATCTGGATAAAAGACTATGAGATGCTCTTAGTTTGTGCAAGTGCCCTCTTCTTTACTATAATATTTTACAATAACAACAACAACAATAATAATAGCTTTACTATAATAATAACTGTGCTTATATACCACTCTGCCAGACAGATTAGTACCCCAATTAGCATGGTGAACAAGGACAGTGTTATTATTATCCTCGCAATACAGCTGGGAAACTGGGGAGTGGCTTACCCAAGGCCACCTGCTGAGCTCATGGCAGCAGCAGGAGTTGAACTAGCAGAGTGCTAATGTGCAATGCAGTCACTTAACCACTCTGCTCCAGCAGATTTTTGGTAGTGTAAAGGTAAAGGTAGTCCCCTGTGCAAGCACCGAGTCATTACTGACCCATGGGGAGATGTCACATCACGACATTTTCTTGGCAGACTTTTGTTATGGGGTGGTTTGTCATTGCCTTCTCCAGTCATCTACACTTTACCCCCAGGAAATTGGGTGCTCATTTTACCAACCTCAGAAGGATGGAAGGCTGAGTCAGCCTTGAGCTGGCTACCTGAACACGGCTTCCGCCAGGATTGAACTCAGGTCATGAGCAGAGCTTGGGCTGCAATACTGCCGCTTACCACTCTGCGTCACAGGGCTCCTATGTTTGGTAGTGTATTGGCTCTGAAATTCTTCTGCCTTCAATTGAGTCTGTTATTGCATACATTGAGGCAGAAAAGGGAAAAATCCAGATCTCCCCTCGTCACTACTCCCCAGTAGAGAAAGACAGCAATAAATGTTACAACAGATCATTTGATTTTGCGTAAGATCTGGTGCCTGAAGTCTTACTCTACCAAATATTAGGGCCTTCTCTGCCCATTATGCTTTGCTTTGGAGCCCAGCATTCTCTCTTTCTCTTTGTCACTCCTGCTTTTCTTGCAGTGCCCTTTCACCCAGCTCTATGCAGGTTGTTGCTCGTGTCCTGGGAGCAGAAACAGCAACTTTGGCTTTCTCTGCTGCTATTCCATCCCTCAAGATCATTAATTCTGATTTGCATCAGCCTGTTGCACCGCGGCTGACCTTTCTTTGTGTACTGCCCCCTGCCAACATCAAGTGGGAACCGCCCCAATTAAGCCAAGGAAAAATCAGCACGTGGAGCGGATGATGGGGGCTGCCTAGCACGTCAGCCTGCTGATCACAGAACTTCAGAGGAGCTCGCTGGGCTCTTCCCAGCTCCCAGAGTACCACTAATTTTTCACTCTATTGGTGCAGCATGGGGGTGGGCAGCAGTGGAAGTAAGGAAAGGGAGAGAAAAGTTGTGCAGGCTTCTAATGAAGAAGAGAGGAGAGAGAGGTTACCTGGAGGAAAGCATAATGCTCCAGGTCTTGCTGGCCACAGGGAGTCCACCTGAAGCAGTTTGCTTCTTATGAAAACACAGCTGAGTTGTGTTGAGTCCTTTCTCTTCTTTCCCAGCTGTTTTCTGTTTGTAGCTCTGATTGCCGTTCTGCAAAAAACTCCCCTCATATATTCTTCTATTTATATACAAGCAAGTGCCCAGCAGCCTGTCAACCAAGAAACAGAATACGGCATGTTTATGAAGATAAAGCGGAAGGATTGTGCTGACGAGCCATTGTAATGCAGTCATATGAAACCTGTTGGTTGGGTGATCTTAGGCCATTTGCACTATCTCAGTTTAACCTACCTCACAAGGTTTTCATGAGGGTTTAAAAAACAACCATGTATGCCAATCTAAGCTCCTTGAGTTGGGGGGGGGGATAAAAATGTGATAGAGGCAAGCTGAGTTCTCAATGGCAAGTCCACTGGGGCAAGTTTAACTCACCCTTCAATAGCATCCCAAGGGCTGGGCAAGCTCGGATTCAACCACCCAGCTTGTGTCAAAGTGCAAGGAGAGCTGCCATGGAAGTCTGTGTTTATCAACAGGTTGGAACAATGTCAGGCAACCCCCATCAAAGCTTTTAGACCAGGCTTGCTCATTGGTATGAGGAACTAAGAACCTCCTCTGCTAAGCCACAGATCACCATCACTGGCCACCAACTTCTCTCTGCCTCACCCTGTTGACTGATTTTGGGGGGTTGCCTGAGGAGGGTGGAGTTGGGGCCAGATGTAATATTACTTCCTGGTAATGCTCCAGGAAGTTCCCCTAATCTCTATGGGAAAGATTATAGAGATTTGGGGAAATTCCTAGAGCATCTCTATGGAGGTTGTTTTCCTGTCAGTTTTTCTCCCGCTCCTAAATTTCTTGAGGATGGAGGATAAGAACTAAGGGTAAGAAATTACCTGCTATGGGTGGGTCAATGGGATACCTAAGTACGCTCTAACAAGTAAAGTGGCCTGTGTAAAAGGATAATGTTGAAATTGGGGGAAAACCTTCCTTCCTAACACTGGGTTGTCCTTCTACCATTGATAGGGACCCCATGAGGAGCAATGTATCCAGATATGTTTATTTATTACTTAGTTTCTAGTTCGTCTTTCCTATAAAGACTTGAGGTGGTTTAGAAAAATTAAGAGCGGGGTTGCCAGCCACTTTCCTATCTATGAATTATGTGTTGCACCCTGCACTTTAGATAAATATTTCTGGGTTTTGGTCTTGATTTAGACCAACTGCAAGGCTCTGGTCCTCATTTTTTATTTTAAGAACATATCAGTGTACTTCATCAGATTTTTGCATAGGGTTCCATTCACCGGAAAGATTTAATGAAACTTCAGTCACTTCCCAGGCATGCTGCCACTTCCCATAGTCTTCCCAAGTGAGCAGATCAGATTTGAGGCCTCTGGGCATGAAGTGGTTAAAAAGCCCTTTCAAACTTCTTTATTGCACTGCGACAGTGTTAATTATGATCCAGGCTTTTAAGTAAAAGCCCCTGGCCTATTTTTCACAGAAATCATTCAGAATACATATTAGGCAAACTCAGGAAACAACAACAACAAAAAATGACTTTAAAAAAAATCCAAAGAGCCCGAATCCTTGACATTCACCAAGTGAAAATTATTTATTTTATTCTGAGTGGGTTAAAGTCCTTCAGAGAGAGGAAAAACCTGTTGATTAAAGGCAAAAGCTGTTCTAGCTTTTGTTTGGAAAAGAAGGTTAAGTTGCCTCTGTTCTCCTGGCTGGCAATAATGGGCACTCAGGATCAACTGGTGTGTTGGGTATGGTGTAGTACAGCATATGTGTGAACTTAAGTCCAGGGGTTGCTAACCAGTCACTGTGTTCCCCCAGGAAAGCAACCCGGGGGGGGGTGGTGAAAGCCAGCCAGCTGTAGATTCTGCCAGGCTATGCTCATAGCCCACTCATAGGTTCTGCCTTTCTTGGTTCCACCAAGGGATGAAGGCAGTATTTTGAAAAGCTGGCCTCTGCTTTGATGCAGTTGTTTGGGAGTTTTTTTCTATGAAGCTACCTTATACTGACCCTGAGTGTATCAAGGGCAGTGCTGCCTATTCTCTCTCTCCAGGATTTTAGGTAGAGATCTTTCACATCATCTATGGGAGGTGCAGGGAACTGATTCTGGGGCTTTCTGAATGCCAAGCAAATGCTCTGCCACTGAACCAGATCTTGTCCCCTTAAGGGGAAATCTTTGCAGGGGGTCAGGGGCTTGCCGTGTTCATGTAGTCTTTTACCTGCAGATCCATCTTGAGCTGCATATCTTCAGCTCAAACACAACAAACAAACAGGGCATAGAGCGCAAGGCCTGCCCCTAAGGAGGTGTCCCATCAGGTATTCAGGGATTTGCTGCCTCTGTAGATAGAGGCAGTGACCATGGCTGGCAGAGATCTACTTTGTAGAATGGAAAGGGCATTTGGGAGTTAACTGCCCTATATCATGATCTACTGTTTCAGCATTTCTCTCCCCCTTGTGATTCATTGCTGCTTCCAGAACCAGCCTGGGAGATAGGGGTGCCAGGCCACCTGCCCTAGCAGGAAGCCTCCAGCTGGCAACCATTGTTACCCGTTGCCACTCCAAGTGGGGTTGCCAGCTTCATGCCGGCCATCATAGGCATGATTGGGGCAGACTTCTGAATAAACAAACATGGCTGGCCTTTTCTTATGCCATTTGACCCTTAAAGGCAGCCCTACCAAGAAGTGTAGATGACTGAGGAAGGCAATGGCAAACCACCCCGTAAAAAGTCTGCCCAGAAAACGTCATGAATGATGCAATGTCCCCCCATGGGTCAGTAATGATTCGGTGCTTGCACTGGGGACTACCTTTACCTTTACCTACCAAGAAGCAAAAGAAATGTTTCCCTAAGACTGGGGGTGCTATTCAGGTAGCCAAGTAGAAGACCCCACACAAGCATGATGTAAGTCCCACGGATATGAACGGCAACTCTGTTCTTGCGCAGCTCCCATTTATTTCAGTAAGGCTTGTGCAGGTGAGCTTCCTGCAGGTGACACCTTGTATCAACTGTTGGTAGTGGGGCTGCCAGAGGCACTTGTCCCTCTCCAGCACGAGGCGTCCAAACCTTAAAAGGAAAGGTTGCGGGGGGGGGGGGGAACCCAGCTGGGCACATTCCATTTCTCTGCACAGCTCACCTCAGTTTTTAAAAAAGTCTCTTTAGTTGATGTTTAAATCTAAAGGTTGGCAAGTATGACGGAGACAGCTTTCCGTTCCTGTGACTCCTTTTATTCATTTACACAGCACTCTGTTGCATGGAGTGTTTGGTTCAGGCAAAGATTTAAGCCCCGTGGAATGAAATCTTTCCTCTTAACAGCCTTTGTGAAGGGCGAGAGATGCTGCTGCTGACACATCCTCCTTGTAAGCCTCCGTGGCATGCTCATTATTCCTCCTACCCCCACCCTGGGGAGAGGTTTCCAGACCTCTGTGGCTTATGCTATGCATAGGAAGGAATCAGCTTGCAGCTTGCCTGCCACAAATTAGAGAAGAGGAGGGCTTGTGGTAAAGCCTGGACTTCTGTGGCACAGCTTTGGAAGCTAAGGCCGTGGTAGCTAAATGGAACCTCCACATACAGAGGCAGTATCCGTATGCCTTCTAATAGTTGATGCTAGGAGCACACAAGGAGTGATTCTGCACACATTGGATAATGCACTTCCAATCCTCTTTATAGATCATTTGGAATGGATTTGTTTGTGTGTGGAACAAAAAATCCACCTCAAATGATTGATAAAGTGCATTGAAAGTGCATTATCCAACGTGTGCGAAATCAGCAAAAGGAGACTCACAATATTCCTTCTTGGTCGCTGTTGGAAAAGTAGAGATGGACCTCAGGCTCACTTCAGTAGGACATTTTATATTTTCTTATGCCTTCTGCAGAGCAGTAACAGTCCGGGTGTGCAGAAGGAGCTTAATGTGGGCCAGGAATCCCCATAGCTCGGTCTGAGTGTCCCACTGTTTAGAACCCTACCCCTGGAACGCACAAGTAATGAGAGTGAGAAACTCTGAGCGTGGGCTCTGTGCTTTTCTCTCAAAGGGTCACCACCAGACACTCCAGCCTTTACTTCACTCTGCAGATGGGAAAACTGTGCATTTGGAGTATGTCCACCACCAGTCAATTGAAAAACTCCTGCACATGGAAATCCGGAATATGAAGGAGAAGGCTAAGTTAACACACTTAGCTATTTAATAGGGAACATGCTTTGCATGCTTAAGATCTTAAATTCACTCCACAGAGTCACCAGGTACAGCAAATCTCCAATAGTATAGCTAGGAGATCTCTCTCTCTCTCTCTCTCTCTCTCATGCTCCCACCTGCCCCAGCCAGTCAAGTGACACTGGGCAGATAAGGTTAGGTTCCAATTCAACATAAGGCTGCTTCATAGATGCCTGCATGAGGTATATTCATGGACTGTGATTCTCAAACGTGTGTATCTTACATCCTCTATCAGTCACTAGGAAAGAACTTCCCTCCATGATAGAAACAAAAGGCCCATATTTTCCAAGAAGGACATCTATTCATGTTATTTATAGTCCACCTTTCTCAATGAGACTCAAGGTGGATTACACAGTGGAAGTCAATGCAATCAACAGGATGGGACATCTGATAAGCAATGTAATAGAACTGGGATTGCAGAAATCCAAAACAGAGCAGAAACCTGCGTAAGTAGTAAAATGACATTTTAAACAAGCAGTAAATGGTGTTACATATATACAAATATGTACCCTGAGAACAAAATAATGTATACAGCAACACACAACATATACAGTAATAAAAACCACCAACCCATTCCCTTCCTTGAAACACCTCCTGAACCACTCTGTTATAATAAAGCTTTTATGTAAATGTCCTCTTGAACAATTTTGTTTTACATAGTTTGCAGAATGCTAGGAGCATGGGAACCTTCCTGACCTCCTCAGCAGGGCATTCCACAAGGTGGGGGCCACTGCACAGAACGCATGTATACAGGCAGTTGTTGAATTTGCCAGTTTGCAGGGTGCTGCCTGCAGAGGGCACTGCTCAATGAGTGGCGTTGTTGTGGTGGATCATAAGAGGAGAGGCAGTCCTGCAGAAATGCTGGTCCAAGGCCACGAATATATGTGATAGCCAGCATCTTGAACTGAACCCACGAGGTGATAGGCAGCCACTGCAGGATGGGTATAATTTGCATGCACTGGCTACCTCCTGAAAATAATCAAGCTGCCATCTAGAGTCTCTGAAAATTTATCATGTACAGAACATTTTAAGGACATAACACATTGCAGAAGCACAGTAGGTGATACCTGGAAAGTAGGGTCAGCAGGAAGCGGCACATCAAAGACATTTGCAGGGGGAATGGGGGATTCGGAGAAACACCAACTGCCCAAAGTTACTGTGAGCATGGCCAAAGTTCACAGGTGGTTAATCCATGGCAGCTCTAGGGTCAGCAAGAGACAGTATGTCACACTTGTAGGTGGATGTGGGGACTGAGAAAGAATTCTTAGTGTTATGAAAACAGTGTCCCGCCTACTTTTCTACCCCACTGATGGTACACATACCACTGGCTGAGACCACTCTTCTTGGACATGTGCTCTGTTCAAGGAACACTAACTTGACTGAGTGAACTGCAAATATGTGTGGAATGTGCACCCAAATCTTCTGCAGCATGCAGGGAGTATTGCATGGGAGTAATAAGTAATATTCAGCAGCAGCGACAGACTGCGAGTGGGGCTCAAACATTGATTCTGGTTGAGGGGAGTTGAGGGTCCACTTCATTGTTCTTGGACTCAAGTGGAGTGCCCATCTGGCTTCTGAGTAGAGCAGAGTTAGCACTATGTGTGTTCTGCTTGTGCTCCCAGTTTGTGCAAGCAGCCCCTTCTTGAGCATTCCAAACACAAAAGTTCCCTGTACTCATCTGTGTTATAAGTATCCATGGCATATGAGGCCAGAGAAATATAGCTCCTGGCACCTTATTATATGAGATAGGGGTGTCCTGGTTGACTTGCAGAGTGCTTTACTGTGTTCTGATTGGCTCCAGACAGAGTCTCTCTACACAAGATGCCTTGGCATGTTTGTCAAGTGTAGGGAGATGCAATGTTAGCCAGGAAGTGTAGTTTAAAAAGACAGAGTCTGCAGAGATCATTCTCCAGAGGGTTTGTTAATTTCATCTTTGCCTCCCCTAAGGCTCTGTCAATTTCACCTCTCCAGTCTAAAACTCTGTTGGATCACACGACCAGAGGGCAATGAGGAATGGAAATGGGCTGGAGCTGCCTTCCAGAGCTGGGCTTGGACCTGGAGAGGTTATAATGGACTGAAGTTTCCCTTCTGGCATTTCACAGCCCCTTCACACAGATCCAGTGCATAGCAAAGCCTCTGCCCTGCTGCTGGCTCCGTCTTTTTAAACTACCCTTCGTGGCTAACATTGTATCTCCCGACACCTGTGCTTCATGAGTCAGATGTCTTGTGTAGAGAGACTCTTAAGACTACCATCCTCAACCTCTTCTAAGCCTATGGTCTTAAAAGGATGTAAATGTGCTTAGGATTGCATTGCTAGTATCAAGCTATGCTGTGTCTGTGAAGGTGTGACATGGAGCAGGCTGGAGTGGGGAGTGTTTGTACTTTTGATGTGGGCAGGATGTGGGCAGAGATAGCTTAGGATAATAACTACATCTTTCTGCTCACCTAGCACAGACCTAGTGCTGCCTGTTTCTAGCTCCTATGTCTGTACAGTCAAATTGGTGCTTGCCTTACACTGCATAGAGTGAGCAGGATGCTGTAGATAGTGTATCTCCGTAGTATACCAGCTTGGTGCTTAGTTGCCATTCGAAGCAGCTTCCAGGCTGCCCTAAGGATTGTACCCTAGAAATGCTGATCCTGAGCTTTGCGCTTTTAAACACCTGCTGATCTAACCTGTTGCTCTTTAGTGACAGGGTATATGCAGGCTGCCATGCACTCAAGGTTCCTGCTGTGAGGGAAATGCCCATTCATTCAAGAGCATCTTGGTGTTTGTGCTACAGTGTAGAAGCTGAAGTTGATACACAGTCAACACACTCTGTGTGTGTGCTCGTGCATGTTACAGATTTGCAGAACATTCTATGAAAATTTACCTTTCCTTCTTTACATTGCACAATGTCCTATTTATGGGCAAATGTAACAGAAATACCAAACATCATAATGGTAGGTACAAAACTGGAAGTAGAAACTCCATTTTGAAGTATCATTCACAAGTCTTGAGATGCAGATTTCCCCAGGAAACCCATCTGCTGCTTTGAATCTTGTCTTGTTCTATTTGTGCTGCCACTTGTTCAGCATTGTCTATTGCTCACATTCATTAAAGATCCCACATGTTGTTATGTATGGATATTATGTTCAGGGCTTTTTTTCAGCTGGAACACAGTGGAACAGAGTTCTGGAACCTCTTAAAAATGGTCACATGGCTGGTGGCTCCACCCCCTGATCTCCGGACAGAGGGGAGTTTAGATTGCCCTCTGCACCGTGGCGCGGAGGGCAATCTAAACTCTCCTCTGTCCGGAGATCAGGGGGCGGGGCCACCAGCCATGCGGCCATTTTCTCCGAGGGCAAGTCACTGAGTTCCACCACTTCTTTTCCCAGAAAAAAGCCCTGATTATGTTCATAATAGAACTGCTTTATGGGATTTGTAGTATGCATGTGCCCTGACCTGGATAGCCCAGGCAAGCTCAGTCTCATCAGATCTCAGAAGCAAAGCAGGGTCAGCCTTGATTAGACCAGGGTTGCAGAGGCAAGCAATGGCAAACCACTTCTCTTAGTCTCTTGCCATGAAAACCCCACCAAGGGTTGCCACAAGTCAGCTATGACTTGATGGTTTTCTCCACCACTACCAGTATGCATGTAGATAGGTAATAACTTCATACATGCCTGCTTCCCTCACCAGAATAAAAATGGTTTGATCTGAAAGGGTTAAAATATCAAGACGGTTTGCTGCATAATGAATGAAATGCAAATGCTGAGAGAGAGACAATTATTCATCTAAATATGACTCACCAGATTTGTCAAAAGTTTTCATCATTTTCAGAATTGTCTCCAATATTTTCAAATCAGAATTTGGAAGTGACGAAATTTCACATCAACATTCTGTTTCTTTTTCACATTTTGGTGGCAATGCTCCAACGTTCCCTGTTTACTAATGAAAGCTCCTTTTCTTGCTACTTGTTCTGGACAGATCACTCACCTTGCTTGGTCAAGGGATTCTAGAATACCACTGAAAAAACATTAGTGTGTGTACATGAAAATCTCCTGGGACAGGTACTATCCTTGGTAAATAAGGATAGGTCAGGCTTCAATGGAGATGGCAGAAATTGGCTTGGCTGGTGCAAGTGTCTGGCCCTATCCATTTTGCTCTTCTAGCCTGTGACAAATTGTTCTGACACTTTGCACATTGAGCAAATCCCTCTTTCTGCCTTTTCATTTGCCAAAGAGATCTGGGCTCAGTGAACAGCCTGCTCTGTTTCAGAAAGAAAGTTTCACTATTGATCCACCAAAGACAGAGATGTCACTAGTTATTCCCAGAAGGCTTTGAAAAAGTGCCTGTTGCAGCAGCCTTCTGGAGAATGAATGGAGATGGCTTAGAGTCAGGAAAGAGGATCTCGGGGACCATACCTGGGCATCTTCCAGATGCTTGTGAGGTCTGCCAGTGTAGAAGTGACCATACACCCAATCTGACACCAGAGGCTCAAGCCCACTACTTGGTTGGGGCTAACAGAAAGACTTCTGACAGGTTAATTATGACTTATTTTTTATAAAGGAAAGAGTAATACATTTATTATGGTTTCAGGTATGTTGCCGTATTGCTAAAACAGCAGGATTTGAGTCCAGTGGCACCTTAGAGACCAATAAAATTTTCAGGGTATAGGTTTTGAGAACTCTCTTCACATTTGTTATGCAATACATTTTCATGAGTAAAAATCCATTCCAATAAAGATATTTCCCTTATGCAAATGTTCAACCCAGTGTTTCAACAGGAAGGAAGGAAGGAAGGACAGGACAGGACAGGACAGGAAAGGAAAGGAAAGGAAAGGAAAGGAAAGGAAAGGAAAGGAAGGAAGGAATTTAGGTTTTGTTAATTATATGCAGCCTTTTTGTTATACAAGAAGTATTCAGTGGTGAACAATATAAAATTATAAAATAGAATGAAAAGCTAAAAACACCATGTGAGACCAATCAAATTAATGTTAAAAAGCATCCCAGAATAAAAATGCCCCCTACTTATGCTGGGAGGCCTGCACCAACCACCCAATCACAGTTGCAGAGGGAGGGAGTCTCAGCTGAAAAAGGACCTCCCCTGAGCACCTTTCCCCAACTGAACCTTGGTAAATGTGGGTTCCTGCAGGCAGACCTCTCTTGTTGACCTCAAAACTGGGCAGCATGATATGGATGGCAATGGTCCTTCTGGTTACTTTGGACCTAAAGCTATTTAGGACTTCAAACCAGTTCCTCAAATTAGGCCTGGAAACCAAATGAAAATGACTCCCGTTGGGAAAGGGCAGGCTTTTCTGCAAACCCTAGTTGCCAGACTTTGAACCAACTGAAGTTTCTGAATCATCTTCAAAGGCAGCTCCATGCAATCTAAAACATGTTTTCACTTTCTTCAGGAACAACCACACCTTTCATCCTAAGCTGGTAAAAAGCACTCTGAGTGACCTCTGCCACCTGAGATAATAAAAAGGCCAGGAATGCTCCCATTTTGAGACCCTGATCTTTCAAGAGCAGCACAACTCCATCCTGACTGGTTGTACACCTATTCCTATGTCACTTTAACCCATAGCACTTCTGTTTTGTTCAGATTATTTCGTTTTACCTAGCAATGGCTCCAATCACTCACATAATATTTCAACCACCTTTCTAGATCTAGACAGAATGGAGGAAGAGTTGGGTATCATCAAAACATAAACAGGTTACCTCTCCAAAAAGGACAGTGTCATTGAATGGATGCAACAGTAGAAGAAATATATGTTTTCTTTGCAATTATCACCATCACTGAGTAAGCTCAAAACCATCTGGATCCAAAGACTTTGAACTGCACGGGAATAGATCGTGGAGTTTATGCACCATCCATTGTTAGTATTTAATTACTAGACCCTATCTTTGACGTGTGTTAGTTAGCTTGCATTTGCAATCCCTATTTGGTTTTTCCTTTGTGGTTTGTTTTGCTAAAACCCATCAACCTGGAAAATTTAAACAGACAAATCCAATCAGCAATAATCTTTTCACAAATATAGCAGGACTGCTACTAGCGCTGTTCTTTGCCAAGTGGAAGTTTGGAGCTTTGTAGAGATGGGCACTTGTATCTACTGCGTAACACTTTTGCTCTTCCCACAATCTCTCCCCACTTCCCTCTGCTGCTTCAGTTTGTCAAGAGTACAAGGACCCTACTGTAAGGTCACCCCATTGCAGATAATAGAACTAAAAATCGGTCTTCCTTGCACGGTTCTTGGAGAGGTGATTTCAAGAGTGGTCAGTCATTTAAAGATTTTTAGAGGATTTCCTGCTTTTCTTCATCAGCTAGTTGATTATATCTAAATAATAACTGCACTTATGTATACTGCTCTTCTAGACAGATTAGTGCCCCACTCAGAGCTGTGAATAAAGTCAGTGTTATTATTACCCCACAATATGGCTGGGGAGCTGGGGCTGAGATGAATGGCTTACCCAAGACCACCTGCTGAGTTCACGGCAGTAGTGGGATTTGAACCAGCAGAAAATTGATTCACAGTCCAACCACTTAACCACTATGCTACAGCAGCTAAGTGGGCATATCACTCCAACAAAGTGAGCTTTTAAAACCTACTGAGCGGAATATAGGGTAGCAAAACAAAAGACAAACCTCTATTGCTTTTTTGGCTGGAAAAGATCTTTCTCCTTTTAAAAATTTCCCATCACAGTAATGACACATCAGTACCAAAAGCATTTCCAGAAATAAAAATGACCCACCAATGAATGCATCCTTAGTGATTAAAACTAGTGACAACTAATTAATCAACTAAAGAAGTAGCTGATTAATCTACTTGTTAAAGATGATGTTTGGTAGAGATGCCAGATGGAGCAGAGCTGAACGCTGAATTCTGAAACATTTGCAAGGTTCTGAGGAAGGTTCTGGAGCAGAACTTCTCATTCCATCTTGTGAAGTGGGGCAAAAAAAATGAGATGCTACAGTTAGGTGCACATTTGGGGCTGTCAATAATTTTTTTTCTTGGTAAGAAGCAGCAATCCCAGGGCTTGATGAAATGGACCACCACCACAACAACATTCGATTTATATGCCGCCCTTCATGACAACTTAATGCCCACTCAGAGCGGTTTACAAAGTATGCCATTATTATCCCCACAACAAAACACCCTGTGAGGTGGGTGGGGCTGAGAGAGCTCCAGAGAGCTGTGACTAGCCCAAAGTCACCCGGTTGGCTTCAAGTGGAGGAGGGGGGAATGAAACCAGGCTCTCCAGATTAGAGTCCCATGCTCTTAATCACTACACCAAACTGGCTCTCACACCAAACTGGCTCTCATAAATGGTCCCATGTGGACAATCATACAAACACTTTGTATATTGCCTTAACTTTCCTCCAGTGGGGCAAATAGAAGCTGAATGGCACCATTCCAGGTTGGGAAAATGGAAAGGAGAAAAATGGTTACCTCCCCCTACCCCCGCCATACTCCTGATCCAAACTAGGGTTCCATGGTGAGATGGGGTGGGTTTGCAACTCAATGGTAGAGCATCTGCTTTGTATACAGAGGGTCCCAGGTTCAATCCCCACCATCGCCAGTTAAAAGGATCAGTTAGCAGGTGATACAAAAGGCCTCTACTGAGATCCTGAACAGCCACTGCCAGAGAAGGCAGCATTGACCAATAGTCTGCCTCATTATAAAGCAGCTTCATGTGTTCAAGTTGCTAGTTTTTGTAAAGAACAAACAGCCAGGAGCTCCAGACTCGGAACTCCAGTCATGGCACCTTGTCAAGCACGACCCTTGGTAAAGAAGCACTGCAGTTCCAGTCTGTCTAAATGTAGACTAGTACAAAAGCACATGAACAAAACTTGCCTAGAATGAAGCCAATATTTAGCCCAGTTGTGGTTTGCTCAGACTAGCAGGGGTGCTCCACACAAGGAAAGCAATCTTTTCCAGTTGAACTAGCAAAGAAAGTCATATCAAGTGGAGATGTCAAGAAATGGACCAGGGATCAATATGCAAAGTATGGCCTCTAGCAATGAGCTGTGGCTCCTCTGCACGCCAGGACTCCCTCCCACCCACAGCTTGTCAATGACTCCATTTCAATCATTCCCTAAATGCTATTCATTTAAGAATTAATCACAATCAATTCCCTACATAAGAGTATGTGAGATGCTGCAGTTGGGATAATGTGGCGGCAGCAACGGCATATAATTCTACTAAACATTTATCAACATGGATTCAACAATGGTGCTGTACCTCTTGATGCTTCAGTATATTTGACCATCTTCTAATTCACTAGTTATGATAAAATAACTCCAGCATAAAGAGAAGGGCTGCCTTTTTCTGTATGGATGCTAACGTGTTTATGCTTAGCATGGCTATCAAGCAAGAACAGAATGTACAAAGACTGGCCATGCTTGGATGAAGGCTTATTAGAGCTAAGTAAGGAAGCCTGGAATATTGAAGCATTTTGGTAGAGGTCAAAATTACAAGAGCCGAATTGAGGGTCAGATGAGACAAGAATTTAACCCAGTACTCCCATGTGTAAGTACGACACAGGAAATAGTTTCAGTTAAAGATACCCACAATGGTGAACCAAGTTTTGGGTCCGTGTTGCTGCTAAAATTTGGACTGAAGTGGCTTTGCACTTTCCTCTTCACCTGCAGGATTTCAAAGAAGGTCACAAAGAATCAAAGTTCATTTATTTATTATGGTCATTTGACCAGCGTAACTTAAAATTGGGCTTGCCAACAAATGGTAAAATCTACCACCTGCAGGTTAAAACGGGAGAAAAATATTTATATGTAGATGAATTAAAAACAGACAAATGTAACAGTATAACAGAAAAACATTTAAAATTATGTTTACTAGTTTGTATCCTCCATAAACAGATTGACCACCGGTCTATTTTATATCCCAAGTATTTTGCCAAGCTTTGCAAACAGCTGCACAAAATGTTGCGGTTACTATTGTAACATGCTCTTTCTCGCCCGTAAGCAGCATTTTCATGTAAGCTTGGTTTGAGCAGCTTGGGACTTTCAAGAATAGGAGATATGCAGGGCTTTTTTTTCTGGGAAAAGAGGTGGTGGAACTCAGTGGGTTGCCCTTGGAGAAAATGGTCACATGGCTGGTGGCCCCGCCCCCCTGATCTCCAGACAGAGGGGAGTTTAGATTGCCCTCCGCGCTTCAGCAGTGCGGAGGGCAATCTAAACTCCCCTCTGTCTGGAGATCAGGGGGGAGGGGCCACCAACCATGTGACCATTTTCAAGAGGTTCCAGAACTCCGTTCCACTGCGTTCCAGCTGAAAAAAAGCTCTGGAGATATGTACTTTAAATGGTTTATTTGGTCGAGAGAACAATGGAATAAAATATGTTCTGTCATTTCCACTGCTCCTTTTCTACAAGGGCAATCTCTCTTCCCACTGGATCTTCTTGTAATGCCCCTCTACTTCCACTGTAGGGAGAGATTGCCATCTAGCAAGAGTGAAGGCTCTCCGCTGTCCAGGGCCGTAGTCACACGGCCATAAATTTAGAGTCAAACTAGCGCCATCTCCCGCTGAATGCTCACCTTATTCCGTCTCTCTTGCGATTTTGCCATTCTTCCCAATTCACGCTGTGTGACTCTTTATGTCGTCTTTATCCACTTCCATGTGAATGCCCTGGATCGACTATGAACGCTTTGCAACACCAAAACGCTCACTCTCCTCGGTCATCTGTCTCACCTAACACTGATTCTCCTGCCCTACACTCCCACAAGCCCCAGCGCGACCCGCAATTAAGCCTCAAAGTAATTTTTTTTTTAAAAGTCAGCCTTATAGTGCTATAGCACTATTCTGCCATGGGCAGGAAACCTCTGCTACCTATCACGGTTGGCTTTTGGGTTGGCCCAGCACAACATTGGTATAATAGAAGAGTGATATAGCGCAAATATACAATTTTTTTTTTAAAAAAGGGAGGGATTTTTAGGGCCCCGTTTCCAGAGGCACTTTGACTGACCGTCGAATTGCGCTTTTCCCTTTTAACGTAACTGACTGGAAGCGCAAGCAGTCATCAAAAGATGGGAGAATCCGTTCTAATAACGATAACAGAAGAAACAATTTCTAGTGCAAAACTGACGAAATAAGGGCCCATGTGATGACGGCCCAGGACTCTCTCATTGCGATAAGTATTCAGCTGGGGTGACTATGCATTTGGTTTGTAATGGAGCCAAAAACATTGGTGAGCTCCCCGTGTCTCTCTGGTGTTCAGCGTCGAGTATCCTTTGTTTCACCTACATCTTTGCTTGGTCATATCCCATGTTTAAAATCATTTGTGGAGAGAATCCCAGGGTGGCCAATTTATCATGAGGATTTGAAACAGACTATCAGGGAGATTAATCCTTTTGGGTTATAGATCAGTTTTAGCCAACGAATGATTAAGGCAAGGGCCACCCTAGCCAAAACTTTTATCATGCCAGTCTCCAGTGTCAAGTTGGCAGTTGAGACCCACTTAGGCATTTGGAGGCCAGTCTTAAAAATTTGCATGGTACTCACTGTGATGGAATGAAATGAGAAGCTGGGGGGGGGGGTCCAAGTACAGATCCCTATAAAAGTTGAGAAAGTGTTTTAGCTTGGAAGAGTTTAAGTGCCACAATGAGTGTTGGTAGTAAAGGTAAAGGTAGTCTCCTGTGCAAGCACCGAGTCATTACAGACCCATGGGGGGACGTCACACCACGACATTTTCTTGGCAGACTTTTTATGGGGTGGTTTGCCATTGCCTTCCCCAGTCATCTACACTTTACCCCCAGGAAACTGGGCACTCATTTTACCGACCTTGGAAGGATGGGAGGCTGAGTCAACCTTGAGCCGGCTACCAGAACCCAGCTTCCGCCGGGATCGAACTCTGATCGTGAGCAGAGCTTTGGCTGCAGTACTGCAGCTTAAGTCTCGTACAAATTCTCAAGGAAGTAATATACCCAATCAGGGTGCTGCTAGATTTTGCCTAAAGCAAATTTTAAAGCTAATTTGGAGGTTCCTATTCAGAGAACACATCTGGAAAAAAGTTCAAGGAAAGCCCTAAGAGACTTGATGTGTTTAGCAAAACTGTGCAAGACAGGAAGCTCCCACCCCTCTACGTTGGGCGGGTTCTGCCTTCAAAGAGCTTGAATAGAGACTTCAAAAATGGAAATCTCTTAGGAAATTACCACAATGGCCTCCATGGCATGTATTGAATAAGCAAACTCAATTAAGGCATTTCGCAATGTTTGACCCCCATTAACAAGAGTTAATTTTGTCTTCCAGAAGAATCTCTCTTTGATCAACTCCCACCCACTTCATGATTAGGAGATGGAATGTGTTACTCGGGAAACTCATCTGAACCAGCACAGAGGCTTTGATCCGGCATCTCTTCCTCTGACAGTTACTTCAAAGATGGCTGCATGTATCCTTGGTCAAGCATGAGGAATTCTATTGCTGAACCCCCCCCCCCCCATCCCCACCTCAGAAATCCTTCAATTTTGGAAATCAAGGACAACTTCAAAAGATATTGCAAGGTTCACAATTTCTGCTTGGAACGAGCCAACTGCCAGAACTGTTGTCAAGTCATTTCTGTCTTTTCCCAGATCAATGACACGGAGGCATCCTTCTAGATTTACCGAGGAAGCAAAACCTCTGAATGCCAGCGCTAGGAAGCAACATCAAGGGCAGGCCTCGGGCTGTGTGTTCTGTTTGTTTGGCCCTCCAGGGCACTTGGCTGGCTGCTTTGTGGCTGCCGGGCGAGATGGACCACTGGTCTGGTCCAGCAGGGTTCCTCTTAAGTGCATATGGAGATGAGAGAGTATAAGGCAGAGATTTGTCTGGCCTTTCTTCAAGCATACCCCGTATCAGAGCACACTATCCAATTTTTCATAATGGGAAATATGGACCCCTTCCAGAAAGCTTTTCTCCACTGACTGTACGCTATATTCATTTACAACTTAATCACCTGCCCTACACTGGCTTCTGAAACTAGTGGGTTAGTACAGTATTTTTTTCTTTAAAAAACAAACAAACCGAAAACTTAGTACAATAATTGCCAACTTGCAACCTGCAGATATGATCTAGCCACCTTTTTTACTCACTGTCACCCAAGTCCCCTCCTGACTGCAGCATGCATCCCACATGACTTCTGTCCATGCAGTTCCCCTTTTTTGTCTCCCCCTTCTTCTTCATTAGCAGAGGAGCTGGATGGATCCAACCTTAAAGTTGGCTCCAGAAGCGATTTTCTGTGTTCTTGGCAGAACTACCAAATTTTACCCATGAAAAGCAAAGGGTGGGGAGGAGCCCACACATTTTGTATGTATTGCTTGGCTTGCCTATACTGCTTCCATTATTGTAAAACCCTTACTGCTAGGTGGTGCCAAGTAGATGATGAAGCGGGACCACTTGTGAGAGAATTGGGTTCAATCAGGCAAATAGGCTTCCAGGCACAGATCACTGTCTAGAAAACAGAACGGTTCCCAGAATACGTAAGTTGACTGGTGCTAGGATAATAAAAATGTTTACTAGATTGAGACATGAAGATCTGCTCTGGGAGCACTCCGACCCTGACAGGTTGGAACTGGTTCCTGAACATCTTTTGGGGTTTAACCAGATATGCAGGTTTTGCAACCATTCGTGTTCATTTAAATGCAAATATCAGGCTGAGGGAGCCTGATATGCACTGACAGGGATTCATGCAAGTTTTCCCAACTGGACACTATCATTTCAGGCTGGGAAAACAGCACAAGCGAGAAGGTTTAAACCCAACTCTCCTTGTGCTGTAGTGGTCTCTGTTTCAACTAGGCTTCCATGCACCTGATAGTTAAGTATGCAATACATTGCAGAAATGTGCTCTTCATTGGTTAGATTGGTGAATGCATTTACAAGAAACCCTCCTATACTTTAAAAAAAAATTACATCACTCCCTTTTGGAACATGGACAGATAGCTTTTGCTCCTGTGCCCACTAGGGCAGAAAGCATGCATGCACTTTCTTATTGGTCAACAACCGGGCCTTCAAAAGGATGGGGAGGAGCCACTGTTGAGTGGCAGGCAAATTGCAGCTCAGGCTGAATCTGGAAGAGCCCTGTTCATTACACAAGCCTCCTCCCAGCTAACAGAGATGAAGCCGAGAGCTAGACATGCAGATAATGAACACTACAGTCTAATTAACACAGCAGTTGAAGCCAATTAGAACTATTTTCATAGAAACTATTTATCTATAACTAATCCATTACCTGGATAATTGCCCCCTGCCTAGCTTGTAAACCCCTCAATGCCAGGCTACAGTTGGCAAAGCTGCAATCAATCAGCATGCTGGTTCAACCAATTATTAGTGGGCAGAGAGACTTAAAAAAAAAAGGAACAGGAGAACTTGTGTATTGCTTTTGGGCCACAAGGGCCTCTTTACAGAGCGATGAGCCAATCATAGTAGAATGGTAGCCTCTTTTGCAACTTCACTCCATCCAGCTGGCAATGGTTAGCATCACTTTTGTTTGGATCTTGGCAGTACTTTGTTTTTCCAGCTTTTAAGGGATCTTAGCAATGGATCAATATGCTGACCTACTGCGCTCTGGACATGCTGTAGCACAGAGAGGAAATCCTCAATATTTATTTATTTGTTGAGGCTTTTTAAAACTCTGCTTTTCTTCCCAATAGGGACCCAAGCTAGCTTACAAAATTACAATTTAAATGAACAAACAAGAAAAACTCAACATGCCATAAATGACATCCTGGTCTGTTCCTGGATCCACTGAGCTGGCTCGTGCAAAGCAACAGGCTGCAACCTATGGGTCAAAATCCAAGGGCCAAGACTGCCCCTTTCCCTTTGGTTTGCACCTCTGGCCATGCCCAAGCCAGGCTCAAATACACAGAAACAGAAAGGGAAACCAGTGCTCTGCCTCAGCGTGGTGCATCTAGCATAGTCGTTCCCAAGAATCCCCGTCCCTTGTTGGAAAAACTGTAATGGATCCCATCTCCCCAGGAGAAGACTTGCTCTGATTGGCAGCATTGCCCCCATGTTTCCAGAAAAACAAACCCCATTATTCATTGTCGGAAGCAGTTTCCTTCCGCACAGCAGCTGTGGCTGGTGCTTCCCTTGCCAGCTGTGGGAACAGGACCCAGTTTACTTAGAGCGAGCCAAATCACTTGTAGACGTTTCAAAAGAAGAGAGACAGCAACTTGGCTGCAGAGATGTATGTTGTGATACTCATTTGGAAACGGATGGCCCCTTCTCTCTCATTTCTTGCTTTGCTATCAGCCAATCGCAGAAGCACTCATTAGCATATTTCCCAGATAGCAGGCGGAGGAACAGTTTGACTACACCCATCATCCATTCTGATTTCGAGGTCAAAGCTAGAAATGCTGGCAAAGTAGAAGTTGTTTGCTAAAAAGATTTATGCAAATATTCACCTTTTAAAATGTTGATCTACTGCCTCTTCTGCAGGATTCCTGCCCTCCCTGCTGCATTTATCTCTCTCCTTGAATAAACCACACAGGTAATCCCAGTCAATCCAGGATCACAGGTTGAATGGAAGGATTGTCACCAGATGTTAGTACCTAACATTGCAGCCAATCAGATTTGGATACATGATGACACTACTGAGAGCAATGGCAATTGAAATAAAGGTCTAAACCAGGGAGGTTTTTTAAAAGGTCAAGACATCTCTGTGGGGCGGAATCAGGTCTGGAAAGTGCCTTTTGGGGAAGTTCAACCTTTCCCTTTCAGATCGTGTCTCTGATCTAAACAGCCACCCCCCAAACTGCCCCGCTGAGGCACATTGTTACACATGATACCAGAACCTTTTATCCCAAGGGCAAACAGAATGGGGGTGGGAGAGATTTAGGTTAAGGTAACAGCATCGGCGTTTCTTTTCTAACCAGACTCAGACCCCAGAAGGTGTTTAAAACAAAAACAAACGAGTTACCAATCTCCATGTGTCTCCCCTTATTTATTCCAAAACTGTCATTTTTACAAGGAATGCTGAATAACTGCCAAATTGGGAGGTGGTTTTTGATAGTACCAATAATATTGGCAAAACCCCCTGGAACTCATTTTAGCTGCCCCATACTGTGGTACTTCTGACTTGGCCGTATTTCTGGCAGAGCCATAGCGTGGGGTTTTTCCTTGGAATATAGTTTTGTCATGAGACAAAGAAGAGGGAATAGGAAACACCGAGGTGTCAAGGTCAGATACATAATCCTCTGGCTCCTCAGTATGAATTTTCCAGAGTTGGAAGATATTAGCCAGGCAACGTATGAAGCAGCCAACCCCAACAGCAACAAATTCATTTAAAGAAAACAGAGTGCCCAAGCGTTGCCTCATAGTTAGAATGGATGCTTTCTAACTCCGCCTTCTGAACAAATTATGTAAGTGTTGGTGGTCTCATTCATCATAGAGGTGTGGTTGCCAGCTCCAGGTTGGGAAATTCCTGGAGATCTGAGGGTGGAACTGGAGAGGGGTGGGGTTTGGGGAAGGGGCCTCAGTAGCATATAATGTCATAGAGTCCGCCCTCCAAAGCAGACCTTTTTCTCCAGGGGAACTAATCTCTGTCATATGGAATTTGGTTCGAATTCCGGGAGCTCTCCAGCCACCACCTGGAGGCTGGCAACCCTATGACCGACCTGCTTGCCTGCCTCTCCCTCCCCGCCGCCACAACCATTCTTTAAAGATTTCTCTAGTGACTGCTCCATTATCACAAAGTCACATCATCCGTGCCAAATGGGTCCAGTCGGGGAAGAGCGGGGTGGCGGTCGCCAGCGAAGTGCCTCGCCGGTACTTGGCATGTGCCAATCTGGGGCCCACGCCAGGCCGGCACGCTCGGCTGCTCCTCTTTCGGACGGCGCTCGCCCCGCCGTGGCAATGTAACATTTGGTTGAACGGTCCGCTAATTGCATTCCACTGGCACCCCTCCCCGCTCTTTCCTCGCTGCGGCGCGCCAAGCGAGTGCTAATGGGCCGCGCGTGGCGAAGGCCGCTCGCCTCCCACACCTGCCTCCTTTCTCTGCCCGCGACTGCCTGCGTGGAGTGTTAATTAAGCAATTAAGGCGGAGGAGGCGCCTACTAGACTCCGGAGTCCTGGTTAAACGCTCCTTTTCAAGGTCGGAGTCCCGTGCAGCGTTGGCTGTTAGAGGCTGCCTGCCTTTGCTCGAGGGGGTCATCCACTTCCGAGAGGGACGCTTTGTGCAGGGAATAACGCGATGTCGACGAATGGGCCCTCTCCACCTAGATGGAATTTTCTTTTTCAAAAATCCCTCTTCTCTCCCCCTCCAAGTCTTTCTCGGTGCTAAAAAGAAAACTCCTTTTGAACAAAATGAAAAGATCAAAGAGGAACCATATCCGGAAGCCTTTCCAGGTCTCTCACTTACTAGGACTCCGTTTAGATTAAAGGGACGTTTGGTGTAGTGGTTAAGAGCGCTGGAGAGCCGGATTTGACTCCGCCACTTGAAGCCAGCTAGGTGACCTTGGGCTAGTCACAGCTCTCTGGAGCTCTCTCAGCCCCACCCACCTCACAGGGTGTTGTTTTTTGTGGGGCTAATAATGACATACTTTGTAAACAGCTCTGAGTGGGTGTTAAGTCATCCTGAAGGGTGGTATATAAATCGAATGTTGTTGTTAGTACCTCCTTCTGCGGTTGCCAACTCTGGGATGGGAATTTCCAGGAGGTTTTGGAGGTGGAGCCTGGATAGGGCAGGGTTTGTGGGTGGGCGGTACTTCAGTTGTGTATAATACCATACAGTCTGCCCTCAATAGCAGCCATTTCCTCCAGGGGAATTCACGTCTGTAGGCTGGAGATCAGGACAAGCCTACGCTTTTCCGGAAAAATGATGAAAAGTCATCCCACATCTGTTTGAGATGAAATGTTGCTATTGTGCACATAGAATTTGACTGGCTGGGGTGGAAATTCATGGTGTAGACCGGAGCCTTGAACAGGTAACTTGCTGGCTACTACAAAATAGCTCCTGCACCCCTAGAAAAAGACTCGAGAAAAGACTGTGATAAGATCTGCTCTAGGTTTCTAAAAACATTTCTTGAAGATTTTTTGGCCGATAGTTTCATTTCTGGTGCTCTTCCTAGTCCAAGATATTTCTAGGACAGAACAAAACTGGCTAACATTTTGTAGAGGGAATAGCTCAGGCTATTTTTCATAACTCAGAAGCAGCTCTCAACGTTTGGCCCAGCCTCTACCATGACTGGATGCGGAAGAGAGCAACATGCAGCTGGGAACACATTGCTTGCTTCCTGATTGGTGGCACCAGAAGCTTGAAGAACATTTGGCTTCCTCCCACCAGTTGTGTCTCCAAGCATAGTTCTTTACCAGACTGGGAGAAGAGGAAAACAGTACTTGGGGCCCTATGATCTAACCTGCTTTCTACCCCTGAAGCACGATAGCTGGCAAGCCTCTTTTGTTAATAGGGGGATCCCATGGGAACGTACAATGTGGATCTCTTCCACAGTATATAAGCTCTGCCTCTGAACTGACTGTCTCGTTTTTCAACCCACTGCTGCAACATACTGTGACCAGGCCAGAAGAGCCAAAAAAAGAGGCAGCATCACAAAGGTTTGCTTCTCAGAAGCTTGGCTACCAGGAACAGGGAGTGGCTAGCCCTTAGCCCCATCCCATTGATGTCCCCGGGTCACACTGAAACACCTGGCTGCCATTCATTCCCACTGAAAAACCAAAACACAGTTCTGGAGGACACAATTTCTATGAAGACAACATCTTCCCTTCATCCCACTCTGAGAGTGCAGAAAATGACAGGAGTGCTTTATTTAGGATTCCACTGGGCAGTAGCATCACTGATAGTGATAGCACTTAGCATTTATCTAGCACTTGCGGTGTTCAGAGCACATCAGAGAATAATTTTTGTTATAATAACACTCAGAAATGCAACCTGGAGCTGAGATATACAGGTGAAAATGTGGGGCTGTTATGGAAACACATTCAGATCTTGGTGGTTTTCAGTCTGCAGAGTGTGACAGACCCCTAACTCTATTGTTTACCCATTCTATGCTGATCATCAGTAACCAAGGGAACCTAACCCATCCTCTCCAGTTAGAAGAAAGAGCCTTACAACTTCTTATCTGTCAAATTCTTCAATAAGGCCTACAATCAAAAGTCGAAATCTAGCTTTCCAATCAAATACATTAGTCCTCAGTGCACGGCCGGGTAGCCTGCCTGTGAACATGAGCAGAGAGCCGCCAGCCTCCCAACCAATCTAGCTTGTGGATCAAGGGATGAGGGTTCCAGGATGACATTATTATTTTCTAAACAGAGCCAGGGTTTGGGTGTGAGAAGCATCACCTGCAGGTCTCTATGAAGGGGTGGATGTGTGTGTGTGTCTCTCCATGTGTGAGAACTAGGATTTTGACAAGATTTATTTTGGGAGCTCTTTACAGCTTCAGTCACTTCCAGATTTAGAAGCTGAGGCAAGGACAGATAAAAGAGTTCAGCTCTGCTTTTAAAAACAACAACACCTGGTTGGGATCGGCTCCTTTCCCCTCTGCTTTGGGGCAGGCTTATTAGCAGGGAAGTGGGGATAAGGCAGATGTCACAGATCACTGCTGAAGGAAAGAGGAATCAGAGAGCTTTTCCCAGTTTGAGGCCGATCATATTTGTGTCTATGGAAGCAGCGCTTTGTCCTCTTTCTTCATCAGCCATGCCAAAGAGATCCTTTCCTAGTAAAGACTTCATTGTCATCATTTTCCACTAAGAAGAGCCAGAGACATTAGAATGGAACGAGGCGGTCTGGGAACCTCTGCCTTGCTTCCATATCTCCATGCCCCAAGGCTGAAGTTTAGCCCAGTGTTTTTCCCTGTGACTGTTTCCGCATACATTGTTTGGCCTGAGTTTGATGCTCTTTGGAAGTGTTTTTTTGCCTGGTTCCCTACAGCATTGTGGCACACTTGTGCACTCCCAGGAGTTTTCTGGCTTTCCCCTAACTTCCCCCAAATTTCTTTGCTCCAAAGTTTTGGGAAAGATTGCAGCAAAGCCTGGATGGTTGCCGTGTGGTTGCCGTGTGGTTGCCGTGTGGGCAGGAAAGCTTGGATTTTCCCAGTCCTGCCCATATGGCAGCTATTTTCCCCACAGCTACCATTTCTTCCCCCTGCCACTGGGGTGTGTGTTAATTTTTTAAATTAGCAATTGAATATTGTTATATTGATATAACATTACTATAATATGTGTAACATGTTCTCTAAATTCCCAAATTTTCATTTTTTTTGAACAGGTAAGTTGCTAGCACCTTTTGTTGTGGAGATATAAGGGGAAAGGCATATCTTTCCATTAAAATCAGCTAGCAACATTTCTTCATGGGGAGTTTGCACATTCTTGCTTCTATCTCCCTGGCACAAACTCATGGGGCTGGTTCTGCCCCTAAGGGTTGGGATCTTCAAGCTACTCCCACAGAGACCCATACATCCTTTGTAGCAGGCTGATGTCACACTGGCCCTGGCACAGGAGAGGTTTCTTGACCCTCTGTCACTGACTGCATAAGGTTGCTTTGAAGGCAGGGCCGGTTCTAGGGTTGCCGGCACCCGGTGCAACCCTTGTCCGGCCCTCTGCAGGTGCGTGATGTCATCACACAGGGGCAGGAGGTGTGCTAGCTGCCCCAGTGCCCAGTGCGCCGCAGAGCTGGCGGTGGCGGTGCGGGTGTGTACTAGGGCGGCCAAATTGCTGCGCGGGTGGCTGAGTGCAGGACTAGGAGGCCCTCCATGCGGTTCACCTGCCCCGTGCCGCCCGCATGGCATGCCGGCTGCCCCAGCGCATGGTCCACTGTGGAGCTGGTGGCGTGTGCGTGTGCTGGGGCAGCTGGCTTGCCACGAGGGTGGCTGACCACAGGGCTGGGAGGTCCTGAGTGCGCGGCAAGCCAGCCGCCCCATCAGTGGGGCAGGCGAGGGCCTCCCAACCCTGCGCTCAGCCTCCCACGCGGCAAGCCATGGCGCGCTTCCAGTGGCTGGCAGCCGTGCCCGGTGCCCCCTTTTGGCGGCTCCGGGGGCAGGCTACCCCCCTGCCCCCCTCAATCTGGCCCTGCTTGAAGGTTGCCCCATTTCTCCACTTCTTTTATTCAAAAGTGGTCGGCAGGAGGTGGCAAGCTCCTGGAGAATGCCTGCAGGCACCTCAGGAACATGCGCCATGCGCACACTCCCAAGAGGCACGGCGATGTCTCTTCTGGAAATGTCATCATTGCGCTAGCCATGGGAGCGTTCCTGTGCCCTGGGCTGAATCAGCCCGGAATGGAGAATGGGAGTGCTCCCGTGGCCGGCACAGTAACATCACTTCCAAAAGTGACATAGCCAAGCCTGTTGGGAAGGAGATCTTGCCACTGGCACGAGGTAAGTGCCAGGTTCACCCTACCCCCCACTGAGTGGGATGGTATAGGGACCGGGCAACCCTAGTCTGGTGCCATGTTGCAGCTGGGTTGCTGACCCTCTACAGGTGCATCATTAGTACATCAGTATGGCAACCACCCAGGCAAATACCAGTTTAAGTGTGTGATGCCAGCTGCATGGAGCCCCCCCAGGAGGGGTGCAGTTGTGTTTTTTTTTGCATGCCCCAGTCTCACTTATAAATCAGGCCTGAGTGCAGCGATACGGCACAGATGGAATCTGTAACCCTTGGGCTCTGCACTTTGTTTATAATAAGTAAATGATATTTTCAAGTGTACATGCAGCTCTCTTCAGTCACTCAAGTGATCCCCAAACAGGAAACAAAACGAAAGAGTTGGTGTCAGGCCTAGCCAGTTCAGTAATAGAGAACCAAAATGGATGCCCAGGGAGCGATGTGTATGCTAAATGGGCCTCATTTATACTCTGAGAGGTCACCATTGTCTGCCCTTCATTATATAGCACTCATAACAGGCACATACTTCTGTCTATTATGAATAAGGGGGGAGAAAGCAATCCATTTATGCCTCTCCTGGCACTGGGGCCAGCATGCTGGAGGAATGCTCCTTAAGAAGGGGATTATTAAAATAACAAGCTAGCAATTTTGAGTGTGCTTCTGTAAAGGTTGTGTCAAACATCATTCCCAAGCCTTACAGGCAATGGTGGAGTGTTTGCTCAAAATATGTTATATGCATAAATGCCACAGTCAGAGTTTCAGAATCTGGAGGGAATTAGACTTTTAAAATTTACACCGCATGAGTCTCTCGGATTTGTCCCACTATTATGTCCATCATTTACGTTCCAAAATTGTCACCTGAATTTCTCCCTGGATGTTGGTACTTTGAATTATGTGGTCTTGCTTATGAAATGGAACTGATGCATTAGGATCCTCTCTTAGTCATTTCCAAATTTCTGAATTTCAAACAGAGTGCTATATATGCATGGTTTGCTACAGCTTTCAATTCCTTCTGTTCAGTTGTGGCTTTCTGATGCACATATAAGCATTGATAAAACATGACAAAAATTGGCTTTGATAAAATCACAGGTATTATTGTATCTTTATGTGATGTACTACTAATGTGCGTATACATATGAGCATTGATAAAACAGCAAAAAGCAATCTTGATGTGATTATATATTTTTATTGTATTGCATGGTGTTTTACCACTGTGTAGGACTAGGAATGTATGAAGATATTAGCAAAACACTGTATAAAGAGAATCATAATGCAATTATATGCATGGTCAAATCAAGATTGCTTTTTTGCAGTGTTTTATTGATGCATGCAAGTGTATATCAGCACCACAGAGGAGAAAAGAGATAAGAATGAACTGAAAGTGGTAACAAATTGTGGGTGCTCTAGTTAAACTAGAATTAAGGGGGAATGAAATGCAAGGTAGGCTGAACTCACAGAACAATCAAATGGTATAATATGCATCCCTCAGCTGTATTACCACCTTTCCAAACAATGCCATAAACTACTAATGACATGAGAGTAGAGGCAGGGAGCCATAGCACAAGATGACATCATGACACAGGTAAGTGATCCTACCCATTATGGGGAGACTATCACATGGAGATTGTTTTAAGGGGCAACCCTATATCAAGAATAACTTCTTCACATATTATGCTTTTTAGGTGTACTGCTAAGATTTTTTTTAAAGCATATACCATAATATGTAAATTATGAATGTGAATAACAGGTGTTTGGAAATGTGTATCACACAGGAACACTCATCAGGGACACACGACTGTTTGCAGCTCCATGCTGAATATACATTTGAGGGCTATCCCAGCTTTGTTTCTTTGTAATGTGTGAAATGGTTCTTAGACCTCAGATTGCTGCTTTTTTGCTATTCCAGTGAATATGATGAGAATGCTCACATGATGAATATGTATGGGTGAACAGTTTGTGTGTGAAAATGCTGGTACACATCTAGAATCATAGATAAATACTTTCAGATCAACTGAAGAAAATGTTTTTAATCCCCCACTACTCTTCACCAGTATGTGAAGACGTGTGTGTGCATGGGGACCCATGGACATGTTCCATACTAGCTTTGCTGTTCCTTTGGAGCTCGTGATGATGGCCTGTGGAAAACCACATAATTTTTCTATATGCTCCTTTGCAGGGCTTTTTTTCCATAGTAGCTTTGATGTTCCTTTGGAGCTCGTGATGATGGCCTGTGGAAAACGACATAATTTTTCTATATGCTCCTTTGCAGGGCTTTTTTTCTGGGAAAAGAGGCGGTGGAACTCAGTGGGTTGCCCTAGGAGAAAATGGTCACATGGCTGGTGGCCCCGCCCCCTGATCTCGAGACAGAGGGGAGTTTAGATTGACCTCACAGAAAGCAATCTAAACTCCCTTCTGTCTGGAGATCAGGGGGCGGGGCTACCAGCCATGTGACCATTTTCAAGAGGTTCCGGAACTCCGTTCCACCGCGTTCCCGCTGAAAAAAAGCCCTGCTCCTTTGACCTTTCTTTCACAGAAAGGAAGGGTCACTAAGAACACCTCAGCATTTGAGTGGTATTGCACCCGCAGGGAAATTTAAAATCTATGGTGCCTGGGAGAGCATGAATCTGAGCTGAGGGAGGCTTTCTCCTCCTCCTTCCTAATTCCACAATGACCTCCATCTCCACTATAGCGACTTATATTATCTAAGCCCCGATACACAGTACAGTCGAGCATAGATCTGCCTCTCACTTTCTGTGCTCTCTTGTCATGCCTTACAGTTAAGAACAAGAGAGGACTCTGCATTCTGTCTCTGAAAATCCATTGGAATGATAAAAATTCTTTGTGGGTTTTCTTTTTCCTCCTGAAAATCCATTTCGTTTCAGAGCCGCCCTACGCTACCGAGAAAATGAACATTAAGCAAAGTTTGCCTCGCTTTCCATAAGTAACTTTGGGGCACTGCAGAACAAATGCTCCCTCCTTTCCATCCAGAGCAAGGTTTCTCTTCACTGTCGGCGACCATTTCACGTCTTCGAGACTTATTTATTCACTGGCACAGCTCCTCGCTGATCTCATCCCATAAACACCAAACTCTATTAAAGCAAAGTCCCACACTTTATTTTCAGCTTCTCACAAATACCAGATGAGAATTCTGCAGCTTCTCACCTTGACGAATGAGCTGCAGAACCAAGCTTCAAAGAATACCAGAACAAATAATATCTTTCGCTGTGTGCTTCTGAGAATTTCCTTGCGACTGCAGGCGGCATGCGACAGATAGCTACCTATTGGCTAGCTGTATGCACCCAGCAGGGAAGGGCAGAGTTCATGAGGAGATGAACAAAGGCCTCAAAGAAGTCTGCTACTGCTAGCCATCCATTTCCACAGTGAAGGGTTTCTTTTCCCTTTTTTTTCCTTAGGAAGGAAGCTTTGGCAAGTCAAATAGAACATCTGCTCAGGCTGGGGCAAAAGAGGGCAACAAAATCTGAGAGTTCAGAAGGGAGAATGGTGAGGGCTCAGGAAAATGAAGAGCTCTGGGGAACAGTGGAGAAAGGAGGAGGGAAATGAGAAGAAAGGAAAATGAGGAAATAAATGGCAACTCTGCAGAAAGGCTGAGTCAGTGAGAAACTAGCAGGGGATCTAACGGCAGGGAAATCTATATTAACGGTGAGGAAGGGGGGGAGAAGGCAGAGCACAAAAAAGATGAAAGGGGAATGGATTCATTTGTGAGCCACTTGTTAACAGCTTCAGCTGATGCCCCTGGGAAATATGAAAAGAATACAATAAGCCAGGAGACTGTTCTCTCCCTCGGTCTGTCTTATATTTGAGCTCATTTTCCCTTGGCTGGGTCATCAAGTGAAGGTCAGCTGGCTTTGATTCTAAGTCCACATTGTCTTGCTGATTTTTCAGGCCCCCAAAAGAAAAAAAAAGTTCATTATTTCATCAGCATGTTGGTTTTCTTTTCAAGCTCTCTGAGCAAACGCACAAATACTTTCCCCATGTTCCTTTTTAAGTCCACCCCCACACCAAATGTACACACACACCCTGCCACACCCTCAATCTCTGAAAAATTGCAGGCTTAAATGGAGCACTGTAGTCATAGATGTGGGATAATGTGGCTGTGCACGATCTCCTCTGCATGACTCTTCATGCCAGAGCAGACAATTGGCCTCAAGGATTCATGACCTGAAATATCTGTCTTTCTCATGCACACCCCCTTTAACATCCAGCTTTAATGAAGAGTTCTGGAAAATGGTGTTTTGTATCATTTTGTTTGCTCTTAGTACATTTACATGTATTTTGGCTTTGGATTTTTCTTTAATAACATACTAACATTCGATTTATATACCGCCCTTCAGGACAACTTAATGCCCACTCAGAGTGGTTTACAAAGTGTGTTATTATTATCCCCACAACAAAACACCCTGTGAGGTGGGTGAGGCTGAGAGAGCTCCAGAGCGCCATGACTAACCCAAGGTAACCCAGCTGGCTTCAAGTGGAGGAGCGGGGAATCAAACCTGGCTCTCCAGATTAGAGTCCCACACTCCTAACCACTACACCAAGCTGGCTTTTTGGGCTAATGCATCTAATTTGAAACTTCAGCCCATCAGGAAATTCTCCTGCATAAGCCCCACTCAAATGAATGGGTGTCATGTAGGGAATTCTGCAGCTTTTCTTCTGGGAGAGGCCCTCTTAACATGTCTCCCTCCTGTGAACTGAGGGAAACCATCACTGTGTTCCTCTGCGTTAAGGGGCCCTTTTGATGCTTGAGTACCTGCCAGTTTGGCTCGCATTCTCCTTGCCAGTTCTTTTGCATGTAGCTCAGGTGGCTTGCAAGCTGCTTGAGCCCATTTGTCCAGTTACTTTCCATTCGTATATCACATATCAACTCCCCAATCTGTCACCATCCCTTTACTGCTCTCTGCTGCCAGTTGTTTAAAGGATAAATGAACAAAACAGTGAGTCTAAACACAATGTAATGTTTTAAAAAAAGTTCTCCTGGCTGGGATTCGTCGGTCTGTGTCTGTTGGATTAAGCTTAATAGTTGCTCTTCTGACTTGATCTGTGGCAGTTCATGCATGTGCATTTTTGTTTAGCCCCAAGGGAGTTGTAGTTTTCTACTCCCCAGCCTCATTTAATTACCTGACCCAATCATTCATATCCCTGGAGGGAAAAAAATGTTTCACCTACTGAGCAGTGTAGGTGAAACAAGGCTGAAGGAAATAAAATTCCACCTGTGCAGCTATTGCACACCTGCAAAGCTGTTTAGCGTGTTCCTTGAGTCAGGGAGAGAAAAAGAACTGAGACTGAGGCTCAGATCACAGCTGACCAAAATGGCATGCTTCCTGCTGAACGTAATAAAAACAACAACATTTGATTTATATGCTACCCTTCAGGACAACTTAATGCCCACTCAGAATGGTTTACAAAGTGTGTTATTATTATCCTAACAACAATCACCCTGTGAGGTGGGTAGGGCTGAGAGAGCTCTGAGAAGCTGTGACTGACCCAAGGTCAGCTGGCTTCAAGCAGAGGAGTGGGGAATCAAACATGTTCACAAGGAAGCTGTTAGCATCCCTGTTTGTGATATCAACAGACTCTGCCCTGCCCCTTACCCACACTCAAGACTTTTACAAGCTTAACAACAACTGCACACTACAGAAAGGAGCAAAGACTGCCATTATGAACAGACCTAGAGGCAAAGGCTCAGGAACGGAGCTCTGCTGAATATTCTCTGTAGCAGGGCAACCAGGGATCCATTCTTGAGCTGAGTGAATACCTACATTACCACTGAGAAAGGAGGTGTTCCTTTGGGGCTCTGCTTGTGATGTGAGGCACAGGGAGCAGAAAGCTTTACTCCCACACCCATGCACAGGGTTTGCTCTTTAATGTGGAAGGGAAAATAAAACAGACAAAGGGGAGGGAATGGGTGCTAGAAGAGTTGGCCTCAATCCCAGGTCCCTCCCTCCTTGGGGGTGTCTCAGAAGTGTTGCGTGCTTTTCTGGGGGCATCCTGTTAGCAGTAGCTATTATTACCTCATCTGGTGGCAGGGTATTCCGCAAGTTACTTTGGACTGGTGTGAAGAAATATGCTTCCATTCACGTGTTCTGATCTTATTGCTAATCTGATATTGTATGCCTGCGTCCTGCATTAATTGGAGTCTTGCTCCCTCTTTGCTGCTGGAGTAGCACCCCTGTATCTGCCTGAGCTAGATCAGCATTCTGAGATGTGTGCCAGGAGGGAAGCGTTCTGCATTATCTTTGGGCTAGTGGGGAAGTGCTCTCCTTTGACCTCTACCCTCAGTCCATTAACTGCTTCCTTCTGGGCTGGGCTGTCCCTGAAGTACAGTTGCAGGGGGCCCTGCCATCAACAAACCCATTTCAATTAATATTAGTTCAATTAGCCTCCAACACAAAGGTTATTTCCTGCAATTTTATGGCTTTTCAATGGTATTTACATGGGTATAATTCACTCCTGGCTCAGTTAACTACAGGAAATAAAACTGGCATCTGGGGTAATATATTCATTACTTCTCTCCCCTGGAATGTGCTGTTAAAAAGTCTCTTCTCCGCACAGTTCTAACAAGTACAGATGACTTGTCGGGCTCTTCCTGGCAGCCGTGTGCCAAGCTGAGTTGTCTGTTTGGGATTCCTGCCAGCAGCTGAAAAACCAGCAGGTTAGCAAAGCTTCTTTTCGGAACTGGGCTGCTGCTCTTGGTAGGGCCTGTACTGGAAGGGTGCAGTAACGGGGTTCCTCCGGAAATTCTGCAGATGTTCTGTGCACCCATCATGGGTTGCCGAAAATGGTTTCCTGCATACAAAGCTACCGGGAAAGACAGTTTTCTGTACATTACATGAGGATAATGAGTGTACCACTTAGCGTAGTGATAAAAGGATCTGGGAAGCAAATGGAGAAAACACTGAAGGGAATAGAGAATTCCGCTTCAGTCTGTGCCACTGCCTCAGTGCCTGGCTTGGGGTACGGCCTTGTCTCTCCACTGTAGCGTTCCCCCCACCCCCCACCACTTATGGGCTTATTGTCAGCTTGAAAGTAGCAGACACAATCTAACAAGAGCTTCAAGCCGTTTGATTTCCGACTTTTTTTTCTCACTTTCCCCCGCAGTAAAGACAAAGTAGCTTACAACATCCTGCTTTCCTCCTGCAATTTATCCTTACAATAACAACCCTGTGAGGTGTGTTAGGCTGAGAGCGTATAACTGGCCCAACATCATCTAGTAAGCATCTATGGCAGAGTGAGGACTAGAACTGGAATCTCCCAGATCACTGTCTGGTGCTTTAACCACTACCCTCTTCTCTTTAAACACTGTCCCTCTCTAGGCACTCTCCCCAAATCTCCAGGAATTTCCCAAGCCAGAGTTGGCAACCCTAGATATGATAAATACCAGCAGTTATGGCCAGCAGTTGTTCTTGCTCTACCAAAGTCTCCCTGAAATGAACAGCTGCACAGGATGAAACGGGGAATTTTGCTTGCCTTCAAGGTCAACACAAATTGACAATTGCTATACTTTGCCGTTTCTTGTAGACTCTCAGAGCTTCAGAACAGTGTATGGGGGGGGGGATGCCCTCAAAACCAGCTTTTGTCCTAAATTTAGTGAATTTGATGAGAGGTTGATTGATTTTTTTTCACTAATCAAGAAAATCCATTCAAAAAGCATTTTAGTATAGTTTTTACACATCCTTGGTGTAGGTAGTAAGTTTACATAATCAACAGAATCCAGTGATAGTTATTTCTGGATGGGACCAAGCTTCAGGTGGGAGGGGGATGAATGTTTGAAGCCCTTCCCCCCACAAAAGTTCCCTGAACCTAGAAAAATAGCAGCTGGAGGAGAGGCTCAGCCAAAACTTCCCTTAGGCAGGTGGAAGGAACTATTTTTTCCACAGGGGAACTGTCAATCATGCAGGCCTATTTCACCTGGTATATTCAAGAGAGTCTGCTGAAATGGTATATTAAAGAGAGTCTGCTGAAATGGGTTTTAAGAGTTGTTTGGCTGCACATTATGCAGAAAGAGGTTAAGTAGAATTCCTGGCTGTTCACACCATGGCCGTTTCCAGATGGCTTACCTGCACCCGCAACATCGTGCCACGTTGTGGGGAAAACGCAAAATATCACGTTTTCTCGTGTGAGTTTTGTGCGACGTCATGTGACGTCGCGCAAAACTCGCGCGAGAAAACATGATATTTTGCGTTTTCCCTGCAACGTGGTGCGACGTTGCGGGTGCAGGTAAGCCATCTGGAAACGGCCCATAATTTTTTTAAAAAGTGGGAGTGGGAAGGAATTTTAAAAATGCAATACCTCACCTGCAGTTTGACATGGTACAATGCAGTACTCTCTTTCCTCAGCTGATCACGTCTTTCTGCTGTGTGGGTAGAATGGCTCTGAGGCCCAGCCTACAGATGCAACAAAACAGAATGGAGATGAGATGGTAGAGTCCTGAAATAATCAAATGGGCTGTACCAGTTGAGACTGTGGGCAGAGAGATTGCATTGTTTTGATTTATCCGAGACATAAAATAGAATATTGGCTTAGAATAAAGTTGCTGACCTCCAAGTGGGGAAATCTCTGAGAGTTAAAACGGCTCTCCAGACTACAGAGAGTGCCTGCTTTGGAGGATGGGCTCTGTGGCATTATACCTGACTGAGCTCCATCCCCTCTCCAAACCTCACCCCACATCACCAGGAATCTTGTGGGGCACAGCTCTGCTGTGGGAAACATGGAAGTGATTTGGCACGATTGGGAACAACTGTAAGCATGTGTAAGGAAGAAGTGAAAACAGACCACCAGCACTGAGGCAGAAGGAATGGCACAATTATGTGGCCAGCCCTTCAAAAGCCAAACAGGTGGGGAAGGAGCAGGTGGGAGGCCCATGTGGATCCCACTTAGATGGACAGACCCTCAAGCCCTTTCCCCATAAACCTTGAAAATGGCTCGGGAAACCACGGAGCACAGTCAAAGCTCTGTCAAAGGTCCTGGCTCTTATGCCAGGCATATTGTGCAGGGCCCAGGAACTGTGGAAGGCTAAGAATTGCACCCAATCTGATCAGGAGAGATTGTGCCACCGCTAAACTGAGCAAAGCTGGGCTGACGAGGAAGCGAGTTCTTGTCCCTAGAGTAAACTCAGCCTTAGAGTGCACCTGCTCTTTGTAAGCTTGGCCCCTCATAGTTTTTTTTTTAAAAAAACTTTCACTCTGCTGCTCTTTTCTTTCAAGAAAGCGTGCCTGTATCAAATGCAAATTGAACTAACTAATGGCTGCTTTGAGAAGGTGGAGGAAATGTCAGGGATTCGATTTCTGGAGTGTCACCTGGCTGTCCCTAAAGACTTTAACAACTGGGCCATGAACACTGGTGGATTGGAAGTGACATTCCTGTTAATCGTGGAAATGAAGATGAATGTCGGAAGAATTCGCTGGAGAAGAGGCACTCCACCTGTGTCTGCCGTGTGGGTCAACCTGCTCTCCATATTGTGGAGCTAGTCAGCACTGTAACATGGCAGTTAACCTTTTCCTTAGTACTCTAGGATGCAGTCAAACAACCAGTTTCCCGCCCGTCCCCCTTCACTCCCTCTGTGTGCCCTTTCCAGAGGTTACTGGCCAGCCACCAGTACTATGGGAGGCTGGTCTAGATGAACTCTTGGTTTAATTCATTAGTGTTCCATTCATGTTTGTACTGTTGCAGCTGACCTGCCATGAGTCAAATCCTGTCAACTGGGCTTGTCAAAGAGACATCAAGTGGCATCTTCCTCCCACATGGTGCACAATAGAGGTGTGCATTCAGAAAGTAACTAATCAAAATCTGAACACAGATTAACCATGGGAGGGTAAATAATCTTAATGATACTTCCTTCATCTTCTGGATCCAAATGTATTAGGCCAGGTCTGCAGATTGTTGGGTGTTGTTAAGGGAGGGCAAGGTTTGGGACTTCAGCAGGGTGTAGAATCCACCCTCCGAAGCAGGTGTTTTCTCCAGGGGAGCTGATCTCTGTAGAGTAGAGATCAGTTGTAATTCCAGAAGATCTCTAGGCCCTACCTGGAGGTTGGCAATTGTATGTATACATTCTTTAATATTGCACATCTAGAGGACAGCAAGGAGGAGCAGAGAGTGGAGAGAACAGCTCGGCAGCTATTTTCCTGATAGTGATATCTTGACACTTAGCCCATGTTCGCATCACATTGCAAAGTCTCTGACTGATATTCTGTGTACAGTGTTTCCCCCAATAATACCGGTGGCTCACTGACTTGGGAAGAGCTCCCATCCTATAGAAACTGTGGCTTTCTTTGCCATTGCAGAAGCAGGCAAATAGTTTGCTTTAAGGAGGTAGTAAAGGCAGAGTTTCCCGAAGCTTATACAACCCCCATTAGCTGACACTTTTGGACAGAAACAGAGACTTTGCTTGTATCCTCTGTAATACAGGAAGGCTGCTGTGCCACTTGGCCAGGGTGGCCAGAGAGCAAGGGGCCAGCTTTCTGCCACCCTTACAATAGGCAGCCTACCAACTTTATAAAGCAGACGCTGGCTGGGACTTTCATTCTCCTAAAACAAACAAGCATAGCCACCCATAAGATGGATGGCCTAAGAAAAGGCTCACCTCTTGTTTATATTAGACAATCTCTTGCCATCTAAAGGTAGCTTTGGGGAGTCCAGTTATGCCTGGGTTTGCCTATTCCGGCCCTGACGTGGGTAGCCGAGGCAAGCCCGATCTTGTCAGATCTCATCATCTAAGCAGGGTCAGCCTTGGTTAGTAATTGTATGGAAGACCTCCAACAAAAACCAGGGTTGCAGAGGCAGGCAATGGCAAATCATCTCTATTAGTCTCGTGCCATGAGAACCCTTCTGAGGTCGCCATAACTCAACAATGCCTTGACATCTTTCTCCACCTCTTGCCTCTTCAGAGGGATTGGAAAGACCTTGAAAATAAGCCAGCATCTTGGATGCACCCACTCTTCTGCGCCAGTCAGAGTAGGGTATTCATATTACCCCCTTCTAAGCCAAAATGTGGGCGGCGAAATCAAACCAAGGGAGAATATGCCCACGTTTCCTTGAGCCACTACAGTGAAAAGATGCAAGGAATTCCCAGAAGCATTCTCCCTGTTCTCCAGAAAAGATTCCAGTCTCTGACCCTTGACTTATGGTCCAAAAGGCAGGGTGACCTATCCTGCAATTGCAAGAAGATTGCTTTAGGAGCAGATTGAGGAAAACACGTGTATTTCTTACTGTGTATTCAGGGGAGTGATTCTGCAGTTTTAACTTGTGCCCACACAGTCAATCCACCAGAAAATGCTGCTCTAACTACTATCCCATCCTGGCTCTTATCAGAACAAGGAATCCCCTCCTGGTTTTCCCAATTGTGAATTTTTTTTACCCGCCATCAATCTGTAGTCTTGGGGCTGAAAGCGAGAACTTGCTCAGCCCCTTAGAACAGCAATCTGTCCTAGAAATATCCCCCTCCCTCTCCAGCACATTTGCCTAATGGTTTGTCAAAATGCCCAGAGTGTCCGATTGACACTATCAGGTTTATGAAATGCCATCGGCTTCAGACTTGGGGATATTGATGTGTGCCTGTATTCATAGCTCCATAAAGCTAGTTTACGGTGTTATAATAGCCCTAAATATGGGCTGTATTGGCAAGTGAGGGTTAGCAGTCAGGAGTGCTTTATCCACAGTGAAATACACGCCTTCTCTTCTCTCCCCCTACCCCTAGGCATCAATACAGGATTCTTGATGGAGCCAAGTAAACAGAAGCTTTCCTTCAATACTCTTCTCTGCTGCTGGTTTCAAATGTATCAATATATCTATTGGAATCTCTAGTGAATGAGGCATAAATCAGGAAGGCCTTTTTCCCCTTGAGAAGGAACTTTTTTTTTCTTATTAGAACACTGCAATGCAAGATCTGGGGTGTTTGCTTTGTAATCTGCAAGGCTAATGAGTATGACAGCTCCACACCTCCCCCAGACACCTTTGCAGGGCCAATTAACATCTCCTGGAAAGAGAAGAAGAGACCAGCATTTTATCCTATTGCCCAGCTGGGGTGGAGGATGGAGGGGCACCCAGCTGCTGGCAGAGGATAGTTATGAGATCTGCACAAGGGGTGTTGGTGGGAATATTTTGGTTTGCTGCTAGTTTCCTTAGAGGGGGAAAAAGCAGAAAGAATTAATTTACATTGGTTCCATTCTACTCATCATTGTTAAAAGCATCAGTCTTGTGTCACTGCACTCCCCTGTTGAAATGTGCACTGCACACCGTTCCCCCATTGACAGCTGGAATCCGGTGGAATCTAGGGCTGAATAAAGTCAGCTGGTTCCTAAATGTGATGTGTGTGTAACCAAACACATGTGAGCCATTCATCTGAAAGAATTTTACTGCTTCAGAGATCAGGGGTACATATTTAGAGATTAATTGATAAAAAAAGAAAATTTTAAAAATGCCCCATTCTTTAACACAGGTTTTTTTAACTAATCCAGTTTTTAAAAAAAATGACCTTCAGAAACAAGTGAAAACAGTTGTTAATCATAGATATTTTGGTACCTCACTGTTTCCCCAATTCAACCAGAGCACTGAGAGCAGGAAAGAGAGAGGAGAGAATGAGTTAGTAGCTAATGTAAGTGGCAGGGACATTGTCCAAGCAGCAAACATATACTAATTTTGCCACCAAAGAGGACTGCACGAAAAGCTTTCTGTGTTTCTCTACCAATCATTGCGCTGTTTCAGTGACCTGCACAGGATTTTTGGATTATATATCAGTTGCAGTGATTCTGCCATTTCATTTTCCACATGTACTGTGCATTTACATTGTTATTATTTATTTATTTATTTATTTATTTATTTATAGTCCACCTTTCTCACTGAGATCCAAGGCAGATTACATGGTGCATGATGTTCTGTCACATACTTTGCTATGAGATACATTGCTACTTTGTGCTTAAGCTGTATGTGATAGAACGTGCTTTGCTATTTGTGTATAAAAGTGTTGCTAATTGTACTATGAGGGTTTCCTCAAATTTCACTTTACCTTTTTAGTGCTAGTTTAGTGTATTTTTGTCATGTCTTAATGTATAGACTCCTACTCTGTGTGTGTGTTTTTGTGATATTTGCAGAATACACTAATCCAGTAGTGACTTCTATAATCATAATAATAACAGTTCATTTGTATACCGCTGTTCTGGACAGATTACTGCCCACTCAGAGCTGTGAACGAAGTCAGTGTTATTGTTATTCCTGCAATGCAGCTGGGGAGCTGGGGCTGGGAGGAGTGGCTTACCCAAGGCAACCTGGTGACTTTGTGGCAGTAGTGAGATTCAAACCAGCAAAGTGTTGCATCACAGGCCAACTACTTGACCACTATGCTATGCCAGCTTCTGGTGTATAACTGTCTTGTGTTGGGTCCCTGCCTAGGGTTGCCAGCTCCAAGTTGGGAAATTCCTGGAGATCTAGGGTGTGAAACCTGGAGAAACCTGGAGAAAGTGGGGCTTGGGGAGGGAAAGGACCTTGGCATGGCATAATTCCATAGAGTCCACCTCCCAAAGTAGCCATTTTCTTCAAGTGAACTGATCTCTGTGGCCTGGAGACCAGTTGTAATTCCAGGGGATCTCCAGCTACTACCTGGAGGCTGGCAACCCTATCCCCACCTGTAGCCAGAGCCCTGAACTGGTTCCCCTTTGGGCCAGAATCAGGAAGCAAGGGGGGGGGATCTTTTTGGGTTGACAACCCTGAGTTAGGAAATTCTTGGAGATTTGGGGGTGGTGCCTGGGGTGGGTGGAGTTAAAGGATGAAACAGACCTCAGTGGGATAGAGTGCCATAGATTTCACCCTGTGAAGCAGTCATTTTCTCCAGGGGAACTGATCGCTATGTCTGTAGATCAGTTGTAATTCCAGGAGATCTCCAGGCCCCACCTAGAAATTGGCAACCCAAATATCCTGCCACCCTAGTCCTCCTCCTTCCCCCACCCAACCCTGTGCTTTCAGCTTCAAGAGCTAGGGCTGAAGTGTCATCCATGGCCTCTTCCTTCCACCCTTTTGTAGGCCTTGTTCAACTTGCTGTGAGCCTAAGTCATCCGCCTGGTCAACCTCACAAGAGAAAGCAGCGTCCTCCCCAGGGGCTGAGAATGGCCAGGAATGGTTTTAGCCACAGCCACAGCATTTCCTCATGCACCCCAGTTCTGGCCTGTGATCTGATTGGTGGACATGAAGCCTTTAAAGGGCCAGCTGCTGCCTAGCAACTGTGACAAGCAAACATTTCCTCATTGCAGCCCCTTTGGGCTGGTGCTGGGAAGATATGCAAACAGATTGGTGTACAGCTGAGGAAGGGAGGTGTGGCCCCCTTCGCATCCTGACTGCAACTCAGAGGGACTGCACACTTATTCATAGCATGTTTCTATGTATGCATTTTAGTGCATGCATTCTTACAGCTTTTCCCGCTGTATTCCGGACAGTGTTCTTTTTTCCACAAGCACTCACACTCATTGTCTGAACGACGCATGCCCCTTTACCTGCAATTGGGTGAGAGATACAATTCCTGACAATTCCATCCTACATAGAAAGGTGTGTGTGTGTGTGTGTGTAAAGTTACAGGTGGAAATATATTTCCCATTAAAACAGATGTAAATGCAACACATAGAATAATTAAATTAATGTGTGACAGCAAAAATAAAGAAAATGAGGATTTTTTCCAAAAAAAGTAAATGAGCCAAAAGGAGAAAAAAAATCCATATTTTGCGCACACTTCTATCAGAAATGTAGGGAAGTTGGGGAGACGTTGAATTCTCCTTAGGGCTATGTATTCTGAACATAACTAATTAAAATATCCTTACCCATCATGGCTATTAAAATTTTGCAAAGATCACATAAAGAAGCCATTGATGTCCATCATAAATCAGTCACTAACTCAAGGCGCCTTCCCTCAGCCTCTCAAAGAGGCAGTCATTCACCCACTACTTAAAAACTATCCTCAGGCAAAAAACGATGTAGCCAATTATCGCCCAGTCTCTAATCTGCCCTTTCTGGGCAAAGTAAAACAAATGGGGACCTCATGTGAGTACAGTAGTGAATCTGACCACACGCCATGACATTAAAGAATCCAGACAAAATGCCACTGAACCAACTAAGTCACATTGGAAACTATCATTTCTGTGCACATCCTTATATCTAATGGGATCTTATAGATGACCAACCATATTAACGTGGGATTACACAGCCATCCCCCACTATGGTAAGTTGTAGGCCTGAGCCAAACCACTTCATGCAATTTTTGTTGTTGTTGTAGATGAAAGCACTTCTGATGCCTTTTTACACCTCTCATAGCTGAAATGTTCCTGATTTTTCATCTAAGTGCTGGATATAAGAAGAGCCCTGTTGGATCAGACCTGTGTTCCTTCCCCGTGGGAGTGGGAGATCCCCTGCTCCCACCTTTTGCCCCCCCCCACCCGCTTACATGGCCGGTAGGGGGAAAGGTGGGGAATGGGCCTCCCAGGCGAGCTCCTGGGGCTGCGCAATGAGACACTGACATCATTGTGCAGTCCCGAGAGGATGCTTGCACTTCACAGCAGGCCGATTTGGGCCTCAAACAGGCCAAATCAGGCCCATTTGGGGCCCAAATTGGCCCACTGCAAAGCGCACATGCACTCCTCAGTTTTGCATGATGACATCACTTCCCCACACCCAGAATTGGTGTCATCACTAGGGTGGGGACAATCACAGGAGCACTGGGAAGGTAAGCGCGGGGTCCCCACATTCCCGGTGGGAGGGGAAGGGGACCTGGCAATCTTACTTCTAGTCCAGCATCCTGTTTCACACCATGGCCAACCCAGCTGCCCTGGAGGGCTAGCAGACATCATAGAGGCCAAGGCCTGTCCCATTTTGCCTCCGTGCATTGGTGTTCAGAGGGTGACTGCCTCTGAATATGGAACTTTAGTCTCCATGGCTAGTAGTTATTGATGAATCCCTCCTTCCATGAATCTGTCTAATCCACTTACAAAGCTCACGGCCATCACTGCATCCATTGGGCATTGAATTCCACAATTTAATTACTTGTCGAGTGAAGTATTTGCTCTTTTCTACCCTTTTTGTTTGACACAATATACTCTTCACAGGGAACTGCACAGGAAGCCCTCAAGAGCAGTTGTTTGAGGCTTCAGGCAGCTGTGCTATTCAGGGACAGGCTAAATTCCATCCATATCAGCATCCAGACCAATACCACTGCTTCCAGTACAGACAGAGGCATTTCCAGACGTAACCCAGGATCTACTGTTTTCTAGGGGGTGCAAAGTAGATTTGCTGAAGCACCCACTGGTTTTATTCATGTCATTATCATGGGGGCTGAACACCTGGTGAGTTGTTCTGCCCAGGTGCAAACCACTTGAACATGTCTGTTGTAAGAACTCTGTTTCTGTGCATGTGCAGAAATCACCCTATGTTCCCCGGAGGATACTTAGATCAATTGATAAACATCTCTTGGTGGTCCCCAGCTCCAATGAGATCTGCCTTGCCTCAACCAGGACCAGGGCTTTCTCAGCCCTGGCTCCCACCTGGTGGAACTCTCTGTCTGTGGAGAACCGGGCTCAGCAGTTATCTTTCCACCAGGCCTGTAAAACAGAGATATTCTGCCAGGCATATGGTGGTTGAGGTTGGTGGGCCATGAAACCAGCCCCCTGCCATGGAGGGGGGGATTTACCCCCTCATCTATCAACATCTAATAGCTGGCCATCCGGTCCCACAGATTGCTGTTTCAGTTGTGCAATATGTGTGTTGCTGTCTTTTAGAAATTGTTTTATATATTTATTGATGTTTTTATCTGGTTTTAATCTGCAGGGAGAGCAGATAAGAAATACAAAAACAACAACAACAACAACAACAACAACAACAACAATAGAAAATAAACCATCTCCTGTACATGGATGATTTGAAATTGTATGCAAAGAGTCCCACTGAACTTGAATCATTGCTTAATACAGTGAAAATGTACAGTGATGATATTCAAATGAAATTTAGCTTAGACAAATGTGCAGTACTCTCCATGCAGTGGGGAAAAGTAAAAAGTATTGATGGAATAGAACTTGAAAATGGTGACATTATGAAATCATTATCAAACAATGAAAATTAAAAATATCTTGGAATATTAGAATTAGATAACATCCTGCATGTGACAGTAAAAGAACTGACTCAGAAAGAATATATCAAGAGAGTATGAAAAATTCTGAAGTCAAAGTTAAATGGTGGAAATACAATCAAGGCCATAAATACATGGGCAATTCCAGTGATCAGATATCCAGCTGGAATAATAGACTGGACACAAAGTGATTTAGAAAAATGGGATCGAAAAATGCGAAAACTAATGAACATGCATCACTCTTTACACCCAAAAAGTTATGTTGACAGGCTATATTTACCATGAAAAATTGGTGGAAGAGGACTGTTACAAGTACTTCAGGTAGTGGAAGAAGAAAAGAGAGAACTGAATGATTACAGCAGTAGAAGTACAGAAAAATTGCTTCAGGCTGTGAAAACAGAGAATATATTTAAAACAACCGAAACAAAGGCTGAACACAAAAAGAAACCGTTGGAGAATCGATTAAATGGCTGGAAAAACAAACCCTTACATGGGCAACATCTAAAAAATATTGAAGGAAAAAGTGACAACAACCTAACTTGTGCATGGTTGAAGATGGGTATAATCAAGAAAGAAACTGAAGGTCTGGTCTTCGCAACACTAGAACAAGCATTGCAAATGAATGTTATGAAAGCCAAAATTCAGAAAATCAGTGAACATCTAAAATGTTGACTTTGCCAGGAAAAAGATGAAACTGTGTCCCACCTTATCTCTGAATGCAGCAAAATTGCACAGATATGCTACAAAGCTAGACATGACAGGGCTGCAAAGCTGATTCATTGGTCATTGTGTAAAAAGTATAACTTGCCAGTATCAAAGAATTCATGGGAACATCAGGTGGAAAAGGTGCTAGAAAATGAACATCAAGATCTTGTGGAATTTCAGAATTCAAACTGATCTGCACCTTGAACACAATACATCAGACATAACAGCAGTGGAAAATCGAAAAGTCTGGATAATCAACATTGCAATTCCTGGGGATGCCAGAGCTGAAGAAAAAGAACAAGAAAAAATGGTTAGATTTAGAGAGCTGGAAATAGGAACCACCTGACTATGGAAGAAGAATGCAACAGTAGTCCTCATTGTCAACGGGGCACTTGGAACCATCTAAAAAAACTTTGCAATTCATATGGAAAAACTGCAGCTTTCTGACATAACACCTACAGAACTGCAAAAGACAGCTCTACTTGGAACAGCGTACATATTACGCCGATATCTGGTAGATACTTAAGTCTCCGGTGGAAACTTGTATCAGCTTAGCAAGGCCAATCAATAATAACATGTGACCTCTGCTTATTGTTGATTGTGTTTCAAATAATAATAATAGTAATAATAATAATAAATAGTTGCAACAGAGGGGGAAAGCTGGAGGTGTTAAAGCTTTGTAAAGAGGCCTTTCCAGATAGCCAATTGATTGAGGCTCCTTTCCTTTTTCCAAAAGGACCTCTTTGCTAGTGCAGCTGTGCAGAACCTGCCCCTGAAATGTTGCCACCTAGTCTAGGGGCCCATGATGAATCTCCCTATGCATATTTACTCAGAAGTGTGTCCCGTTGTGTCCAATGGGCTTATTCCCAGGTAACCGTGTGTAGGCTTGGTCCCTCCCCTAGTGAAACTTTGTAATGCCCTTTATAGTCTTCAAAAGTTTTTCCCAAGGTTTCTTTAGGCAAAATCTAATGACAACATTAAGGGTTCAATTATACCCGATGCAGGGGTGTTCTGTGTACAGAGTTCCCAGCATTTGTACTCCATGTGGGCAGAGTTCCCAAGCATATAGGGGCCCAAGTTGGATTGCAGTGCAAGGAATGGGGCAATTTAAGCCTCCCCCCTGTACCATTTTCCCACCCCGAAAAGGCCTTGAGAGCCTCTATTTGCCCTGTTGTAGTAAACATGCAGGTACGTACCCACATCAGTCCCACCGTTTAACCAGATTATGCTTCTGTGAAACACTGAAGGAGAGAATATGCAGGCAGCGTATCTCATCCTAACCCACTCCCCCAACTTGATTTGCAGCCCTGAAGTGTGCAAATCCTTCCTCCCCTACGATGTGATCTTCCCCGAATGACAATGAAGTGCATCTGCTCGAGCGCTCAGCCACTACGGGGATGAGTTTTGAGGCAGCCCTCAATCCCTGTTAGCTTTGTTGAGCCAACAGTAACGAGAGCTGAAACAACATTTGCAAAACAAATTGATACCTGGCAACGAGAAGTACGAATGCATTTATTTCTGTTTAACGATAAGCCATCACACAGTGGATCTTTTTTATTTTTTGCAAAGGTCACTAGATTATAAAATTGTTCCCATCCATAACAAAGCTGTTTATCATGGAATAATTAACACTTGTATCATCCAAAACAAATATTAAAAACAAAAGGATTTCTGAAGCAGGAAATGGAACATGCACTAAAAGGGACAGAGTCATAAATAAATTTCAAGCAGCAAATCTTTGTCCAGCTTTTCTCTGCTTTTTAAAGGTCCACTTGGGTTCCTAAATATATACTTCTGTAGAAAATGTATATATGCCTCCCCTTCAGGGGCCTGCTCGGGCGCCTCACAAAATTAAAACAAAGCAAGTAATACAAACACAGCATGAGAACTATCAGTAGTAAAGCAAGCCAAAAAACGCAAGCTAGGCTTTAAAAAACAACATAAAGCAACATTCAATAGCCTGAGACAGTATTTATAAAAAAGCTGTCGGGGTAGAAACAGACGGTTAAAAAAAAGTCGATGGGATCTCTCCGTTAAAATGTGCCCCACTCACTTGTTTCAGCTAACTCTACTACCTTAAAAAATCAGAACGTGGTAAGCTGAGACCTTGGTTGAGGTCCACTCAGCCTCGGAAAAATTATCTTTCACCCACTTTGCAGGGTTTTGCTTGTCTGAATAAGATGGGACAAGGCCAACATGGTCCACCTTACAGGAATGGGTAGACGCAATTGCAATGAAAATGACCAATGGGGACTTGGATTTACTTCTGTGGGGAGCATGAATAAGGGGAAATGAATTTTTAAACGTATTGTACCAAATTGTTAGGCAGAACCTTCTCATTTTAGGGAGAAAGGATTCTCTGCCACTGCCTTCTCCTCCCCTTTCCACAGACCTCACCCAGTGCTTCTCGGCTCTTGACCCATTGCTAACCAGAGGACAGATAGAAAGGAAATCATACAGGCAGAGTTCTACCCCAGTGCTTGCCAACCAGCTCCCACCTTACAGAGTATTGGCCAATTAGAGCAAAAACAATGGTTGGCAAGCAAACATCGTATTCAATTTAATGTTTATTGCCCTGAACTTATGTGATAAGAACAGTTTTCAGCTAAACGTATTAGACTACTTGCATCCGATTTTTCATGTACCAGTAGCTTTTTACAACGCCTCCAGGTCATTTTTAGCTGATGCTCCTAAGTGCATTACTTAATAAGGATCATACCAAATTTTTCAAGTTTGCTGGTCCAAGTTGACCGTCTCCATTCTGGTCTTGCTTCTCTGTTATGAGAAAGAAACCTGAGAGCCTTTTGTTTCCTTGGGTTGAATTTTTTAAAATAAAAAATGTGTGTCATTTGCATGCAAATTGCTGATCAATGGTGTCAAAAGTGACACAAGAGAAACCAAAGACCCGTTCACAAAAACAAGGTGGACTAAAACCAGTTATGGCAACCGGATGAAATCTAAAGGAGACGAAAGTGTTCCTAGAAGCTCCTGCCTCCTACTTGTTTCTATCGGCATGCCAAGTTGTCAGATTTGAGAAAAAGAAACATTAACAATGAACCTTTTCAAAAATGTTAAAAATTAGATACACTGCTCAATGGATAAATAATAACTTGAAGCACAATATTGCTGAATGGAACCAATAAAAGATAACAGATATGCTAAGCTGTGCCATTTCTAAGGTCCAATGAATACAGTATGTGTAAATGTGTATCCAATAATTAGTAAAGGGAATAAATTATAGAACCAAACATGTACTCAGAAAAGGGAAAGCCTTCATCCAATGGGCAGCCAGTAAATGAAGCTTGATGCCCATGAAGAAGAGAAATTGTCCAAGATGTGTCTGTATGGTAGGAATATCAGAGAGAACCCCATACGCACACAGAGAGAGGCACTCTGTGCAAGGGGCAGAGAGACAAGTGAATGGGATGCAACCTAGTATTTGGAAAGTGCTGTTATTTGCTAACAAGGAAATTCTAAGTAGAGCCATTCATTAGTATAATAATAAATTGCTAAGTATTTTTTTTGGTAGGTTCACATTCAGCCTTATCAGATTGTTCTTTCCTCCAGCTTCCTTGCTTGGTGGCAGCATCCACTGGTATTTGGCTCTCCTTTTGCTCTCTAGCCTCAGGCCGTGGCTGCCATGTTGCAGTTCTTGGACACTGTGGTCAGCAAGGGGCTATCCTGTTTCATGTCAATAGACGTATGTATCTCAGGGACTTCATCTCTCTCAGACATGTCCAAGGCTGGGTCCAAAGAGATCGCCCTGCGAAACAGGGTGGCATCTTCTTCTGCTCTTCATGCCTCTGAGCTCAGAGCAGAACCACAAGTGACAAAAGGCACAGGTTGGACACTTGTCAGCTTCCCTCAAGTTTTGATGGGAAATGTAGGCAGCTTGGCGGAATGTTGGACAAGTGACAGTTGAAAAGTCCATTGGACAGCAGTCAGAGAGCCAAGCTTCAAGACTAGGATGCCTACATTTCCCATCAAAACTTGAGGGAAGCTGACAAGTGTCCAATCTGTGCCTTTTGTCACTTGTGGTTCTGCTCTCAGACTCTGCAAGCCCAGACCCAGAACTGCAGTTCTGCCGCCTCACCAAAAATGCCCAATACATTCACTCACCTGTAAACTTCAGGCCAAGGATGTGACGGGAAGACTACCGGGGACACTGAGGAGTATGGCTCCATGCCAGGGGACACATTCTTTCTTGGCATTCCTGCCATCTCTCTGTTGAGGGGCGTGGTTGGAGCACTCAGCAGGCCAGCACTGCTCCTTGAGAATTGAGTTGGCTTCCGGCCATTGTTAAAGCAACACTCTGTGGGAGTCTTCCCTGATCCCGGGCAGCCCGAGTCTACTCACTACTACCCAACGCTGCTTCTTGTTGCTGGCAGAATCCTGCTCAGGATTGCTCCTCCAGGCCACACTCAGCACCCCACTGGTGCTTAGCCTGGCCAGAAAAGGACACAATCCCATTTCTAATAAAACTGTTATTTGGCACACTTGTTACTGTTTTTCATCTTGGACTGTTTCATCCTGGTTTACCATAAATTACCCAAACTCAAGGCTGACCACCAATAACTGACTAGTGTCCACAGTTTCCACAAGAGATGAGTCTCTTAGCTGCTTAACAAGCATATGAGGCATCTGTCATTGCCAAACAGTGCTTTAGCAGGGACTAAGATGGCCCTCTGTGACCCTCTTACACTCTGCCACCCCCATAAGCCTCCGTTCACAGGTTTGAGGTTTCATTGGCAGTTAAGGGCAGTCACAATATGCCACGTCTAAACTCTTATTTTTCAGGTAGAGAGCCCTGGCCCAAATCCACACCAGTCCTCTCTCTCCTCAGAGGCTCTACCAGACAGACAGACAGCTCCCTATATTCACCCAGCTTTTGCTCAGGTCTATTGGGGAAAGGGAATTCAGTGTTTATCTCCTATATATGCTGCCACCATTTAATTAATCAGGCCCATTGGTCATGACCAGAAAGATTGATGTTTATGTGTGTGGTACCTCCCCCCCCCCCCCCTCCAACAACACTGAATGGAGTGGTTCAAACTTGTGCATACAAAGTTCTTCAAATATTAACTGATGACCCCACTCTCTCAAAAATCAGTGGATGATTACAATATAGCAGGTGTCATCAACCAGCTTTCTCTGCTTCTCTCAGCCACCAAAACCTTCTCTCCCCACTAACTGCCTTAATGGATTCCAACTGACCCCAGTCCCAGCATTCTACCAGCTCTTATTGGCTGTTACCCAGGAGAGGTGGAGCTGTAACTATTTCTGACTTTCATACCCTCTTCTCCACATCTTCTTCCCTGTGCATATCATTTTTGGTCCACTTTGTCTGCAAAGTCCTATTTCTTAGCCCAGTTTGGTACCTTGTCCCTGGCTTTCATGCCTCTCCTTTATAGATCCAGTCACATCCTGTGCCTCTGCATGCTTATCTGGAAAAAAATATCTAACTATGCCTTTTTTCTTCAATGCTGTTCAAGTGGCAGGTCTTTCTCTTGACCGTTCTTTTTTGGGACAGCAGGACCATGTTGCTAATTGTCCTGCCAGGCTGGCTTTTTTGTAACATCTCTGTGCAGGTCGGGCTCCTTGCCTTCCCCAAACTTGTCCTGTACTTTCCTTTGAACACAGCAGGAACTTGTCATCTCGCCCACCATTTCCTTCTATTTCGAGGACTTTGCATCTTTCACCTCCTAACCAAAAAATCTGTTCACATTCTGAAGCTGGCTTTTTATTTTCTGCATCTTTCTTTTGGGGCTGTGCTATCATTGGCTGAGCCAGTTGCACTTGAGAGCAAAGCCACCCTCTGCATGGTTCCATGCCCTCCTCCACCCGAATCTCAGAAGTCAATTAGCATTTATTAGCATACTGAAGTGTCAGAGGCCAGCTGTCATCGCCTTAGCTCAGTTCTCTTGATGGAGCAAAGGCCTACTCTGTTCCCATGGGATCAGTATTGTATGCCAGACTAGCTGTTTATCAACACTGTCATTGAGAAAGATTGACATGCAGTGCATTGTCTAATGAAAGAGACGTTGTTGGGCTCCAAGACCTTGATCCCTCATATATATGCGACTGCCTCCTGTGTTCTGCCATGGCAGCTTCGCTCATCTGAACAGGGCCTTCTGCAGATACTGCCCTGCAGTTGGGCAAAATCAACAGCTGTCCACACTTCTGCTTTTTCAGTGGTAGCTCCCACCTTATATAGAATGGCTTGACTGAAGATGTCAGGAAAGCTCCCACTCTCCTTGCTTTCCACAAACTATGCAAAACTGAATTATTCAGAAGGACTTTCTACCCAGATTATAGGGCTGTATCGTAAGAAGTAGCTCAAAGTAACTATACGTTACTCTGTTGGGTACTGATGCTGGGTATTGTCTGCTAATGTAGACATGTGACTTCTAGGGAGTTTCCAACTGCTAAACATGCTATGTATATTAGTTATGTTTTGTTTCAGAAAGATTTCATCTCTGTGCTCAGCTTTATGCTTGTTTTCCAAATTTCTACTACCGTACTATACTGTATCTCTTTCACTGAATGTCCTAACTAGAGGTGGGCATGGACCAGGAAAAACCCACGGGCCGTGGGTCTGTGTTCCATGTTGTTTCACGGCCCATCAACTTTTCACGGACCCACCAGTCAGCTGAAGCAAGGAGGGATTTAAATGTTAAAGCACTCCCAGTACTGCTTATGAGCAGCACCGAGAGTGTTCTAAACTCCCTTGCTCCAGCTGATTGGCAGGCCACCAGTCAGCTGGAGCAAGGAGGGGTTAAATGTTAAAGCGCTCCTGGTGCTGCTTGTCAGCGGGGCAGGAAGGCTTTAATGGACCACAGACCAATGGCCCGGCAAACGCTGAATTGGCCTGGTCCATGTCAAACTTTTGTCTGTTTTCCAGTCCGTGCCCGCCTCTAGTCCTAACAGTTGTTCATAACTGTACTTTGGTTGTTGTGGATTTTCCGGGCTGTATAGTCGTGATCTTTGTGTACTTTGCTCAGTGAATGTCTTAGCTGTTGATTATATTGTATTTTCACTTGCACTGTGTAATCCACCTTGGGTCTCAGTGAGAAAGATAGACTATAAAATGAATGAATGAATGAATGAATGAATGAATGAATGAATGAATGAATGAATGAATGAATGAATGAATGAACGAGAACAGAAGGGGCCTGGTTGCACCATCATTTTCATTTTACTCAGGGAGGCAATGTGAAGGAATCTTTGTTAGCAAGCCCTCAAGGAGATCTACTGAGGCACAAGCCCATAAATACTAAGACTAGCAGGATTCACACCCAATGATAGGGATGTGTACTGAAAATGGCCACAACTGGCCACATCCCTTTCCAAGTTCCCCTTTTCTTCTCGTCCTCCTTTGTTCTGTTTACAGTAATTTCATTTCTACTTTCCTTTGACCCCTCCCCCTTTCACATTCCTTCCTTCCCCTTTCTCTGCCTCTTTCACTCTTGAGCCTTTCTGACATTCACCCTTTCCTTCCATCACTTCTCTAGCCACCTTCAAGGCATGCTAAAGGTGATGGGCGAATGAAGAGTTTGTAGTAGTGCTGATGGGACTGGCAGCATGGTGAGTGTGTGTGTGTGTGTGTGTGTGTGAGAGAGAGAGGAGTTCCAGCTGCCTACTTTCAAGTAGTAGCCATCTTCAAAAGGGTAATGGCTTGAAACTTGGCTCAGTTTGTTTTCATAAGGTTCCTGTTTTTGTTCAAAATAGTTTTGCACAGCTCCCCCACCAGAAGACAAGAAAGAGGGGGAGGAAGAGGGACCCTTGCTAGAAGAAGTGAAGTCAATACAATAAAAGATAGAAAAGATGAAGGCCGTTTTCACACGCCCCCGTAACCAGCCAGAAAATCATGTAAAGCTAACGGCATGAAGTGTCTTCCTAGTGCAATTTCCCATCACGATCCCGTTTAATAGCACGAATCATGCCATTAATTAGGATCGTGACAGGAAATTGCGCTAGAAAGACGCTTCGTGCCGTGAGTTTTGTGCAATTTTCCTGAGGGTTATGGGCATGTGAAAATGCCCATGAAAGAGTAAAAGTATGAAGAGGCAGAAGATGAGGACAGATGATTTACACACTCCTCAAGTCTCAGCAGGGGAAACCCACCCACTTCACACACTCAGACCAAATGAAATCCATTGTGCACAGGCTAATGGACTCCACTGTATTGGTTTCCATTGGATTTCCCTTTCAGGGAATGACTTTCAAAAGATTAACTATGGCCACCTCCCACAATTTTTTGTACTTGGAGAAACATGACAAAGCACACGGGCAGTTCCCCTAGTTCCCATTGGATTTCCCTTTCAGGGAATGACTTTCAAAAGATTAACTATGGCCACCTCCCACAATTTTTTGTACTTGGAGAAACATGACAAAGCACAGGGGCAGTTCCCCTAGTACTCAAAAGAGGTAAAAGCTCCCTCTCTCTACACACCGCAGTCCCAATCTGAATTGTCCCACATGTGCCTGGGAATTAAGTTCCCTGTATGGAACTTGCAATGCATATTTGAATATGCAAACCTGGGAAGATGAAGAGAAAAACATAACATGTAGTTAGACCCAGAGGGGCTGGGCATTATTTGGGAGGATATGAATGCTCCCTGTTTTTTGTCAGCTCTATGCATGGCTGCTTGTCCCTCATCCAAATGAGGTGTGGAACAATTTCTCTGTCGAATCAACAGAACAGATCATGCATCTGCTGCAGGAAGCTAATTGCGAAGAGTCATAAAACACAATATTATTTGGATCCAAATAAGAGGCAGTGCTGTCTGAGAGCTGCACTGTATTTCTCCGTGAAAAACAGGAAACGTGTCAGGAACTTGGCTGCTGACGGGGTCTCAGTGCCGCATTCAGTGCCCAGGGACGCAGATCTGTGGGATGATGAAATTAACAAAGGAGGGTTTCATTTAATGTCAAAATATAAATATCTGAATATCTAGAGAATATCGGATGTCACCATTTGTGAAAGGCAATTTTGAGGAGCAAATCCAGGGCTTTTTTTCAGGGGGAATGCGGGGGAATGGAGTTCTGGAACCTCTTGAAAATGGTCACATGGCTGCTGGCCCTGCCCCCTTTTCTCCAGACAGAGGGGAGCTTAGATTGCTCTCCGCGCCGCTCAGCGCCGCTCAGGGGCATGGAGAGCAATCTAAGCTCCCCTCTGTCTGGAAATCAGGGGACAGGGCCAGCAACCATGTGACCATTTTCTCCGAGGGCAACCCACTGAGTTCCACCACCTCTTTTCCCAGAAAAAAAGCCCTGAGCAAATCTGTTCCAGCTCTGGAAGGCCAGATGCTCAGCCCCCTCCCAAAGTCTTCATTGCTCTCTCTCATATCTCTCCAAGAAAGCTGAGGTCCACCTGGAATTTCCCAGTGCTCGGGATGGGAAATGAGACCTGGAGGTTCTTGAAGCAGAATCATCTCCCCCCACCCCACCCAAGCAATGCAGCCCCTCTCTGTGAAGGGACCAAAAGAGAAAAGCGTTGCTGGGTTTTGGGAGCAAGGCTGGGAGTAAATCATTCTGGAGGAAATTCCAGCTGTTTTCATTCCTATGGTGAATCGACCATTTGGAGAGACATCGTGTGGCGGGAAAGCTTTGCTATTTATTGAGATGATTCTGAAAGAGAATTCCAGATGAGAAAATTACTTATTATTTATCTCATGCCCTCAGTGTACACGAGGATGCAAAAGATAGATTCTTTCTCCCAATGAGCCCTAAATCTAAATTCAGACTGGTGAGAGGACAGTAGGTCACAAAGAGGGAGACAAAGTGTGGTTGCAAGGAAATAACTCTTGCAAATGCAGTTGCATGTATGAAGGCTTCATTTCTGTTAGGAATGAGGATTAAAAGGCTTATGGAAGACACAGGTCCTGATTTGGAGTTTGGCAGTGTGTCCATACAGGAATAAGGAGGATCCAGAAACAATGGGTGTAGTCTTTTGTGAGTGTGGAACCGAAGGTGTCTTATCTTTCATCAAAACGGTCGATTTTGAGTTGTCTTGATGAGATTGCCAAAGTAGTTTTTTCCCCCTTTGCTGATGACAGCACTCATAATTAGGAACTGATCGACAGTCTTCAATAACTCTTCCACCCACATTGTTCCCATGAATCCTGCTGTTGGAAGTCTCTCCTTATACTGATGTCTATGAAAACAACAAGCCTTGTGCCAGGGCAGGGAAGGGCCTGGAAAAAGGATGCCCTGGATATCTTTGGAGAGAGTCTTTTCGAATGGTAGGTTTGCAACAGGCCAGCTCTTTGCCAGTTCATTTCCTCAAGGCAGCAGCTCCCAAAGCTGTCTTCCTGTGCCATTCTCATTTATTGGGGCAGGGCTTGTGCAGAAGAAATTCTTGGTGGATTGTGCCCCGGGCAAGATCGTATTTGTGTAGAGGGTTCCATTTGCATCTCCCATCAAATCCTGGTACCTGGGAAGGGTTTGGGAGTGGAGTTCTTCAGGTCAAGGGTCAAGCTCAGAACGATCAGGTGTCGAACCACAAGAAGCAAAAGTACAACCCAACCAACAAGTTGCCCTCATCCGCAGTATCCTGCCTTAGCAGGTGAGAACCATTTGAATATCCAGTTCCCACTCAGAGCAGCCTGTAGCAGCCCAGACTAAATTCACCTGGATCCAAGCCTTCATGCACTCAACCGGCTTCTCTGTTGAGTGGGATTTGGGCTTCATGGAGGCTGCATTTCAACAGATAATGAAGAAGTTGTTCTTTGTCGCCAGAACTCTGAGACCCGAAACCCAGCTGAGGGAAAAATAGCTTTGAGGGCATTTGTAGGGTGACTGGCAGTCTCGGGAAGTGTTAAACCATCCTGCTATGGAAGCCTACTGTTCTCCTTCCTAGCTATGCATTTGCTGCTGAGGAATTGCTATGCACTGACTTCAAGTCCTGCTCTGCCACTGGGTGTCAGAATCCTTCTGTGCAAGAATGTTTGTGGTCACAAGCTGAACAGAAGAGCTCTTCCCTACATGAGCTCCTTGGGTCAGTTTTCATGAGACTTTAGAAAAGATTTGGCCTCCAAGAGAGTCTGTAGACCTTACTCAGGCTAAACCATTCTGTATTTGAATCCCTTTAGCCTGGTGCAGATTTGGCAGCTATTCCTGCCTGCCTCTACAGCCTTCAGGATTCTTCCTCAGGCTTTGCGGTAGGAAAATATAAATGAATTAGATTTAAGCAATAAGAAGGGTTAAGGGTTGGAAAGCTGTTGGAAGTCAATAGGGAGGGGGGAGGAAAAGGGTGGGGGATAGAGCAAGGGGAATAATGAGATTATATGTGTCAAATTTGGGGAAAAAAATCTTTTGTTTATTCGCTCACCAATAAAATTTTATTAAAAAAAAAAAGGATTCTTCCTCAGGTTTTCGATTGCCAAGCCAGAAATAAATATATACATGAAATGCCACTTCTGGATTGGGGACCCATCTTTAACCAATCTTCTGGCTGCAGAAGCCACTAGGCCACAACTGCTCCATAGATTCTAGACTGTGTCACTTCCTTTGGTGTGCCAGAGATGAGAGGGTTTTAAAACAACAGCAAGATGTACCAGTTGATGAACCAGTTATAATGCAGATCGTTCTTGCACATCCAGACATTGCTCCTAGCCCCCAAACCGGATCATAACTAGAGCTGGGCACGATCCAAAAAAAAAATACCGATCAAGCTGTTCATGGATCCACTCTGGCGACGACCCCAGATCACCGATCCACACCAAACAAGTCCCGTTTCCGATCGGGGATCGGGGATCGGGGAGGCCAAAGCGGAGGGGCGCCCCCCCACACTTAGAGCAGGGGGGGGAGTTTTTAACCTGGCGACAAGCCACGTCCCCTCACACACACACACACTCTTAGAGCGGGGGGGGGGGGGGAGAGAAGTTTTTAATCCGGCGACGAGCCAGCTCCCCTCAGGGAGGGGACATTTTCACTCACACACGCACTTAGAGCAGAGGGGGGGGAGTTTTTAACCCGTCCCTGCCTCTCCAAATAGAGAGAGAGAAACACCCCGTCAACATGTTTCAGCCAGCTTTTTAATAAAAGCAGGGACAGAATCCTCCATTTGTCCCCACCCAATTTTAAAAGCAAGCAGCCAGTCTTCCAAAAGCATATTTTAAACATACACACAGAGCCATGAATGAGGTTTTCCCACAAAATACAGTGTTTTAAAAGCAGGTTAAAAACAGAGAGTGACAGACAGAAAAACAGCCATTCCTCCTACAAAGCCCTGTTTTTTTAAAAAGCAAAAAAACATTTGGAGTGCCCGTGGTGGCTACAGAACACCCCCTTCCCCCTCCCTCCCCTCTCTTCTCCCAAATGGTGATGCATTGCTGGCTGCTCCATGGTTGGAAGGAAGACCTGCTGATCAAGGAAAGCTGGGCTTCCATTCGCGTTTCCAGGGCGACAGAAGGAGGGCAAACACAGCTCAGGCATTCCCCTGGCTCCGTTGCCCTGGGAATAGATTACTGACGCATGAGTGTCTGCAATCCCGAACAGAAACTGATCGATCCAATCAAGCCCCAAACAAGCAAACTTCCGACCGCTGGATCGGTTGCTGTGGACAGCACCGATTAGCTGAGTCCCGATGGCACGAACACCATTATCGGGTTTTTTTTCAAATCATAATGCTGATCGTGCCCATCTCTAATCATAACTACCAAACCTATTGCCTGTTCAGGACTCTTATCTACAACCACAAATATGTGGTGGTTGCATTGGAATTAGATACTGCAAGTGCCCCTGGGAGGAAGGTTGCCTGCCAAGCTTTTCTGTGTTTCTGGACGATGTGTTTCCCAGTCAGGTGCAACAACTCCAGCAGCCATTTTAACAACCAATACCCCTCCTTCTTCCCAGACACCCCGAGGAGGTGGGTGGCCTCTCCTCCCAACACTAATTGTTTCTTAACTGTATCCTTGCAACTTTTTACCAAGTATAAGGCAGCTTCATGTTCAAGCTTATGGTGTGAAGTTGGGCCCAGCTTGGTGAGCTGCTTAGGGGTGCCCGGGTCTCACCACCTTCTTCAGTCACAGGGGAAATAAAGTGATCAACATCAGTCCACGCAAAGGCAGTAAGAATCCTCTGGTTTAGCGAGGCCTGGGAGGATCTGTCTTGACCTTCTAGTTGCCATGCTTCAGTTTGCATCCCTCATGATCAGCTAGCGATACTGTTAGTGGCTACAGTTAGGTTTGCTTTGTTCATTCAGTGGTTTGCAGATTATTTATAACCTTTTCCATCCGCTTACCTGCCTTTCTTGTATGTGTTTGCTTTTTGCTCCAGCCTTTTGGGTTTTTGTGTTGGTTGTTTACATTTGGGCTAGAGCATGCCCAGGACAAGCTTGCATAAAGCTGGAGCTGTTTGTCAATTTGAACCATGTTTAGCTCATCATGGGAATCACTGCCAAGACTGCATCTCTCGTTCTCTGAGTCACCGGATCAGCTTTTGCCCAGGACATCCACGAAAGGAAATTGGCTGTTGAATCCTCATCTCCTCCAATCTAGCTACTTATTATAGGCACTGAATGCCAGCAAAGAACATCCCACTTGGGCATGCTTCTGAAATTCTCCTCACCGGAATTTCTCCCTGTATCTTTGGAGGTCCAAATTATCATAGCCTTCTTTCTGAAGTGGGACTGAGTGAGGAATCCTCCCTTGGTCATTTTTTATCTCTCAGTTTTGTTTCGAGTGATATGCTTGTGCACTCATGTGCCTCTATCCTTCTCTACCCTACGTTATCAATATGCATGTGCACATTGATAAAACGCTACAAAAACACAATCTGGATGTGGTTGTATCTATAGTTGTATTCCTTTTTTGTGGTGTTCTACCAATGCACAGACCTGCATGTGCACATCAATAAAACACTGCAAATGATGCAATCATACAATCACTTCAAAGCTGGGGTTTGTTTTGCAGTGTTTTGTTAATACATATGTGTGTATTGGTAAAGTAGAGGGGGGAACTGTGCAAGTAAAAGAAAGGAATAAAGGGCTAAACTTCATAGTACAGTGTTTCAGGGGGCCAAAACTTGCTGCTGCCTGAGGTGAAATTCATGTCAGGGGCCCCAGACCCAACTCCTGGAACACAGTAATAAGTAGTTTTGCCATGTGGCAAACTAGGCATAATCCAATTGCAAAATTAAGTTTAGAAATTTTCCAAATTGAACCAGAACTGAAGAGGAGTGGAACACAGCACAGAGAATTTCTGGAACAACAAAGAAACTGAGTGTGGCAAGTGTGCTCGCCCTTAATTTCAGTCTTCCTCTGTATTTTCCCAGAACTTCAGCCAACGTGCTTGTCAAAGAGCCAGACTACACATTATGCTGGGAATACAATCCACCAATGTGTGCATTAATGGCATGCACATAGCCGTGGGGAGGGGTGATTTGGATTAGGGTGCAATGCCGGGGCAAATAGAACTTAACCAACACCCCCTCTTTTCCTGAGAGGAATTCTTCACCCTGAGCTGCTATTAACCCTGCGAGTGAAAAAGGCAGGTGCAATAGGGGTCCCGTCTTTATTTCTGTAAAAGCAAAAGGGATAGCTTGTGCGTGTGCATGTGTGGGGGTGGAATTCGAACTGGGACTGTAATGGCAGGGCTTCTTCTGAATCCTGCATGCCCTGTATTTCTTATAGCCCTCCATGGCATTTTTCATGCACTCTTTGATCTGAACCCACTTACCTTGCTGGGTTGTCTTCCAAAATGCCTCCTTCTGCAAGGGACCTTATCTCCAGTGTGTTTTCTTCTGTATTTATTTATTCAAGGCAGTTTGTTGGCTGCCTTTTTCCTTGAGGTCTCAAAACATTTCCATCCAATGTGCAAAAACATGTGTCTGAAATGGGACAGGCAGGAGTACAACCTCCAAAATGTGCATTCCATTTGGAGGGGAAGCCAAAGAGAGTTACAGAGCCCAATATGTTTCCCATTTAAAGCCATGACAATGAAAACAAACTAATGAAGCAAAAATAGCAAGTTAAATGAACAGGACTGATCATGAATGGAACATAAATAAATGAAGATTTTTTAAAAAATGAAAACAATTTTTTTTGGCATATCCATTGTGTGCAGTTGACCTGCTTTACAGTGCAATCCTAAGCAGAGTTATGTCCTTCTAAATCCCTTGAATACAAAGTCCTTAAAATGATGTAACACTGATTGCTTCCACATGTCCTTGATGAGACGGCCTGCCAACAGAACTCTGGCGGGTTATCTCACTCATTACACACGCCATCATTTCTCATGCGCAAGCAGGTCATGATGATCCCGGTTTTTAAGTGTTTTTTGTGAGACCTGTTTTATTCTGTTTTCATTGTGATGCCACTTTTTCCGTGCGATTATTACCATATCAATATATGCAGAGGTTTTTTTGAGCTTTTGAAGTACCCTCCCACAAATCTCCAACCCCTCCTCTCGCCATTACCCCTCCCACACATGTCTGGCTCACACGCACAATTCCCTTTTTACTTTTTTAAATGGTCCTTGCACTATTACGATATCTATGAATACAAAGGGAGTCATACTGCAGTGCTTGCTACATTGGATCGCTCAGCAATCAGAGTATCAGTCTAGGATTAACACTGAGAATGGAATGCCATTTCTGATTTTATTTCAAACTGTCAATAAGACCAGTTGTTTGGGAAAATACAATGGGCCTTAGCAGCAGTCCCCCCCCCGCCTCACCCCATGGCATCAGGCAAGGGGGGGATTGGGGAAGAAAACAGTGGCTCCCTCCTCCTCTGACCCCTCGGCTGCCGCTTGGCTTGTGCGCCCCTTCCAAGGTCCTGTGGAAGTGGCAGGGAGTTCTGCCCCCACTGCTGTGGGACCTTGGGAGGGCCTCATGACCACGACTCACTTCTTATCCCTCCCTCCAGGACGATAACGAGTGAATAGTGAGGAACACAGTTTGCCTTTTATATAGTAGGATATGGAATCGTGTGATCGCACTATTCTACTGTTAGCATATTTATTAAACACTTTTACATTTAAAACTTTGAGTGGGAAATCAATGGTAGAGAAGGAGTACTATGCATGTCCAGTTTCTACAGAAGCTGAAAGACAGGACAACAGTATAGCGCAAGCCAGTATGCACTCAAAAAAAAAAAAAAAGGAAAATTGGGCTGGAATGCACCAATGTCAATTGTGATGAGGCACAGATAAAAAACGAGTTTCCTGTTTGAGGACCTTTTTTTTTCCTGCGACAACCACCCACAACAACAACAACATTCGATTTATATACTGCCCTTCAGGACAACTTAATGCCCACTCAGAGCGGTTTACAAAGTATGTCATTATTATCCCCACAAGCAGGGGTCATTTAGTAGAAAAAGAGCTGGAGGAACTCATTAGCATAACTCATTACCTCATCAGTATATGCCATGCCGCTTGCCATCACTGGCAGTGTGTCATTAGCATAACTGATTTGCATATGCCACACCCCTTGGCATCATCTATCCTGGCTGTTTTGGACCCAATCCTGGCCATTCAGTGCCGAAATTGGGCCCAAAATGGCAAAAGGGGCTGAAAATGGCTGAAAAGGGGCCCAAAATGGTCAGGATCGGGCCACTGCTGAGTGGAAGAGTGATCCACCACCTGTCAGAGGCCCGATCTGGGCTGTTTTGGCCCCAATCCAGGCTGAAACGGGCCCAAAATGGCCAAGAGTCAGGTGGGCGGGGCCACCTGTCATGTGACCTCTTTGGGGAACTGCTGGAACTGTGTTCCTGTGCGTTCCCTCTCGATATGAGCCCTGCCCACAAGAAAAAACACCCTGTGAGGTGGGTGGGGCTGAGAGAGGTCCTAGAAGCTGTGAGTAGCCCAAGGTCACCCAGCTGGCTTCAAGTGGAGGAGTGGGGAATCAAACCCGGCTCTCCAGATTAGAGTCCCACACTCTTAACCACTGCACCAAAGTGGCTCTCAAAACATGCATGAGGACGATGCATGTGGAAGGTGAGTTCTCAAAGAGGATTGGGAAGATGCGGCTTTGGAACAGGGAAAACCCGAAAAAATTGGAGTGTGTCGAAGTGACCTCTGTTTAGGATTGCACTGTTAGAATATATGTTTGCCTTTACCTTACAGTGCAAAGATTAATTTCTGTTTGATAGACCATGTGGTGTCCTGACCTGGAGCCTGATCTTGTCAAGTCTCAGAAGCTAAGCAGGGTCAGTCTTGTATATCAATTGGATGGGAGACATCCAAAAACACCAATGGCAAATCACTTCTGCTAGTCTCTTGCCTTGAAAACTCCAGCAGGGGGTGCCCACCAAAACCAGACATGGTGGTATTTTAATATGAGCAAAACAATCATGGTCCCTGCCCTCAAGGGTCTATAATCTAAATTGCAATAGTGGGGAAGTTAAAAAGTGGGGAAGGAGGAAGAGGCGAAAGTCAGAGAGGATGAATGTGACCACAAGGACTGGGGAGTTGCTCATGAAGACTGATGCCTACCAAAGGCTTCAAAGAAGAAAAGACTCTGTAGCGATGGAAGCGAGGGGACCCTACAGAAATGCTCTGGGTAGCTGCAGCATTTGGGGACAGTTTACAAACCTACCCTTTGTCTTTTCTGTCGGGTAGCCCAGTTATCAAAGTGTTCTGCAAGGGACAGCATTGTGCACACTGGTGTGTGTGCATGCATGTACATTTCAATAAAGCTTAAACATATGGAGCTGCTTTATATTAAATCAACCCATTGGTCCATCATGTCTACTCAGAGAGGCACCAGATCTCTGTGGCCTCAGGCAGAGGTCTTTCACATCACCTACTACCTGATCCTTTAAGTGGAAATGCCAGGGATTGAACCTGGGACCTTCTGCATGCAAAGCAGATTTTCCTCTGAGCCACAGCCCCTCCCCAGGCTTCTGCTCAAGAAGCATCCCATTCAATGGATCCTGCAGAGCCATCAAGGGGGACAGGGGACTTGAGTGGCTGACAATGATTGAGTTGAAAAGGTTTCAGGATCAGAGGTTTCCAGGCAGGGATACAACGGGACACAAAGGCAGAAGGAGCAGGTAGAGCAGAACTGTGCTTTGTCTGTGAATGAGGGAAACAGAAAGGCGGCATTTAGAGTTTTGGCCATGCTTGCTCCTTTTTGAGTTGTTACCTGGCTTAGGTCCCACTGTATAGGAGCCAAGCAAGCATCTAATTTTTAAAAAAAGAAATAAATGTTTCTCTACAACAGCACTACTCCAAAAATTGCCTGAATAGAGAGGAGAAGAAACCTTTCAATCACAGACTCCTAATTCCAAAGAAGGATGTATCATACTGTAATTAAGAATTAGGGAGAGATGAACATATAATTATGCCGCTGAAGCAAGGTGTCTCCTAGAGATCAGAGAGGCTGGCTCCCTTCCAAGCTGCAAATGAGCTCCATGGAACTTGTCACACTGTAATTGGCACCCAGCCTATCTTTCCCAGGACACAGCCGGTATCACTCAAGAGAATTCCTTCCAGCCTCCACAGCCAGAACCTCAGATGAGGGCAAAGATGGTACAGGAGAAGCTAGTTTGCACCCCTCTGCTCCCTAAAATGACTAAAATTGGTTCAGGGTCATTTTAACAGAAGAGAGTCCCCTTTGAGGTGTTCTAGCATGATGCCTGCCCTTTTTTTTAAACCACCTAAGGGGATCTCTAGTATGGACTTCTGCCAATCATTGCCTATACACCAATAAACAAGGAATTTTGATTCTGATAATTCCAGAGGGGGTAATTCTGTTAGTCTGTTGCAGCAAAAGTGAGTCTCCACTCATTACATCTGACAAAGTGGGTTCTAATCAGCAATATAATGGCAGTGTGGTATAATGGCTAAGTATCAGACTAGGATCTGGGAGGCCCAGGTTCAAATCCTCACTTTGTCAGGGAAGCTTACTGAGTGACCTTTGGCCAGTCACTCTGTCTTAGCCTAACATACCTCACAGGGTTGTTGTAAGGGTAACATTAAGGGGGGGATTGCTGCTGTAAGCTGATCTGGGTTTCCCCCATTAGGGAGAAAAGTGAGGCATATTTATTTAAATAAATATTTTTTTGCTAATTAACCCCCCCTCTATATTTAGGGTGTGTGTGTCATGAACTCTGACATTGGGCCTTTCCAAGTTACGCATTTTGTTTCAGCGTGAGGCTCTTCTATACACAGTGCCCCCGAGCGTCACATTCTTTTCTTATCAGTGCATCTCAGGTAGTGGTGCTTAGTGCCCTGCAATAAACCTCATGTCACCCCAAATCTTACAGCAACAGAAGATTGTCCCCAGCCCAAAACTTTATTGTAGCCTCAGGTGCTCTCAGGAAAGTGCCTTCATGCCTATGCACCTGGATAAGGAATTGGGAGTTTGCACCGAAAAGAAAGACGCTGGCTGTCCCACCAACATCAAAACCCCAAGCTCCTTACTTTCAGGTGAATTAGCCATAACTTGTGGACGGGCATCACAAGAAACGGAAGCTATGGGCTAGATCATATAATGCTAACACATCACAATGGCAGGGATGTATGGTCAGGGGTGGTCTTGGCGACCTGGCAAAAGTCCAGAATGGGTCCCTAGAATCACTGCCATTCCCCCACCACCTCCCCACCGTTGGCTTCCCTGCTAGCCTACATCCTTTCTATGCTAAAAAGGTGCTCAGAAGGGGTATTCTAAAGTCTTATGTAGGAAAGAAACATTCCCAGGAAAGACTCAAAACACCATATTGTAATTTATGAGGATTTATTTATCAGTGTGCATCAACGTTAAACCAGGCTTCTTTTCCATTCATGTGAGAAATTCATCCCAGCACACATCAGTTTATTCAACACAGAGCAATTCCCTTAATATAAACAGATCTGGCTTAGTTTACTGTTCTATACAATACATGAACTCGAAGAGGATAGGCCTTACCAATCACAAAAAGAAGCAAACAAGGACAAACTCAAGAGGATGGAGGTCCCCAGCTGGCAAGGTTTAGACCTCTTCAATTGGAGACAATACGTAGGAAAGAAAGCGGCTAAGAGAGAGAAAGAAATTCCATATAGGCCTTACTACTCTTCTCCATCATTTTCCTCCACCGTCAGCTCCTTTTATGGTATCTCCATTTTCCCATATAGTTGACTTACCTATCACCTAATTTTACCAAGATAATGACTTATTTAGCCAATTAATATAATAAAGCACTACCTTAATAATAATAATAACACTCGATTTAAATGTCACCCTTCAGGAGAACTTAACACCCACTCAGAGAGGTTTACAGAGTGTGTTGTTATTCCCACAACAAAACACCCTGTGAGGTGGGTGGAGCTGAAAGAGCTCCTAGAAGCTGTGACTGACCCAAGGTCACCATGCTGGCTTCAAGTGGAGGAGTGAGGAATCAAACCCAGTTCTCCAGCTTAGAGTCCCACGCTCTTAACCACTACACCAAACTGGCTCCCTTACCTTTCATTGGCCTTGGTTGCTTCCAAGAGAAACCTCATTGTTTTTTCCATTTTCTGTTTTCCACAGAAAAGCCATAAAAGCCAAAGCCTGGGTCATTGCAACCATGGCCCATAATCATGTTTTTCTCTGTCAATTTTCCCCAAACCACGTTTCCAATAATGATTACTCAATTGTTTTTGAGAACAAACCCATGTCAAAAGGAAAAGATGGCAGTTTAAAATCAGGCCTGAACCAAATGCACACCTGAATCACAAACAGACAGCCTTAAAACACACAGCATATGTTGGCCTTGTATTATATAATCTGGATTAATGTCCCCTGCTGCGGCCAAGCAAGGGCTGACTCTTGCCCAGTGTGAAGTGAGTGGGAGCCAAGCCAGCAGCCTGAGCCTCAGAATGGACTCCAGTGCTGCTGCTGAGACAAGCACCCCAACAGAGCAGGTGTGGGTGGCAATGATGGGAGTCTCCTTCTTTTCTCCCTCTTTCCATGGGGTGGGGAGCTGGGCCATGGGTAGTCAGCCCCCCCCCAACCAGGGAGCTGAGGCAGCTGCCCCTGTTGCCTATTGGCTAAGATTGCCCCTGTGTATGGTTTGGGGAGCCCACGGGTTAATTTGGAGAGCAGAGGGATGCAAAAACAGAACAAGGAACCAATGTCAGCCTTCTCTTTAGAAGAGGATGGCTGAGAGGCAGAATACAAATAAACAAATGTCTCCATGAAGGCAAACATCTTCATACCAGGGCCATTTCCACACGGCTTACCTTCTTTCAGAAAACAGCGTCTTCATGCACGAAATCATGTGAGAAGATGCTATCGCGCGATAAGATGCTGTTATCACAGAAGACAGCATCTTCTCGCGTGATTTCGCGCATGAAGACTGTTTTCCGAAAGAAGATAAGCCGTGTGGAAACAGCCCAGGTATGATTAACAGGGAAGCTGGAACTCTCTGCCACAAGGTGTGGTGAGGGCTAGGTGGGTTTAGAAAAAGGATCAAAAAAACTGACGGAAAAGAATAGGTATATGGAATAGAGGCAGAAATACCAAAAGCTGAAGGAAAGTCAGGTCTTTCTTAGGGACATCTGACTAGCCACTGTTAAAAACAGGATGACAGAACTTTGGACTGATCCAGCCGAGTTCTCCTTATGTCCTTAGATCCAGAGGAGTTAGCCATGTTAGTCTGTAGTCGCAAAATAGTAGAGTCCAGTAGCACCTTTAAGATGGACCAACTTTATTGTGTAGCATAAGCTTTCAAGAACCACAGTTCTCTTCATCAGATGCAGTTCTCATCTGACGAAGAGAACTGTGGTTCTTGAAAGTTTATGCTGCAATAAAGCTGGTTCGTCTTAAAGGTGCTACTGGGCTCTTTACTATTTTATGTTCTTAGAGCATTGTAGCCAGACAGGATGGAGGAGCTGCACAGAGCAAAACAATGAGGTACAAATAGGGAGGGATGCTCTGGGAATTCATTCACCCCTTTCATTGTATTACAGTTGAATGATGGTGCTCTGGGACCGTGCCTGCTCATTTCAAGCGAGGGTTGCAAAGCAAACCTTGCTGGATTATGGCCCATCTAGGTTGGACCTGCCACCTTTAGTGGCATTTGGTACCCACTTCTGAGACAGCTGCTGCACTGGAGCTTCATGGGAAGGGGCATCTTTATTCCCAGGGCCGACATCCCTCTGTTCTCAGATTGTGGGGTGCATGGATTAGGGCTGGCCATTCCAATCTATCTAGGGCAAGCAACCATTGTCTGCTAAGAATGCGGAGCTGGGGGAAGTCTAACATTGCAATCCTAAACAGTGTTACTCTAATCTAAGGCCACTGATTTCAATAGGCTTAGACGGGAGTAACTCTGCTTAGTGGCACAGACCCCGCCTTTGAGGACCTTTAGATTAACCTCCCTGAACGGCCGCTTCCCACCTCCGGTCTTGCAGTTACACCCCGCGAGCGGGGAGAGAATCTGCACATTCCGCAGCAGTCCCGCCACCCCCGTTCCGAATCCAAAGCACCGGCGAAAGAAAGCGTGGGTCTTAGACGAAGCCGGGCGATCCGGAGGAAGCAGAGAGCGTGCGGATGCCGCCTTGATTCCGGGGTTGTCCCTGCGGAAGAAAGCCCCGGGCTGGCCTGGTGCTCTCCAGGAATTTTCCTGCCTTGGGAAGACTGACGTCGCCCGCCGGCTTGGGGATTCGTCTCCTCTCCCCCCTTCCCCGCCCCAATCCAGTCCAAGCCGGGCTCTATCCTTGGCGTCCTTTAGGTGGCACCGTCCCTCCAGGAATGAGCGCCCCGCCTCGACTCCCAGGCAGCGCCGCTGTGGAAGCCGTCCGGGAGAGCAAGCCCCGCCGTCGGCCGTTCCCTTTCCTCTCCGGACGGGGCGCGTTTGGACGGGGAGGGGTGGTCCTCGTCCCTCCCTCCGGCTTCCACTCGGCCGCCCTCGCCCAGCAGCTGCTCAATCGGCCAGGCGCGTCTGGCTTTCCTCGGAGCTCCCGGGCCGGCGAAGAGCTCCCGGGACCTGCGCGGCGTGGGTGTGGCCGGGCGCCGCTCTGCCCTCCTCTTCCCGCAGGCTTTCGGGATCTCGGTGTCGCCGGAGCCTGCCGGCTGGCTGGCCGAGCGCCCCTTTCCAGGACGCGCGGGCTCTGCCTCGCCGGGCGCTCCTTCGCGGCGCACGGCCACTCCTTCTCCCTCCCTCCCTCCCGCCTCTCTCCTCCAGCCAGTAAATCCGATCTAGGCCGATTCCTCTCACGTCAAACCACATGATCCCATAAAACATTCATCACCTTTCAGTCCCCGCTCCAGCAGCCTCGGCCAGCTTCCCCGTCCGCCGCCCGCCCGCCCGCCTCCTCTCCTCTCCTCTCCTCTCCGCGCGCCCCGGATCGCGCCCTCCGAGCCAGAACACCGCCTCCTGCCCCCTCCCGCCCCGCCTAGGGAAAGATCGGCGAGGGCTCCGAAGCAGAGCCAGGCAGGCTCGGTCGCAGCCGGGATCTCTGCCTGCCTGCCCGCTTGCCTGCCTGCTGGCGCGCTGCGCTCGCTCGGAAGGAGGCTCGCTCCGTGACCGCTTCTCCGCCTGGATGCTGGCTCCGGCCGCGGGACTGCTGCGCCTCGTTCTCCCGATGAGCGAGACGGGCCCCCTCGGCAGCGGCAACAGCCCAGTGCCCGCGCTCGGGTGGAAGTTTGCATGAGGCTCCGCTGCGCCTCTCTGCTCCCCTCGAAGGAAGGATTGGTGCCCGTTTGTCCTCCGAGACGTGCCTTCCCGAGCTCCTAAAATGAAGAGGGCGATCGCCGAAGGTAGGGGGCTCCGGGAGTCTTGCGGGGGGCTTCGCCGGCGGAGCCATTCCGCACGGCGGCTGGAAGCCGAGCAAAACGCGGAGAAGTTCCGAGGTGGCAACTTTTTCTCCAGCGGAGCCAGCAGACCGATGGCTGGCCAGCGGCCGCTGGGAGCCGGGGGAAGGGGAAGGGGCAGGGACCCCCAAAATGCTCGGCGGGACTGTGGGTTCGGCTCGGACTGCGGGGAGGGGGGAGGCATTTGCCAGCCGTGTTGTGGAAAGGAGGGCGGGCAAAGGATTCGCGGGAAACGGGAGCGGATGGTGGAGGCTGGTGTGTGTGTGTATGAGGAGCTTCTCGTGGGACAGATCCCGCCGTGGCCTTTTGGCACCTGTCCTAGAACAGTTCTGCCTCGGTGCGGGTGCGTGTGAGCGAGGGAGAACCCGTGTCGACGCCTGCACTTTGCAAGGAAGGCGAAGCAGAGACTAGCGTGTGCCTTTCTAGGGGCGGGAGGGGGGGGAATGTCCACCTCCCCCACCTCTTTGTGCTATTGCGGAGATGGGAGCTTCATACCCGCCGCCGCCGCCTGCAGCCTTGTGAACTGCCCCAAGCCAGACAAGAGGGCGCATTTGCCAGCCGGTGTGTGCGTGGTTGGGGTTGACCTCTCCGGCGGACAGGGCCGAGCACGCAGGAGCCGAGAGGGAGCGAGGAGGCTGTGAGGGAAGGGGGTCGGTGGCCCTTCGGATCCCGCTTGTGGCTCTTCCGGCTCGAGGTCGTTCCTCGCCTCGGCTACAGACTGTGAGGGGAGGGACGCCTTGCGCCTGGCCAGTGGAGAAGGGCCGCTGCTGGGCTGCCGATGGAGAAGGCGAAGAAGAGACTCCCGCCAGGTTCGGGCGACGGAAGCCCCGTCCAGCTCCCCCGGGCTTCTCGATAGCGCCCCCCAGAGGCCCCCAGGCCCTGCAGATCCAGCAGGTGTCTGCAGAGGCGCTCGTCTTAGGCGCGGCGGGGGAGGGAGGAGACGACCTCTGTTAGTGGCCCCCCACCCCCTGCTCACGTCTGGGATGGGGAAGGGAAGCGTCCCTTTCGGACTGCGACCTGCCTGCGTCTCTTGTCCAGTGAGGAGAGTGCAGGCTGGTCAGTCACCTGGGAGGGTCTTCCTTGCCCCCCCCCATTGCCCCCTGGCGATTAGCCTCATTTTCTCAGCGGGGCGCAGACGTGGAAAGGGAAGGGCGCGCGATCATCCGGAGCTGGGCGGTGGCGATTGAGGAGGAGTCCGGCCTTTGTATGTGAATGTAACCATTTTCAAAAACGGGATGGAGGTGAAGGAGTTGGGGACGCCGCGTTGTTCCGCTGGAAAGACTGCGTCGTGTTCGAGGCGTGTCTGGAAAAGAGGGAGCAGAGCGCTCCATACCTCTGGGATTTGAGCAGGCCCCCCGCCCCCGCCAGCAAAGTGTCTGCAAGCCTTGTTCAAAGTTTGCCAGTGTTCGTCCGAATGACTCTGTCGCGGGTTGATGTGGCATTCTAAGCAAGAGGGATTTATTCAGAGGGGAGGGGGCTGGGGGATAGCCCCCTCCTCAGGAGGGCCCACATCCCCTGGACGGATTGTGCAGGTCACATTTCCTATTAATCACAACAGCACTATAATCGTGATCTGAAAAATTCTCCCACCTGAAAGGTACCCTGTGAGGAGTGCCGGGAAGGATGCGAGTGGGCGAGGGGCGAAGATCCGAGTGTCTCCTCCTCCCAGTCCCTTTGAAGTGTGGCTTGCAGATGCAAGAAGGGGCCAGGCGCCGGTCCGAAAACGGCCCGGGGCCCGTATGGGAACTGGAGAGGGGCATTGAGGGCCTTGCCAGCCCGAAGCGTCGCCCCCGAATCGGTGCTCTGCTCGGCTTCATTGAAATGTGCGTTGGTAACAAGGCGCTAAAGTGGATTAGGGTTTAAGCAAAACGACGCGCGCGGCGAACAGAATGCTGTTGTGTCAGGCTGGGAATCGCTTTCGTTCCGGCTCGTAATGGAGCCCGGCGCGTAATCGGCGTGGAGGGCTACCGGCTCCCCGGGAGAGCTCCGCGCGGTCGTTGCCAGCTGAAGGGACGTGAGGGCCGTTTCAAACCAGACGTGGCGCGGGGAGTTCCGTGGATGAGCTCCCAAGCGGTTTGCACGACCCCATGCAGTTCTGATCTAAAGCAGCCCAGCTGAGACGGCCAGATGGGGAAGCAAATTTGGGGAGGGGGCCTTGGAGACAGAAATCGGGGGAAGACCAGGTGCTGGGAAGTTCTCCTGCTTTGCTTCCCTTTTCAGAGAGCCTTGAGGAGGAGACCTTCCCAGCAATTACTAACGAGTGGGAGTGAAACTTCGATTCAGATTCGCCACCTCGGGCCCCAAAAGGTTCCAAGCCAGCCCTGCGAATATTATAGCTTGCCTGGGTTTCGCTTTGATGTAGTCTTCCCCCCTCCCGCCCCCGAGATACTTAATAAGCTTCTCCTGCGCTGTTTTTGCCATGTTTGAATGCTGTTAATACAGTGTGATCTCAGCAGAGAAATCAAATAGACATCCTCGGCAAGGCAGGTTTTACATTGTTGTTAAATTAACAGACCAGCTGAAGGGAAATCTGATTTAAGTGTTGTGTGTGTATGTGTGCAAACACCCTAGAAATGCAAGCAGGGGGTATAGTCCCATAGAATGGATTCCAGAGCTCCCTCAGCCCTTGGGCTTCCTCATTCCTTCCCAGGGCTGGCAACTGCTTGCTTGAAGCCCCACGCAAGGACACAACTGGAGGAACAGCATAAACCAAGGAGGTGTTATAAGGCTCCTCTTGGCCAACTTATTATACCAGAAACCCTCAATTTTCTAGTCTTCATGATTGCAAAGATAACACTTGTGTGCAAACAATGCCTGGTGATATTTCATTTCTTTCCATCCTCATGACTAGCAGAAGCAGAAAAATATCCAAAATAGTCGAGGAATAGATTATGCAAAATAAGGAAAATACCATGCAAACATGCGTAGCTGGCATACTTTGTACTGGCTGCAGAATCTCGCTTTTCTTGATGCAGAATTTGTATATGCAGCAGCCTTGGATAGAATGTTTTGCCTTCCTCAAATGCATTTACAGCTTGCAGTCTTCATGAGTTGCAGCTGCAGCTGCAGGCAGCCAGATGTTAAGAAACACCCCCTTGTTTTCTCATTTCCCCTGAGAGAATGGTGCTAATTAAATAACCCTTTATTGTATTTTGTGTTCAAAGGTGTTAACAAAGAGACACATTTCCCTTCCAAATTTGGCAGAGGGTCATCTCCTCCCAAACAGGCTGTGGCCTGTCCTGGATTCTTATATATATTCCTATGGGGGGCATAATTTGGGGCTGGGGAAGAAACCAGATATTCTTCAGATTAATCCTGCAAAATGAGATAGTTCCAAGTACTTGCCTGGTTTGGGAAAGATGTCCTGAGGGATTTGTTAGTTGGTTGGACAAGAGGCAGGACCTGAGAAAGCAAGAGTTCCTTTCACATCCTACACAAAGAATGGGTAGAAACTTTGCTGGCCTTGTTATAGGTCTATGCTACAAATGTGTATCATTTGCACATTGGCGTAACTGTCATGGCTTCCTTCCAAAGCATCTGGGATCTGCCTTTTGGTGGGTGTGCTGAGATTCCTCCTGAAGAGATCCTTAGTCACCTTATCTCCATATAACTACAGTTCCTACCGTTCTCTGAAAAGAGGTAAAGAGCATTAAATCACTTTACATTGGGTAGCATCGATAAGACCCAACTGTGACTCTTATTTGCTTCCCTTGGCAGTCTTATAAAACATTTTGCTTGAAAAAGAACTCTAAATTTGCTTCAAAATTTACATTAGGCAAAAGGGGAGGGGGTGTTATTTGACTTCCTGTCATGGCTTTATTTGGAACTCTACCACTAAGTGTGTGGCATACCTGATTTAAAGCAAGCCTAAGGGTTGCAGCCGTTAAATAAAACCACGTGCTCCAGTATTGGGCATTGATTTCAAAGTTAAAGAGTAGGCTACTTACCATGAAAAGGGTATATATTGGGGAAGCAACAGAGAATGATTTTATCATCATTCTGAGCAGGCATTCTGCTAGTTTGGAAAGTACGGAGGAAATCTAAACTGGGAAACTCAGTTCAAATTTAGCCTTGAAGCATGCTGAATGACTTTGTCCCTCAACCTAGACCACCTCGCAGGGTTGTTATAAAATGAAAGAGAAAACTGCATGCCATAATGAGCTCCTTGGAGGGAAGGACAGGATGAAATTGTGGTGGTACTGAATGTCTTAGTCATGTGCTGAACATTGCTTTGTGACCAGTCTGCGGAGATTATTTTTTTTAATGGGAATCCATCAAGGCAGTTGTGGATTCTCACATGTCAGGCATGAGCCTCCACCTGTTGAAACATTGCTTGTTCCCTGGTTCTTCAACTACATGCGAGGTTGAAATCATGGAATACCTGTAAATTGTTGGAATTAAATAAAGATTAGCAACTGATGGTCACCGGGCCCATCTAGCCAATTGTCGGACCCTCTAGAAGTAAAAGAGGGTTGTAGATTCATGACAATAGGGACTTAACACAGAGCCAGTTTGGGGATGGGGCTTGGTGGTCTGGCCCATTGTGCTCCTCTTCTTCATCAAAACGGCTCTCTGGGATCATTTAGGTGCTGACCACAGAGGTATATCTAGATATCCCACGTAGCAATGTGCTTTACAGTGTTTCTGCTCAATCATCTTGGGAGTGATGGTGGAATTCATATGAACACATGAAGCTGCCTTGTACGAGTCAGACTATTGTTCGGTCACTGTCAGAATTGTCTACTTTGATTGGCAGCAGCTCTCGGTGCAGGTTTTCTACATCAGCTGGAGATTCTAGGGATTAAACTTTGGACATTCTGCACGGAAAGCAGATGCTGTACCACTGATCCCTGCCCCCTCCACAAATCAACCACCAGGCCACGTGTTATTTGTCAGGGCAGCCCTTTATAAAGGCCAGGGTTATTGTGCTTATTCACCATTCAAAGCACTGAGTCTGGTACCTGGGAAAAGTCAGTCTGTGTCCTAGAGCCTTCATTCATTTTATAGCCTTTGTAATTTCAGCGTGGTGTGTGGCTGTCATTTGCAAAATGCTGTTTGTGACAGAAACTCCATTAATCACACTACATTTTTAATGGATCTTTTCAAACTTTTTCGAGGGGTTGCATGTTCCCCATGTAAGCTTTCTAATGAAATCCCAGGAGAAGCTTGTAATGCTCGCCTACCTTCTAAGGCTGTGGTGTGGATTACTGAGAAAATATACACAACATGCTTGGAGTCCTTGAAACACATATTGGAAGTAGAGATGTTTGTGAAAATCCTTCCCTGTGAATTTTGATGTCATGTTTCTTAGATATCAGTTTTCAGATGTTTGCTGAACATTCATCAAATATTTGATATCTCTATGCTTTTCAAGTTTTTGATATTTCAGAGCCTTTGATGTGGAGAGTATTTGGCACCGGAAATGCAACAGAGTTTACTATTTTGACAGCATGGGATGGATAACATGCAATGTCATTTAGCAGTGGAGAGAATTTGAATCAATGGGATTTGACTGGTGACAGTTTAGGAGATTTGTTTCCTACTGGAGGCCTGCCCAGATATTCCAGAGGTATCAACACAACCAAAGAGGATTAGAAAACAATAGTTTGTGTGAGGTATATAACATTTCCTGGCTGTAGAGAAACAATGCATTATCTTGATGTGTGTTATTCCAGTACATTACAGAACAAATAAAATCCATCTTTCAGTGAACGTATCAGTGTGTTTCCCTCCCTGTATCCTTCTGTAACAGATTACTTCAGTCCCTGATGCAGTTGTCCAAACTCTCTTCTACAATCCATCATTGATGGTGCAGTTGCCAACTGGAGGCAACTGTTGCTGTAAGTAAATTGGGGATGGGTCATGTTTCACATCAAAACCTGACTTCCGATTTGGATTTTTTAAAATGTTCATATTTAAAATGCAATAGATGAATCTGAGATTTTTGGGCATCGTTGGAATCATTTTGAAGGTTTGTGTCCATTGGGGCTGCTGCTGTATTGGCTATTTTGCTCTGAGAAGTGGTTCTGAAGCCTTGCTGCTTACGATATTCAAGTGCTTTCCCAGCTAGCGCTTTCCAAACACTTTCTTGCATTTTCTCATGTTGGATGTACGTAAGATGTTGACTCATTCCCACCTAAGTGGGAGAAGCCGCGGTGTTGGGGCTTCTCAGGCTAATGAAAGAGGGATGTGGGAGAAGTAATATTCTGCAAGCCTGTCTGTGCCGTGCCCAATATGCACACCAGCTAAAGAGGACACTTTCTGACCACACTGCCAAAGAACTACTTTTGGCATATGCAAAGATTTGGGTGTGCCCAGGTGGAGTGCCTTTTTTTAAAAAAATAGTTGCTTTGGGGAGTATGCTCAGGTTGAAGAATCATTTGCCACATGATATGGCAGGACTGCTCCTTAAGAAACACAAGCCCCAGTCCCTGGGAGGGGCATGCCAAACTGGTTGGCTGTCCTTTGCAGCCACCGTGGATGGCATTGTGCTTTTGGATGCACACTGTGGGTGTGTCCAGGTTGTTCCCCTTGATTGTGCTGCAGGGCCTTGGGGTGTGCGTGTGCACGGCTGAAAGATAGGAGACACCTGAAGCTCTGCTTGGGAGGACGTTGCGGATAAGCCCACAGTGTCAATGAGCCAGGCTGTAATAATCTAGTTGGAAGGTGAGATTATACAGAATTACAAGTCATGACGAAAGAATAAACACTGTAAAAATGTTGACGGAGATGGGAATGTGCGAGGGTGCTTTCCATGGGTTTCTTCTGCATTGACGCAAGTATTGGTTGCCTCAGGTCTACTCTGAGTCTTGATGAGGCTTCACTACACAGGCACACTACCTTTTTGTGTTCTGGTGACTCTGCTGCTGATGAAAGAGCTGCGAAGGTTACACTGGAGGGTCCTAATAGGAGAGTGTTATGTAGGAATTTTTTTTTGGGTGCTTGTTTTATTTTCTTCTAATAGATCCATACAGCTACGTACAATCCTTGTCAACGCATGAAATGGGTTTGTTGAAGCTCTTTCTGGCCCTCTTGTGCCCCGCAGTGCAAGACAATGTGTTCCAGTGCCTCTTACTGATGGATATGTCTGTCTCATCCTTCCAAGTCCAGTCATGCCCTCTGTTAATTAATACCACTCATCCTTCCATTTCTGTGGGTTCTATTCGTATCTCCCTCCCCTCCATCTTGTGGCAGTCCATTCAGGATAATATTATAGGCACAAGTGCATGGATTAAAAACTCTCTTGAGAAATATGCGTCATGAGGACTCAAGAAGTAGATTTTGTAATGGATGATATAATACTTGCATGCTGTTGCTGAATGTGTGTGCTTACTCAAGCTCATGCTGAGGCATGTACTTTGTAGTATTTAAGATGTGGAACTCCTGGCTCACTGTTTCACCTATAGATACTTTATACACCTTTTTCTGAATGTGCACTGCAGCATGAGCTTTGCAGGCATCTTTATCATGCACATGCATACTTAACATGGACGTCAGAGAGTAAATAAATTGATTTGATGCAAGAAGATTTTTTTTTAAAGGAGGGAAAGTTATACCATATAAAGAAGCCACACTGACACCATGGAATAAACATCACAGTAGTTTCAATGAAAATATTGCAGATTTTGGCAAGGTTCATAATTTTGGGAACAATATTCAGGATTGATAGGGCTTGCATATTCAATGTGTATTTATTTGTTCATTTTCTCTGTGTATCCAAGCGATGAATGGAAGGATAAATTGCTAGATTAGCTAGTTCAATGGGTCCTCCTAATCTGAGAATTCCATATCTCTGTTGGCTGCCATTAATGTATATGAAGAAAAAGGAAATTCTGCGCTTAAGAGTGTCTGTAAATCAATCCTGTCCCACCACCCCAAATAGCTATGTATCTTGGCCTCTCTTAGTGTACAATGTTTCTGGGTGCAAAAAGTCCCCAGAGACTCATTGCATCGTTCTGGGGCTCCTGCAATATCTCTTCTGTGCACATCTCAATGGGCACTATGGCAGGCACTTCGCTAGTAAGCCAATAGTTGGGCATTGTGATTCTTCTCTTACCTGGCACATAAAGGCTGTTGCCCATTCCTGACTTACCTTCAGGCTTGGGAATATTGCATTCTATGAGCACAGCCTTTTGGACCAGCTTCATGGGCAGTCATTCCAATCAGAGAATCTACCTCAAGGGGAGATCTTCAGGTTTGATTCTGCTCAAAGATATGCAGCGTGAGCACATCTCCATTGCAAGAGGCTGCAAGGACGAGGTTCTGCTGCACCACAGAAGCAGCCAATGAATGGAGCTGACTTAATTAGGTGTACTCTCTTCCTCCCCCTGGACCTGCAGAGTTGTCTGCTGCCATCGCCTTCATTAAGAGGTATCTCTGACAGCCAAGCTCCTCCTTTGATGCTTCTGAAGGGGTTTGTTTATCTAGGAGGCAGGCAGAAGCATTCACAGCTCCCACTCTTGGGCAGTGGGGCGGGAGGCAAACCCTTAATAGCTGCTTTTGTCAGGACGCACAGAAATCAAGACTCACCAAGAGGCCAGCTCTGGCTCCGTGAAGGCTGAATGCACGGGAGCCACGGTCTTCTCCAGCACATATGCCGGACTGACAAGAAGCAGCGTTGTATGAAGCTATGCATAATTGGCTAATGAAAACCATTTGCACAATTTGGAGGCCTCTAGATTAGAAGAGTTTGAAACAAGGATCAGAAAAATTCATAGAGCGGGAGAGGTCTGTTACTGTCAATAACGTATACTGTGAGAGCCAGTGTGGTGTAGTGGTTAGAGTGTTGAACTAGTGCTGGGGAGACCTGAGTTCAGATCTCCACCCCTTTCTGGGTACTCTTGAGACAATGACTTTCTCTCAGCCTTCAAGGAGCTTAGAGTGGCATTCTCCTTCCTCCATGCTGCCCTCAAAAGGCTAAGAGAGAATGACTGGCCCGGTGAACTTCACAGCATGCAAGGATTTGAACTTGTATTCCCAGTCCTAGTCCAACCACAACGTCTCAATGTATTTTGCAATCTTTACAACATATTTCTTTGGCAGGTTGCTAGTGTTACCCTGATATTGTGGGTGGCAAGGTGAAGTGAGAGGTGGGATACAACCACCACCACCACCTTGTGCTTATATACCACTCTTCAGGACGGGTTAGTGCCACACTCAGAGCGGTTAACAAGTGTGTTATTATTATCCTCACGACAGACACCCTGGGAGGTAGGTAGGGCTGAGAGAGCCTTGAAAGAGCTGTGACTGACCCAGGTCACTCTGCTGGCTTCAAGATGGGGAGTGGTGAATCAATCCCAGTTCTCTAGGTTCGAGTCCTGCCACTCTTAACCACTATACTAAATTGGCCATCTAATGAGCCCACCTAATAACCCAGGGGTACAGCTGAGTTTCAAAAGGGGGGCATCCTGATTCACAGCTCAGTCTCTGATCATGGCTTACACCAGCTCTCTACTTCCCCCTCAACTGCAGTCTCTAGTCTTGTTTCTGTCATCCTGGGTTCTCTACAACCAAAAAGTCGGCGAGGTTTGGTCTGAGCGGCAGTATATTTGGGGGCAAAATTTGCTTACCCCTAGATCCACTGGATAGCCTTCCTCTATCTCATGGCCCTGCATTGGTGATTCAGCCCAGAGAAGACAAAGCTGACATTGCGGACACTTGTCCCCTCGTATTACCTTTCCTTATCTCTATATAGGGCTCAGCTGGGTAGGGAGTGTTCTGTGAACATTTGTGTCAGTGGGAACCCCCCCCCCCCAAACAAAACTCACCTCCCACTTGTCAGTCTTTCAAGAATTGCAGCAAGAGAGGATGAAAGCGTTAGCCTGCTTGAAGTGAGTGCAATGCAATGAAGCAAGCACCACCTTCAATATCAACTGGCGCTCTTGCTCCTCAGCCAGATCATCATAGCACCAAATTCAATTGGCTTCATAGTGTAGTGTTGTCATCACATTGCGATACAATCCCTGACTGTTTGGAAACAGTCAAGGAAGAAGAAGAAAATCTCTCCGAAGCAGGAACAGAGAGGGGGGAAGGTCTGCAAACAGACACACAATTTTTTTTCTGTGAACACTTCCCCCACCCCACAGGTGACCCACAAATTATGCCTGGTCCCTGGTATATTAGTTGCACTTGCATCCCACTTCTTCAAGCATTCGTGGGAGGTGTGCTCTGTGCTGCAATAGAAGCAGCTTCCAGGTTGCAGAAACGGGCTTAGGCTGTGCAGGACCTTGGAGAGCAGAATAGTAAAAAGTCCAGTAGCACCTTTAAGACTAACCAACTTTACTGTAGCATAAGCTTTCAAGAACCACAGTTCTCTTTATCAGATGCAGAAGGTATTCTTAAAGAGGGTGAATGCAACTGGCCGCTTGCTCCTAAGTGTCCTTTCAACGGTGCGGCAAGCTGGCTATCTGCAGTCTCCTTCCCAATGGCGAGAACATTTTTGGCACTCTTCTGCTACTTCCTTAGATTTCTGATCAGGCACAGAAGCCTGATAAGATTCTCGTTGTCACCATTTGAGTTTTACAGATGACCAACTTAATTAAGTAGCTGCCTGGACAGCCTGTTAATTTGTCATTTGGTAAATGGCAACCAACATTTATGTTTTAAGGTTTGGGGTTTTTGGTTTTGCTAGTTTTGGGATGGCATTTGATATGTGCTAGGCTACAAGCTCAGGAGTAAATAGCAAAATCAAATACCCCCCCCCCCCCGCAACAATAGCAAATAGCAAAATAAAATACCCGCTCTCCCTGCACAGAAAACTCAGTTGATCCTTCATCATCCCAACCAATGCCTTCTGAATTCCAGAGGTCCACCTTGCCTCAAGTAGAGATGCAGAGATGCTAAAGGGGCAGAATTCTAAGCTAGAACTCTGTTGAACGGCCTCAGATCGCGCTCTTTGCCTTCTCCAGCAGTGCTCCTTAGAAGTCCTTGTACAGTAGGTGGATCAATATGAGCTCCATTCCAGAAAGATCTGCACAGCTCCTGCCAGGTTCTGAGAGTGTAAGTTTGCCTCAGAGAGGGCTTTAGGGAATTCCCTCTGAGACTTGACATCCAGTGGTCTTGGGACCTCGGGAAGATAATCTTGCTTGGAGGATCAGAGAAGTCACCATCAGAGAGGTCAGAGGATTGGTTATACCACACCACATTTTTTATTTTGTTTGTTGTTCTGTAAAGCCATTCTAAGGAAGCACAAAGATTCCCCACCCCCATATGGTGGCTGAGATTCTCTCTTCATTTTTTTTCAGGGCGTTCATTTGCGTACTTTGCCACTAAAAAGCAAGTAAAAAGTGATGGATTAGTCTAAGGTGAGGTGTGTTTCCCCTATCAAAATGACAGATTTCTACAAGCCAGATTTGAGGGGTGGAAATATTGTAAATTGGTGAGTTTCCCATCACGGTCTGAAGGCTTGCAGGCACAATGGTGGTGTTCTTGGCAGCCCAGAGCTTCCCTTGACACAGTGCCCTGAGCATTTATGTCACAGCAGATTTCTTTGGTAGTTAAAATTTGTGCGCTTGTTTGACAACACTCCATATTGGACTTAATGTGTGTGCTTTTGCTAGGGTTGTGAGTGTCAGAGGACAACATAAAATACTCGGCATGCTTAAAGCAGTGGGGTGTGTTATGAAGGAGTGGTGTAAGCACAAGTGTCCTCATCCAGCAAGGGGAATGCATGCACGCAAACATGTATCCACGTTCGCACAGTCAATCTGGATGCAGCTGTGCTCTGTCACAAGGGCCCCAGTGAGCTAGCTGGATATGCCTGTTGGAGCAGATGGGGATGTATATCTCCCTTGGGAGCCACTCATTATTGTCAGCCACTGGCTGCATATCGCTAGATTTGGATCAGGCCCGTGAGTGTTTTTAGTGTAGGAGTATAACAAAGCACCCTGTAGCTAGGCCAAAAGTATGTCTTTGTAGTGTCAGCCAATTCTTTCTCATGGATACCCCTAAGTCATAGTGGCAGCTGTGAAGGTGGGATCTAGACCTTGGTCTTTGTCCCATGCAAATACACTCCTTAACTTTGGGCCATATGCACAAGCCATTGCAGATGGACCAGATCTTGAGTGGCTGTGCAACCTCTCCATCTTGATCTCTTGGAACATTACATTTTACGTTTTCCTTGCCAGATGAGTCCATTTAGGCCGGCATCCTGTTTCCAGCACTAGTAATTCAGATGCTCACAAGCTGGGCATGGAGGCTACAGTTCCCTTGTTGCTTGACTCCAGCATGTGGTAATCAGAGACTGCTGTCTCTGGATCTGGAGGTTTCATTTAGCTGTCGTGGCTAATTGCTGTAGATAGTCCTGCTATCCTCCCCCATGAAATTGTCTAATCCTTGTTGAAAGACATTTCTGTTGGTGGCCATCCTCATCTCTTCCGGATGTCAATTCTCTAGGATAATTAAATATGGTGTGAAGTAATGCATCCCTTTTCCATCCCTGAACCTGATGGCCACACATTCTGACCACCCTACCTAGCTCAGCCTGTTCTAGCCTCTGCCTGGCTTGATCTGGCCAGCCATTTCTTCTATCCAAATGCTTTGATCGGCTGTCTATATTTAAAGCCTTCTAATTCTCAAGTCTAGGCATAACCATTCATTCCCCTTGTAACTTCTCAGGGTTTTGTCTGATGACTCAATTTTAGCTCATTCATTAGGAACTAGTAAGAAAGCCGAGGGCCACTGATCTGTTAGCAAACCCTGGCATCCTTGCACTTTGTTTCAGAGCAATGAGGCTTCGCTTTCCTAGAAGCATGGCTTGTGAATGCCACTCCTGAGTGACAGCGTTTCCCGTGCCAAGGCAAAAACACTCGTACCTTCCTCTTTACACTAGAGGGCTGTCTGTCCCTTTCCCTTCGGAGGAAACACATTAGTCCGTCTGCTCAGAGCACTGCTGTCGCTCAGAGTCTGCAAACTATTCAACAGCGGCCCCTGTTCTTGTCAGGTGGGAGTCGCTTTGAAAGCTTTTATTTACCGCTCGCCGAGTCTATTTGCACTGCATACAAACATCTGCTTTTTTCCTGGTGCTGTTTATCACGTTGAAGCCATTTGTATTGAATGCTGCAGAGACCCTTTTCTTGTGTTTATTGAAAAAACGATTCTCTCTTGATTCTTCCAAGTCAAGGAAGGCCCCAAGCTTGGAAGCATTCCAGACCGGAGGCAGGGAGGGGGGGAGAAAGGATTAGAAAATGTTCAATAGGCAAAATGTTGAACTTGGATCAGGTTCAGCATTATGTTTATCTGTGAACATTTTGGGGAATTGAGGAACTGTATATGTATTCCAGCCTCAGGCACAGAAAGGACTACCGATATACAGCACCAGCTAGGCTTGCCAACTCCAGACTGGGAAATTCCTGGATATTTGGAGGTAGATCCTAGGAAAGCCAGGGTTTGGGGAGGGGAACAACCTCAGTGGGGGGAAATGCCATAGAATCCACCCTCCAAAGCTGCCATTTTCTCCAGGGGAACTGATCTCTGTAGTCTGGAAATGAGTTGTAATCCCAGGAGGGTGGGGTTGGTGGGGGCAGGGAGAGTGGGGTACTTAGTGCTCCTGCACCCACCCATTGTGCTAGAAAAAATGACATCATTTTTCAATGAGGGAGCACGTGCACATTTTTCATGTGTGCCTTCTTCCCAGGTACTGTCTAGGTTTCCCAGGCATTTGCTGCTGGCGGGCAAGGTCTCGGGTGTATGCACAGTGGAAAACCCTCTGGCAATCACCCACCACTGGTGGGCAGCCCAGGAAAGCACTCACTGGGTGTGCTACCAAAGTGCCATTATTGCGCTGGCCATGGGCATGCTCCAGTGCTTCACTGGAGTCAATTTTGGTCATAGGCTGAATTGGAGCACATTGGTGTCTGGCATGATGACATCACTTCCTGGAAGTGACATCATTGCACAAGCACTGAATCTACAAAAGTAGATTCAGGTGAGTGCAAGGTAAGTGCCAGTTGTTTCCCCCACCCCCACTCCTGCTGGGAGGTTATAGGGTCCCAGTAACCCTAGTACCTTCCTCCCTGCTGGCCAGTTGAGCAGAGGTGGGGGGGCAGGGACTGGGGGATGGCAACCCTGCCAGGCACCACCATTCTAGCTTGGTTTTGACACAAGGCAACGGAGTATATTGATTACTAGTAAGAATGGCAGATCCTCATATGACCCATTTTTGGTCAAATTGGCTGAAGCCTGGAAGTGGAATAAGCAGAAGGTCCTTCTTTGTAGACCAGACATGCAGAAGGGCAGGCTCATGAGGATTTAAACCTTCCCTGCCCAGTCCCCAGGGGACTCAGTTGCAGTGGCTGATGTTGCCCACTGCACTTCTGTTCTGTGCCCTCTCAGACATGAGCATGCATCATTCTTTCTTCTTCCTTTACTGTTGCTGTTAAAGGCATCGTTCAGATATGCATACAATAAATAACACATACACCTAAACAGAAATACAAACCATAATTATACCAATACATTCCCAAAGGTGTCCATAGATTGGAGCATCATTTCCCAGGTTTTAAAACTCTATACATTCCTTGATTGCACCAAATGAGGTAACCTAATCATACAGAATACACTCTGCAGTTTTTCTATCCCTTTCTCCAGTTGTGGAGTTAAAACATTTCTCCAGCATTAAACAAGTGTTCCATGCGATGCTGTGATGAGCCCACACCATTCCAAGCAGCTCCCTAAGCTAAATCGTAGCCTCTGTTGCAGGGCATGAAGTTCCAGTTTCATGCTGGAACTTCATGGAAACCTTGTTCATTTTTTATTGTTGTCCTCCTCATCACTGCTGCAAGAGGCCAGGGAAGCAGAGCGTTAGAGAGAGGGAGCTGACCTGTAGTTTACTGCCCACTGGGAAGATCTCAGATGGTTAGCCATATTAGTCTGCTGCAGCAAATTTATTCATTTATTTATTTATATAGGAGATTTTTATGCTACCTCTCCAGAATCCTGCTGGAGGCAGCAAAAGGCAAAAACGGGTCTCGCAGCACCTTTAGACCTGCTTATTGCAATCCACTGAGCAGTGCTCCTGTACAAGCCCCTCCATGCTTTTGTGCAGCTCCTGCCCCATTTCAGTGGGGCCTCGGTGAGAGGACTTCCCAATGGATTGTGACCCTGGATCCAATCTGTTTGTACCATCCATTTTGCACCTCCCCACCTTGCCTCATGGTGGGACTGCCACTGTGTAGCAAACAGATCCATGTTGGCTGTGAACACAGGAGGGTGACCCTTTAATGTCCTTGGGCTTGGGTTTGGGTTGCCAACATACAGGTGGGATCTTGAGATCCCTGGCCACATAAATCATAAATTGAGGGCAGATATTATGGCACCATATTCCCTCCGAGCTCTCTCAAATGCTGCCCTTCCCAGGCTCTTCCTCCAAATCTCCAGGAATTTCCGAGCCCTGAGTTGGCAACCCTAGCTTGGGTGTCATTTTGGCTGATCCAAAGCAACTCCTCCCCCTCTCCAGTGCTCTCTCTCTCCATCTGCCACTAATCTCTCTGACAATAGTGAGAGAATAAATAATTGTAATTACAGTGCCTGGCCACACAAAGAATGATGGATTGTGGGAAACCACTGAGAGGAACTGCTTGCAAATGAGGAAACAAATATGGAGAGGGCCTATTAGAGGCTGGCTTCATCCATCACCGCTGACAGGGCCCGGCTGATGCACAGAGAGGAAGGTGCCTCTTGCCCTGATTCTGCCACTTAGCTGTCAGGCCTTGGTGTACATGGGCAGGAGATGGTGTCAAACAGGCTGGGTCTTAATGGAATTAGCCTGGGGAAGGCAGGTGGCAGTCAGTTATCATGGATTGGTTGGAAACTGGGGTGCAGGGCTAGGTGAGGAGGAGATGGTGTGAGAATTCTCGGTCCTACTGTGTGCCCCAAGGTTCTCTCTTGTCCCACATGCTTTTCGACATCTATGTAAAACTTCTGGGAGAGGTAATCGAGATATGGACTGAGTTGCCACCAATATTCAGATGACGCTCAGTTTTATCTCATGCTATTAGCAGATCCCAGGGAGGCTGTAGAAACTGAACAGGTCCCTGGAGGCAGTTTTGAGATTGATGAGGGCCAACAAGTTGAAACTTAATCCAGGTGCTCCATACAAGATGGAGGTGCTACTGGTAGGGTAAGGTCTGACCCAGGAAATGGTTTATCTCTTGTTCTAGATGGGGCACACTCCCCATAAAGGAGGAGGTTTGTAGCTTGAGAGTGCTGCTGGATGTGGGCCTCTTGTTGGATAAACAGGTGGCAGCACTTGCAAGGAGTGCCTTTCTCCAGTTTCAGAGGGTAAGCCAGCTGCAGCTCTTCCTGGACAGAAAAGATTTTGTTGCTGTAGTACATGCCATGGTAACATCTATATTAGATTACTGCAGTGTGCTGTACGTGGGGCTGCCCTTGAAGACCATCCAGAAGCTACAGTTGTTACAGAATGCTGTGGCCAGAATGCTGATTGGTATGAGTTATAGGGATCATATCACTTAGGGTTGCCAGGTCCCTTTAGTCCCCCAGTGGGGGACTAGGAACCTGGCACTCATCCTCCGTGGCGATTGGCATCCCTTTGCGTGCGTGCTCCCAACATGCGTGATGACATCACTTCCGGGAAGTGACGTCATCACGTAGGTCAAAGGGTGGCCCGGCGTGCGCTCCCCTGCTCTCTGAAGGGCTGAATCCTGCCCCCCTCCCCCGCGGCCTCGATTCGGCTTGAAACGGGCTCGTTGCGGGACACGGGGGTGCACTGCGACAGGGCTCGGGCATGCCACGCCGCCTGGGGCATGCTGCACTGCCAGCGGGTGCTCCGGGGGGCGTGCCCCCCCACTGGCCAGGTAAGTGGGGTGGGGGGGGAGGAGGTGGGAACAGAGGATCCCCTGCCACAGGCAGGAGATTGGCAGCCCTAATATCACTCCATTATTGTTTCATCAGCACTAGCTCCTAAATTGCTTCTAGGCCCAATTCAAGGTGCTGGTGTTGACCTTTAAAGTCCTATACAGCATATTTTAAGGACTACCTGCTCCCATATGAACCTACCTGGTCATCTTCAGAGGCCTTGTTTCAGGTGCCTCCACCATCTGAGGCTAAATGCATAGCAACACAAGAAAGGGCCTTCTCAGTTAGGGCACCAAAAGTTTGGAACTCCCTTCCCAGGCAGATTCATCTGCCCCCCTCTATTGTTGTCTTCTGCTAGCGGGTAAAGACTTTTTTGTTTTGCTAGGTATACCCCCCAATAACAGTTATTAGCCCTCTTCCCTGTTCTTTGTGTTATGTTTTTGAGCATGTGTTTATTGAATTGTTCTTAAACTAGTTTTAAAATACTGTTTTAAATTGGTTTTTAGTGCTTTAACGTTTGCTGCCTTGGGCACCCTATTTGGGTAGAAAGGTGGCATACAAATATTTTAAATAAACAACCCCCCCCCAAATAAAAGGATTGCAAGGGGGCTGTAGTAGGGGGGGTGAGACATGGAGGCAGAGGTAGCTGAATAGGTGGGCAGAATTCCAGGGGCTCCTGGCTTATTGGGGAATCTTCTGGCAGGACATAATTTCTTCCCCTATTGCCCCACACTTTGGGAGCAATGTGATGAATTTTGGTGGCAATTGTGTTCTCCCCCCTTCATCAGCCCCTGTCCCCTCCACCCATACAAATGAATAGAGTAAAAGGCCCATTTTATTTTATTTACAAAATAAGGAAAAAGGCACTGCAGTCAGGAAAGTCCTTGTTAACATATTTCCTCTCCCTCCCCTTTGCATGTACAATAAGATGGAGTGGCAGTGGAAGAGAGCTATTGGTCAAATGAGAGCAGCAAAATAACACCAGATGTCAGGTGGAGACATTGATTGGTGCTCAATTTCTGGGTCTGGCTGGTGGAAAGTGACTCTGAACAGAGATAGTGCACGACGTCTGCTGAGTAGGATGGGTTCCCCAGCAGTAGAGTTGCATATGAATAAATCTTCCATTTCATGTGATAGCCTCATAAACAGGCCCATGTAGTGAGAAGAGCTGCAGTCTGCTCTTAAAATGGATCCTTTCATGTTTAGCTGATCTGCTGCAGCTCCTGGTGATATTTGAATGATGAGAAGAATGCATGTATATATTGCTGTGGTATGTATATTGCTATGGGTAAACTCCACCTCACGGACACACAAGACTTATATGCTCCTTGCCCCCCAGGCAGGTAAAGGCTGTGAGTTCACCGCCACACTCTACTTGCCCAACCTCCACTACAGCAGGCAGAGAGCCCTAACTCATATCCTCACAGGGTCCCCGCTCTCTTCTTCCAGAGGCTCCACCAGACTGGCAGCCCGTTCCCTATATGTACTCACTGCTGGTGCCAGGGTTTCTGGCGCCTGCGGCAATCCCCCACGGACTGTGTGATGACATCATCACGCGATAACATCAGCACACAGCGCAAGCCGGCAGCATTCGCTGGCGGATGGCTGGGGTGGCGGGTGGATGCTGCTCCGTGCGCTGCCCTGGCAGCGGCTCGTGGCTGCTGCGCCCGGCTGGGGGCGTGTGGCGGCGGCGGTACGGGGCTGGCTGGCTGCAGCAGCTGCAGGCCAGCCACGCCAGCTCTGCGGCGCGTGCCTCCACCCCCAACACCCCCTCCAGCGCCTCTCCGGTGCCCTTGTGCCCTGAGGCCACTGCCTACCTGGCCTTAATGGGCGCGCCGGCCCTGAATGTACTTCCCCCTCACCCAGCCACAGCCCAGGGCTATTGGGGAAAAGGGAACTCAGGAGTTACTTTTCCCTCAATATATACTGCCACCATTTAATTCACTCGGCCCATTGACCAGAGCCTTTGGGTATGTGTCTTATTTCCCCTCAGCTAACAACTTCAGGCCAGCCAGGGTTAAACAAAACAAAAATAAAAAGTTTATTTACAAGAAGGAACATAGGAGTGCGCAGTTTTAAAACTAAAAATCATACTGGGGTTAAACAGGGAAGGTTTCAGTGTGACAAAAGATATACAGCCAGCTCTCTTTCTGCTGCCTCTCTTAGCAGCATCTCAAACCCTTCCCCCTCTGTCAGTCTCCCAAGATCCTCCTTTTCCCTCCAATGGACTCTTACTCTGATTGGTCCAGCATTCCCCTCAGAAGAGGCAGAGCTGGAGCCAGTCCTGTCTGTCACATTTCCATGCGGCTTCTTCCTTATAGACACTATGCCTCTCCCTGGGCTTTGGTATTTGCCCAGGCTGTGATGAAAACCAGTGTCAGGGACCCAGGGAACTGCCTGAACTGGGGAAGGGGCTCTGGCTCAGTGGTAGGACATCTCCTTTGCACGCAGGAGGTCCCAGGTTCAGTCCCCAGCATCTCCAGTTAAAAGGACCATGTAGTAAGGGTTGCCAGGTACCCCTTACCTCCCGTTGGGAGGGCGGAGTACCTGGCACTTACCTTGTGTTGAGCACAAGATTTTCTTTTGCGCACGTGTCTCAGAGCCAGCATGATGACGTCACTCCCAGAAGTGATGTCACCACACCACCCGTATGAGTGCTCCCGTGCTCCGTATGAGGCCAATTCAGCCTGTTTGGGACCCAAATTGGCCCCAAATGAAGCGCAGAAATGGTCCCGTGGATAGCGCGATAACATCAATTCCAGAAGTGATGTCACTGCGCTGGTTGGGAATGTGCACGGCACATGCTCCTGAGGTGCCTGCTGATGGTGAGAAAACTCTGGGAGTGTGCCCCCTTCCAGCTGATCGGTGGGTAATCGGCAGACGAGGGGGAAAATCCCTGGGAGTTTGCCTGCCACTGGCAGGCACCTGGAAACCCTAATTGTAGTAGGTGATGTGGAAGATTTCAAGCTGAGACCCTGGAGATCCAATCACATTAGACAATCTTGACCTCGGTAAACCAGTGATGTGACTCAGTATAAGGCAGTTTGATGTGTACGTGTAAGTGGGTGCTAGCCAGGGGTGTTTTGCCACACATATAACCTGTATACTTACTAAGCCATGTTTCATAGGTTATAAAACACTGTATTGTGGTAAAAAAAATCTCTCTCTCTTTCTCAGCAGTAATAGCCTCATGGTTGTGGAGTGGATACCTGGCTCTGGGTATTGCTGTCTTTTATACCTTTGGAGATTTTTATTTTAGCAAGCAAAACTGTGAGCAAAATTTTGACCGTATTAAAATATGATGGATGAATAAAGACCACCCATTGGCCATTGTTGCTTGAAAACCCCATAAGCTTTGAACAGGTACTTATAGATGTGCAACAAAAAAACAAAATGAACTCAATAGGTTGTATTATTCACCCAAACTGATGGTTACCTAGCTGACTCTCCTGCAATTTCAAACAAAAGCCTGGCCCCACCACCTACATTCTACCTTTCAGTTGAGAAAATGAGCCCCAATTATATCTCCCCTACACATTCCCATTGAAGCCCCCTGATTGCTGGCTCTGGTGCCCAGCAGCTTCTGTGTTCTGGCCCAAGTGGCATCCACTTCCCACCCGTTACTTGAAAGCTCTGTGGAGGATGCAGTCGACTGCCACTTAATAATTCATTGCTCCCTGATTTCATGTCCTTGTAAAATCTCCATTAGCCCTGTAACTGTGGTTAGACCCGGAACAGCCAGTTCTGTTAGCTGGAAAAGCTTCTCTACCCCCACCCCCTTCTGCAAAGGAATCACAATTCATGACTTGCTGCTGCATTTTATGCAGCAATACTGCCACAGGCCCAGCCTGGTCTCACAGAAGGAATGATGACAAAGAAGAAGCGCGCAGTTAGGGCTGCCTATCATCTAGTAGTTGTCCATTCAGTATTTTGGTTTCAAGTTTGGAATTGTGTTCAATAGACCGGATGTTTGGGGTTGGGCTGGGAGATTTAATAATTTTTGTATCAACTGCACATATTGTTCACTGGGCTTGCCAAAACCTGTTTCTCTGGCTCTACCCACGGGCCAGGTATCTTAAGTGACAGGTTACTCAGCCTCTGGTCTGCTTGTTTCACTGAGTCACTGGACTTCATGAGACCTGTGGGGAAAGGCCATAGCTCAGTGGCAGACATCATTCAAAGGAGGAAAAAATCTTCATGCTGGTGTTGAGTAGCGGTTAGAGTGTCAGATTAGGATGTGGGATTGCCAGGTTCGAATCCGTACTCTGCCATGGAAGCTTGCTGGGTGAACTTGGACATGTCTCTCAGCCTAACCTATAAGATTGTTGTTGTGAGGATTTAAGTGGAGGAGGAAAGAATGAGTTGAAAGGCCTCTTTGGGGCCTGATCAGGGAGAAAAAGAAGGCTATAAATTCTTTTAAAATCTGAAATCAAGATCTTCATGTATTCTAAGAAGGGAGCTCTGAATTATGAAAATTTATGCTGAAATAAATGTTGTTAGCCTTCCATGTAATTTTGTTACAACAGACTTAATATTTAACCCTCAAGAATTAAACTCTCATCTATGAATTTAGGTATCGAACCTTCTCCAGATAATCTCTGACTATGTTTTCACCCAATATCCCATTGTGATGATTTTTGGGTTTCATAATTGATCACTGACAGCATTTCATAGTTACTAGTTGATCATGACAGTCAGGATTTCCTGTTTGACAGCATATGATGCTGTGATGCAATCTGGGAGAGTTTTTTTTATAGGGGACTGCTTTCAGACTGCTTACTGGACTCTGCCAAAGATCAAAACAGTCACTTAATAAGAGTCACAGCTTCAGATCCTGTAAAACTGTGCAAGTGATGGCTCAGTGCTAGAACATCTGCTTTGCACACAGAAGGTCCCTGGTCCAATCTTCATCACCTCCAATTAAAAGGATTGGTTGGCAGGTGATGTGAAAGACCTTGACCTGAGACCCTGGAGAGCCACTGCCAGTCAGAGTAGACAATACTGACCTTGATAGACCAATGATTGGACTCAATATAAGACAGCTTCATGTGTTCATTTTACACCTGAAATGCACTGCCACCAGACATGGCCAAAGGCTTTTAAAAAAAGGAGTCTACAAATCTCCAAAGGATATATCTGTCAAGCGATATTAACACAATGGCTAGATGGAACCTCTATGGTTGAAGGCATCTTTGAAGACCAGATGTTGGACAGATTTCCCAGAGGCACCAGGCTGGTTTCTGCTGGAATCACTGCTAGATTAGATGGGCCCTTGGCTGGAAAAAGTACAGAAGCAGGCAACCAAGACGATTAAGGGGCTGAGCACCTTTCCTGTAAAGAAAGGCCTGACCTGGAAACTGCAGCGGGTCCAAAATGCTGCTGCTCGTGTCCTGACAGGAAATTCATTCAGGGCACATGTGACTCCAACTCTGCAGCAGCTGCATTGGCTCCCCGTGGAATTCCAGATCAGGTTCAAGGTTCTGGTTTTGACCTATAAAGCCCTAAATGGACTGGGACCAGCATACCTGAGGGACCGCCTCTCCCCATATGTACCTCGGAGAGCTCTTAGATCTGCAAGTAAACACCTACTGGTGGTCCCTGGCCACAAGGCGGCTTGGCTGGCCTTGGCTAGGGCCAGGGCATTTTCTGTCCTGGCCCCAACCTGGTGGAACTCTCTGTCGGAAGACACTCGGGCCTGCCAAGATCTTGTATCTTTTCGGCGGGCCTGTAAGACAGAGATATTCTGCCAGGCATATGGTTGAGGCCAGCACTGGATCCATCTAATTAGCCTACCTGCCGGTCTCCTGTCAGTTGGGGGGGGAGCATATGGTCCATCTGCCTCCCCATGCTTGAAGAATTAGAGGTTCACCAACCCACACCTCCACCCTTTTCTTCCCTTGTGTATGGTGGGCTGGGAAAGGGGGAAGGGTGTCCCATTTGGAATGTGGATATCCATGAGATGTTATTTTATTGGTTTTACTTATTGTATCTTATTTATGATTGTGACCCGCCCTGAGCCTGCTTGCGGGGAGGGTGGGCTAAAAATCCAATAAAATAAGTAAGTAAGTAAGTAAGTAAGTAAGTAAGTAAGTAAGTAAGTAAGTAAGTAAGTAAGTAAGTAAGTAAGTAAGTAAGTAAGTAAGTAAGTAAGTGTCTGGAACTTTTCAGTCTAGAAAAATGATAGCTAAGTTGAAGGACAGGGTATGTTTATAAAATTATGGATGGATGGAGAAACTGGATTAAGTGAAGTAGGTTCAGGACAGACAAAAGGAAATACTTTATTCAACATGTAATTAAATTGTGGCATTCACTGCCAGTGGATAAAGGCTGTTTTCACACTGCTTACCGGCCACAGAACATCACACAAGCTCCCAGAACGACTACAGTTCTCGCACGAAATCGTGCCAGGAAGACACTGTTGTTCCAGGAGCTTGGCGCGATGTTCCGTAGTCGGTAAGCAGTGTGAAAATGGCCATAGTGATAGCCAAGAGTGTAGATGGTTTTAAAAGGGGGGTTAGAAAAATCCATGGCAGATAGGTGCATCAATGGCTACTAACCAGGATGAGTTAAGGGAACCACCATATACCTCCAGAGGCAGTAAACCTCTGAAGAGCAGTGCTAAGGGCCAGCCTCAGGGGCAGGGCTTGGCCTTTATGCTCCAGCCATTGTCTGCTGTGTGAAACAGGTTGCTGGACTAGATGAACCACAACTCTGATCCTTCAGGGCTCTTCTTGTCCTTATGATGATCCAGCCAGACTCTTCCCATGTCTGCACACTTTCTTACATTCTGACCCTCTCCTCTGCTTTGCTTCTTTGCTGTCACGTTAGACCCAAATGAAAAGAATAAAAACATGACAAATTCCCCACTGACACTCTTAACGTTGTTATTGCAGCGGAAGCTGGCAAAGCGTCCCCTCAGAGGGCAGAACTAGATGTTCCGCGAAGCCCTGTGATTCTTTGAAGGGATTTTCGACTTGTATGCGACGCAGCCTTTGGAATGTAAAGGGGAAGGCTAGGGCAAGAAGAGCCCTGACCCTCATGCTCTTTCCCTGGCGAATATCACCAGCTGCTTTTCGCCCTGTCAGGGAAAATGTACCTGTAAAAAAAAATAGTCATGGAAAAACTTCATGCACACTTTAAATAAGGGGAGTTCTAACATGGAAATGTGCCATTTTTGGCCTTTGCTTTTGGTGCTGTTGTTCAGATTGCGGCTTGGCAGTGCAGCTTGACTCTCAGCGCACACAACTCTCTGCCCCAAATCCTCACCTGAATGCAAAATGTGAGAATGGATGCTTAGCATGCCTTCCAGCTGTAGCACAAATCTCCACAATCCATCTTGTTGCTCAGCTCTCCCTTCCCAGGGCAATCAGCCCCTTTTGCGCTATGCTGTTTCCCCCATGCTGCTAGGCAGCTAGACTGGCCCGCACTGAAGGCCTTGGCGGATCCAGAGACTCCGGAGCTTGAAATACCCATATCATTAGCTCAGCTTACTGAATGCTCTTGGCTGTGGTAATCGCCCTCCTTCCCCTTTCTGGTTCCTGCTGCTGCTGCATTTGACTCAGTTACTTCCCCTGCTGTGGTGTCAGAGGAATGTTATTCCCTTAGCTTTGTGTTTTCTAAGCTTCTGATTGACGAGGCATGCTAGCTTTCTCCTCCCTAGAAAACACAAAGAGTTCAATTAAAATCGGAGGCACCCTTTACTTTGAGATCCAAAAAGGAGTATTTTTAAAGTGCCTAAAATTACAAACTGCGTGCACATATGGGGCCGAGCCAGATCATGCGCTGGGAGTTTTGTGTCTGGAGCCTCCAGCGTTTAAAAAAACAAACAAACCTCAGTTGTCTGGCACATGGGAGCTAATTCAGATCAGGACTACAGTGTAAGGACGGGGAATTTAAGCCTCCTCCCTGCTATTTTCCCAATCAAAAATGGTCCCAGGGAGCTGATGTATGCCGCAGCGGAGAGACACATGAATGCAGACATGGATACCTGTATGTCTGCCCCTATGTGGCAAACAGCGGTGTCTGGAGCCATTTTAGATTAGGAAAACAACATGGGGAGAAGGCTTAACAGTGGAAACGTAGGCATAGTTATACCTTTCTAAACCCATTAAGTTCAATGGACTGAGAAGGGCATAACTCTGTTTAGGATGACACTGTTAATCCCTCCCCCTCCTCATACTGAAAGGCCAGTCAGGTGTTAGAAATGCTGAGAACTCTGGTCTGGCCCTTAGAGGAGTCTACCCTCTGTGATTCTGTGCGAGTCATTCTTCTATGATCTGTCCTCCTCTGAAAGCAGGTAATTCTGTTTTGTCCTTCTCGGGCATTTGAAGTGACTTAAAGATCATGAAACAGAGGTGTGACAACATGACCAAAAATACTGAGTTTAAGGAGGCAAAGCCAGATCAGTAATTTTGTTTTTTCTTTTCTTTTGTGGATTGGTGTTTGGGGGTGATCAGAGCCTTTCATTATTTAACTAATTTATTTCTTTCATTCACCACTTGAGAACTAAACTACTGTATTGAATTGCAAGCTCTGATGGGTCTTTCCATAAACTCTTCCTCCTGCAGTAGCCTACAGATAGCTCTGTAGGAATTTCATTCTGTGCAATTTCTCTCTACACAAAGTTATACTTAAATGCAAAAGCAGTACATTATTCTTTGTCATTGGTTGTCCTGCATGCCTTTTGGACTTTTAAAAAAGATTGCTGTATGCAAACAAAATGATGTCTATGTGAAGTTCCAATAGACATTGCAGAGGTAATTGAGGGGAGAGCAGCTGAAAAGGATCCAGATCTTGAAGCTGGCAATGGGTCTGGGGGAATCAGATCCTAACTAACTCCAACCCAAACCTTAGAGACAGCATGAACATGAGTCAAGGTGAAACAGCAATTCCAGATTGTGGATCGGGATGTGTCATTGTGGTAGGCAGGCTGACCTCACCCAGGGGTACAGTCCACTGGAGAACTTTCCTGTACAAGCCCCACTGAAGTAGAGAAGCACAACAGGACGAAATGTTTGGTGGGAGGGGAGGGTGTTGTTCATAGCAAAAACATGGGGAAGGAGGACACTGAAGCAATCACTCAGCCCAGTGGGTCTCAAACTGGAGGTTGGGACGCAGAAGTGGGATGGATGCTGCTCCCTGACCTGTCTCATGGCAAAATGTGTTGTCTAGTTTGGCCCTTAGACTACGCCAGAGTCAAATTTCCTGAATAAGTGGTACCTAGTGTTGGAAAAACTTTTAAAGAACGAAGATTCTCCATATTCCTTCGGCAATCATCGTTATTTCAATTACATTTTGTTAACAATTAAGATTTGTATAAGGAAGTATGGTAATATGCTCTGTAAGATAGCCATTTTGTTTCTATTGGTGTTTTAAATAAATTATAAAAAAAAATAGTTTGGCCCTTAGACAAACTGGATGAGCTACGTTCCACAGTGATTACGAGTCTCTCTACACAAGGCATCTTCCATGGGGATGCTCAAGTGTAGGGAGATGCAATGTTAGCTGGGAAGCATAGTTTTAAAAGGCAGAGCCAGCTGAGATCGCTCCTTAGATGGTTGGTTAATTTCATCACCTCCCTGAAGTTTCTGTCACTTTCACCTCTCTACACCAGGGTAGTTTAAAAAGACAGAGCCAGAAAAGATTGCTCCTCAGAGGGTTTGTTAATTTCATCTTTGCCCCCCCCCCTCCAAAGGCTCTGTCAAGGCAAAGATGAAATTAGTAAACCCTCTAAGGAGCGATCTCTGCTGGCTCTGTCTTTTTAAACCATGCTTCCTGGCTAATATCGAGTCTATCTCCACTTGAGTACCCCCAAGTAAGATGTCTTGTGTAGAGAGACTCTACATCTCATTCACTTTTTGTGTTGTAATTAGATCCCTGATCCAATATGACTAATCCTAGGAAACATTACATTTCATTCTGAATGAAGAGTCGAATATACAACTTGTGCCATGGTTGGAAGGCATCCACCTGCCTGGCCTTCAGAAAGCTCTGCAAAATGGAGCTTTTTAAGAGGGCTTTTGAGGGTGGTTGGTAGTATGGCTTGATTCTTGTGTCTGTCTTTTATTCAGGTCTTCTCTTTTATCTACTGATATTCTTAGAACGTTTGGCTGTTTTAACCTGGAGATTTGTTCTGATATGTTGTTTTAATGTTTTTTCTTTGGTAAGCTCCCATTTTGGGAGATAAGTAGGTTAGAAACATTTTATATGACAAAAACCAACCAAACAAAAAGTCAATTGACTTTATTTGTCTGTGTTAACATGTAACCAAGTCAGATTGGCTAGGCAGAATTTTTATGGCATGCTGTTTGTCATGTGATCCCTGACTGGCTGGAGTCACCCATATGATGAATCCAGAAAGACAAAAAAAGAGCAGCAGTAGTCAGGGAGAAAATGCCGCTGAAGCTGAAGTGGCCAGGAGAAGCAATTGTGCCAAACAGGACCATAAAAACAGAGGATTCTCTCAATCAAATGGGTTTGCAAGAAATATTCTGAGTGTCAGACTAGGATCTGAGAGACCCAGGTTTGTATCCCCACTCTGCTGCTGTGTGACCTTGGGCCAGTCACGCACTCAGCCTAACCTACCTCACAAGGTTGTTGTGAGAATAAATGGAGGAGAGGAGAATGATGTAAGCTGCTTTGGGACCCCATTGGGGAGAAAGGTCTGGTATAAATGACATGAACAAAAACAAGTAAAAATCTCTATTTTTTTATAGCTCCAAAATCAAAACTGGAAAATATTCAGCACAGTCCTAATGCCACTTGACGTTTCCATTTTAGGCTTCAAATGGTCTTCTGCTGGCCACGGTTGGGAAACCTCCATCAGTACCTTCTTGGCCACTGAGCTGCACTTACACAAGTCAGGGAGCAACGTAAAAACCCACATTTCCATCTTTGCTAACAGGCTCTTGAACAACTCCTGTTCATTTCAGTCAGGCTGGCACTGAGAAAACTTCCCTGGTGGGCTGAGCCCTATTTTAATGCTGCCTGATTCCACCTCAGGCACCAAAATGTATTGAGCCAGCTGTGCCAAAGCTGCCCCTGTTCCCCCTCTCCCAGTACAATTGACCCTACTGAGACTGTTTCCTGCATCTTTGCATGAGGACTGATTTGGTATCCAGCCGACAGCGCAGCTGGTGGGAGAAAATTCCACCCAGAAGCCAATAGCCCATTTGCTGCTGACAAATGAGCACACGTCCCTGAGAAACTGGGTCACAAGTGACAGGCTGCAGGCTGACTTTCTCACCTGAGATGCATTACTCCCACCAGGGTTTATTTTTGGCTGCCCTGCAGTTTGTTTTCACCTACTCATGTGTGGAATCTCTGAAGATTACAGCCTGTTAGCAAGGGAGATCCTCTAAATCTGCTGGGAGATGGAGATCATGTCGGCAACTCTTTTTGCTAGATTAGCTAGCCAGGCTTCGGGTTTCTTCAGTAACCTGCATGTCACCATCCCTTTGCTGCATTTGATGCAAGATTGTCTGGGAGATGTGGGCAGCCTGTGCTAGCATGAGAAATCCAGCTGGTCTTTTTATCACTATCAAGAACAATTAGAATGCAACAGGAATGAGTCGCCACTACTCAGGCACCCCAACTATTTGTAGGGTTACCAAATTCAAGGTAGGGGCTTGACTACAGAGATCTGGTCCCCTGGATGAAATGGCAGCTTTAGAAGGCAGACTCTATGGAATCACAACCTGGCTCTCTCCCCTCCCCTCCCCTCCCCCAAACTCCACTTTCCCAGGCACTGTCCCTGCATCTCCAGGAATTTCCCAAGTTGGAGCTGGGAAACATGATCATTTATTTGGTGCACGGGGCATGCACCAGTGCAAAGAAGCAGAGACATTTGCAGTTCCTTTTTCTACTTTTTTTCTTTCTTTCAATAACCAAAGGGGCTGGTCAAACCTGCCTCTTGATGAGGTAGAACCTACTGTAGAAGTTGCTGTTAGGCTAGGAAGGCTCTTTTCCTTGCAGCCACATTCTTCCTCTCCTCTTAAGCACCAGTCACTTTTCTAAGTGCAGGGATCACACACTTTCATGATGGAATAGCAGAAATGGGGCCTCTGTGTTGGCTTGGAAAATAATGGAAGCTTGCTGCAGTTCAGAGTTTGTTAAGCATTTTGCAGGTGAAATCATTGCCAGATGCTGCTCATTTGCCAGTTCAGTCTCAGAACGTGATTAGACTAGTTGCTGCTGTTTAGAGAAATTTCAGCAGTCGAGTTGCAATAGGAAGTGAGCAAATGACTGGGAAGGGTACAGCCTTTCTCTTCTTTAGATTCCAGGCTTCTGGCCATGGAGATTATGGAGTTATCCCCCCTAGATTTCTGAGTGACTTTTGATACTAACAAACATGATATCCTTTTGGGACAGTTAGCTGAGTTGGGTATCAGGAACCCATTGTGGTAATCTGGTGCTAGTTGGTTGATCAGTTCCAGGAGGTGAGAAACAGCTTCTTGGGTCCCTGGTACTCCATTGTCTCATCCCCTATGCTGTTTAACATCCCCATTAAGCTATTGGGAGAGGCCCTCTGGAGGTCTGAAGTGCCATTAAGAAGATGACCCTCGCCTCTGCTGCTCATTGAATAAGGTGAATCTTATTCTGAACTTTCTGAACAAGTGCTTTGAAGAAGTGATGGGGTGGATGAGAGCTAATAGATTATGTAGTTGAGTTGCTGTTGGTTAGAACTGTTAGCCAGGATGCTATTGCATTCCTCCTAAATGAGCAAGGGGTGATGTTCGATCTAGCAACAGAGGGTCTGGTCTCATCTGTGGACTACAGCACTTTTAAATGAATTTGGAGTCAGAGTCTGCCTGGGGCCATCATTGGAGTGGGATGGCACATACTTGTGCTCAGAGGAGGATTTGTCCATGCCATACCTGAGGTTCTGAGTACTCACTTGCTTGAGTGCCAGTGCAGACCAGTTAGGAAGTCGGACATTTGGTTAGTTTGCTAGCTACAGGTGGATTTTTTTAGATAAGCATTATTTGGCTATGATTATGCTCAGGTTCTTAACTTTAGAACACTACATGTTTGGGACTGAAGCATTTGAAAGACTTCTTGCTTCCACATGAATCTGTCCAGCAGTTTCATCCTTGAAGACCCTACTCTCTGTGTCCTTACTCTCAGAAGGAGGGGGGACTGCAAGATGGTGAGTTTTCAGTGGTGGTGTCTCAGCTGAAGAATGATCTCCCTTCAGCAAGTTTTAGCTGCCAAATGAAACCTCTTTTTTTGTTTGCCTGGACGTTTGATTATTCTCTTCTTTTTTGGGGTATGCATTTTTGTGTATATGTATTTTTACTTATTTAGAATATCTTTTTTCATCCTGCATCTCCAAAATCTTGCCTGATGTGGCTAAGAAAATTTAGGATGACAAAGTGTATTTCATCTTCCCCTTCATCCCCCAAAATGTAAACATGAAATGAAAACCCTGTTTTCTTTCATTCGAGTGAAGGAAATGAATGGGAAAACCAATGGATGAACAAATGCTATTTGCATATTCAGTGCCTTGCGCTGGATCCTCCCTCCCCTCTCTCTTCCTTCTCCTCTTAAACTAACAAGAAAACACAAATTATATGGGAGTGAATCCTAATGAATTCTGTACTCTACTAAAAAGATGGATCCTCTATAGGTTTGTCAAATATCACAATGCTAAATAATGCATAGTAATGACAGAATTCCTAAATACCATGTTGCTAATTATTGCAAAAGACAAATGACAGAATTTTCAACTAGGAAGGAAGCACAGAATCTTGAGAAATTTGACTAGTCCCATAAAACTCTTTTAGCTTCTCTCAAAATTATCTGATATTTTTGCTAGAAGCATTGGTTTCAAGTTTAGCTTTAGGTGAGTGTTTTGGTGGTAATCTGATTTTTATAGATTTTTTTAAAAATGAATAAATCTGCTTCCATTAAAATAAATTATACCCTAATTTTTTAAAGTTCAGAAACGATTCTAGGCTTGCAAGACGCATGTGCCCTGTTGCCACAATGCACTTGGAATGGGCATTCTTTATTCCCCCTCTCTGCCACCACAAAGGGAACCAAACACTGAGAGTTCGATCTTAAACAAGACAGGTGATACTGCTGGAGCCTGACCCCCCTTTTCTCTCCAAGCCATGTACCTGTCACAGAAGAATAAGAAGCAGGTCTTGTGCAACTGCCTTGCTTATCAAAATGCCCTAGAAATTATGCAAAATGTAACCTTTTGGTTCATCATGCTTGTTGCCATCTTAGAAATGTCCTTCAAAATGTCAACCTGTGATTGGCCTACACATTCCTGCAAAGAAAATGAGAATTTTTTTAAAAAGCTAGATATAGGCTGCCATCTTGATCATATTTACCTAGAAGTCATTCCTTTTTAAAACATATTTTCCCCAAACGTTTTAATCATCCCACACCATCATTCATCTGATACCAAATTCAGTTATAATATTAATCACCAATATGTAGATGACACTAGGGGTGTGTGCCTAAGAATAGATTCAGGTTTCCTGCTTCTGATTTATTGAAACGGGAAAAAATTGGGAAAACCCGAATCCCGAAGCGGCTTGCCACTTCAGCTTCGAGTATTTAAACCACTTCGGTATGATTAGGTTTCCAATGGGAAACACGCTTCCCAGCTATCCGGGTACCTAGGGGAGCCATTTTCTTACCTAATAATACCAAAGTTGCTGGGGACTTTCTCCTAACTCTTCTCTCACAAGCAAACAAATTAATACACCAAGATAATCCTCCAATGAAAGAACAACCAGCAAAAATTAAAAAGAAAAATTAAAATGCAAACTAAAATATTGTCCCCTTCCCTTCCCCCCCCAACCCACCAAGACAACCAATCTCCTCCCCCCAAAGAAAAAAAAAACCCTGCGAGTCTAGTGACTCTCAAACCAGTCTCCAGATGCAAGTCCAGTCAGGTCCAGAAGTCAGCCACAGCAGCAGGTCCAGCAGGGAAGGAATCCACACAGTCCAGAATCCAGAAGTCCCAGCAGGCCAGCCAAGTCACAGCCCACACCACAGAGACGGAGGTAAGCCAGCAGGCAGCAGGCAGCAGGCAGCAGTCTCAAGTGTCTCTAGGACAGGGCAAAATGGAGGCTGGCTAAAAGGCAAGCCTTCATTTTAAATCCCTGCAGCATTTTTTAAAAGGCACTTTCTTTCCAGAGAATCCCCATTGGCTGCAAGGAGAGTTGCTGCTGGGATTAGCCACTCTCAAAATACCCCTCCCCTGATTCCCCCTCTGTCCGCCGTCCTCCCATTGGGTGAAAAAAGGAAGGAAACACTTTCTTGCTGTTCTTTTGAAAAGGAACAGCAAGAAAACAGTGCTGCCACACTATCCACAGCTTACAGAAGTGTTCTGAAGTGCTTCAGTAAGCTTTGCTTTGGTATTACCAAGTCGCTTCAGCAATGCTGAAGCTGATTCGATAAGACCAAATCTTACCAAATCAGGCCTGATTCGAAATAAAAACCTGAATCCCGAACCCGAAGCACACATTCCTAGATGCAGGGTTTTTATTCTGGGAAAAGAGGTGGTGGAACTCTCAAGAGGGAAATGAGGAAGAAACACACGGGTTTCTTTGAAATATTATTTTCAAACACTATTTTCGAGTATTTTCAAGAGGCGCCGGAACTCCGTTCCACCGCATTCCCCCTGAAAAAAGCCCTGCCTAGATGACACTCAGCTCTATATTGCCTACATAGCACCATGTGGCAGGAAACAGAGCAGTCTCAAGGCCAAACTACACATTACAAATGACATGAGCTCTCCACTAGGACAAGGCAGCCATCTTGCAGCTGCAAGTTCCCAGTGGCCGTTTCATTCAGAAGCGCTGCAGGGCCTCAATTTTTATCAGGCCCGTGGCACTAATGGTCAGGAAGGGCTCTTACCTTCCATCCTACCCTGTTTTCCCAAGCTGAAATGGTGCTGGGGTGTGTGCTATTGGCTAGTGTCCAGGGAGCATGTAATTTGTAACATGCAGTTTCACTCTCAGCCTCTTTTCTCCCAGATCCTGTCATTCATTCTCCATTTCCCCACCTGGTACAACAAACATAACTTTGAATATGTCGCAGAATAGATGGGCTAGACCACAGGGCCTGGAAAGGAGAAGCTACAGCAGTCAAATTGCCATCAGGACTGGAGGATTTAAATGCTGATCTTTGGGCTCCTGTAGAACCTGGAGAGAATTTTTTGGTTTTCCAAGTGGGCAGAAGATAGCTTAGGAATAGAGCACTGACTTTGCTTTCAGAAGGGGCTAAGTTCAATGCAGATCACAGGTAGCAGTACTGGGGCTTCAGGCCTGAGACCCTCCAAGAGCCTAGGGTTGCCAGGTGCCCTTTTCTGGCACTTACCTTTTTTCTCTCCTACTACCTGCACACAATGACTTCTGGGAGTGACATCATCGCACAGGCCTCAGAAGTGCTCCCAGAAGGCCTGTTCTCCTGCCTTGTCCCCGGCCAGCGAGGTGAGTGGTGGTAGGGGGCGGAGGGTGGGAGCGGGGGATCCCCTGCCCCCAACGGAGGACCTGGTAGCCCTACGAGAGCCACTTTTAGGGTTGTCAGCTCTGGGTTGGGAAATTCCTGGAGATTTGGGGTTGAAGCCTAGGAAGGGCAGAGTTTGAAGAGGGGAGGGACTTCAGTGGGTTTGAATAGCATAGAGTCCACCCTCTGAAGCTGCCATTTCCTGCAAGGGAACTGATCTCTGTAGTCTGGAGATCACTTGTAATTTCAGGAGATTTCCAGGCCCCACATGGAGGTTGGCAACCCTAGCCACTTCCATTCAGAGCGGACTAGATGGAGTAATGATGAACCGACTTAGTACAAGGCCGGGGAGGGGCTTTGTGACTCAGTGGGAAAGCGCCTGCTTTGGATTCAAAAAGCCCCAGGTCAAATCTCCAGCATCTCCCTCTAAAGGACCTTAGCCAGCAGATGCTGGGGAAGACCTTTCTGTGCCTGAGACCCTGGAGAGCTGCTATCAGCTGGAGACAATGCTGTGCTAGGTGGAGGCTAGACTTGGGGCAAGCCTACGTCTGTAAGTTTGGAGTATTGGTCTTAGTGGCACAGCCTTTGCTGCCTTCGTTTCTATAGGATTGCCCAGGAGAATCCCCCCACCCCCCCATTAACTCATTCAAGGGCAAGTGTTGTTTGGATTTTCCACCCCAGATATCCTCAGTATCTCATTCAGCCTTAGACGGCTGCTCATGCTCCCAAGAGTTCTGATAAGGGCAGTTTGAGAGCTCTTTACAGGATCTCGTGGTTCCCATTGGAGGCCAATTAAGAGACCGATTAAGCCTTCTGTAATCTCCTGCCACTCCCTCTTAACTGCAGATAAAACCTATTATAAACTGTCATAAGCCACAGTCGCAATCATCTTAATTAATTAGCATTCAGGGCTGAATTATGCCTTGACTGCCTGGTGACAATCAGAGAATTGAGCAGTGGCAGCCAGGTGACTTCTATTACTTTGGCCCGCCGGGCAAAATATCTCAGCTGCCAAGTGTCATGTTTTGAGCAGAAGCCAATGTTAGGGCTGGGGTCCCTCCTGCCCGTTAGGAACCCATCTGTTGACTTTTCCTGTGTTTCAGTCACTTTTTAATCTTCAATGGAAATGACTGCATTGGCCATTAAAGTCAGCTTCCCAATTTCCAAGCTGAAAGACAGCTCTTCTGCAAGTCAATTGAAAGCTGAAGATCAAGATCGGAACCTCCCCCCCCCCCACACACAAAGATGCCTCACATGAAGTCACATCATTGATCCCTCCTTTCCACTACAGTCCACTGTGATTTGTTAGAACTCCTGAAAAGCCTTTTACATATAAAAAAGCTCTTTCTAAGGCTTATTTAAGTGAATCGGGAATTAAATCAGGGATTTCTGCATGCAAAGATTATGTTTTACAACTTTATTATGGCCAGATTCTGAGCCTATTTTTTTTATAAGTCAGGAGATAGGTGAAGTTGAATATGTAAGTTGTTGAGGTGTAAGCACATGTAGCTCTTTGGTGCTGCTTATGGAAATAAACTTTGCTAAACCTGAGCTGGCAGATGCTGAGGGATTTGAAACTAGTAGTAGTTATGGTATTTAGGTAAAAAGAGATGTATGGATGACTGTACCTCCACTGGGACTGATTTAGATGGGGCAGTGATGATTTTCAGAGCTTTGTGTTAGGAAATGGTTTGATCCCACAGGTTTTAAAGTTGTACTTACTTTTCTATCTCTCCATAATAGATGCCTTTGCAAAACAGTGAGTGCCAAAGCCTATGGAAGAGGCCTGAGAAATGAATGTCAACCAATGTTGTCTATCATCCTCTGTATATTTCATATATCTTATTGTGATTCCAAAAGCAGTTGCTGTTGCTCACATGGTTCTCAGTGAGGCAAGCAGCCACTGGAATAAAACATTTTTTTAAAAATAGCACAAATGCTAATTTTCCTGCTCCAAACTTTCATTTCCAACGTATGAGTGTTAAATACAAATTAGATGTGTTTGCCATTGGCTAGTGCTTTCCAGTTCTCCTAGTTCACTCAGATTGAGAGGGAGAGAAGTATGGGGGTGGGTGTATAAAAGTGAGCACTTAACCTCCCCCCCCCACCCAGGAAATGCCTGAAGCTCAAACCCTATTAAAAGCCCTGGTGAATATACAACTCTTATAACACTTCCTAAAAATTTATAAGGATGGTATCCTCTTCAGGAAACCCATTCCACAAAGGGGGAGAACTATTGAAAATAAATGGAGGATGCCAGACAAGCAGCCTTAAGAAGTGGGACATGCAGAAGGTGATAGCTAGAGGACAGTAATTGGTGGTGCATAGGGACATATAACAAGAGATGGTCTTTCAGATATGTGGGTCTTAGGCTACTAAGGGCCCTGTCCTGGAAAACTCAGGGCCGTTTCCAGATGGCTTACCTTCTGCCGCTCCATGCTGCAACGTCGCGGCTCATCCTGGGGCGAATGCAAAATATCGCGCGAGTTTTGTGCGACGTTGCACAAAACTCGCATGAGAAAATGTGATATTTCGCGTTTTCCCTGGCACGAGCCGCGATGTTGCGGCATGGAGTGGCAGAAGGTAAGCCATCTGGAAACGGCCCTGAGCTAAGCTCAGAAGCTAAGTAAGGTTGGTCTTGGTTAGTAATTGGATGGGAGACTTCCAAGGAAAACCAGGATTGCAGAGGCAGGCAGTGGCAAACCACCTCTGTTAGCCTCTTACATGAAAACTGCATCAGGGGTTGCCATTAGTCAGTTATGACTTGATAGCACTTTCCACCACTACCAGGCTACTAAGGACTTTAAAAGTCATAACTAGCAACTAGAATTGAATTCAGAAGCAAAATTGTATAACAAATGTCTTAAGCTATGAATGTTCTTGAATTGTTTTTCCATGGCTGTCATTGTGCCCTTCCTCTATTCTGTACCCAACAGAAAAATCATTAACTTACAAAAAGGGTGCTTTCATTGGTTGATTCCTGTCTTCTGGAGTGTGTGCATATTGAGAAATTGAATGGCTTGTCCTTAGTATTCCATCCATGCCCATCACCTACCCAATGCCAAAACTGAGCGTGTTCCTGTTAACAGAACGTTCTAAATTGGATTGCAAATACTTTTGAGTGTTCTTACACCACCCTCTGGGACCTCCTCAATCCAATGAACTCTGAACATGTTCCAAAGTGATGACCTGTTACTGACCAATGAATGCTGCTTAGTGCATATATGTATCCTTAAAATGTAGCTGGTTTTAAATGAACACATGACCTGCCAATGATGATGCATAAATGAAGCAAGTCAGCAAACTGTGAGCCTGTGCCTACAGCAGCTACCTGGCTAGCCACCATGCTGAACTGCAGTTATAAAATTACTCGAAATGCTGTTCATTTTACATTGCGAACAAATAATCAATGCAGTCATGGGGGGTGGGGGGGAGTACTCAAGTGGAAACAGGCATGGTGAGCAAAGGAATATCAATATTCAAACATCTTATTTGCGAAAATTGAATAATCTCTAGTGCTGACAAAGAGTTTTTGAAAAGGGAGAAAATCATTATTTTCATAATTGGGCTGCAGGAAAGAACCAAGCGGGAAGGAAAACCAGGAGGGAGATTTTTGTGTGTGAAGGAAAAGGACTCTGGGATCAGGCCTTGTATTACAGACAGCTCCAGGCTAAGCATGTGTTTGGAGCAACCAGAGTATTTATGATGGTGGAAAACTGCCATGGTTCAATGGGGAAAGAAAGGCACTCTGCACATGCTCAGACATACTCCCAGAAGAACAGCTTGCCTGTCATAGGAAAAGGGGTTGAGTTATGAAAAAAGAAACTACTTTTGTTCATAGTTGCTGGAAATGAAAGAAGAATGCTAGAAGTAGATTGTATGGGAGAGAACACAATGTTTATGTTAGGTTACAGAGGTGGGGGTCAGAGAAGTTGAAGTGTTTATCTTTTTTCTGCCTGGGAGATATGGCATCACAGTAAACTCTGTTTCTTAATTCTAAGTGTGTGGTAAGGGACTGGGGAATTTCTGGAGATTTGTGAGTAAAGACTGGGGAGTGGGTTTAGGGAGGTAAGGGGCCTCCGTGAAGTGTAATGCCATATGGTCCCCCCCCCAAGCAGTTCTTTTCTCCTGACGTCTGTAGTTTAGAGATCAGATTTATAATTCCAGAAGATCTTCAGGTCCTACCTGGAGATTGGTAGCCATAGGGAAAAGCACTTTGCCAATGTTCAAAGTAGAGATCTGCGGATATTCCGTTTCCTGTTCCTTTTTGATTTTGCATGTTTTCATTGTCTTTTGGGCTGTCCATTGCTGTTGCTGGTATTCTTGGAATGTTTGTTTCTCTTATTCCACTGACTTTGATAACACATTGAAAGATGCTTTGATTCTCACGCCTGGATAAAGTTGCCACTTTTCTTTTCTTTTTGGTGACCCCTACCCCTGTGTTTGCTTGAGCTGGAGTGGAATCCTGGATCCTGCAAAGATTTTGGGTGGTGCTCTTTTCCCGGATGAGACTTGAGTATGCCAGGCAGGTGCCCCTTCCGCTCTGCCTTTGTCTCTCTTCCTTGTTGCTAGAACTTTGGGGGAAACTCTGGGGGTGCTGGAAGTGACTGGGTCCACTGGGGGGCACACCTGGTTTCCTTGTTCCACTGACTATTGAATGGAGCCTGCAGTGGCAGACAAGGTGGGGAAGGGGATCTTCTCTGGGGGTTACAGGATGCTGGTAGTCTCAGGAGTACTGGGGTCCCTCAGCCCTTGAGAAGTCTTCCTCTAAAGCATCTTCCTCCTGGATTGAGACAGGGCCAGGGCAGATGCTAACAAGCAGGAATGCTTAAGAGGTCAGGTCAAGGTTTTCCTGGCATGCAGATAAATGGTGGGGAAAGCTTTGTCTAACAGCCATGTGTCAGGCTGCTTATACAGGCCTGGGACTGGCATTAAAAATGACAGCCTTGACCTTCAGGGATTGCATCTTCTCAGCTGTGAAGAGGCTGAGTCCCCAGTGGGCGGGGGATATGTGAAGCCGTCATGTTCCCACCTTGGGGGTGAGTCACAGAGCTTTTGCAAGCTGCTGCTGCTCCTCCTCCTGAGGTTTCAGTCATTCCAACTTTCCCTGAAAATGTGACACCTTGGACAGGTGTTGAATCCTGCCTCATCTAGATAACCTTTCATTCTCCTCAGGTCTCACTCCAATTTATGTCAGCAAAAAGGTGTGTGTGGGGTTCATGTATGATAATAGAAGGAGCTTTCGGCTCACAAATTGGCAAAGCTGAAAAGAGATGATGGGGGAACCAATTTGGATTATTTGCCAACACCCAGCAGATGTTCAACAAAATAACCTTGTTCCCTTGAAACATATCAGAGTGCAGTGGGATGGATTTGCCTGTTGCTAGTCCAAATGACGCCAGACTCTGGGATGGAGAAGCAGCCAAATCAGCCACTACTGATTTCCTCTTGTTTAGCTGATGACTGGGCTTGTCTCGCCGTTAGTTACCTTTTGCCCCAATGCTCTCTTAAAATGGGTCTCCCAGGGTCTTTTTTATGCATGCAGCTCCTTACTAACTTTGCACCTGGATAGCTTCTCTGAACAGCGGAGACCCAATTACCCTCTGAATTCTCCATTTGTAAACGGTGCTGAAGCTTCTTCCCATTAAGGGCTGGCCCAAGTGACACGTTCTGCAGCTGGATGCAACCATTCGATGCAGGGCAATCAAATCGGCTCTGTGATGCTCTTTATCTCAATTCCTGCCTGCATCTCTTGTGATTCATCACCAGCCGTTTGGAGCTCTGCTGTTTCCTGCCATCCCCGTCTCCCTGAAAGACCATTCTGGGGCACTCGCACAGCTCTGCAGGATTCTTTTGTGGCTTTTGTGATCACACAAGAGAGGCAGAATAAGGGCAATTTCAGAGCTTGGGCAATCTTCCTGCCATCAGACAAGGGAAGAAATCAAGATAAAGGGTAGCGCCATTTGCAGGAATTGCCTAGCAGATGCCACAGGAAATCAGCGGGAGGTGGGAACTTCGAGTCCACTGGGAACTGTCCAACTACCAACTTTGTAAACTTACTTGCAAACAGAAGAAGAATGCTATCAGAATCCATATCCTTACCGGTTTGATTAAAAAAACCCTGATTAAATTCCGCTTCTCCCTTCTACAAATCAAAGCTTAGAACCTGTAGTTTTACACTATTTGCTGTTTCCGCGTGTTGGTGTTTAAAAATTATTTGTGAGGATAAAATGGAGAAAGGAAGAACAGTGTTGCAAGCCACTTTGGATCCCCGCTGGGAGAGAAAAGCAGGGTTTAAATATTTAAATAACATAAAATAAAATTATCCATGGCCAAGAGCCTCCCATCCTTGGCAGCGTATCTTCAGTATGGGAAGCATTTGTTTCATTTTTGCTAAAAAACAACAACAAACACCCTTAGTATTATATCAAGATTCCTTTTTTGAATGGTTTTTTTACCACTGTGCAGGAACAAACACGTGTATAAATAACGTTGGGGGGATGATGCAAATGAAACTAAGGAATGGAAAGATGTGGCAAATGGCAGGAGCAAATTGTGGAATTAATTTTAGAAATTCTCCAGGTTAAACTGGAATGAAGGGAAAGCAAAACATGGGGCAGGACAAACGTGTGGTACAACTATGAGATGAGATTGGGGCAATCCATTTATTCCTTGGCAGGTCAAAGCATTTGCTGTTCCTTCTCTGAATGATTACTTTATCTAATGCTACTGTAACTTTCACCAATAATGTGATCTTTCTCACCCTGTATCAGACACCCCAGATACTCACAGCGAGGGTCTGGTCAAAGTCCAGAATGAGTGTAGGTGCTTTTTACCTTTGAAGTAGGCAACATTTGGCATGGCAGCTGAGTGGGTACCCATTATTGGCATATGTACACATGTTACTGACAGGCTGGCCATGCATCATTTAAAATTATACACTGCTGCATTTTGAGGATATGTGTTGCTTTTGCACACATGAAGACACTATGTTAGTGCATGCTCAATCACTATATTAGTGCATGTTCAGAACTTACTGGATCAAACTGTAGTTACCTTGGGACAGAAAGAGAGTAGGTAAAGTATTGGTAATCAGATTTGGAACACTCAGTGAACATTTTCTGCTCCACTTTGGGATTCATGCACACAAAATAAGTAAGAGAAGGGACAGACAGCCATGGGAAAGCAGTGTGAGAACAATGCACGCAAAAAATATTTATAACACGATTTAGAACTATTATGCTTGAGCGTAACCCCCCCCCCCCGTAACTTTTTTGACTGCTGGGGGCGGGGCTTCTCACAATTAGTGATCAAATTGCTATTCAAGCAGAAGAGGGTATGCACATGATTGATTTTGCCATTGTGAAAAGTATAGCAAGAGGAGGCTCAGTCACTGTCAAGCTTTAGCTGTCCTTGGCGGTAGTTGCTGGATATGCTTCTGGCTATTTTCAGTGGCAACGTCTACAGTCAGCTATTTCAAGCATACCTGTCTGTGCATCTGCAGGTGCAGAAAGGAAAGTGCCTTTTGATTATTTAAATGAATGGCCTTGCTTGTTTAGAGGCAAACACATAACCCCACATGCAGTTACTAGAGTATTCAATAAAAATACTTTTTTTATTACCCTCTGAGGACTAATTTCTGAGGTTAGCAAGAGAATGAGGGCTTTGTAATACACACTCTAATGAATGCCAAGCTTGCTTCTTAATGAATAGGACTTGCAGTTTGCTGAGCACTGTTAAGGAAATCAAAGCTGTTCAAGATTCAGTTCTTATATGCACCCCTTTGCAAGATAATATGGCACGTGACATAGATGGCTGCATTCATTTGAAAAAGCGAAGCGTTTTTTTTTTTCATGTGCTGTTATCAAATCAAGTGTTTTTCTTCCTTTCTTCAGCAGGGCTTTGTGAAATTCTCAGTACAAGTAAAGGTGCAATGCCATTTATGGAGTGTATATGCCTTTAGAGAATCACATTCTCCTCACAACGCTTTTAGCAAATCAGGCAGACCAGAAGAGGTAACCCACTTTCTGGTGGATGCGTGGCCCTTCTTTTCTTGGATACAATTTTATTCATCCTACACTTCTTTGCAGCAAATGGGAATGTCCTTGTCTCTTTGGCCTGCTGTTCTCATTAGATGCAAATATTCTCCTCCCCCTTTTCACTCACACACACCATGCGGAGGCCAATGAATTTGGGGGGGTTGTATGAACTTTACATTGATTCGGAAAGAGGCTGAATTAGAAGAATCTCTCAAGTGTTTGTTCTGTATAAGAACAGCCTAGGATAGTATTATCATTGCTACCCAGGGCTTTTTTTCTGGGAAAAGAGGTGGTGGAACTCTGTGGTGGAACTCAGGACCGCACAATGATGTCACTTTGGGTCAGCTGGAACAAGTGGGGAGTTTTTAAACATTTAAATCGCCCTTGGCAAAAATGGTCACATGGCCGGTGGCCCCGCTCCCTGATCTTCACTGGCGTGGAGGACGATCTAAACTCCCCTCTGTCTGGAGATCCAGGGGCGGGGCCACCAGCCATGTGACCATTTTCAAGAGGTGCCGGAACTCCATTCCACCATGTTTCTGCTGGAAAAAAGCCCTGTTGCTACCTATTTTAAGGGACCTTTGACATCCATAGCAGCCATCTGCTGGTGAAAGGCCCACCAGGGGTGTAGATGATCCTAATGACTGATCATTGAACTTGAAGCTGGGCAACTTGCCCATTTTGTTTGCAAACTTATCTATGAATTTGGACTATGGAGTCTACCCACCAGTGCTGCCATTTCCTCCAGAGCAAATGATCTCTTTAGTCTGGAAATCAGTTGTCATTCCAGGAGAACTCCAGGTCCTTTGAGGTTGGTAACCCTATTCGTCACCTGTTTTCTGCAATTAATATACCTCTGCTTATATTAAAGTGTTAGCTTTCTTGCAATTTGGATTTTTAATTTGTAGTGTTTTTAAAATGTATACATTGCTGCTACGGCCCACAAGAACTCTGTGGGCATAATTGTACTTACGGATGGGGGTCCAGGAGGGTTGCTTATAGGCTTGGAGGAAAAGGTTATTTTCCTTTAACAGAGACTTAATGTCTTGAAATGGGTCACTGAAGTTTTTTATGGCATGGAGGTAAATCGCATTACCTGGTAAATAACTTGGGTCCTAGAGAGAGACTGTTCTTGGCCAATACTGCTGGTGTGTTTTAAACTGCTTTTTCCAATTTTCGATTTGTATCCATACAAGTGTGCTGGTATTAAATCATAGTTTCCTGAGTCTCAGAGCCAAGCTACAAGTGACGCCTGACACAGGTTGGACACTTGTCAGCTTCCCTCAAGTTTTGATGGGAAATGTAGGCGTCCTGGTTTTACAGCTTGGCTCTCCATTACAGCTGCAAGACCAGGATGCCTACATTTCCCATCAAAACTTGAGGGAAGCTGACAAGTGTCCAACCTGTGTCAGGCGTCGCTAGTAGTTTGGCTCACAGTGGAGCGAAAGGAAGTCTTTTGTGGTGAGTGGGATGGGAATGGTGCAGAGGCCCAGTTCCACAAACTGACATGCCAGAGGAGAGTAGACTGGAGAGTTGCTCTCGCTCCTCTTGAGATGAACCATTCTAAGTTTTCCATCCATTATGTGAAAACAACCATTTCTGTAGAGCCATTTTAAAAGGCCAAGGCAAATCCAACGGTTCTCACAAGAACCAGTGGCTGAGGTGGTTTAGACTGGTTTGCATTTGTAATTATTCATTGTTTGTATTTAAAGATACAGAATTTGTATCCAGGCTCAAGTTTGCCCAAGTGTAAGAACTTCTACCCACAGAAATGCTAGTCTAGATACAAGCCGTTGTACAGATTTCAATTGTCGGTTGCCTTGAGTGCCAGTTTAACCATAAGCAGTGTTTTAGAAAGGGCCAGCATGATGGAGTGGTTAGAGCAACGGACTAGGATATGGGAGACCTGGTTCAAAGCTCGATGCTGCCATGGAAGTTCACTGGGTGACCTTGGTCCAGTCTCTCTCTCTCTCTCTCTCTCTCTCTCTCTCTCTCTCATCTCAGCTTAACCTACCTTATAGGGTTGTTGTGAGGATGAAATGGACAAGGGGAGGGTCAGGTATGCTGCCAGAGACAAAGGGCAGGATAAAAGCTACCTGTGTAAAGTGCTGTCCAGTTGCAGTTGACTTAAGATGACCCCATGGGGTTTTTTAGGGCAAGAGATGAACAGAGGTGGTTTGCCATTGCCTGGCTCTGCAGGGTGACATGGACTTCCTTGTTGGTCTCCCATCCAAGTACTGACCAGAGCTGACCCTGCTTAGCTTCCCAGATCTGGCTAGCCTGGACCATCAGATCAGGGCAAAATGTTACCTACTAAATAATGAAGAAAATGATTTTGGGATTGCCAAGGTCTCTGGTAACACGACAGCAACAAATTCATTCATTCGTATCAGAATAATGTGATCAGAGCCCTGATGAGCTGGTTCTTCAAAATACACCCAGGTAGTCAGTCATCCTCATCGAGGGCTAGGCATTTGGCCTCTGGCTGGCTGGGTGCTTTTCAAGGTCAAGCTGTCCAGAGCTATGAGGACAAGAAGGTGGAGCCCTCCGATCAGTGCCTTCTCCTGCTGCTCCACTTTTTAAGCCTAAATTCCCTGGCCAAGTTCCACCATCCCTGACAACATTGTGGTGCCCAGTGCATTTGAGTAATTGTTAAAGATTCAGAAAAGCACCAAACCCAGGACAGGAAGGGAATGAAAAGGCACCTGCTTGTGCAAACTTTCTCTCACTTTCTCTGCAGAGGCTGCAGTTGTCTGGCACGATGCCAGAGAAGTTTAAAGTTCCACGGTTCTAAAATATTTATTAACGTGAAGCTGTAGTTAGCACTTAAGCTGAGGGCAATACAGTAGAAGTCTCTTTGTTGAAATGGAAGTTAGTGAGGCTGAAAAGCCATTACGCTGTAAATATAAACTATATTAAGTACTTGGTAGCAACCTTAAATGTCCCTTTGTCGGCTCGCTTCACTTCTGCAAGGCTGAGTGTCTGCTTAGAGGATTACTCGGCTCTATCAATCCGCTGCAAACGCTGGTCCTGCAGAAGCAATTGCTTTGGGGAGGTGGTGAACTTGGTTTAGCCAAGAAGCAAGTGATTTCCAGGGCAAACACAGTTCAGGGACTATGTTTCTAGAGAGCTTGATTATTTCTCCACAGTGGGTGAGCAGAGCAACATGCAAATGAGTGTGAGCAGAGCACGCTGGGGGAATGCGGTTCAAACCATTATGGCTTCACGATAGGACTGACTGAACCTGTGAAGAAGAGTTGCTGGATTTCCTTCGGGTGCTTCCTTCGTAGTCTCAGGGAGAGAGAAAGAGTTCTTTTAGGGCGACAGGAGTTGCCAGCTGGATTCTGGGTGTAGTGGATTTGAGGCCCTTAAAGTGCATCAGGAGAGAACGTTGCTTAGTGGTAGAGCACGTCTGACACAAGAGAAAACAGACATGAGGCACAAGGCAAGTTTGAATTCTAAAGGCCTCTTTTATGAAAAGGGGGTTATCCCTGGCTGTAAGACTTTAAGGAGACCAAGGGCCAGCAGAAAGTGAGCACTGAGCTCCTCCTGCGCCTCACCCCCTGTATGGATATCTTTAATAAGAACTAGGAGATGAACTTCATACTACCAGTTTACCACAAAAAAAGGGTGTTATCCTGTGATTGCTCTTGCCTTTCACTACATGGGACCCATTCTATCTGAAATTGTGGATGCCGCTATTTCATTAAATGAATGCTGGACAATTTTCCAACCGTACACCTAGAGTTGCCAGCCTCCAGGTAGTGGCTGGAGATCTCCAGGTATTACAACTGGTCTCCAGGCCACAGAGATCAGTTCACCTGGAGAAAATGGCTACTTTTGGGGTGGACTCTATGGAATTATGCCATGCCAAGGTCCTTTCCCTCCCCAAACCCCACTTTCTCCAGGTTTCTCTAGGTTTCACCCTCCAGATCTCCAGGAATTTCCCAACTTGAAGCTGGCAACCCTACTTACACCCTCCTTGCAGCTTACATGAGGTTAGAACCAAGAAGGGTGGAACTAGGGTTGCCAGCCTCCAGGTGGTAGCTGTAGATCTCCCGGAATTACAGTTGATCTCCAGGCCAAAGAGATCAGTTCCCCTGGAGAAAATGGCTGCTCTGAAGGGTGAACTCTGTGGCATTATATCCCACTGAGGCCCCTCCCCTACTCAAACCCCACCCTGTCTAGGCTCCACCCCCAAAATCTCCAGGAATTTCCCAATCTGGACCTGGCAACCCTAGATGGAACCAAGGCCTTTGGGAACTGCAAATCCTGAAACCCAAGCAGGTGAAGGAACACTTCAATGGTTTTTAATAGGGCACAAGCCATCTGAGCGCCCTCCTAGATGCTCATCTTGATCTGATCGTGTTTGAAGGGTCTCGTGTGGCTAACACTCCAGAAAACTCAGTTTCCATTATAAAAAAAAGAAAGAAAATGGTTAACATTTCTGACACTCATGATTATAGAGTAAACATGATCACAAAACCTACATCTGTGGGAACAGAAGAGCCGTTTTGTGAAGATTTTCATTGGTCAGCTGTCTCATAATAGACCATCCAGCGCTGTGGTGCTGCTTATCAAGACTTTTAGGTGATGAACCATGAATGAGGTTTCTGGAAGACCTGGGGAAGCAAGCCTGCTGATTTTCAATGCCTCCGCAGTTTCAAAGGGGTGGGTTTGAAAGCTTGAGCTTCAGTGTCTCTGGGTGGCCTCCACGGTGTGCTTTTTTGTCTTACTAGGGCCTTACTGTACGTTAGAAAGTCCTTGGGTCATGTCTGCGCCTGCCATGGGGACTTTTAGACAGGAGTTGTCTCCTCCTAGTGGGTGATGGTAAACTGGAAAAGGGGGTCCATCTCTCCAGTCATGTCTAGGAAACAAATCTGTAGATTGAAGCTGCAAAAAAAACTGATATGGAGGAGGTCAAATTCTTTTTTTCTGGCATCTTTCTGTCCACTGGAGATCCACAGATTGGGCTCTTAGGCGTGTGATACCAGTTTGTTTTGATGTTGGCATCTCTTCCATTGACTTTTGGGAAATATTACATTTTTGTAGGATGATAGAAACAGGCAGTGCACAACTGGGATTGTTGGATCCTGGGGCAAGATGCTTTATTGCCCCCCATGCATACCCACCCACACTTTGCCTGTTGTGCATGACGCAAGCAAATACATGATTTCTCAAATGTGTTTCCCTTTAATTGCATACCGAGTCTCAGGATCTCCAAACATCATGAAAGTTGCATTGCATAGTGAGTCTGCAGATAAACCACCAGGCTGCTGCTCCAGTCAAGGAGAGGGTAAGACTAACAAGACTAACAACTAACAAATAAAAATAAACTAACAAATAAAAATGAAGAAGGGAGCTTTGATTCTCAAAAGCTTATACCCTGAAATCTACACACGGCCAATTACTGAGGTGTGTCTACACAGACGGACAAGAGAATTATTATGCTTGTGTGGATATATGGTGGACTTATTCCATGACTCCTGGTGAAGTGTACATACAAAAGTGCTTGATTAGCTGGCCCCTTGTAGGGTTGTTGGGGTTGTTCCCTGGCATGTTGGTGCCACCTATGGAGAAAACACATGCAAGAGGTTAACAAGCTTCATCTACTTACCTCAGACAGATGAAGTTCCCTTCTTCGTCTCGCTGCACCTGCAAGAAGTAAAGACAAAGAAGACTGCATTAGGGGCGTCCTATGGACTGTGACATTGTATCTTTGATGTGTTTTGAATGATATTTAGCATTGTTCAGCTGCTTCATATATACTGTTTACTATTTAAAGACATAGTTTATTGGTCTGCTTAGATGTTGTATTTATTGGGATATGAGATTCTACATTGTTATAGCTATGATATTTATTGATATTTATAGATATTCATTAGCACTTTGGCACTAGAGCACTTTATAAGTATGTAGAAATTGGTTTTTGTTCCCTCAGTGAGAGTTTTTCTCTCTCTTTTGGCAATAGGAACAGACAGCAACTACCCCACTGTGGCAGACACCCCAGAAGCCTTGGGGCATTGCCCCACCCTGCCCTATGGCCTTATGCCAGGGGAAAAATGGCTTGTTTGGTATGCTTCCTTCTGGTGGAATTTGACAAGCTCTGATGTGCAGCCATCTTTGTTTTCAGATGGGTGTGTGTACTGAGCTGAGATTGGCTTCTTTTGGAGCAGTAGGTCTGGCTTCATTCCCCTCATGGCTTTCTTAATCCTTCACATACTTGGTATATTGCAAGCAGCAGAGCATTCAGGTGGGAGCGCAGCTCGTGCGCCCTCCTTTGCTGGCAAAGCTCTCTGAGCTGATGATGCTGTGCCCCTGTTCAGTATTTTGGAGCAAAGCTGCTGGTATTTAGATGGAGATGCTTTCCTTGAGCGGCTTTCATTGCAGCTCTCCAATTGCCTTTTACTAGTGCAGAAATCCGATCAGTGTGAGCTTTATTTAAAAAAAAATTACACCATGAGAGTGGTATTTGCATCAGCTCAAGCCTAAGCAAATCTGCAAATAAAAGTTTCCCTTGGAAGGCTTTGGCAAGGCAGGCTCCCTCACTCTGCGGTCTCTGTAGGCAATTAGGGGGGACCTCAAGCTTTAGTGGCAGGATGCCTCAAAAGACCAGTTGCAGGGGAGGAAAGGCTGGGGGAAGGTTGCTGCCTTCACATCTGGGTTGTAGGCTTCCTGAAAGCATTTGGATGGTCAGGCAGTGTTGGAAACAGAGATGGATAGGGTTGCCAGGGACTTGGAGTTCCTCAACGGGAGATCCCCGGGTCCCTGGGCTCTCCTGGCAGGGGATTAGGAGCTGGCATTTAGCCTGGCTTCTTTCCCGGCTCACGTGACATCATCGTGCTGGGGGGGGGTTGTCAAAGGGCATCTCTGGGTCAAAGGGGCCCTTGTCCTCGCTCGTGCGGGCTGCTTTCACCACTGCTGCCATAGCCTGCTCTCATTTGGTGCAAAAGGGCCATGGCGGTGGCGGTGAGAGCAGGCAGCGGTGGTGAGAGCAGGTGGTGGTGGCGATGGTGAGAGCGGGCCATGGCTCTTGCTGCCACCACCCGCTCTTGTCGCCACTGCCTGCTGCCACTGCTGCTGCCTGCTTTCACGGCACGGGAGCGTGCGCTCCCGACCGGGGGCACACCGCACCACCTGGGGAGGGGGTGTCCCATGGAGTGCGCCCCCCACTGGCCAAGTAAGTTGGTGCAGGGAGGAAAGGGTGGGATTGGGGGATCCCCCACCCCGGGCGCGGCAATGGAACCCCTAGTGATGGACCTTTGGTATGATCCAGCAAAGTGCTATTTTACACCAAAATGTAACAAGACTGGGCAAAATTAAAGAGCCTAGATTAGTGATTAGGGTTGCCAGCCTGCAGGTGGTAGCTGGAGACCTCCCGGAATTACAACATATCTCCAGGCGACAGAGATCAGTTCCCCTGGAGAAAATGGCTGCTTTGGAGGGTAGACTGTATGGCATTATACCATTCTGAGGCCCCTCCCCAAACCATACCTTCTCCAGGCTCCACCCCCCAAATCTCCAGGAATTGCACAACCTGGACCTGACAACCCTATTCGTGATCTACTCCGCAATGCTTCCTGAAGCGCACTTACTTCAACCCCAAAACATCTCCTGTCCACAGCAAAGAGCCAATCCTGGTTTTCCTACACTGCAAGGCTGCAGGAAATGCTTCAGAAAACCCCAGGAGGCATTGCTGTTGGGTCTGCAGCAAGCACGTTTTGGAAATAGCTGCCCTCATCATAGGAGGATGCTCAGCTTCAGACCTCCCAACTTTTTTCAATCCCTCCCATCCCCATTGCAAGCTTTTTGTGATTGCTGCCATTTTTTGATGGTGCTCAAAATTCCCAAAGTGCCCACAGGCTCAAGGTGGCTCAGTGAACCCTAGATTCATAGCAGTAATAATAACACAATACTTTTTTTTTAATTAGGCCCAGCCAAACAATCACAAAGCAGTGAGCGAGCTGAGTTCCTCAGAACTCTTTTTCAAGCTTGATGTTCATTAAAGGAGGAGACAGATGTTTCAGGACAGAGGGAAAGGCCCCCTGTCTGCAGTTTGTCAAAACTGAGTCTGGAAGGCATTTCAGACTTAATAAGATTAGATGGGCCTGGGTGCTAACACATTGCACCAAGGGCTATTGGGACAGAGAAACAAGAAATGGCTCCATTTCCTCTGAAAACGTAAAAGCCTGTTGTAACTCCAAACTGTCTCCAAATCTGGAGTGGAGCATGGCAAAGGTTTGGGGGAGGGGAAGGACCTCAGTGGGAATGTGGCTGTTTCTGTGCTTCCCTTTGTATATGTGGTTCTTATTATGCCTATGGAGTACAGGAGCTCTCTCTCAGCAAACACGCTGATCTGCCCCTCCTGTGCACCTCCTTACAAGCGCAGCCGTAGCAGAGCTGCAGCCCCTGGTTTGCCTCTACAGGCAGATTGATCCTGCAGCTCCCTCCTGCACTGATTTTGTACTTTGTTCCAAATGGACTCCTCTGCTCCAATGAGGCTTGGTTTCTTGCAGCTTCTGATGACACTATAGCTAAACCATTATCAAAATATTTAAACTGTGTGTTAGAAGGAGGAAGAATCCTGCGCAGCAGGATTCGAATCCAGAGGCACCTTAGAGATCAACAAGATTTTCAGGGTGCAAACTTTTGAGAGGCAAAGCTCCCTTACCAGCTGAAGAAGGGATCTAAAGAAGAGAGTTTTGGCTCTTGAAAGCTTATACCCTAAAAATCTTGTTCTACTGCAGACTAACGTGGCTACCTACCTGAAACAATCTTAACCTACCTGAAACAATCTTAACCTACCTGAAACAATCAGTGTAATTTTATGCATGTTCCTCAGAAGCAAGTCCCTCTGTGGCTTACTCCCAAGTAAGTGCATAGAATTTCAGACACAAGTTCCCACACCAGACTGGTGAAACCATGAGAAAGAGAGAAACAAAGGATTTCTGCAAGATCTTGCAAAGGAGATATTTAAAAAGGCCACGTGATATTTCCTCCTCAAGGTGAACCCTGCAGTCAAACGTCTGGGTATATTAGTGATTGTAGCCATTACGTTGTGAGGAAGATGGATTTAGAAGTGATCTGCTTTTCAGGCCCTCAAAGCAAGAAACAATTGCAGAGATGCTTTTTTTTTAAGGCTATGTCTGGAGCATCTTGAGCAGATCTCAGTCACTTTGGGAATCCTAACTCTGATCACTTTGGGTTTTTTTCTTCCTTCAATGAAAACAGTTCTCCCAACTAGCAATGGTATTTCTCCATGACTTCAGACAGACTCCCAAATGTGCTTGCTCATGAATAACTTATGAACTGACTTCCTCTGATAGAGTGTGCTTCTCAGGCAGCAGATCAAAAAGCAAATTAAATCCTCTTTGGTGTAATTTCCAGGATAGTGGTCTGGTTCATTTCAAAGATCAGGGTACATTTTTGTGTGTGTGCATGTCCTTTAAACCCTATTTTAAGGTGCCTTGGTTCACAGGGTTGACTTTGAGAGGAGGAAAAGATTCTGGCGGTCACTGTTGTCGTAGGTATTTCATTGTTCTTGTGGACAGGATATTAAAAGGCTAACCTACGTCACAGTGTTGTGAGGATAAAATAGTGGAGCAAAGAACACAGTTGTAAGTCACTTTGGCTGGAGAGAAAAGTTGGGTATAAGTATCTAAATAAAACAGGGTTTAAGTGTCACATTTGTCATGAATTGCCAGGAGCTTTGTCTTCGAATAACTAGAAAACAGAGATTCCCCATAATATTTTTGCAGGATGTAGAACTTCTGCATTTGAGCACACTTCTGTTACCTCTCTGCTCAGTTTCCACACTGAAGACAATTTACCAGATAAAAACGGATGCTGTAGCAAGGGTTGGATTGGGCACTTATAAGGCATTGGCATATAGAACCAGGAACTCTGACCACCCCAGGCCCAGTTGTCTTGGCCTCTGCGCCATTAGAGGAAAGAGCTGCTGGCTTGTGCACTGCTGTACTTCAGTGCCACTTCTTCTGGTAGCCAGAAGCAGACACTGCAGTGACTAGCTTAGCAAGTCAGATAACACAGGAGCCTCATAGAAGATTCAGGTCCAGTAGCACCTTAAAGACCAACTAGATTTCCAAGGTATGAGCTGTCGAGACACAAAGCTGCCTTTATCAGATGTCCTCTCACATTGTCCTAAAGCTACTAATTCGGACCCAGCTCTGAACCACATTGCTCAGGCACAGCTTTTGCTAGCCTTGGACCACTCTTTCTTTTTCCAGACCACCAGCATTGACAGAAGGGTGAGACATGGCATTTTCCTACCATCAGCCAGTGGTAGTTTGTGTGCTTGGCAACTGGCATTTTAGAACCTGGCGGAAAAGATGTTTGGAACTAGACATGGGCACGATCCCAAAAAAAATTCTGATTAAGCCGTTTGTGGATCTGGGCTGCCGCCGAACGCAGGTCACCGATTCTAACCGATCAAGTCTCGTTTCCGGTCCGGAATCGGGAATCGGGAATTGGGGAGGCCAGCGCCCAGGGCAACTGTAGTCAGGCTCTTGCGTGCGCGCACTCCTGAGTTGCCCCCACCCACGCAGCAAGCCGGCTGTCCCAGTGCGCTGCAGAGCTGGCGGCAGCGCAAGTGGCTCGGAGGCTGCCCACGCCGTTCACCTGCCCCGCAAGACAAGGGGCGGCCGGCTTGCCTGCACGCCCCTTGTCCTGGGGAAAGGTGAATGGCGCAGGCGGCCTCCCAGCCTCCTGCGCTGCCTTTTGCCTTTCCCCAGGACAAGGGGCAGCTGGCTTGCCCACACGCCCCTTGTCCTGGGGAAAGGCGAACTGCGCGGGTGGCCTCCCAGCCTCCCGCGCTGCCTTTTGCCTTTCCTTTGTGCCCATGGCTTCAGAACACCCCCTTCCCCCTCCCTCACCTAGGTTGCTGCTCCGTGGTTGGAAGGAAGCCTGCTAATCAAGGAAAGCTGGGCTTCCATTCGTGTTTCGAGGGCGACAGAAGGAGGGCAAACACAGCTCATTCCGCTGACTCCGTTGCCCCAGGAATAAATTACTGGCGAAAGAGTGTCTGCAATTCTGAACAGAAACTGACCCATCTGATCAAGCCCCGAACAAGCAAACTCCTGGCTACTGGATCAGTTGCCGTGGACAGAACCGATTAGCTGAGTCACGATGGCGCAAACGCCAAAATCGGTGTGTGTGTGTGTTGAAATCGTTATTCAGATCAGGCCCATCTCCCCACCTCAGAACATGTGATTTGTGTCTCCATGGAATAGTCTGGACACAGAGAGATGCCCATTTTTGGGGTGGTACACTCTGGTACTGCTTGTTTCAGTTGTTCATTTACAAGTCTGTGGATAGGTATCTGACTTAATGGAATAGAACAGAAATGTTTGCTTATGTCATTGCATTAGAAATTTGGATCAAAGAGTTTAAAAATTGGGTCAAAATGAAGACTGCATCAAATATTCACAAGGTCTGTTTTCCAGCCAAAAAGTGACAGTTTTTGGCAGAGGAGACTCCCCCCCCTCCCCGAAAAACAGATTGTGCATGTGCCGGTATTTACCTCCTTTCGTTCAGTTCTGTTTTCATTGTATGCCTGGCGGCTGCTGTTTCCTCTTTGCTAAACTGGGCACATTGTCATCCCACCCAATCAGTGGTCACACAGTGAGCAGTTAGGATGTCACAATATTATGTCTAATTTGATACCATCACTGAACATTAGTAAATACAATCATACAAATTGACACCACCTATTGGAGATTTGGCTACATAATTGGGCAAAGCAAGGCATTTAAGTGGATGGTAAAAGTAGAGCAATTTAAATGAATAAGTGAACCTTTTTGCAAGAAATGCTGAAAAAATATGATGCCAAAATGATTTCTGGGCTTTACTAAAAACATCTGCCCCACCAAAAGGGCTGGCAATTAAATCCATCCTCCTGGGCTTGATTCTAAACTTGGTTTTATTAACTAATTTGTTTGCCAATGTTCAGCCTTTTCTTTTTCTTTTTTTTAAAGTATAGTCTTCTACGATGGTTGTTGTGGGTTTTCCGGGCTGTATTGCCGTGGTCTTGGCATTGTAGTTCCTGACATTTCGCCAGCAGCTGTGGCTGGCATCTTCAGAGGCTTAGCACCAAAAGACAGAGATCATCTTTTCCACACTGTGACACTGAGAGATCTCTGTCTTTTGGTGCTAAGCCTCTGAAGATGCCAGCCACAGCTGCTGGCGAAACGTCAGGAACTACAATGCCAAGACCACGGCAATACAGCCCGGAAAACCCACAACAACCATCGTTCTCCGGCCGTGAAAGCCTTCGACAATATAGTCTTCTACCCTAATAGAAATATATTCCAATGTCGGTGCAAGAAGAGGAATTTCCCCTGTGTAGTGCAAGGGGCATTCTGTAGTTGATGCAAGCTTGGCTGTACGCATTCTGCACCTCCTAAGATTGATGAGCTCAATGGATGAACATTTCGATTAAGATCAGAGATGGATCCAGAGTGGAATGGAGGTTTCCCTTTGCACTCTGGCAAACCCACTTGCTCTTAATGATTCAGCCATATGGCTGATTGATGCTGATGCTCTCATAACTTCTTAATGCAGCATCTTCTTAACATGGGCGCATGGTATGTGTGTGTATGGTATAATGTTTGCTAGCCTCATTGTTCTAGAGAATCATAGCAAGAGCTTTTTATGTGGCTCGGGTGCTTGGGAGACCCAGTTTGGTGTAGTGGTTAAGAGTGTGGGACTCTAATCTGGAGAACTGGGTGTGATTCCCCACTCCTCCACTTGAAGCCAGCTGGGTGACCTTGGGCTAGTCACATTTCTCTGGAGCACTCTCAGCCCCACCCACCTCATAGGGTGTTTTGTTGTGGGGATAATAATGGCATACTTTGTAAACCTCTCTGAGTGGGCATTAAGTTGTCCTAAAGGGTGGTATATAAATCGAATGTTGTTGTTGTTATTAAAATGATGAAAGGGGGTCTGCTTTTGAGTGGCACATTTCTGACTGTGAAGGATGTTGGTCAGCTGGGGATGTGTGACACATGCATGGACCCTCCCTCCCCTAAGAAACTGTATTCGTTTTGTAGGAAACCTTACAGCATGTCTAGAAAAGCCTCAGATATTACACTTCAGGAGGAATCCCGAATTTGTCTGAATTTTGTGCTGGGCAAAAGTTGCTGAGCGAAGGAAGGTGGCATGGTATGGCCCGATCTTGTCAGATCTCAGAAGTTAAGCTGGTTCAGTACTTGGATGGGCAATGACCAAGGAAGACTCTGCAGAGGAAGGCCTTGGCAAGCCACCTCTGCTTCTCACATCCCTTGATAGCTCCTTGCTAGGGGCTCCGTAAGTTGATGGTGACTTGATGGCATGTGCGTGCACACACACGCATACACACACACAAAATTTGCTGGCAACTCTATTTGAAGAGGAATAACTTCCTAACAGTTAGAGCGGTTCCTTGGTGGAACAAGCTTCCTTGGGAGGCAGTGGGCTCTCCGTCCATAGAAGTCTTTAAAAAGAGGCTAGATGGCCACCTGATAGTAATGATGATTCTGTGACTCAGTATGAATTTGGGCAGGGAGGGAGAGGGAGGGCAGGGAGGGATGAGCCAATGCTAGGCTCTTGTGGTCCTTTCTGACATGCCCAGGGTAATGCCGATCACCACTTTGGGGTTAGGAAGAAATTTTCCTCCAGGCCAGATTGCCTGGGGATTCTGGAGGTGTTTGCTTTCCTCTGAGCACAGAGCAGGGGTCACTGGATGAGGGGAGGGGAGTGGGGAAGATAGCTGTGAATTTCCTGCATTGTGTGGGGGGCTGGACTAGATGGCCCTTGGGGTGCCTTCCTACTCAATGTTTCTATGAATGCTTCAAAAGAGAATCTCGCACGTTACGATGGGGGTGGGGGTAGCTGGGCATTATAGAAGAGGTTTATAGTTGCTGGGTTGTTTTATTGAGGTCTCCTGTTCAACCTTACCTGCTCCATCTTGTCTACAGACTCCCACCCTTGCCAGCTACCCGGCTACTGAGGAATATGTCTGTGTCTATCGGGTCATCCTAAGAACACTTTCCCCAATGAATAGACCTGACTGAGTAGGATTCTGAGAAGACCTATATAGGATTGCACTGTCTGTGCATCAGTGTGCCCAGTTTCTTTTCCTGCCCAGGAAAAAAAATGTGTATTCTAAGTTTCAAGCTCAAAGTGGTTTCCCTTCTTTCTATCTTAGCATTCGGATTTGGAGTCATGTTGTCCTGCTCTTCCCTGATAGGCTTATTGATCATCTTGCAGTCCTTTATCTCACTGGGGAATGAGCATTTCCCACTCCATCCACAGGGAATGCCCGTGGCATTCAAAGGCAAAGGTGCTTCTAGAGAGAGCAGAATACTGTGACGTCAGCTTTGCACTGGGGCTTGGCAAAGACAGGGCGCTGTTTCTTCCTGACAACTTTGTTCAGAAAGAGCTATTATGTATTTTAAGTGTGTGGCAGTGTTGTGTGTAGTAGTTAGTATCAGACTAGGCTCTGGGATGCAAGTTCACTGGGTGATCTTGACATAGTCCAGGGCTTTTTTTCAGCTGGGATGCAGTGGAACGGAGTTCCGGCACCTCTTGTGTCTGATGGCCCCGCCCTCTGATCTCCAGACAGAGATCAGCTCCCCTGAAGGAAATGGCTTTGTAAGGGGTTTCTCCCTCATTTCCCTCTTGAGAGTTCCACCATCTCTTTTCTCAGAAAAAAAGCCCTGGCATAGTCGTTCACTCTCAGGCTATCCTACCTCAAAGGGTTGTTGTGAGGATGACATGGAGGTGAGGAGAATGATGTACGCCATTTCAGATCACTATTGGAGAGAAAGGTGGGCTTGAATAGAATAGAATAGAATAGAATAGAATAGAATAGAATAGAATAGAATAGAAGTGGTCCGATCCATTTTGAAAGGGCCTGAAGACTTTGCTACCAAGCACATTTTGAGTGAAGAAAAATACGTGCTATTTTTATTTTCTATCTTTTACACCCCACACCATTTTGCAAAGTCTTTGCTTTTAACCTTTTAATACCACATCAGTTTGGATGTCCTGTATGATAAAAAGCATATGGTAAAGTGTAGATGACTGGGGAAGGCAATGGCAAACCACCCCGTAAAAAGTCTGCCAAGAAAATGTTGTGATGCGACATCCCCCATGGGTCAGTAATGACTCTGTGCTTGCACAGGGGACTACCTTTACCTTTTAATTGTAACCTACAGTATGGGGCCTTTGGGATCCTTCCTATTCCACTTACCCCCATCCATTTTGGCTCATATAACAAGGGTGCATAAAAACCAGATAATACTAAAATTCTTTGGCTCTTTTAATGAGGATTAATCAGGTCTCTCTAGAGACCTGTAACATCCAGAATGGTGGCATTTAATATGGTTTTTATAGGAACTTTTGACTGGGTCAAGGAGACAGATTAGGAGAGCAAAATATGGACTCTACCCCTTTCCACTCTATAGGAGCAAAAAGCTTTCTTTTCTGCTCCGAAAGTTTTGTTTGTTTTGCCCTCTCAGGAGATCTGCATATCACTGGATGACCTATATGTAGAATGTGGCCAATGGCTCTAACATTTCACAGATGAAAAGACGGACCTTCTTGTATTCTTCTAATATTCCTGTCCTTGCTAAGGATGAATGGATCCCTCATGTTCTATTTCTTTATTGGTGTCTAGGTTTGACCTGCCATGCACGCCATTCATCCTGAATTATGGTTTAACTAACAGAATTTCTAAAAACAGTTCCAGGTTTGGAACATGTATAGTCTGAGGCACCGGTATTTCAGCTCGCTTGCATCTTTTTTTCCTTCTGTGTTCCTGAAGCACATGCATGCAGTGATAAAACACTCCCAAAGAATATTCTTGATGTGAACAAACATACTAGGTATGCACATGTAGGACAGAATGTGTGTCAGCGTTGCACTGGTGCACTTATGGCACTTTTGGTAAAAAACGGAAGTGACTTGGTAGGCACTCTAGCATGTTGCAAAAACGGTAAATACTGGAATATCTAAATATGTCACTTCTGGTTTTTGCCAGAGGTGATATCAGTGTGCCAACCCCTGCCCTCCAATTCCTTCCAGGAGGTTGCCAGCTGCAACCTGGCAACCCTAATACATGCAGAACATGCAGATGAGACCATTTGAAACTCCCAATTCCAGGGGGAAATTCAGATTAAGAAAATTTCAAAAGCATCTCTAGGTTTTTCGCAGAGGAGCAATATTAGGCACCCCTCACCTGCATTCTCACATATTACTAGATGTTGTTGTTGCCCAGTATACAAAAGCTCTCAGTAAATTTACTTTCTGGATTAAGGTTGTGCTAAATGTTTTCATTCTGAAAGTTGCCATTTTAGGGGGTGAAGATCTGTTTAATGAGTTTTGTATATTTTAACGACTCTTCACAGCTTTTAGCCCCGTGATTTGGGCTGCTTGAGGAGATGGAAATATCCTCTTGCTAAAGCCACTTTTCCCTTCCAGTGGCATGCACTGCACATGCAAATCTGCACCACAGTGAAGTATAAATAGAGCAAAGAAACAACTTCCATATTTGGGTGCACATTCAAAGGCCCAGCCAAATCCCTCTACCACACTCTGTTTTTAATAGGATGAATATTTAAATGTGCATCCCAATTAGGGATCCCAGGCCCCCACTCCCCCCACCCTGCCCCCACTTACCTAACCGGTGGGGGGGCGCGCACCTTCCCTGCAGGCTCCCCTGTGGCGCTGCGTGTTCCCATGCGCAGCAGCCACAGGGATCAGGCCCGTTTTTGCCTGGATCGGGGCTGCTGCGGAGCATGGGAGTGCTCCTGCGCTCTGCAGCACCTGAAAACGGGCCCAATTCATGGCAAAACAGGCTCATTTTCAGGTGCTGCGGGGACCCATTCTGCCGTGGATCAGGCCCATTTTCAGGCGCTGTGGAGCACAGAAGCACTCCTGCACTCTGCAGCACCTCAAAAACAGACCCGTTTCAGCACGGATCGGGCCCATTTTGAGCCCCTGCAGAGCCTGGATGTGCTCCCAGGGACTGCACGATGATGGCACTTCTGAAGTGATGTCATTGTGCCTGTGGGGGCGTGTGCGCACGCGCACGCGCACCCCCTCTCCACCAAGGTAAGTGCCAGGCCCCTATTCCCCGACCGGAGGTTGAGGGGGCCTGGCAACCCTAATCCCAGTGCAAGGGAGTATTGACTCGATTCCTCTACTATGGGGATAAAGTAACTCTTCCATAACACTCTTCCTCCTGCAGACAGTTTTGAAAATAATGACTTATTGTGTTGTCTTTCTTCAAAGTTTAATATGAACATGTAGTATGTGAAATGGCAGACTGTGTGGCACCTCATACACATGCATTTACGTGTACGCAGGGCTTTTTTCAGCCAGAACATGGTGGAATGGTGTTCCGGAACCCCTAGAAAATGGTCACGTGGCTGGTGACCATTAAACTTTAAAATCCCCCCTTGCTAAAAAAGCCCTCCCAGCCAGTCAGCTGGAGCAAGGGGGGAATTTAGATCACCAGAAGTGGGAGGGCAATTTAAAGCTCCCCCTTGTGGGAGCGCTCCAGGGGGGTGCCTGCGCCCTGCGCAATGACATCACTTCCCGGAAGTAACATCATCGCGCGGTCCCGGGATTGTGCGCTCGCTTTGTGCGCGCACATGTGGTACCAGGGGCACCACCTTCTGCTGGGAGTTGCCCCGTGTGCTGCCAACCCACTGAGTTCCACCACCTCTTTTCCCAGAAAAAAAGCCCCATGTGTATGCATAGTAAAGATAAGATGCATTAGGGTTGCCAGGTCCCCTTACCTTCCCAGCAGGAGGGGGGCCTGGTACTCACTTTTTAATTGTTCCTTGAGCCTGTGCAAAGCACTGGAGCGTGTGCTTTGCAGTGGGCCAATTGGGGGTTGGAAAAATGGGCTACAACATGTAGCATGGCTGCTATAGTGCCCATATGCACATTTTTCAGCAGGGATAGTCAGGTCCAAGCTAGATGTATAGGCTTTTAAAGAGTTGGATCTGGGAATCAGGTTTCCTACAATCTCATAGCAGTGCATCCAATCAACAGCTGCAGGGAGTGGCTCTCTCTCTCTTTTTTAAGAGTGACTGTTTGAGCTCAGAATGCTTCTATTGGGAGAGGAAGGGCCTTCGCCCCCAGGCTGTATTCCTCTGCTGAAACAATACTGAAGGGGATTTATTTCCCCATATTGCTCCATAGAATCATAGAGCTGGAAGGAAACTCCAGGGTCATCTAGTCCAACCCCCTACACAATGCAGAAAATTCACAACTACCCCTCCCACCCAAACGCACACACTACCAGTGACCCCCTGCTCCATGCCCAGAAGATGGCAAAAAAACATCAAGGATCTTTGGCCAAACTGGCCTGGAGAAAATTGCTTCTTGACCCCGAAGTGGCGATCAGCATTACCCTGGGCATGTGAGAAAGGGCCACAAGAATAACCATTGATGTCACCCTTCCTGCCCACCCTCTCATGGATCACCTAGGTTCATAGAATCAGCATTGCTGTCAGATGGCCACCTAGCCTCTGCTTAAAAACCTCCAGAGAAGGAGAGTCAGCTCCCAAGGAGATGGAGTATTTTGCACAGAATACTCCACATGGAGCAGCAAAAATGGGGAAATCCTCTCCTGTACTATTTCAGTGTGGGAAAACAGCTGGGGGGGGAGCATTTCCTTTCCCTTGTGGTGGAATTCTGAACCAAAAAGGCCTCTCCTGTAAAAAAAAAACATTCCCCACAGCTGATGTATGCCCGGGAGGAATCCAGACCCAACTCTACATCTACTTTGGCCCTTAGTTTTCCAGCAGACAGGGGCCTATAAACCAAATGTTGTTGGTGAATAGGAGGGTATGGGATAGAATGTGTCCAAACCCAGTCTTTCATGAGGTGGCCTTGAGCAAGAGTCTCCCCCCCCCCCCCGCCACTCCAGTATGGATAAAAATAGTTTTCTTTACATGGTGCTTATGAGGATGAATGCTGAAAATAAAATATAACAGTTGGGGGAAAAGCTCTAGGCAGATTCACAGAGAATGGGAATTGAATTTGCTATTTGTCAAGTTGTTTTGGAAACATACCTTCAAACTCAAAGTTTTCTTAATACCTGGCTGCAGTAGTTCAAGGCTGAGCTAGGTACCCTGAAGCTAGTGTCTCTGGAATTTTCTTTCATTTTTGCATGATTAAGAATTTTTCAGAATGTATCCATAAAAGTACCATGTGTGCATGGGGAAAATGTCCTCCTGATTTTAAGCCATTGCCCCTCCTAAGGCACCACTGCAGGTTTCAGTAGTGAGGAAGCAAAGATTGCAGGGAGACAGGCCAATGGCTTCTTTTGGAGTATACCTAAGATTAAATTGTAAAAACAAAAGTGTACATGAAGAACATTTGTGGTAGTCATTTTTAATATTGCATAATAACGATACTAAATACTTTCAGCACAAGAAAATCACATGCCCTTTTCCAAGCAAAGTAATAACAACTGTGTTATATACCACCCTTCTGGACAGATTAGTGCCCCACAGAGTGGTGAACAAAGTCAGTGTTATTATTAGCTCTACAATACAGCTGGGGAGTTAAGGTTTAGAGGAGTGGCTTACCCAAGGCCACCTGCTGAGCTCATGGCAGTAGTGGGATTCGAACCAGCAGAGTGCTGATTCGCAATCCAACCACTTAACTACTATGCTAGAGAGATCTGTGTGTGTATATGTGAGCACCAAACCACTTTTGCATAAGCATAGCAAGGAGAATTTTTCTTTCTGGCAGCATTCCCGCATGCTGATGGGAAGTGTTTTTAGAGGTCATTGACGGGGGAGGGAGTGGCTTTTGGGGGCCCAGAAGCTGCTGCTAGAAGGGAGCTGTAAAACTCCCTCTGGGTTCGTAAAATACTCTTCACATGCTTTAAGTCTTGGTACTAGGACATCTCATTCAATTGATTAAAACAATAGCAGTCTAACCTACCTCACAGGATTGTCATCGTAAGCATAAAATTGAGGACAGGAGAATTATGTAAATTGGAAAGAAACGTGGGGTTTAAATATCTGAATAAGCAAATAGCTGCCAAGGGATTAGCCAGAGATACCGGTGCTTCCGAAGAATAAATGAGTGGGGTCTAAACACTGGGCCACAGCTCCTCATTTCAGTTCTTCTATTTTGATCTCAACTTCCTCCGAGAAGCTCAGAATATCCCACCTCACTTGGTTCTCCCCAGTTCAGCCACACAAGCCTTCAAGGGAGGTTAGGCTGAGAGAGAGAGTGGTTGAAGTTCACCCAGTGACTTTCATGACTGAGAGGGGATTTGAACCCAGGCCTCTTCAGGGCTTGTTTAACCTGCAATTCACGGCAACAGTGGTTCTGGCTGTCATGTCTGACTAGCCACCAGAATTCAAATGTGATTTTTGCAAACTGTGGCAGTTCAGATTTTGAGGGCTAAACTGAACTTCAGTTATTCCTACATTTGGAAAATAATTCACCATCAAAATTCAGAGAGAAGAACTGGAGGGATTTTTGGGGAGAAATAAATTAGTTATGGTCCGTTCTAGCAGAAGTTCTCCAGCTCAGTAGACCCTGGAGGGAAGGAGATTGGAGCTGGCTCAGTCTTGGAAATCTTGCACCACGGCCAATGTAGCAGCAAAGTATTGTCTCCATTCAGTTACAAAAAGCTATCTGGGCACTTGATGTGGCTGAACAATCCACACGCTACTTGATCTCCCCTCTCCTGGCTTCCTGCCTGCAAACGAAACTGATTCTCTCATTCTCTTTTTCCCATTGGATCTACCTGAGCACCATTCTCACACATGAGTTATCTTAAATGCCATTCTGAGAGGGAGGGAAAAAAGCTATCAAGAAGATTTTGTAACATTAAAAGAAATAAAATACTCCCCGACTCTTGGGGTCACAGAGCTGGTAAGCCGGCCTGCTCAGACATATTAGAAATTGATCAGTCTTTAATCAGCAAAAGAGGACGAGTCTTTTCCCAGCATTATCTGGTGACCTTTTCAAGCTTCGATTCTCTGCTGTCAGTCCAGAATGTCTGCACAGGGGAATGGAGATGAATGGAGAGGTTGTGGGGCAGGGGAGGGGGGAGCCAATTGTTTGTCAAAATGAGCCACCATTGCTGCGAGCCTGAAGTTCCTGGGCATGTTGTTTGCTGCCTGTCCCGGAACATTTCTTTTTTACAGCAGAATAAATTCCTTTTGCAGCTTAGATGTATCTGGGGAGCGGTATGTCATTTTTTTACAAGGGCCCCCCGACATCCCTGATTGGGGCAGAGTGATGGCGGCTCAGCTTGGCTTCACCCCTATGACTTCATTAGATTTTTCACAGCCACCATCTCAGCAAGTCTCTGGAAGAGGGGGCTTTATTTAAAAAAAAAAAACACTCTCCAGTGCGTAAGCATAAGCACACAGTTGCATTTATGAGCTGATAGCCTTCCACCTCCCCAGCTCTCCTCCTGTGCCTGACATTTAAGGCTGCCAACCAGCCAGACTTGAAGGCTCAGGTAGGTTTTCATGTGTCCAGGTAGGTACAGCTCAGGGTTAACCAAGAAGGTTCAAATTAAACCTGCTGGTGTGGGGAGGGTGGAATATAAATCTAATAAATTAAATTAAATTAAGGTGTCTGCGATGGATCCTCTTGATAGAGGAAAGGCTATCGGTGTAGTTGCATCTACTTTTCAAGCTGAACAACCTTTGAGTCAACTCCTTGGACACTCCAGTTCAATTTTTCAGATGTCAAAGCTCCATTTCTCTGGGAGAAAGGTATTCTGCACATGCTCAGAAACATAGCACAGAGGTGCTGAAGAAAGGTATTCTGCCAGGGCTTTTTATCAGCAGGAACGCGGGGGAACAGAGTTCTGGAACCTCTTGAAAATGGTCACATGGCTGGTGGCCCCGCCCCCTGCTCTCCAGACAGAGGGGAGTTGAGATTGCCCTCCGCGCTTTAAACTCCCCTCTGTCTGGAGATCAGGGGGCGGGGCCACCAGCCATGTGACCATTTTCTCTGAGGGCAACCTACTGAGTTCCACCACCTCTTTTCCCAGAAAAAAAGCCCTGTATTCTGCATATGGTTAGAAGCACAGCACAGAGGTGCCAGATTCTTTTCTTTTTAAAGAAACAAAAGCTGTTGTCTCTGATGGCACACAGAAATGTCAGGCTTTTCCTGGTATGGAGGAGAAGTAATGGGGAAAACCTCATGTGCTCCATTACAGTGCTTTTTTGCAATTTCCATTCATTACAATGAGGTGAATTTCTAGAGGGCTTTACCCCTTCTCCCTACCCAAAAGAATAGCTGGAGTGAACTACCAGGAGAGGTTGCAGAATCAACACTGGGTTCTCTTTAGGACTATATTGTTAAATATAGAAAATCCAACAGGCAGTCAGGTTAGGGTTTGGGGGCAGGGATTCCACTGAATTGTATTATTTAAATGTTAAGATAGGGCTGAAATGACTGTTTGCAATGTATTGAATTTTCCAGCATCATCAGTCATGTTTGGAATGTGAATTGTGACCTCAAAATTCTTAATTCCAAGTACTTCAGATTTGTTGGCTTTTAAAAATTGTTTGTACAGACATCAAATATGAAATTCCAGGGGTCCCCAGTCTTGTTGAGCTCTCAGGCACTTTTAGAATTTTGAGAACGGGGAATGGCCTCACTGCAAAATGGCTGACATGGAGGGCCAGGGCCGGTCAGAAAATGGCTGCCAGACATTCTGCTTGGGTTCTGTGTTCTAATGAGATGGAGGAAAGCAAGGATGGGTTCTTTTCTTTGGGGAAGCGATGCTTTGGGAAGAAACAAATGGGGTCCCTGTAGGGTTGCCAGCTCCAAGTTGGAAAATTCCTGGAGATCTGGAGGGTGAAACCTGGAGAAACGTGGAGAAAGTGGGGTTTGGGGAGGGAAAAGACCTTGGCATGGCATAATTCCATAGAGTCCACCCTCCAAAGTAGCCCTTTTCTCCAGATGAACTGATCTCTGTGGCCAGTTGTAATTCCGGGAGATCTCCAGCCACTACCTGGAGGCTAGTAACCTAGCTCCCTGAAACCCAATGATGGGTGCCACGGTGCCCCAAGCACAACAGTGAGCACCACTGCCATAAGCTCTTACCTCTTCGATTGTCAAATACCAATGCAAGTGCGTGCTGCCCATCATACCATTGCATGCTAGCTATTCATTACTTTGAGAGGCTAAGTACATTGAATATCAGCTATCGAATGCAGTCAGAAACTACTTTCCATTGCATGTCACCTATCACCCACTGTCAGATGTTAATACCATTGCATTCAACTTCACTACTACCAAAAGTGAAATAGCATTGTGTGTGTACATACAATCAAGTGACGAAACCTAATGTTAGAATTATAGCTACAGTCTTAAAACCTCAGACACAAATATGTGTGCTTAGACACAATCAGGAAAATATTTGACATCCAAAGAGGCAAAGAGACTCTTTGACAGTAAATGTCTCTCTGCTATTGCTTTTGCTGCAACTCGAACCCATTTAATGATGCTCTGGACTGGACACTAAAAGGAAGGTGAATGTTCATTACCTTCCTTCTCCGTGCCAAGCTGTGAAATTCAAATTCCCTTGTGAATATTCATGCAGGCTGCCATGCAGCTCCCTAAGGAACTAGCAAGGAGATTTGAGTGAGAAATACTGTGGCCCCAGATGAGATGGAGGAGGAACGGACCCCCCCCCCCCGAATCCTCTGAGCTACAGGAAATAGTTTGCTGGAATTCTGCCCCCGCCCCCTCTCCTGCAGGATACTGACTTGCCTCTAAGCAGAAAGCAAAGAAGGAAAGAGTATTTTGGGTGGCTTAGTGGACAGATAGCTCGCGTGGTTACAAAAAGGTCTCTTCAAAAATTCATACTATGCTGTCTCCTGTTAAATATTTATTTTTTTCAGAAAAGAACAGCGTGCAACGTGCCCCTGTTTCTCTGACTCACCATGATCCTTGCTTTGCATACCAACCAATCAATAATTAAGATCCCTGTTCTAACTGTGACAAGCAAGAAAACAGCATCAGCTTGCTGGAGTTCCTTGGCACGTGTGGCTCAAACATGAGGTTTTCTAACGTGGCCCCAAGGCAGAGGTCCTGGGGCTCTGGGGGGCCGCAGTTCCAGGGAGGAAGGTCCCTGCAAGGGTTCGGAAGGCTCCAGTAAAATGTCCAAGGCTTTTCAAAAGAAGCAAAGCGAGTTTAGATTAGATCAAGGGAATGCCTCTGGGGCGTCCCTCTCATCACTATGCTACACATCTGCATCTGTGGGGATGCAGAAAAGACACCGAATTTAATACTGAGCCCAGAAATCATCATCCTGAAAATTCCCATTTTCATTTTTTAAAGGAGCAATCTTGGAACTGTTCTGGTTGCAAAAAAAAATCTGTGGGGCAGCTCAATCACATCTCTGTTTTTTGAGATGGGGTGCTTCAAGTTTCTTACAAAGCTCCCTGCCCTCCGTTACTGGAAAAGTCATGCAAAATACAGAATAAATGATACAAAAAACAGAGTGAATGCACACATGCCCCATTTGCCTAATTCATTCAGGTCATACACTTCCAGTATTCTTGGCATAGAGTTTGGATTACTGAAGTGCAGAATTTTATGTTTTTTAAGTTGGAGTTAACATACACAAAAAGTGTCCAAAGAGCTTTTTGTTGTTGTTTATCTGATTCTTTCTTGCTTGCAGCACATAAATGAATAAATAATAATTTCTTTTGTGCCCTGCAACTGCCCGCATCCCAGTTTTGGAGACTTTGGAGATAAAGTGAGATTTCCTAGATATGAGGGATGGAGATCAGATTTTGTCACCAGCAACCTTGCCTGAGGCCCCAGTGAGTGATGCATCAGTGGGTGTACTGAGCCAGCCCTGTGGGGGCATGAAGGGCCACAAAGTCGCTGAAAGGGAAATAAAACACCCTCGCCAACAATGAGGAATGGCTCTGTTTGAGCCAGGAAGTGTATAGATATTGGTCAGATCCATTGGAATATGGTGTGTGTTTGTGCAGAGAGCCCGACTCTCCCTTCTAATACAAATGAACATGTGTGAAAGGAGATTTTGGAAAGGGTTGGGTCAGAAAGTTCATTAATCCCCTTCTCCAAGGAGAATTTATTCCAGCAGAAGGTGAGTCAGAGCTCACTTCTTCAGGTGCGTGGAAGTCATATGAGATGGTCAGGTGAGAGGCCCAGAAATCTGCCTTCTTATTTATTGACATCATTTCTACCACACCTTTATCTTAAGTGGGGGGACCCAAGGTAGCCTGTATAATTCTCCTCTCCTCCAACCCTGTGAGGTAGGTTAGGCTGAGAGCATATGACTGGCTCAAGGTCACCCTTCCATGGCACAGTAGGGATTCACACCTGTGTCTCCCAGATCCTAGTCCAGCACTCTAACCACTATACTATACTAATGCTGTTTCCACACAGCATAGGTACAAAACTGTTTGTCCCCACAGATACTGCCATCATCCTGGTACTAGATATTTGTGTGCAAACATAGATGTCTGATTTTTGCACTGATTTGCATCGCTCTCCCATGTGCAAGTGGCTGAATTGCTCCTTTCCCCCCATTAAATAGTGTGGACCTAGCAGCAGTGTACCTCTCTCCCCCCCGCCCCATTCCAAAGCATACCTTATGCCAGTCTGAAACATTTTTGTGCACTAGCTTCATGATGCAACACCTGGAGGCTTCGGCCACTGCTTTTGTGTATGTGTGTGGATTTGGAAAGCTGTTTGCTTCGGGAGCAGAAAATCAAACTCACAGCATCCCTCCACTTAGCCTTGGCAAGGAAGACGTTGCTGTTGGTTGCTGAGTTCTGTGCCTTGGTCGCGGACCATCGGCGCTGGCGTGAAATGGCTTTTCTGCATCTCACTTCACATTGTGGGTTTAAGAGTGTTAGGAGGGTGATTCTTGCTAACTGGTTTATTGCTAGAGCTCAGCCAGTCTACTGTGAGCCGGCCATGACGCGGTGCTGGACATCGCGTTTTCTAATAAGCAATTACTGGTGTGAAGCTTGCTCAGGCAGCAAGGAAATGGGAGCAGGGAAAATGGGCTCTGGTGGTTGGTGAAATGGAAAATGGATTTCCCCCCTCTCCTGTTAAAGCTGATCGGCCTCATGCCGCCAGAGCGGTTCCGCAGCCCTCCCTCCCCTGACATCTTTGCAACATGGTGTCTTTGACCCCCCCCCCCCGCCCTGATGCCATAGAGTTTTTATTAGGATTACCAAGGCCATGTATGTGAAGCTTAAGCTATACTTTCTTGCAAACACGATGTACAGCTTTCGAGGGTTACAAGAAGCAAATGGTCCCTACTCCCTACCTCAAGGAACTTAACAATCATAAATTTGTGGAGGGAATGGGGACAGAGGGAGCTGGAGGTAAGGGTAACAAGGTGAGAATAGCTGTTCAGTTCAGTTTGTTTACTTGTTCGCTATGAGGAGGCGCCTTGGCTCGGCAGTTGAGGAGGAGTTTCATATGCAGAAGGTCCCAGGTTCTATCCCAGTTAAAAAAGGACCAGGTCGGTCATGTGAAAAAACCTCTGCCTTGAAGCAGAGGACAGCTGACACCAGTCAGAGTAGACAGTACTAAATGCAATAGACCACAGGTATGACTCGGTATAAGGTACTTTCATGTGTACAGGTGTGTATTTATTTATTTAAAACATTTCTGCTTCATATGTTCAACCAAATTGGTTGGTTCCAGTAAAACATCAACTGATTGAAATTAGGCAGCAACAAATTGCCCCTGAAACAACCGGTGGCAAGCAGCAAAAACAGCATATAATCAATCAATCCATTGAAAAAGATCCACAAGAAAAACAGCCAGAGCACAGAGACAGTACTCTAAAAGGCCCCCAGCAGCAGGGATGATCTTAAAATGATGGACTTTGCTAGCTGAGCCACTGGAAGATCTGTGATTAGGTCTTTCCATTGTTCATTCACTGTAATAGCCATACAAGGCCTTGATCCAGCTCATGGTTACAGTGCAGGAAGAAAGGATGATTTAACCCTTCTCTCCCTGCACTGTTTAACCCTTTTCATCTGCACTCTCTTCACCTGAGATTGGCTGATTGCTGAATTGGGGCAATAATGTGTGATGCTTTCCCCCAATGGGGCAAACACCAGCTTCACAAGGGCATTAATTGGGAATGAGACAATGATGTGGGGGGAAGGGGTTGAACCCTTCCTCTCCCCACGTAGCATGATCCTGAGCTAGGGTTGCCAGCCTCCAAGTGGTGCCCGAAGTTCTACTGGAATTAAAACTGATCTCCAGACTAGAGAGATCAGTTTCCCTGGAGAAAATGGCAGATTTTGAGAGTGGATTGCTTGGCATCCCATCCCTGCTGAGGTCCCTCCCACCACCAAACTCTGCCCTATCCAGGCTCCACCTCCAAACCACCAAGAATTTTCCGAGCTGGAGTTGGCAACCTGATCCAAAGCCGAATCAAGCCCTGCGTAGGTGCCAATCAAAGCAAGCTGAAGGTTCTACATGCCACCGGGCAGACTCTCTGATGGGTCACCGCCTGTAGGGCCAGATCGAACAACACCCCAAATGATGAATCTGCTCTTTTCAAGTGTTTCCAACTCTGTCCAAAACAGGTTCTCCAAACATTGCCTTGAACTCACCTGAACATTTTATCTTATTTACATGTGCTTAGACTTGTTTTCAGTTGAGGAGAAGTGAAGATGGGATAAACTAATGTTTCATGGAAAAGGTGGGTTTGAGGAGGGGTTGAAGGAAGAGAAAGAGAGTGCTGGGAGGAAAATATAAGCAGCAAAGGAGAATGGGTGGAGTTGCTTAAGGAAGCAGCAGTCCTTTAAGTAGCTGAGGCTGGGAGAGCTGGAGAAATGAAGGCCACAGGCAGGAATAGGGTTGGAAATAAGCACAGGAAAATGCCAGCCATAGAGACCTTTGAAAGGCAATATGAGGGTTGTGATGGATGTGAAAGGGATTGGGAAGCCCCGGGTCACATGCTCTGAATGATGCAGAGAGTGACAGAATGGAGGTACAAAGTGATTGCATTTTGAGAGCAGGAAGGAGGTGGAACCTGTCCCATAAGAAGGAAGGATCTCTGTAGGCTGCTGATGCTGAATTTTGAACTATGCCTCATTCTGTTTAAATATCAGTTTTGTGTCTCCTTTCTGAGAAACGAATCTATGAGTCTATTTTGTGCCTGCCTCTTAGCAAAGCTTCCTGCCCATCATCCACTTGGCAATAGGACCCAATTAGGCTTCTATCGACTCTTTGTCTGGTGCAACACTTTCAACCTACTTCCAACCTTGTTAATACGGCCGCAACATTTTCTTTTGCTCTCTGTGCTGCTAGGGACCTGTGGGTGTCATTTATAGGGGCATCCTAAGTGGAGTTACACCCTTCTAAGCCCACTGACCTCAACGGTCTGAGAAGGCTGTAACTGTTTAGGATCGCTTAGATACTTGACTAACTGGTGCCTTCCAAATGGTAAGAATGCCACATTGTTTTTTCATTTCATTTCTCTCAATAACTTGGTTCAACTTGAAAATCTGGTGTCCTCCCCACTCCAGACCATCTTTTGATGGTCTGCAGCACATCCTGCTTTCATTTTAAGACTACAGCTGCAGCCTCTGGGCTGTGCCCAACATGCCTTGAAACAGCTGGTGTCTCCCTCTTCCCCACCTTTTTAAATGTTGGTACTGAGCATGCTGCTTGATGAAGAGACCTGGAGCATTTGAAAGCTGGTTTGTGACGCCCACCTTGCTATGATATTTTGGTTGCTTCTATTAAATAGGTTGGACTAGATGACCCTGGAGTTCCCTTCCAACCCTATGACTCTATGACTTTATTGCTTGCATTTGTGGGTACTGTTGCACTGGCCCTGCCTGACCAGACATTTCATTCTTCTTTTTATTGCTGTGCCAAATTTTGGGGAAGGTTTGTTTTTGCTCCAATAGTTGCCACTTGGGAAAAGGCAAAGATGTGTGCCACTCTTTCCCTCCCTCCTCCCTTTGCATATTTTGTGCCTGTTTGAAGCCATTCATTCCTTAAACTACTGCCGGCGCCACTCCTGCACGGAATCGGGGGAAGTGGAAAGTCATCCTTATGGCTGATGCTTCCTTACACTGCAACGCGTGTCCCGTTGAAATTAATGCTGCAGAGGAGGAGGATGTCTAGATCTGAATGCAGAGCTGCAGCTCTTCTGCACTGCATTATGTTAATTGGGGTGCACAACGAGATGAGATTCCCTCTCCTCTCCTGACACTTATTCATTTTTCAAAAGTTGGCCAAGGAAAGTAATAATTGACCAGGGGGAGGAGGCTTGTTTCAAAATGCTCAAGAAATGGACCTCTGTTTCAACTTAACATCAGTGTTGGCCTTTTCAACCCTTTGGATTTTCTACCAAATGTGCATCATACAACAGGATGATGCAGGCAGACCTGGCTCTCTGATGACTGCATGAATCAGGATTTCCAACAGAGGTAGTCTTAGAGACCCGGGGGCCTTGCGTAAAAAGTCAAGAATGGAGTCCCCGGAATCACTGGCGGTGGTGGTGGGTGGATGGGACAGCTGCGGGATAGCAGCCAGCAGCCAGCTTAGGGCACCCCTCCCATTAGAGCTGATTGCCAGCCACTGCCAGAGTGATGCCCCTTATTCTGCATTCAGGAACAGCAGCCATCGACCAGGACAGCTCAGTGGCTGGGTGTTCCCCAGTGCCCCCCCCCCATAGCAGGGGCCCAAGGCAGCTGCCCCACTTGCCCCATAGCTAAGGCCATCTATGAGTTCCGGTCTTTTTCTTGTTCACACGTCACCTTTTTAGATGCTCACTGAAGGTCCCTTAAATGTACACCTGAAGAAAGTAATGTGTGAAAAGGCTGTCTTTCAACTGTTGCAAGTTGGAGCAGATGTCAATATCAGGAGAGATCCATTTCGGCATGACGGCCTCTCTCTCTCTCAGGGCTGGGGCGTGCACGATCAATTCCAATCTCCGGGTCATTTCAGCAGCCTATTTCCTGGCTGGGTTTGTTCACTCTGAAGTAAGCACCAGCCACACAAGAAGCAAAGCTTGTCAGAAATGTGCTAGTCACCTCAGTTTATCAGCACAGAGCCCTTGATCTGTCTCCGCTGTCCCTGGGCTTGCTGACTGATTGCACCACAAAATGATTTGTGCTGAGAGTTACAGGACAGCGTAGGTGCTGCCTTTCCCTTCCTGCAGATTGCTTAAAGGATTGTTGAATAGTAAACTTCAGCAGGCCCAAACACACCTTTTTATTTGCAATGGAGTGCTGGGACAGAAAGGGTGGGGGAGGGCTTGAAAGAAGTAGACATGGACTTGGAGGCACATGCATAATTGTTTAAGGATGGTTATGCAGAGCCAGCCTTGGTTAGGAATTGAATGAGAGACGTCCAAGGAAGAGCAGAGTTGCAGAGGCAATGGCAAACCACCTCTTGCCCAGAGAACCCCACCAGGCGTCATCATAAGTCAGCTATACCTTGACGGCACTCTCCACCACTACATTCTGGATCAAACCATGGTCTAGCAGTATGTTTCCAGCAATGGCTTGCTAGGTTCCTCCAAGAAGCACACCAGTAAAGCTGGAGTTGTTAACCAATCTTGTGTTTATCCCAACCAACTGATACCCAGAGATATGCTGCCTTTTAGCACTGAAAACCAAGTATGGATAATTGATAGCCATTGATTGTCCTATACCCAAATTTGTCTACTTTTTTTAAAAAGCTATCCGCACCCTTTGGCCATTGCTATATCCAGTTGCACTCAGTGTCCTAAGTTAATTATTCCATAGAGCACTACTTGCTTTTGTTGTCCAGAATGGACTGCCGTATTATCTTGTTGGTAGACTCCGATGAGAGAAGGGAGTTCTCAAGGGAGGCAGAGTCACAGCGAGGGGTGTGAAATTCTTCACATTATGAACTCCGAAAGACAATTTAGCTGCTCTTCAGGATTCAGACATGCAAAGCCAAGTTTGTAAAAGGCACGTGTACAGAGACAGGGTCAAAACCAGTTAAAGTTATGGCCTTGAGCTGGCTGGAAAATTTTGATTCCATGGGTGAAATTCTGTTTGTAGTTCCACTCTCCCAGCCTTGAGCCACAAATTACCACAATAACTGAATTTATCCCATTAACTCTGACAGAAAAGTCACAGTGTAGAATCTTTCCCCCCATTATTCTTAATTTGAGCGTGCATTGGGAATTATGTTCCTTTTTAGTCAAATTTGTTTATCTGAGCTTATTTTTTATCAGAACCAACCTCAAGGCCAAATTAGATATGAAAGCAGACAATCTGTTAACATATCTCCTGCAGATGTAGTGGCTGGAAAGCTGGAGTCAGATTTGGGTAGGGTTGCCAGCTCCAAGTTGGGAAATTCCTGGAGATCTCGAGGGTGAAACCTGGAGAAACCTGGAGAAAGGGGTTTGGGGAGGGAAAGAACCTTGGCATGGCATAATTCCATAGAGTCCACCCTCCAAAGTAGCCATTTTCTCCAGGTGAACTGATCTCTGTGGCCTGGAGACCAGTTGTAAATCCAGGGGATCTCCAGCCACTACCTGGAGGCTGGCCATCCTAGATTTGGGAGACCCAGGTTCAAATGCCCACTCTGCCTTGAAAGCTTGTTGGGTTACCTTGGGCCAGCCAGAAACACACATACACACTCTAAACTACCTCACGGGTTTGTTGAGGGGATAAAATGGAAGAAATGGAGACTAATGTGCAATGCCACCCCAAGCTCATTGGAGGCAGGGCTGGATAAAAATGCACTAGATAGATGGGAGGGTAGATGTAAAAGCAGCCACACACGGGTATTTGTATGTTTCCCCACATACGGCAAATAGGATTTGAATTGGTGGGTGGGGGGTTTGAATAAGGACAATGGATCAGGTGGAGAAGGTTAGCTTCTCCTCTCCCAGCCAAAAGGTCCTGACCTGAATGCCACCCAACCTCTTTCAAAAATGCAGGATCTTTGGCTGTCACAGATAGTTTGACCCCAAGAGACAGAATTTAACTAAAGAGTTCAAGTCACTGCATGTTTTTGTCTATAGGCTGCTTGGTGGTGGGGGGAGGGGAGAAGTTTCCGTGGGGGAGATGAGTTTATATTAGGCATAATCCAAACTAAGCACAGAGTCCGTGGAATTGTGTCCGTTGTTTTAATGTCTCTTTGTGTGGTTTTTATGGAATTGGTTGTCTTATTACATTGTTTAAGTTTTAATTGTTATCAGTTCTATTTTTGGTAGATTGTGGGTACTTTCAAGAGGTATTAAGCAACCCAGTCGATAATAAATAATTATCCTTTTTAGTAAATCCTCCCCTTCTGATTCCGTTTTTGCTTTTCACTTGAGAATTCTAAAGAACTTGGTGTTCTCTGTCTTGGGTGGTTTAATGGTTAGCATGTCTGACTAAGATTTAGAAGGTGCTGGTTCAATTTCTCACTCGGCCTTGAAACTTTCTGGATGACCTTGGGGCAATCCCTCTCTCTGTGTCTAGCCTACACAGGACTGTTGTGAGGACAGATGGAGGAGGGGTGGACCATATATATTGCCTTGAGCTCTTTGGAGGAAGGCTGGAATAAAAATGGGACAGCTTGATTGATCAAGGTAGAAGCCTAGAACAGGAAGGGGGCTGGCACTTTCCCAGATGGGAATATGTGTGTGAGGGAGAAAGGACTACCCGTTTACATTTGTTAATTCATTTAAATATATGCAAGGTGAAAAAAACAGGGCAACTTGAATGTGGCTGGCTATGCTGCCTTTCAATGGCATTCATGTGGTGGAATTTCCTTATTTCTTCTGCATTAGGTATCCATGACATTGCAGAGGCAGTGGGCAAGGGGTATGTGGAAATAAGAAACCAACATTTTCCTCAATGCCCTGGTGGGCACTAGGTGCCAGACTGAGGAGGCAGCAGCTGCATTATTGAAAGAGGTTTGGGAATGACGCTGGTTCCTTGCCTGTGGCAGACCTTTGCTGACCCAAATCTCCCCTTTGTTTCCCGTTGGCTTATGCAGGCCACCATGTTGTTAGTTGGGATAGTTGTCAGCTGGGAAGAAACATGAGGGAACTGAACCCAGGATTGCTTCGGACATAGCTGGCTCTTGGACCCAGCTCCTCTGTGGATGAGTGCAGAGTGCTGAGGGCACAAGGTGAGGGGGGGGGGCATTAGTGATGAGTGAGCTCCCTCCGCTCCCCTCTTTCTAAACTCACTTTTGCAAACTTTCCTTGTGTTTGGTGGGCGGGGGGTGGGGGGGAGGAAACTTGCACTTTTCAAGTACTCAGAAAAATTAAGTGGGGAAAAATGCAATGTACAAGACTCACTGGAAAAGACAATAATGCTGGGAAAAGTTGATGGCAGTAGGGAAAAAGAAGACCCAACACAAGATCGACTGACTCAATAAAGGCAGCCATGGCCTTCAGTTTGCAAGACCTGAGCAAAGCTGTTCATGATAGGACATTTCAGAGGATATTCATTCATAGGGTCGCCACAAGTTGGAAGTGGCTTGATGACACATAACACACACGACACTATCACCCCACAATCCTCTTTTATTCTCCCAAGCTTACTTGGCAGAGTGATAGATATGTCAGCAGGTGCGACAAGATCCTGCTCTCCCTCCCTTCCTCATTAAAATATTGCAACAGCAAAATCCCAAGAGAAGGACACGACAGCCTTGGTAAACTACATGTCCAAGAACTCCTTACATTTGGAAGGGGTGAACACAGCGTTCGATATGCTCTAGCATATAGGTCAGTTTAGCCCCATTCACATGTTCCAGTGAATGCATGTACATCCTACTTGTACATGCATATATCTGTTAATCCGGGGCTGGAGTAAGGTTGCCAATCTCTAGATAGGAGCTGGATATCTCCCAGAATTACAACTCATCTCCAGACTACAGAGATCAGTTTTCCTGGAGAAATTGGCTGCATTCCACCCCTCCCCTCCCCACCCCAAACCCCAGCCTTCCCAGGCTGCATCCCAAAATCTGCAGGAATTTCCCAACACAGAGTTGGCAACTATAGAAACCATGCTACCAAGATAAACAGACACACACCCCTCTGTGCCTCTTGCACCAATGCCAAGCTCAACTCCTTTGTTCAGAATTAGGTGAGAACAGGTTCTGTTTATCTTTGAAAGAAAATACGCATTGTATGTTGTTTTTTTAAAGTTAATAAAAAGTTTATTTAAAAAAAAAATCTTTGAAAGAAAAGTTACAGCCATTTGGGCTGCGATTCAGATTGGGGCTGTGTGGGGATGGAAAAGGGATTATACCCCTTCCACCCCTGCACGGTTTTGCTAATCAACTGCACTGACATTAGCCTTTGGGACCAAACACCCCTGAAAAATGTTGCCAGCCTAATTCAAACCCTGGTGTATTTCCCTGAGGTTCCTTCAGAGTTCTGTTTGAGGACAAGCCATACACGTTGCTTTAACGTGGAGGGGGAAACCGGTTGCAGTTCTGACTGCAACAGCACTGCTTCAGCCCAAGCCTGGTGAAGGGAGAGAGAGAGAGACCACATAACCCCGAGACTTGAAAGCGGGCGAGCCATCCCAGTCATTGACTCATAATGCCATGGCCAAAAGCCAAAGAGAAGCCGGAGCTGCTCCTCCAATACCTGTGGCAAAGCTGCATTGGGCTGCAGCAGCTCAAAGCCATGGCATCCATCATTTCCTTGGAAGCCTGGCACCAGTGGTGGGTGGGAAGAGCCATTTTGTTGGCAGATTTAAGACCCTGCCCTGCTGCGGGCATGGCATTTGGAAAGTTCACGGTGGAGGATTTAAAGGCAGGCCAAGCCTGAAGAGCTGCATTAGCATTCAGTGTGTGAATAAGACGCATAAACTGTACCACACCATCCTGGCACTCTAGGGAAGCTGCTAAAGCACTGTCAGATTAACCAACCAGTGCTTTTTAATTCTCTGGGCTGGTCAGGAGGTTGAGGATCCCCCCTCCCCATCCCTGCACAATTCACTAGCCTTTTTGGAATCCTTTTTGCTTCCTTCAAAATTTCTTGGATGTTCCTTTGGATCGGGAGGCTCTGAATTCTCTTGGTGACTCCCTCCAGCCTAGGGTTGCCAACTCATGGCTGGGAAATTCCTAGAGATTTGAGGGTAAAGCTTGAGGAAGGCAGGTTTCGGGGAGGAGAAGGAGCTCAGTGGGCTATAAAGCCATAGAGTCCACCCTCTAAAGCAGCCATTTCCTCCAGGGGAACTGTTCTCTGTAGCCTGGAGATCAGTAGTATTTCCAGGAGATGTCCAGGGCTGAATCCACATTCACCTCACACCCACATTTTTCCCGGTATTTTTGCGTTTGTCTTCAATCCGCAAATTTCTCCCCTCCGTTCACATTCCATCCTCAAATGCGTTGTTCTCGCACGCTCCTATGGTCACACAGCAACTGGAATATCCGCTTTTGTGGGCGGGAACAAATTTTCCCGCCCATTTTTTTTTTAACTGACTTTTCCGTTCTTTCGATCTTGCCTTATAAGGAAACATCAATTTCTTGTCTCTCTGATGCATTGACGGAGACCCAACAGTGTGCCCGCACGTCTCGCGCCCCATTTTCCTGGTGTGAGGTTATAGAACATCATCCCTGACAGTTTTCAAGGAAATGTAAAATGTCATTGGGGACCGATTATAACTTTGGGGAAACATGGGGGCGTGATGGAGGTCCTGCTCTGTGTTTTCTTAACTTCGAATGATTGATTCACCGTAATTTCGATATCACAGTAATCCAGAGAAAAATAAAAAACAGTTAAAAAGGAAGTTTCGCGAGTCCGTTCTGAGGAGGGATTCACCCCAAAATGATTTTTCAAACGACCAGATTTGATTTAGAAACAACATGATCAATAAATCCAAAGCTATGAAGTCAAAAACAGTCTTTTGCAGACTATGGAGCACTTGAAAGTTGAATCAGCCAATAGGAACTCTCGGAATGGCTGGAGAGACAGGAAGGGGGGTGGTTTTTAAAAAAACCGTGTAAATTGTGCATTTGCCCGTTCACGTCCACCGTGAAACTCCCGTTGAAAACCTGTAACCACATATTCGGGAGAAATGTGAATGAAATGCATCTGTTGGATCACGTAATGTGACCGGCACTCGGGATTGCATGAAGAATGCGGGGAACATGCGTCTTAGACTGAGGGTCAAGCTACACATGACGAATGACACTTGAACAGCAAGTGTATTTCTCCCTGTTCACTTGCCCTCCACTCAATCCACTTGCCGTTCAAGTGTCATTCGTCATGTGTAGCTTGGCCCTCAGTAATGTGGATTCGACCCAGGTCTGTACTCCAGGCCCAGATTAGCAGCCCTTGATTCCCAACAAACCATCCAATGGTGCTGAGAGCCAGGGAGTGGAACATAGACTGCAGCCTAGCTCCCAGCCTCCTTTAATGTTGCCTTGAGTCCCAGAATGAGTGATACAGAAACACCCTATTTAACACTGAATTGCAGCTGATATTATGGGACAGGGTGAGACTGCAGGTTATGTTTTGGTACAAAAGGATTAAATTATCAAGAAAAAGCAGACCTGAGAAGACAATAAAAACTTCCTTGTCCAGGACGGACAGCACATTTCCAGAAGTTCTACCCAAATACCACGTATATTTTTCCTCTTGGCAAATCCAGTGAGACTTGGCCCAGGGATTCAGTTTGTGGAGGAGGAAGTTTCATGGAATGCTTCCTCTTTGAACTCCAAAGACAGGATCTCTGTGTCCCATCTTTGAAGGGTGTGACTGTATTTTTTTAAGTCTTCAGTATCTGTAAGGAATCGGCCCACCTGGTTCCACAAAGCGTCTCTGAGAAAGGTGGCTTTATAACTGGGTAGTGGCTGCTCCCTGCCCTCCCCGTCCTTTTCCTGCTGCTGGGAGATGAGCACAAAGAACCTGGGAATTGTAATAACAAAGGAAAGGTCGGAAACATTGTTTACCCTGCTTTGGTTAATAAATTTGTTTCCATCCAGGACTGCAAACTGAAAATAAAAAGACTGTTTGCATTGAAGAAGTACATGGCGTTCCTGCAGGTAAAGCATGTTGGGCAGAGAATGAATAGATTCTGCCAGGGAGAAGGGAGGCAGATTTGTATAAAAAGAAAATTGGGTGTGTTTTTTCACCGAAGGATTTATCTGAAATGAGCTGGAATCTTGGGTCTTTATGTTTAAATAAAACATCATCCTTCCAAAGTTTGAAGCTGACGCCTACACACACTGCTGGAACATCGCCGTCTCAGAAGCCCTTTGCATCCCTCATAGGTATGTTCCACTACTAGCAGGCACATGACAGCCAGAACAGAGAGATGTCACCCCTGTGGATACACACTTGGGCTAGGCTGGTTTGGACTTCATCCAGTGGTTTAGAACTCTTTATTAAAGAGAATTCCCTTTTGATATTTTCACGAGGAATGCCAGGAATAGCTGTGAATCACCACTTTGGAAGTGAAAATAATTCCTTGTGTTCCAAACAAGGTCTGCAGATATTTATTCTGTGTGTGTGTATGTGCATGCACATGCACACTTATGCATGCATGTGGCAGGGAGAGAGGGAACAACTACTATATGCGCTAGATTTGTAACTCAGCTACTTGAGCAACAATACCCAAACAGGGCTTTGTATGAAGAACAATGCGGTTCTGGGCTTTGGAAATAACAATAACAGCAACATTTGATTTATATATCACCCTTCAGGACAACTTAATGCCACACTCAGAGCGATTTACAAGGTGTGTTATTATTATCCTCATGACAATCACCTTGTGAGGGGGGTGGGGCTGAGAGAGCTCTGAGAAAGCTGTGACTAACCCAAGGTCACCCGGCTGGCTTCGAGGAGAAGAGTGGGGAATCAAACCTGGTTCTCTAGAGTCCCACTGCTTTTAACCACTACACCAAACTGAAAGAGGAATGGCTATTTTGCATGCAGGTGTAACAATAAAGCTGAAGAGTCACTGGGGATCTGTGGAAATCCAATCAGTGCAAAGAAATCTAGGGTTGTATTCAACATGGATTCAGTGGTTTTTGTGGAGCTGAAAGGTTCCTTGAAACCTGCCTCCTGCAGGTTTGCTGCATGTCCATTGCCTTCTGTTTTTAAAGTCATCTGTTTGGGAACAGTGATCTCAGATACTTGGGATCAAATAGTCTGTAGCCTATCAGATTTAGCTAAGTGTTATCATTAACCCAGTTCAGAATGAGGAAAATATGGCTTGACCTCTCCGTTTCTACAGATGGCACAAAATTCACAGCAAACGTGTTTGATAGGGGAACATACTATATTCAGCAGCTGTGATCACCTGTTAGTTGAACCTGTTCACTTGTCTGCCATCTGCTTTGAATATCTTTGGTGCTGCACAGTAGCTATGATGGTGTTTTGTTTCCTTGTGCTGATGGAGATTTGTTGCCTTGCTTTGTGGGGGCTTTTGTATCTACGCACAGTAGGGAAGATGATTCTATCAAGGGTAAGATTGTTGACCTCCAGGTAAGGCCTGGAGTTCTCCCATAATTATAAGCAATCTCCAGACTACAGGGATCAAAACCCTCAAAGGAAATAGTAAAGGTCCAGTAGCACCTTTAAGACTAACCATCTTTACTGTAGCATAAGCTTTCGAGAACCACAGCTCTCTTTGTCAGATGCAAGAGAGCTGTGGTTCTCAAAAGCTTATGCTACAATAAAATTGGTTAGTCTTAAAGGTGCTACTGGACTCTCTACTATTTTTGAACTACAGATTAACACAGCTAACTCCTCTGGATCTTGAAGGAAGTGGCAGCTATAGAGAGTGGGCTCTATGGCCCTGCATCCCTGCTGAGCTCCTTCTCCCTCAGATCTTAAGGAATTTCCCAAGCCAGAGTTGACATCCCTAACCCAAGGTCAAGAATGGTCAAGCAAGCTTATGAAATGATGTGATGGGGGAAGTATGCCTCTTTTTGTGGTGCGCCGGCACAGACACACAAGAGTATCCTTGTGTTCATGTTGCTGTACAATGCACTATGTAAATAACCCCTGAGGAAGTTCATACATGAAACAAGTTAAAAAATAGCTGGCCCTTTGTTAGGTCATTGGGGTCCTTCTTGTTGTGTTTTTATGTATGTATGTATGTATGTATGTATGTATGTATGTATGTATGTATGTATGTATGTATGTATGTATGTATTATATTTTTAACCCGCCCTCCCCGCAAGTGGGCTCAGGGCGAGGTACAACATTGGTTAAAATACAACATAACACCCATAATCATATCTGAAAAACAGTGAGTAATAAAACCATCCCAAGATGGGCAATCCTGCACTCCTGCCCATCAACATACAAAAAAGGGGATCGTAGCAGACAGCTAGAATACTGTATCCCTTTATGAGACAGCCAGCAGCGGACTCTCCATAAACCCTCAGAGAGGGAGACTGGCAGCAATGATGGACTAAAATTAGCCTCGACCATATGCCTAGCAGAACATCTTTGTCTTACAGGCCTGCCTAAATGATACAAGATCCTGGCGGGCCGAGTGTCCTCAGACAGAGAGTTGCATTAGGTTCGGGCCAGGACCGAGAAGGCCCTGGCCCTGGTAGAGGCTAGCCGAGCCTTCCTAGGGCCAGGGACCACCAGCAGAGGTTTTCCAGTTGAATGAAGCATTCTCTGGGGCACATACAGGGAGAGATGGTCCCTTAGGTATGCTGGTCCCAGTCAGGTGATTCCACCTGAAAAGAAAGAATTTAAGAGATTGGTAACGTCTTGACACTACTTATCTGTGGTTTCCAGTGTTTCTTTATAAACATTTTCTTCTGCACACCTGCAAAAAGAAAAGAACAGATTTCAGAAAAGAATGTTTATGAGTACATGGATTTATCATATGTGCTTTTGGACTTATACCTACTGCACCTATATTAGGACTATCCGGCTGTACTATGTCTGTGTATATTAATTAACTTGTACAATTATTATAGATTGAGGATGTATTATATATACCCAATGAGATGTATTTATTAGACATATTTATTGTGTATTTATTGTTTATTTATCTTGTATTTATCATGTATTAGCACTTTGTCACTATTGCACTTTATGAAAAACTACTTTAAAATAATATTTATAATTATATCTCATTCCCTTGGGTGTGGTTCTCCACTTGCTTTCTGCATTAGCTTCATGGTGGAGCCTGGAGATTTCCTGAAACTACAGCTGCTCTCTAGACTTCAGAGATCAGTTCCCTTGTAGAAAACGGCACTTTGGAAGGTGGAGTCTATGGCATCACTTGCTTGGTAAGGTCCCTCCCCCTCTCCAAACTCCAACCCCCTAGGCTCCACCCCCAAATCTCCAGGAATTTCCTAAACTAGAGTAAGCAAACCTATCTGGGAGATATAGGATAGGAAACAGTTCTGGCCTAGTCCCAGGCTGCCTTGCTGAATGATGCTGCAGTTATTCTGCCTGTTTAAGGTTTACCGTAAACCTTGTTTGCCATCTAAATTGTACTCATTTGCATGATACAACAGACTGCCATTGGGCTGTGTTGGAATGTGCATGTGTGAAATGCTGCTGATTACACTCTACTGTATTGTTAGAATACGTGAAAAGCAGTGCTGTAGGTTTTCCAGAGAATGTGAAAATAAAAGCACGATCTGATTTAGCATCTTTATTTTGATTTATATTTAGTAAACAAACAAAAATGTAAAGTACCTCATGTTAATTTTATGTTCCAATAACAACAGATACTTAAACTGAAATATTTGATTACCACCCTCCCAAAAAATCATGTGTGATCTAAAGGTTATAGTCAAACAAATTCAAAGTTATACGTAAAAAATGTTTTATTGGAGTAATAACTACAATTTTAAAGCCAATGTAGACTGTTATATTGCATAAATTTAAGAAAAGAAAGGCACTAAAAATCATTGACACTCTGATTTTAGCAAACCCAAAGAACTGTGCAAGATATGCTGTGGATGTGGTGTTTCAATATTGAGAGTTCATATCGTCTCTTGTCAACTTTGCTCACTCTGTATTACTGGGTGGAAGAGTCTCCAGTTTTGATTATTATGGGCAAATTAGCTATTGGACGAGATGGGGTACACATTTTTCCTGAAAAACACTGAGATGTGCAATATATTCATTTTGTTCTATACCATTGTTTCCCCCTTTCTGCTTCAGTTCAGGGCTTTTTGGCTGTAGTTGGGGCTTCAAATTCTTTCTCTTTCGAATATTAGCCACATGGGTAGCCCCCACCAATGCAGAGAATGTGCTGATATCATGACTCAACATAACTAATTGGATTTGGCTATGTAACATCTTACTTGGAGGATGTTAGGACAGTAGAGAATAAGGGACTGAACACTGACTGGAGGCCACAAACCAGCGGCAAAATGTGCTGAGTTGTGCATTTTCTAGAGGCCAGAATGGTAGATACAGCTGCCTCTGTTAATCCCATGAGTTATTCCAACCAGTTAGAGATGTAGCGAATGAGATGACATCATTATGCTATTTCCTTCCTTCCTTCCTTCCTTCCTTCCTTCCTTCCTTCCTTCCTTCCTTCCTTCCTTCCTTCCTTCCTTCCTTCCTTCCTTCCTTCCTTCCTTCCTTCCTTCCTTCCTTCCTTCTAGGATTTATAGTCCGCTTCCCCACCAAGCAGGCCCAGAGCGGATCACATTATTTTAAAAGATATAAAAAGTAAAAACTGGTAGCATAAAAGGAGCAAATACAATTTCACAAGTCCATCTTCAGCAGCACACATTGCACAATCCTGTATACGGTCATTTTGGGCCTGTGCGGGCCAGTGACAGTCAACAGATGAAAAAGCAGAGACCAGGGAGGGGACATGCCTCCCCTCTTGCCTCAACCACCCAAGACCTGGCAGAACATCTCTGTCTTACAGGTCTGGCGGAATGCCAACAAGTCTCACGGTACCCGAGTTGTCTCAGACAGAGAGTTCTACCAGGCTGGGGCCAGGGCCAAAGAGGGAATGGGAGCTGGATCCCTGAACCTGACAGCCCACAACATAGGTACAGGACCTCTGTCTTTGTTGGATTCAACTTCAGTCTGCTCTGCTTTAGCCATCCAGTCATGGCCTCCAAGGCCCTGGCCAGATCATCCGAGCAGTATCCGGTTGGCCATCCATCAACAGATAAAGTTGGGTGTTATTAGCATATTGATGACAACTCAAACTGAAACTCTATAGCAGTTGGGTGAGGGGACACATGTAGATGTTAAATAACTTTGTGGAGAGTATCACCCCCTGAGGGATGCTACACACCAATGAGTGCAGGGTTGCCAGCCCCCAGGTAGTGGCTGGAGATCTCCCAGAATTACAACTTGTCTCCAGGCCACAGAGATCAGTTCACCTGGAGAAAATGGCTACTTTTGGGGGTGGACTCTATGGAATTTTGCCATGCCAGGGTCCTTTCCCTCCCCGAACCGCACTTTCTCCAGGTTTCTCCAGGTTTCACCCCCCAGATCTCCAGGATTTTCCCAACTTAGAGCTGGCAACCCTAAATGAGTGGCATGACGACAACTGCTCCCAGCACCACCCTATGTAGCTAGTTGGGTTTGGTTAGGTAATGTCAGGAGGGGGCAATGAAGCTTATTAAAAAAAAGCAGCAGGAATGAACACTGTGAGTTAATAGATGGAAAATTTCAAGAGGAGTATCAGAAACTGTAGTGTGTGTGTGTGTTTTATATTTAAGGGTTAAAATATGCACAAAATTGGAAATAATTTCACTTGGGTCCTGCTGAAAGGCCTGTGTTCTATTATCTTTGTTCTATCAACACTAACATTTTATAACCTGCCCAAAGGAAGAAAAGGTCTAAAATTAATTTAGCAAACCCCCCTAAAACTAATGCTTTGTGTAGTGCCAATGAAGCTCAGAAATGCCCATTCTTTTGTTTTCTGTTCTAATGCGGTAAAATGGAGAGGAAGCATGGCTCAAGCTCTAAGTGGGGCTGCCGAAATCTAATCAATGATTGATGAGGGATTTCTTATTTTTAAAGGTGCATGCTAATGTCTGTCTCCAGCAATGAGACAGAGAATAATGGGGCCTTCCTTAACCCTGCCACTCATAATCCAGAGTGTGCATTTCCTTCTCTGAGCTTCCTGAAGGTCATCCTGGGTAAATGCATATCAATGAGGACACAGACAAATGAGCAAACCTAATTATAATGCACTTACCCAGAATGCACTGAGCAACTGTCTCTGGATGCTACCCTACTAATCTTTTATTAGCATCTTCTGCCAAACAATAAGAACACAGAGCGACACATAAAACACCCCCATGGCGTTTGCACGATCCTCTCACTTTTGCTTTCACCAAGCAAAATTTGGAAGCCGAAGACGTCATTAGAATAGCATGGGAGGGTTTGCAAAGGGTGATGGAGGAGGAAGGCAATGGACCGGGAGTGAAGTAGATCTTGGCACTTGTGTGCATGTGCGTGTGGAGGGGGGGGGGTGAATTTTGAGTTTTCAGGCAGCAGATCAATGGCAAATGGTGATTGATGTAGTGCTTCCGAGAAGGAGATTTAAAGAAAGTTTCCCAAAATTGGGAAGCTATCAAGCTGAGGAAGTGAGGGATGTTTGGAGGACAGACTCATCTTCTTGGATGTCTGAAGGGTAATAGAGTCATTGCATTGAGTACAATGCAGTGGGTCAGGGTTGCCAACCTCCAGGTGGTAGCTGGAGATCTCCTGGAATTGCAACTGATCTCCAGGCTACAGAGATCAGTCCCCTTGGAGAAAATGGCTACTTTAGACAGTGGACTCTATGGCATTATAGCCAGCAGAGATCCCTCCCACCCACCCCCCGCCCCTTTCAGGCTCCACTCCCCAAATCTCCAGGATTTTCCCGATCTGGAGCTGACAACCCTAAGAGTTGCTGTATCAGAGTCTTGCGTTGGACACAACCAGAGATGTGCATTTGTTGGTTAACAAATTTAAAAAACGATAATGTCCTCTGTGTTACTGCTGTTGTTATAAGGAAAATAAATAAGAATAAAAATGTGTGCTAGTATTTGTTAATATTTATTATTATTGGCATTGGGTCCCTAGTTAACAATGTAGTCCTAAGCACAGCAAAAAGTTGATGGAAGTGAGTGAGCTTTAAAAAGGTGGAACTCTGCTTCGGACTGCCTGTTAGAGAGTTCAAGCAGTCTTCAGATTCAGAGAGAAAGGAGAAGAAGATTAAAGGGATAGGGAGCTTTTCCAGGCAGCAGCGTAACAGATCCTACAAAAGAAATGGTGTTTCTTGATAGGTCTTTCTTTCCAGAGCATTTCCACCAATCCTTGCTAGCTCGGTAATAGAGTTGTTGCAGCAGGAGTATTTGGGGTGCAGAGAGTAACGTTGTGGTGACTTCACTTCTAGCTTCTACCTGGAAGTTATGTCACTATGCTGAAGGAATTCACCCATCTTTGTGCTTTTCGGTTGGAGCAAAGAGTCTAGGAGGTCTGGAGTGGGGGGCAGGGGGTGGGGAGGGGGGGCTTGTCCACTCCCCAGGGCAAATGGCAAGCCAATGTGGGGATGCTTTTCCTATTTCTACTAAAGCAGCATTCCTGCTGATCTACTTCTGTTCTCTTTGATAAGGAAAGCTTTTGTTGAGTGCATAGCTGGTGCTTTGTTTATGATGACATGTTAAAACATGTTCCTAGATTTTATATGCCTTGATCTGAGTGGTCCAGGCTAGCCCAATCTTGTCAGATCTTGGAAACTAAGCAGGGTCAGCCCTGGTTAGTGTTTGGATGGGGGACCACCAAGGAAGTCCAGGGTCACTGTGCAAAGGCAGGCAATGACAAACCACTTCTGTCCATCCTTTGCCTTGGAATTCCTGTGCTTTCTGGTGCTTCGTTGATTGCACAGCTATTGTGTGACTGACTGGGTAATTCATTGATTGTTCTTCCCAATGTATTGTCGAAGGCTTTCACGGCCGGAGAACGATGGTGACACTGAGAGATCTCTGTCTTTTGGTGCTACACCTCTGAAGATGCCAGCCACAGCTGCTGGCGAAACGTCAGGAGCTACAATGCCAAGACCACGGCAATACAGCCCGGAAAACCCACAACAACCATTGTTCTTCCTAATGTATACAAGTGCTGCTGTAGTTAGGCTGTCTGTGGGGGGTTTCCCCATTCCCCGATTCCTTTAGTGTTGGCTCTCTCTCTGTTAATTCTGCATTGTCTATAAACCTGTTAGTGTCATTGGGTTGTGTTCTGCAGAGTGCACAGTCAGTTCTTGTGTGTTGGTATCTTGGTTCAGGTATCATACAAAACCATTCAATTAATTACAGTTGGTGTGATTACCAGGACACAGGCTGCTCTACTAGCTTTGGTTAGGTGGGGGTTTGTCAAACCAAAATTTGAAAAAATGGTTTGAAATTAGTTTACTAACTGCTGATGAGGACATACATTCTGGTTTAAGCTTTCCTCATATTATCCTCACTGCAGTGTAGATTACAATTCCAGCCAGAACACTGTGGAGGAGGTGGGGGGAATTGTACTATTTAGGTCAGGGCCTGTTGGTCCTAGCACCCTGTTAAGGTTGCCAACTCCACACTGGGAAATTCCTGGAGTTTGGGGAGGCGGGGCGCGATGCCTGGAGAGGGTAGAGTTTGGGGAGATTGGAGTTTGAGGAGCAGAGGGGCCTCAATGGGGCATAATGCCATAAAGTCCACCTTCCAAAACAGCCATTTCATCCAGGGGAACTGATCTTTGTCATCTGGAGATCAGTTGTAATTGGTTATTGTTGATTGATGGCTGTATTGTATAAAATCTGTGTGTATGTGTCTTCAAGCCACAGCTAGGGTTGCCATCTCCAAGATGGGAAATTCCTGGAGATCTGGGGGGGGGGTGAAACCTGGAGAAACATGGAGAAAGTGGGGTCTGGGGACAGAAAGGGCCTTGGCATGGCATAATTCCATAGACTCCATCCCCCAGAGTAGCCATTTTCTCCAGATGAACTGATCTCTGTGGCCTGGAGACCAGTTGTAATTCCGGGAGATCTCCAGCCACTACCTGGAGGCTGGCAACCCTAGCTACAGCTGACTTATTGCAATTGCACAGGAATTTCAAGGCAAAGGATGGACAAAAGTAGTTTGTATTTGCCTGCCTTTGCACAGTGACCCTGAACTTCCTTGGTGGTCCCCCATCCAAGCACTAACCAGGACTGACCCTGCTTAGTTTCCGAGATCTGACAAGATTGGGCTAGTCTGGACCACCCAGATCAAGGCATATAAAATCTAGAAACATGTTTTAACATGTCATCATAAACTCCCTTGAACCTCCAGGGGAGACATGTGGACTAAAAGTGCAACAAATAAATTAAAAGAGCACAATGTCTCAGAGAGGTTGTACTTGGGGGCCCAAGTCAACCTGTTCTGTGGACCTCATCTGTCTCTCATCGGCATGCAATGTCCATTTGAGTATCCAGGTCCATGGAAGATGCTCCATGTGCAGTGTGTGTATTGGAAAAGATGACTCAATATTATCATTGCTGCTGAAGTTCATGTTCAGAAAAATTTGGGAATGAATGTGGAGGTTCCAAACATCTGAACATTTCTGACGGAGATTTTAATTAGACTGGCAAATCTTTCTGAGGAAGAGGTCCTATGACGCAGCACCCTCATTTCAGTGCGCTGATCTTTTTATCTAAGCCGCCTGTTTTCAAACACTCATTTGTATGTAAAAATTTTTTTGTTTATTGGAGAAAAGAATCTGGCACTTATTCCTGTGGGCTGCTTGCTCTCTCACATCCACAGCGCTCATCAAAAGGTGTGATCTCACCTGTCGAGGCAAAGCCTTCCTCTCCAATTTCCATCCCTCTAACATGCCGAGTTAATCAGATGATGTGAGAAATGGTTTGGTGCTGTTGGGGGGACATTGGAGGGAAAAAACTCTGTGAGGGCTCTTCACAATGTGACGGCAATCTGGAATATTCATCTGCTTTGAAGCGCTGGCTACTGCTGCTGCTGATGTATTATTTATAGGGCAGGAAATTAGACTCAGAGGAGTTGAGAACTCTTCAAATAAACTTGCTAATTCTGCCAATTAAGAATGTACAGGCTGTTGGGGAGGGGGAGGGAAGGCAAGGTGAAGCATTGGGTGCTCTGAGCAGATGCTACCCTCCCTAGGTAGGTCACTGGAAAGAGCACTTGAAGCTAGGATAGCCAGTTGGTGATCCCGGTCATTAGTTGGCTTTCGCAGCTCCAAGTGATCTTTACAGAGACATGCCTAGGGTGATGACCCATGGGGGCACCTGCTGGCCATAAAGTGGTTTTTCCACCCTCTTAAAGGACCTCTCATAGTTTAATTAAAACCCCTTTTGGCATAGAGGGGGAAGGTCTTTTTCGCTGATCTCTTTGACCATCAAGGGTGAAGGAGTTCTCATACCTGGGCTCCTCCTGAAGGCTGGCCTGAACAAAGAAACCAAAGTAAAGAGACACTTTTAGAACATTGTAACTGAACCTGCCTTAGAATAAGATCAGCTAGGGCATGTACAGAAAGGGGATCAGAGGAATTGTGTGTTTATACTTTTTGGGGTTTCATTGCTATGCTGAGAGTAAGTGTGGGGACATGCGCTTTTTCATAAATGTTTTATAATTTTGAATGCTGGTAGTTGTTCTCTGTAGTACATAGGCCTCCATCATTCAAACACACTATTTAAAATGGGCACCAGGAGAATGAGATGGCCTGTGTGCACATTATTAACCCTCCCCCCCCCAGTGGTGCACAAGTGCAGTAAGCTGTCCCCATGGTAACCAGGTGCTGGGTAGCAGGAGATGCAGGCACGAAGGCTTAGAATGGTAATACAAGGAAGGGAAGCTGGGAGCACTGGTTTTTTTCAGTGAGTAATTCCTACTAAGGCCAGTTTGTGACAGTGGTACTGAAAGATGGAAAGAAAATGCCTCTGAGGGGTTGGAAAAGTTGGGAAAGTGGAAGTTGTGAGGCAGAGACTTGGATGGCTGCTGGTGCCCAGGTGCCTCAGACAGATCAGTACCTGCGAGTCAATGATCTTGTCCATCTAGGGTTGCCAGGTCCCCTTACCCAACCGGTGGGAGGGGGGGACCCAGCACTTACCTTTTTCTCTCTTGTGCATGCTCTTGGTACAGCATAATGATGTCACTTCTGGGAGTGATGTCATCATGCAGACCCTGGGCCCAAATTGGCCCAGTGTAAAGCACAGGAATGCTCCTGGGGCCTGTACGATGATATCACTCCTGGGAGTGACATCATTGCGCCACACTAGGAGTGCACCTGGGAGGCCTGTTCCCCTGCCTTTCCCCCTGCTGGGCAGGTGAGTGGGGGGGTGGAGGGTGGGAGCACGGTATCCCCCACCCACACTGGGGGACATGTAAGCCCTATGTCCACCACAAATGCTATCTGAGTTTTCAGTGTACACATCTTTTTTACAGTTCCTGACTCAATCACTGTTTCTGTCACAACAACTTTATGTGCATGAGAAGCCTGAAGATGTCTGTTTTGCTCAAGACCACATAGGTGAGCATCATGGCTATGCACAGATTTCTCCCCCATCCAAAGGCAACCTGGGCTCCACTGCCCAATGATTAGGCCCCATTTAAACCTGCAGCTTCTGAATTGAGAATCCAAGAGGAATCTACCTATTGCATTTTTATCTCACTCTCTCTTCAAGGAATTCATAGTGGCATACTTGGATGGCTCTCTTGTCCATTTTGACCTCACAGAAACTCTGCAAACTATATAAAACTGAAAGAAAGAGTGGCTGGCCTGTGGCTTCACGGTGATGTGCACCTGGCTTTCTCATTCTGACATTTGTGTGAGTGCTGACTCTGAAGACATCTGTCTGTGTGGCACAGGAAGGAGAGTAGCTAGTTTAGAGTGGCCTCTGGTGCAGGAAATGAGCATAGTCTTTGCTGTACTTAGAAAAGAGCAACTCTGTTGGGGTATTGAGAACTGTCATTCAAGCACAATTGTCTCTGGCAGTCTGGCTAGGGCTGCAATCCTATGCACATTTACCTGTAAGTAAGCCCCATTGAATATGGTGGAACTTACTTCTGAAACGTGGCTGGTGTTACACCCCCCCCTTCAGTTCCCAATGCCAAGGAACCTTTCCTTCTGACCAAAGATCTTGACTGAAACAATACAGTTACAACAAATATAACAATACAAAGAGATAAAGGTTAAGATAGAACAATACAGATTAAAATCAGTCTCTGTGGTGGCTTAAAGAAACCACAAGTGCTAAAATCTTGGCAACAGACCACATTATTTCTGGCAATATCTGCCAATAGGAAAGAAATCACATGAGATTTAAGAGGCAGATAATATTTTTACTCGGGATAGGTACAATCAGGGCTTTTTTTCAGGGGGAACGCGGGGGAACAGAGTTCCAGAACCTCTTGAAAATGGTCACATGGCTGGTGGCCCCGCCCCCTGATCTCCAGACAGAGGGGTGTTTAAATTGCCCTCCGCACCGCTCCAGCGGCGCGGAGGGCAATCTCAACTCCCCTCTGGCTAGAGATCAGAGGGCGGGGCCACCAGCCATGTGACTATTTTCTCCAAGGGCAACCCATTGAGTTCCACCTCCTCTTTCTCCAGAAAAAAAGGCGTGGGTACAACCATGAGGTTTCTGAGAGGGGTCCATCAGTCACATGATAAAATGAGGTGATTTGTGAACTAAATTACTTGAGATGCACAGCTGCAAGAATGGCGAGAGCATAGAGTCTTGATAAAACACTTCCTAAGCAGAGTTACTGCAGTCCAAGAACATTGAAATCAGTGGGCTTAGACTGGAGTAACTCTGCTTAGTCTACCTAGCATAAAAGTGCGCCTATGACCAGGAGTTGTAAGGAAGCTTAAATAGGAGGGAAGGATCAGAGGTGGCAGAATTCCCAGTGCAAAGGTGGAACACGTGTGCCTTGCATGAGCCTGTGTGTTGGTGTGATTTAACTTGATCATCCTTTTTAAACCAACCATACAGCTTCAGTAGAGCCCATATCCCTGATCACAGAGCAAGAAATGCCAAGGAATAAGGATTGGTCCTCAAAAACCTTTGTGGGCAATCCTTCCCTGCCCTAATTTCCTCAGAGGTAGATTCCAGTGGGAATGCCCAAGAATCAAAGCCAAGCCAGCAAGGGGAAAAGAAAATCCTCCCTGCCCTATTAGAACCAATTTCAAGCCAGTGTGTTCCTCTGCCTTCCATTGTTAGGTTTTGCAATAAAGTTGGATGCATTTCATTATTGTTGGCAAACGGTTCCCCAAGCCAGGAGACCATTGTTATGAGTTAGGGGTCGTTTATTCCCTAATTAAGGTTGTAATTCTTCATGTGTTCCCAGTGTAGCTCTTGAGCAAATGAGTTGGAAAGTAATTAATTTCAGAAGTACCCTCCTCTGCTTTTTTGCATTTCTCAAATAATTGTTATGTGTGCACAAGCAGAAAAGGAAAGTTATATTAATGGGCCACAAAATTGGCATTTCCTCAGGCCAGAAAAATGGGGTGTTATGTTGGCACACAGAGTTGTCCTCCATTGCTGGGAGAAAGCCTGAGTGCTAAGTCACAAATCATGATTTTCCTTCTGGACCCAATGTAAGGACTGTTAAAATCTTAAAGAAGAAATCCCTCTAGCCTGCTTTTTGTCTAATATTCAGATTTACTTTTCTGTTGCTGTAAATTCCACTCCACAATTCCCCCAGCATTCTTATAGAGAGAGGTGAGGGGAGTGAGTAGGACTATCATAAACCTGAATGCCATCAAAATATGACTAAGCTTGCTTTATACATGTTGTAAACCAGTATTTTGACCATTACCAGTGCCTAGGGTTGCCAGCCCCCAGGTAGTGGCTGGAGATCTCCCGGAATTACAACTGGTCTCCAGGCCACAGAGATCAGTTCACCTGGAGAAAATGGCTCCTTTGGGGGATGGACTCAATGGAATTTTGCCATGCCAAGGTCCTTTCCCTCCCCAAACCCCACTTTCTCCAGATTTCACCCCCAAGATCTCCAGAAATTTCCCAACTTGGAGCTGGCAACCCTATCAATGCCTTATTTCAGATTTTGTCTCATAATCTTGACAGTTTTGGCTGCATGTGTACCAAATTTCAGCTTTCTGTCTGTTTTGGAAGTACTGTAATTAGTAACTCCCTCAGGCTCAACTGGAAAGGGAGCCATTGCAAGCATATTTAGAGGATGCTTGGAGAAAGTGTATCTTCTTCATGAGAGCTCTAAATTGTCATTAGTTCCCTTCCCCAAGTGACCTCTTAAATTGTCATGTGAACTCCCAATCCCCTAGAGCCCTCAGGCCCCCTACCCACGAACTCTCATTGCTATACCTACAGAGGCAGCAGCTGCTCCTGTTCCAGCAATGGTGGCATTGATGGGGGAGGGGGAGTCTATCTTCTATTCCCCTTCTAGTTTCTTGGCATCTGGAATGAATATTGCTATGGAAACCTGGGAAATGCCAGGCAACCTAGGAAATGCAATTTCCTCTGGGCATCTAATGCCCTCAGTATGGACATTAAACACCCTTGGAAAGCTATGTGTATACCTGTGTCTGCAGTCCTGTCTTTGTGATGCTCATTTCATATTGAAGGTGAGCGTTATGTGCCGCTAAGGTCCATACTTTGAAATAAGGAAGTATAAACTTTGGCAACATCACTATTGCTAAGAACATAATAACCCCATGAATGAGTCAGTGAAGGCTGAAGCCAGGAGAACACACATAAATGTTCCTCCACGGCATCACTCCAGTGGAAGAGCACTTGCCGAACCTTAAAAATTAAACAATGGACATTCTAGCTAGTGTTGATTCACATCACATAGCAAACTGATTCATGCATAGTCTCATGTGAGGTTCCCAACTTCATGTGCAAATGTGCCCTAATTCTACTCAGAGCTGCATCTGTGCAAAATCAAAATTCCTCTCTTGGGTTCTTAAGTGACAGATAACATAAGTGGCTCGTACATAGAAGCTGAAGCAGCTCCCCTGATCTTCTCTGCACTTCCCTCTTCTTTCATATTCTTCCATCCTTATCTCTTCTTACAGCCAATTCTAAGTGAAGCATGTGGAAACACAAGTCCAAATCTTTCCTGGAATGGCATAAAGTTGTATAATCAAATTCAAGCTACAGACGTCAGAGGCAATCAAAATGCTTCTTATCCATTTCATGAAAGCAGGCAAGATACTGCTTTTGCTAAAAGCACAAAGTAAATCGTGGATACCCAGGGTGAGCAAGGAGGCAGACCCTAAACGTCCTGAGAATATGGCACAGCCAAACTGAATGAGCTTTCCAAAATTCTCCTTGGAGTTCTCCTGAGTATATTTGTTTTTCATGTCTTCCTCATATAGTCTCTGAATGCTAGAATAATTGCTGAACATCCACCAGATACTGGATACTTGGCATTGTATATATTTAGTTTCAGTCTTTGACAGTATTTTGGTTTTGACATATCCTAGTGTTTAGTATTTGACAATATTAGATGGCTGATAAAAAAAACACCCTGCATTTAGGATTTGGCAGGTTATGAGGTTTTAGATTTGATGTCTGCCAAAACTGTCAGCAGATGCAAACGTGTCTGAAGCATTTGAACACAGAGGTATTCAAAATGCAAAGTAGAATTCTGGATTCAAAGTTTATGCATTAAAATCTGAGGTGCAAATTTCGAGTGCTTGTGAACAGTCATTTTGATTTTAGAACCTGGTAGCTACGCCACTCACAGATATGGAGAAACAGTGAACTTGCAGTATGTCCCACAGGAGTGCTGAATATTCATTGTGGGTGTACGCCGAGAGGAAACCATCCCTCTGGATCTGAGACCATGGTTTACACGCACAAGGTCCCAGTGATAAAAGAGCTCAGACAACAGGACATCCACCTTATGCCTTGAAGGGCTACTGCCAGTTGGAATAAATACCACTGAGCTAGAGGGATCAGTGACTCCGTTTTAAGGGGCAGAGGACATACAAGGGATGCCACAAAGTGGGCAGGTCCAGCAGGCTCCACTGCCACGCCTCCTCATGGTTCAGTTTTTGCTTTTTCCCACCTTGCCACAGTTGACCTGAAGCCACTGCCAAATGGTGAGCTGCAGTGGCAGAGGAGGGGAGAGGCATGTTGGAAACTGCCTAGCGGTGTGTGTGTGTGGGGGGGAGCTTGCCACAGTTCTGACTCTGCTCTCCTTGATGTTGCCGTGCCACCCTCCACACAAACAGTGGTCCAACGGACATTGGGCTTTTTGTGGGCAACCAAACAGCCCCTTGAGGGGTTGGGTCCCTACTTGTGAAGGGCAGGAAGGCGTGAGCTGATCCGGTGGGTATTTGTGAGGATGAAAGACAAACAGAAGAAAATTAAACATGGAGGTGGTCGATGACAGCCAGGCTGTGGACATGATTAGGAGCATTAGGTTTAGATGAAAAACACGTCCCTCTCAGCCAGGGGGTGGGGTGGGCAAGAGGCTTTCCGCTTCAAGCCATTTTATAGGGGCCATGGGCAAAGCGCTTTTTAAGGCAAGCATCTGCCATCTCATTGAAAATGCTCTGTTCCCATGCGCCGCCCATTCCTTTTGCACGCACCATTAGCATGCCAGCATATCCTCCCCTTGGGCAGTAAATTGCCAGTGTGCTAACGGTGCAGGCTGAGTGGCCGACAGATGGATAAAGAAGATTTCAAGTGAAACGCCAGGCTATGTAGAACCTTGCACGTGAGAAATGTTTTGCCCATGTTCCACCTCTCATATAAATTGGCACTCAGCTGGTTAACAAACAGGGACCTCAATGAAGCCTTTAGTTGAGTCTGCCCCCTTCCACTGCAGACTCTTTGCCCATCAAGGTGAGGTCCTCATGTGTATGGCCAATGATTCCAATCAGCAAAGAAGTGCAAATCATTGTCTTTGGATATCTGTGACCATCCTGTGGGATGGAGGAAGTTGCTTCAGAATGCACGAACCTCCTCCAATGATCTCTGCGGCTAAGAATACTTCCTTCCCTCTGTTTTACTTCATCCTTTTGATGCTGCAATGCTGTTAATGATTTTATTAGCATAGAGAAAGGCAGGTTTGCTTTTGATGGTCTCTGTGATGAGCAGCCCCTGATTAGAGGCGTTCTCATTAAAGGCAGATCCGCGCAGCAGCAGGAGAACCTGTTGTCAGGGACAGCACGGGAAAGTTGTGTATCTTGACCCTCCCAGTTTTTGTCTGTGCTTGGAATCATAAGTTTGGTAATTAGCTCCTTGGTGTAGCAAGTGGGGAGCAGAGCAGTTGTTTGGGGGTTTACAAAGAGGGAAAAAAACAAAACAAAAATATTGAAGAAAAGATTCCTCAGAAGGGCAGCTCTGGGCCTGCCCTGGAAACAACAGCTCAATTCACAAAGCTGTTGGTGGCAGATTGCATATGCCTCGCGCTTTCCGCTTTATTACTTATAGCCTTGCAAGCAGCTTGCTGCTGGAACTCTGGACCAAGCTAGAAATAATCTCTTTTCAATGGGTTGGATCCAGCTGGCTTTTCTTCTCAAGTTCTCTGAACTCTCTCCCTCACTTGAGCCCCTGTCCCACACAGCTTTTGTTCATTCAGGTCCCATGACCCCCCCAGCATAGAATTTTGGGGTAGTCAAAGGGATTCCCTCCATCCATTTTCACTACCTATTGGTTGGATCCAGTCCAAAGTACCTGCCCTGTTCGTATGAAGTGGTGGGTGGATGGGCCTGATTTTCACTATGAACATTTTAACCTCTGATGTCATGGGCTTGTGGCTCAGTGCTTAAAAATGGCCCCAGGATCTGGAAAGGTTACAGACTCCTCATGTGTAGCACATGAGTTCCTTGGAGGATGGATGGGATAAAAACATGCAACTTAGACCAATGCAAAGGGATCATGGATAGAGGAGCTGCGAACTTTACAGTGGATGTGTTTAGTGGGAGAGCATAAAACTGTGATCACTCATGAGCCTCACCATTATTTGACCTGAGCAGCTGTTGAAGAAGAGTGCAGCTGCAGAATAGCTGAGGAGGTGGGGCTTCCTTACCTTCTGTCATACAGGCTGGTTTTACATCTATGTGATAGATGAAATTGACCCCCCTCCCCGGATCACAGATGAGCGGAGCAGGTAATTAAAGGGGGGGGGCACAATAAACTTGTCGTGGAGGGGGCATAGTGTCATGGACCAGAGTTGGGGCTTTTCATTGGGCGAAGAGGCAGTAAACTGTGAGGAGGTTGGAAGCTGGGCAGTGGACACCACTGAAGGAGTCCGCTGAGATACTTTACAGTGGCACATTTGGTAGATATGAGGAGTCCCAAGACTGAGTCAACCTGCTCACCTTACTGCCTTGGCCTGAAGATTGCCAGCTCCTTGTTTCACCCGTGGACTGTGCTTCTGCCTCTGCTTAGAAATGCTATAAAGACCTGGGGCTGGGAAGGGTGGCCTGCTTGCCACCTTGGCTTGCAGACTGCCCTCTTTTCCTGTGGTTTGTTGCCCTGATTTTAATTCTTGTGTTCCGTAGCAGATTTTCTTTCTCTATGGATTTTCTATGCCTTTGTAAGTTGCTTTGAGTCTTTCATTCCAGGAGAAAAGAGGCGATACTGTGTGAGTATTTCCTCTCCTATCATGCTGTGCAAAAATTCATGTGCATGAAAAAACATCAATAACATGGAATTAAATTAGCTCCCAATGTTATGACTTCTTAAAAACACATTATTTAGAAGGGACTGTTTTGTTCATGATTGAAAGTATCAGTTGTGGAGCAATGTGCAGAGATGACAGGTGCGTGCCCCCCCCCCTTTATGGGGACTAGGATTAGGTCTCTCCTTGGGCTGTGCGAGAACAGACATCCATGAAATGCAGGTGATTGTGCTACACTGTCCTGTTACAATTCGCGGGAAGCAACCCACTGAACAACCTTGAAATGCTCATGAACGGCTAAATTATCTGATGAAAAATTGGCTCCATGCTCGTCATGACTCGTAAGCAGAACATGAGCCAGACTGGCAGTTGTTTGAGCATCACTATGGGTGCATTGAGGGGAAGCAGGAGCCTCAGTAGTTCTAGATCAGACCAAACTGGGCCCCTTTAGTCCAGCATTCTGTTCTCCGCCGGTTTGCTTGTGGAAAGCTCACAAGCAGAGCTTGAAGCCATATATCCTTCCCCAGATGTCCCCTGGCAACTCCCAGTCAGCTGCATGCATATTTATTTAGATGTGTAGACCGTTTTTCGGTCCCCGCAGGGTTTCCAAAGCAACATTGTTCTCCCCTCCTCCATCTTATCCTCATTGCAACAACCTTGTGAGGTAGGTTAGACTGGCCCAAGATCACTTAATGAGCTTCCATGACAGAATCCAGATTCAAACGTGGGTCTTCTAAATTCTTGTCCAACGTTCTAATCACTACCTCACATTTCTTCTAACCATGGTGTTTTCATTTAGCTCTCATGGCTAACAAGTTGTTAATAGATCTTGTAGAGAAATGCATTTCATTTCAGGCGGCTACAGTTCCTCGCATTCTTTTTAAGGTGGCACAAGGACAGAAAACAGGAGAGAATTAATAGCTCTTAAGGACCCCTGTCCCCAGGGCTTTTTGCTGGGAAAAGAGGTGGTGGAACTCAGTGCGTTGCCCTCGGAGAAAATGGTCACATGGCTGGTGGCCCTGCCCCCTGATCTCCAGACAGAGAGGAGCTTAGATTGCCCTCCGCGCTGCTCGGTGGTGCGGAGGGCAATTTAAACTCCCCTCTGTCTGGAGATCAGGGGGCGGGGTCACCAGCCATGTGACCATTTTCAAGAGGTTGTAGAACTCCGTTCCACCACATTCCAGCTGAAAAAAAGCCCTGCCTGTCCCATTGATGGCTCCCTTATACTCCCAGTACTTAAAGGTCTGGATATGCAAATGCTCTTAGCTAGCAGAGAACAATCAAAGGGATATATCATATCCTACCTGGAATGTGACACCTTGGAGGATCAGAGGCTTGGGGATGCCAAATGCCAGAGAGTAATTAGTACAATTATATAGTGCTGACCAGCGTGTGGCAGTGGAAACACCAGAGAGAAGTGGGAAAACCTGTCCAAGAGTTGGGTGGACTCAGTAGAGTGGCACATTGCCCGATAGAGATGTGGGACAATTGCTGGATGCTTAGATGGCTTGGAGGGTTGAAATGCAGCAGGGTTTGTTTGTCAGTGGGGCTATTCTGTGTCAGAACTATTCCAAGGGGGGGGGAGGTTCAATCCCCCCTCCTCCATTTGCATCTTTCATTTAAAAATCCTGCTTCTCCTGTTTTTTATACGCACCAATAGGGCACATAGGATTAGACAAGTTTGAGTGCGGCTGTCTCGGCTAGTTTGGGTGCCTACGGCCTCCTTTGTGCAGGAAGGCTAAACACACAAGCCGTGGGTACAGAGATACTTCAAGTGATACAATGGGGGAAAGTACCAAACAACCAGTTGCAAAAAAGTGTGTGCCTGAAATCATGTGCAGACCAGATTCAAACCATAAACTCATTTCCAAACTGTGACAGCTCCCCATGAAGGAAATCTGGAAAAAGAAGGTCTGTGAGAGGGCTGAGATCAAGGATTTTGGGCACCTTGAGAAAAAGATGTTAAAGGACAAAGGATTTTTGGTACCTTCAGGAAAAAAACAACCCAACCCCCCAGTTTGAGCTAAAACTTCCTGTGTTACTTCTTGAAGCTTGAAGGGGTAGAGTGGAGGTGAGCGCCTGCCTCTGCCCAGAAGAACAGCTGAGGGTGAGTGAATCACTCCCATTCCACTCATTTCTGGACAGCCTTTTGTTAATCCTCTTGTGCTGCCGTTGCAATGATAATGCGGCGTTCATTCTGTCAACTGTATATTGCAGAGAAAGGTGGTCTACAAAGTTTATGAAGAAATAAATATGAGGTAGCTCCTTGATGAGCTGGCAAAGCTCCAGGCAGTGAAGAGAGGGCAAGACCATGCCAAAGGCCTGCTGTTCCTGGGGCTGGGACTCAAATGGGGATCCTTTCGTTGGAAGAAAAAGAATCCCAAGTGGCTGAGGAATCTAGGCCTGGTTATTGTACGCAAGAAGTAGAATTTTGGAGTCTCTGCTTCTGTATGAAGCCTTTATTAACAAAACATTGTTCTTTAGCGATTTTAATATCAATTCAAACAACAGAAAAACCTAGCATCCATTATAATAGTTACATAGGCCATTTAAGGAGAGCAATTACATGAGGCCAAAAAGGTATCTTATGCAAAGATATGAAAATCCCAGGTGAGGAGCCACTTCTAAAAAGATGCTCTTGATCAGTTTAGCCTGTCATATTTATAGGTTTTCAGAACCATCTATCCCACTTCAAAAACTCAAATTCTTGGTTAACTTATTATCTTATGACTTCATACACCAAACAAGGTTATCTGTATTTGTAACATCATCTAGAAACATATAACAATAGTTAGAACATTCTTGCTACTTCTTATTTTAACAAAGTCTATGAGCATTAGTGATTACAAGTTTCTCATACATCTGAATATCTTTTGATCCTCCACAAATGCAACAATCCTTTAACAATATTGCTGGCCTCTATGAAGTTAAACATTCCTGCCATTCTCAGGTATTCCTTGCTCCTGGGCCTTGGTACATTGTATATATTGATATAAGTTAGATGGTCCTTCTGACCTCCACATGGCAATACAACTATGTAACTCTATTGTTTTATTGTTAGATTCTAGGCCTCTAGCCTCCCTTTGTGACCTGTCTAGTTATGGGGCTGGACTAGTCCTGTTTCTATGTGCACAGATATCTTGAATGACTTTCTTGGTCATGTCCAGCAATTGTTCCCATACAGTTCTAGCTATATCCTTGACACCCTGCTCCTTCAGAATTCCTTATTGTGCGCTTCATTCCTTTCAAGGCACTGGCCAAAGATTGCAACTCTCTTTCCCACCCCTAGCCTCAGAAGCTTTTTCAGAGCTGTTTGCCGGATGCTGTACCTTATCTGAAGTGAGGAGTCAGTAACTCTTTATGCTGTCTTCAGGATATTTGAGATCTTACCATGTTCTAATCGGAGGTGTTTATTTGTTGATGTTTTAGCTATTGTTTTATCTTTGACATTTTATTAGTTTTATTATGGGGTTTTCCGATCATTTTCAATTGTAAGTCATCCCAAATGCTGTTGCATAAGGAGGTGGGATATAAATATTTCAAACAAAATATATAACTGGGGAGCATAAGGGGAGAACCTCTGTTGGTGTTTGCACATGGTGGCTTTAATTGTGACTTTCGATGTGGGCTGCCGATAAGCCCCTCATTGTAAGGGGTGCTGTGTTCTGCAAAAAGCCTCTTGTGTTGTGCACAGTGGAATGCAAGGAATTAAAAAGCACATTGCCCATCTCTCAGCTTTTTCAGGACCCAGGAGAGAGCCAATGTTGCTTAGATCTTTGTTGTTCTCCAGATACGGCCAGAGTTAACAACGAATTACCAAATCAGGAGTTAAAGCCAAAGGATTGTGCACAATTTACCCTCTGAGCCCCCGGCACCTCAGTGCCCCTCCCATGATTTGCATTGGGCTACCAACTCATCCCAATCCACCCTCCATTCAGCAACTCTAATGAATTCAAATTGTAAACGACATAATTTATCTAAATCAAATTTAGCAAAATCAGATTTCATGCAGATGCACAAATCTGATTAAGTTGATCTCAAAGGTTCATTAATGCAAAAGGGATCTTCGCATCTGCATCATTAGCCCTCCGAAAGCACAACTCACTTCTTGCTTGAAATGATAAAACAATTCACCAACAAAGGCCCGACCAGAACTTACAATTAATGCTGGACAAATCTCCAGGCGCCCTGCAGCCCCAGCCTACAATCCTTCATGTTCACTAGCATTTACTGCATCTACAAAATGGTTACTACAGCACTTTTTCATTTCAGTATAACAGCTAGAAAACTTTAACCTAGATACTTTCTATTGGTTCAGCTGTTTTACTAACCAAATGTTTGAGGATGATGAATCCAGCTATTTGATGAAGCCCATAATCCCATTTGGGTAGTTTGTTAAGGATTTACACAATCAGACTAAGTAAATGTATTCTTCAACCTCATTAAAGAAGTATTCCAGTCAAATTATTTGCTGCGGTGCCAGAACTCAGCCAGCAGTTGGAACTGAATCATGGGGTCCTGCACAATAGTGTACTGAAATAGAGTCTGCAGGTTTCTTTTGTTGCTGTTTATAAAGTACATAGTCTCTTGATACTTTTTTACTGGGAATCATTTCCTCCCAGGACTGGAGGAAGCTGAACAGCCCTCTATGAGCAGTAGGGTTGCCAGCCTCCAGGTGGTAGCTGGAGATCTCCTGGAATTACAACTGATCTCCAGGTGACAGAGATCAGTTCCCCTGGAGACAATGGCTGCTATGAACGGTGAACTCTATGGCATTATACCCCACTGAGGCCCTTCCCTGCCCCAGCCCCACTCTCTTCAGGCTGTACCCCCCAAATCTCCAGGAATTTCCCAACCTGGACCTGGCAACCCAAGGCAGACTTACTGGATCAGATCAAAGGTCTGCCTCATTGAATCTTTTTTCTAACTTTGACTGGCTATCCAAGGGAAGCCCAAAAGCAAGGCACAATGATATCCTTCCCTTGTTGCTTGTTGAAACTATCTGATATTCAAAGTTATACTGCTTATGTACATGGAGGCTCAATTAAGCTATCATGGCTGCTAAACTTCCCCATGAATTTGTAGAATACCTTGTCACACCATCTAATGACCATTGCCAGATTGTGAGGCAGTGAATTCCATAAGCAGATTTTGTATCATATGACAAAGTGCAGTCAGCTTTGCAGGATGACTCTTAAGTTCTAGCATTAGCAGAGAGGAAGAAGAAAATCCTCTCTCTCAATATTAATTATTCTTTTAAAAAATTCATCTGCAACTTGGGGGGCTGTAATAACATCCCCCCCCAAAGAAAGGCTTTACCATTAACTCCAAGTCTTTGATCATTTATTGGGTCTAAAATCACTATAGGAGATGGCTGATCTTTGACCCTCCCCAGCTTCTCCAGTCATATCTGGATGCACAAGCCATGTGGACAAAGCCAAATATGTACTTTGTTTCTCTCTGAATATCACCCAACACCCCCTACTTACAATTGGTCAGAATGTGTTGTGGGGAAAATATTATTTAGGATAAAAAATCCAGGCCTGTTAAAAGGCATGTGCAAATCCATTTTCTCTACCTCGTGTGTATGTTCACTTGCAAGTGGAGAATTTGTTGTGCTGAGGTTCTGTGTGTATGTTGCTGGCGTGGGGGAGGATGAGAAGAGTATTGGAGAGTTGTGTTACAGTAGCTGGAAGGTGGGATAACAAATCCAGTTTGGTGTAGTGGTTAGTGTGTTGGAGAAGGATCTCGGAGACCTGATATCAAATGTCCTTTCAGACATACATGCAGTTTGCTTGGGCTAGTTATTTGCTCTCATCCTAACCTGCTACATAGGGTTTTTGTGAAGTCAAAATTGGGATAAAACCATATTCTCTGTCTTGAGAACCATGGGGAAAAGGTAGGGTAAAAATATATATATATAGATAGTATAGAGAATGTAAGAGCAAAGCTGATTTCTCAAGGAAATGTTCTAGAAGTTAAGAGACCAGCCCCCTTCTGAAACCCGCCTCCCATTATTCAACCTGTTGCTTTTTTACTCTCCTTCAGTTCACACCCACCTTTCCCATAAAGCACTTATCCTAAGTCATCCTCATCCCTTCACCAAAAGGAACCGAGTCCATGCGCCTACTACATGTGTCACCCATGGCTCTTTCTCTTTCCTCCTCTTCCTTAGTCTTCCCTTCCAAATTAGATTGGAAGCTCCTCAAGTCTGTCTTTTTACGTTAGTGTGTGCAATGCCACGTTTATCGATGGTGCTATGTTCATTCATTTGTTAGTTCATTCCTAACTTATTACCAGAAGTGACTACAAAAATTGGGTTTGGGTGCAGGATCTCCCTCTCTTTGGGGCACACACACACTCACCCATGCATATTTCCACTCATGATCAGGCCTTGACCTTCTCACCCATCAGGATTCAATTTTTAATGCCAGGAAGCCGATTCCCACCCCCTCCACACTCCAAACATGGCCTTCCCTGCATTCTGTCCATCTGCAAGTTCCTACTTCCTCTATTTCTCTCTTTCCCCTCCCCCACCAACTTTGATATTATTCTCCTGGCCTGATAAGTTGCTGGCAGCTTCACTGTGCAAAAAGAGTAATTAACCTCATCTTTTCTTCCCCTCCTTCTCATTAATGAAGACGTCTAATAAGTCTGGCTTAGCTTGCCTTCCCTGATGTGCTGCTTGCACCGCTACACCACAGTCTAGCCAGATGCTTTATTTGAAGATGTGTGGGCATGTTTTTAATATCTACAGCTGCAGTTCCAGGCAACCTGTTGGAATAGCAATCTCCATTGGGTACTGAATTGAAATGCTTTAATAAAGTCCACATTATTAATCCATCATACAACTATTATTATTACAGCTGATCATTTCAATGCTATATTTAGTAGTCTGATGGCTTTACATACTCTTCATCTCCCGGGCACTTTATACCTAGCAGGAAATATGAGTTTCCCTCTGTCCACAGTGCTCTCAGCAGCGACCTCTATAATGAGAGGATAAAATAACATTTTATACTGTAGGGTCAAATAGATTGTCCTCCTCCTGGCCAAGATCTAATAGAACTATGGAAAATACTTTTGGTCATGGCGGAAAATGGATATAAGCATCAACAGGCAAGAGATCAGGACCATGGACAGAGAACAGGTGGCTGGATGCAGGTTGGTTGCAGTATGGGTAGGCCTTCCAAGAATGAGCTTCTTATTTTCAGTTCATTTTAGGATTTTTTTAAAAAAAATTGCATTATGTTATGACATGTTCATTTTCTTTTATTTCCATTAGTTTCAATGGGAAACGCATCTGTTTTTGGTTTGTTTTCCACTCATCTAGAAGAATTTTCTTGGAGATTGTTTCCTTTATTGAAATATCCTTCCTGCCTACTTTTAGACAGGTGGGAGGAAAGGGCCCCACTTTTATAGGCAAATGGTATTCACACTTGCGGAGTGAGCAGGGTAGATATTTGTCAACCCAAGGAAGCAGGTTGAGAGCACAATTTTTATAGAATATGAGCATCTTAGTTATGAATAGGGATGTGCGTTTCGGCATTCAGAATGCCGAAAGAATGCCGAAACAAAAGTGTTTCGGCTTCTTTCGGGGAATGCCGAAACGTTTCGGGGAATGCCGAAACGTTTCGGGTAGCCGAAAGAAAAAAGCCGAAACGTTTCGGGATTCTTTCGGCTTTCTTTCGGCTTTTCAATGGGAAAATGCCTCCGTCTTCCCGGACGTCTGGGGGAGGCATTTTCCCACCGAATAAGCCCAAAATTGGTGGGGACCTTCCTCTAACCCTTCTCTAACAACCACCCAAGTTTCAGACAGATTGGACTTTGGGGGGCCATGTTATGGCCCCCCAAAGCAGGTCCCCCCATCCTCCCATAAGAAAGCGAAGGAGCAGCATATTGTTAGCATGCTGCTACTCATCTTCTTCATTATTTCCTATGGGGAAAAAATGAAGAAGCAGGCTTCCTTTGCCAGGGGTGGCATTTTGCATGCAAAATGCCCCCTCACCCTCAGGGGCCCTTCTCCCACCCCTCCTCCCACCCCCCACCAAGGCTCAGCCTGCTCCCACTTGGGGGGGCCATTTCATGGCCTCCCCAAGTAGGTGCTCTAATCTCTACCACTGACAGCTGGGGGAGGCTTGTGTTGCCAGGGGTGGCATTTTGCATGCAAAATGCCCCCAAGCCCTCAGGGGCCCTTCTCCCACCCTTCCCCCCACCCCCCACCCAGGCTCAGACTGCTCCCACTTGGGGGGGCCATTTCATGGCCTCCCCAAGTAGGTGCTCTTTTCTCTACCACTGACAGCTGGGGAAGGCTTGTCTTGCCAGGGGTGGCATTTTGCATGCAAAATGCCCCCCAGCCCTCTGGGGCCCTTCTCCCACCCTTCCTCCCACCCCCCACCAAGGCTCAGACTGCTCCCACTTGGGGGGGCATTTCATGGCCTCCCCAAGTAGGTCCTCTCAGCCCCTAAAGTCCACCCCTTACAGCCCCACACAAACCCAATTCCCCCCCAGCTGCCACACACAGACCCAAATCCCCACATTAGCCCCTCACAGACCCAAATCCACCCCCACCTGCCCCACACCCATAACCCCAGGAACAGGCTGGCAAAGGCCAGCCCTCTCCCTTTGTTCCCTATGCTGGGAACTTCTAAACTCTCTTTCCCTGGGCAATTCTGCACAGCCCAGGGGTGCCACAATGGTGGGCACACTTCTGAGTGCCAGCTGGTCCCTGTGAAAGAGCACCTGAACCACAGACACCCTCCCTCAAATTCCCCCACCACCTACAGAGATGGCTGGCCAGCCAGCCCCATTGTTCCCTATGATGGGAACCAACTGCACAACAAAGAATAAAACAAGAACAACACAAAATAAAGTTTTAAAATTTTTTTTCTCCCTTCCAAAGTACAAGTAGGCAAAGCATTATGACACATTACACCAGCAGTCCCCCCACACAGAAAAATAACACAACTCACTTAACATCAGAGAATCACAAAGCATGATTCCTGTCAAAAACACTTTATTTCTTGAACAGCTTTAGGTTACACAGCAGGGGGGAACACCAAAGGGCATGGCAGCACTATCTTACACAAAAATAACACAACTCACTTAACATCAGAGAATCACAAAGCACAATTCCTGTCAAAAACACTTTATTTCTTGAACAGCTTTAGGTTACACAGCAGGGGGGAACACCAAAGGGCATGGCAGCACTATCTTACACAAAAATAACACAACTCACTTAACATCAGAGAATCACAAAAACACAATTCCTGTCAAAAACACTTTATTTCTTGAACAGCTTTAGGTTACACAGCAGGGGGGAACACCAAAGGGCATGGCAGCACTATCTTACACAAAAATAACACAACTCACTTAACATCAGAGAATCACAAAAACACAATTCCTGGCAAAAACACTTTATTTCTTGAACAGCTTTAGGTTACACAGTAGGAGGGCACAACAGGGCATGATAGCAATGTACTACAAAAAATAATACAACCCACTTCACCGTTTTTGACAGCAATTGTGTTTGTGTGATTCTCTGATGTGAAGTGAGTTGTGTTATTTTTTTGTAGTACACTGCTTTCCTGCTCTGTGGTGCCTTCCTACTGTGTAACCTAAAGCAGTTACAGAAATAAAGTGCTTTTGACAGCAATTTTTTGGGGTGATTCTTTAATGTGAAGTGAGTTGTGTTATTTTTGTGTAAGATACTGCTTCCATGCCCTTTGGTGTTCCCCCCCTGCTGTGTAGCCTAAAGCTGTTCAAGAAATAAAGTGTTTTTGACAGGAATTGTGCTTTTGTGATTCTCTGATGTTAAGTGAGTTGTGTTATTTTTGTGTAAGATAGTGCTGCCATGCCCTTTGGTGTTCCCCCCTGCTGTGTAACCTAAAGCTGTTCAAGAAATAAAGTGTTTTTGACAGGAATCGTGTTTTGTGATTCTCTGATGTTAAGTGAGTTTTGTTTTAATTTTTCTGTGTGGGGGACTGCTGGTGTAACGTGTCATAATGCTTTGCCTACTTGTACTTTGGAAGGGAGAAAATAATTTTTTTTAAACTTTATTTTGTGTTGTTCTTGTTTTATTCTTTGTTGTGCAGTTGGTTCCCATCATAGGGAACAATGGGGCTGGCTGGCCAGCCATCTCTGTAGGTGGTGGGGGAATTTGAGGGAGGGTGTCTGTGGTTCAGGTGCTCTTTCACAGGGACCAGCTGGCACTCAGAAGTGTGCCCACCATTGTGGCACCCCTGGGCTGTGCAGAATTGCCCAGGGAAAGAGAGTTTAGAAGTTCCCAGCATAGGGAACAAAGGGAGAGGGCTGGCCTTTGCCAGCCTGTTCCTGGGGTTATGGGTGTGGGGCAGGTGGGGGTGGATTTGGGTCTGTGAGGGGCTAATGTGGGGATTTGGGTCTGTGTGTGGCAGCTGGGGGGGAATTGGGTTTGTGTGGGGCTGTAAGGGGTGGACTTTAGGGGCTGAGAGGACCTACTTGGGGAGGCCATGAAATGCCCCCCCCCCAAGTGGGAGCAGTCTGAGCCTTGGTGGGGGGTGGGAGGAAGGGTGGGAGAAGGGCCCCAGAGGGCTGGGGGGCATTTTGCATGCAAAATGCCACCCCTGGCAAGACAAGCCTCCCCCAGCTGTCAGTGGTAGAGATGAGAGCAGAGCACCTACTTGGGGAGGCCATGAAATGGCCCCCCCCAAATGGGAGCAGGCTGAGCCTTGGTGGGGGGTGGGAGGAGGGGTGGGAGAAGGGCCCCAGAGGGTTGGGGGGCATTTTGCATGCAAAATGCCACCCCTGGCAACACAAGCCTCCCCCAGCTGTCAGTGGTAGAGATTAGAGCACCTACTTGGGGAGGCCATGAAATGGCCCCCCCCAAGTGGGAGCAGGCTGAGCCTTGGTGGGGGGTGGGAGGAGGGGTGGGAGAAGGGCCCCTGAGGGTAAGGGGGCATTTTGCATGCAAAATGCCACCCCTGGCAAAGGAAGCCTGCCTCTTCATTTTTTCCCCATAGGAAATAATGAAGAAAGATGAGCAGCAGCATGCTAACAATATGCTGCTCCTTCGCTTTCTTATGGGAGGATGGGGGGACCTGCTTTGGGGGGCCATAACATGGCCCCCCAAAGTTCAATCTGTCTGAAACTTGGGTGGTTGTTAGAGAAGGGTTAGAGGAAGGTCCCCACCAATTTTGGGCTTATTCGGTGGGAAAATGCCTCCTCCAGGCGTCCTGGAAGACGGAGGCATTTTCCCATAGAAAAAAGCCGAAAGAATGCCGAAATAATGCCGAAAGAATCCCGAAAGCCGAAAGCCGAAAGAGATTCTTGTTTCGGCTTTCGGCTTTAACGATAGAGAATCTTCTTTCGGCTTTCTACTTTCGGCTATAGCCGAAAATTTTTGGCTTGCACACCCCTAGTTATGAATCCACTTGTTTGCGCCCAAAGCAAGGGACAAGTGGGCCTGTTTTAAGCAAAAAGAGTGCCTGGGTTGGTGCTGAACCCTGCTCCTTCTCACCATGCTTCCATAGTTGAAACATTTCCCCCCAATCTGAGTCTGATACTTGAAGGGAGCCAAGCCGGGGGGAAAATGTTTTCAGAACCGAAGCAGACGTGCAAGTTACGGAAGGTGGCAGAGTTAATTGCCCCCTGCTGGAAAATTCTGTTTTTGTTGAAATATAGGTCCTTGATTCCCTTCCCCCCATTTTCTTTCTTTCTTTCTTTCTTTCTTTCTTTCTTTCTTTCTTTCTTTCTTTCTTTCTTTCTTTCTTTCTTTCTTTCTTTCTTTCTTATTCTTTCTTTTTCTTTCTTTTATTTATTTATGTCATTTATAGTCCGCCTTTCTCACTGAGACTCAAGGCAGATTACATAGTGTGAGATTAGCACAATCATTGTCAAGGACAGTTTCATACAGTATCAAGGACAGTATCAAATGTGAATAGAGAAAATGCTTACAACACACATACACACGATAATCCACTAAATATTAAATATTAAATTGGTCAATGATTTAAAATATACTTTTCCATTTGTTTTTAAATAGGTTATTCACATTAATAGACAAAGCTCAGTAATCTAAATGTATTTCATCTTTATGCTCCAATAAGATGCCTAATTGTATTACGTCTTGGGCCATTTGCAAAGCAGTAAGTCTGTCGAACACATACAATTCCCTAACCTTCTCCAACATTTACTTTCTTAGGGACTTGTACTTCTTTTCCAGTGTCTTGTGAAGACTAACTGTGCTGCAGTGATTATGTTAAGAATTATCACCTGGGACCACCTTGAAAGCTCTGCAGCCATCATTTAGGAGAAAAAAAATGAGGGGACCATGGTATAGTTATGATAAAGCTACCAGATATTATCTTAGCTATTATTCTCTGGAATTGTGGAGCCCTGGAACAGTGCCACCACATATGTTAAAAAAATAAAACCTTGAATGGGAATGCCTGTCTTTTTTCTCTATCAGGGCTGATAGCAGTGCTGACGGTGGGATGTCTGTGGCAATAACACAGCTACTTTAAAATGAAATTAAAGCTGTCAAGAGATCAAAGATCCACCCTAGTTATTGATTTATTTGTTTCTCTCTCTGTGTGTGCACTATTTTACTAAATGTACTGCATATATATATTCAAGGAGCAAAGCAGACATGGTCTATATGCCAATAGAATACAATCGGACCATGGTGTGAATGCTGTATTGACCAATTAACACCGTGCTATACGCTGGCAATTAACAATACAGTGTTTACTTTTAACAATACTTAATGAATAACACAAGGCATGTACAGGCAGAAATACAATCAGAAATGACTTTTGTTTGATTGTATTTCTGCCTGTACATGCCTTGTGCTATTTGTTAAGTATTGTTAAAAGTAAACTCTGTATTGTTAATTGCCAGCTTATAGCACGGTCTATATGCCAGCCTGTATGCCAGCCTGTGCCTAGTTAGGCACAGCTCCAGATGCAACAGACTAGCAAGCTAACAAGATCCATTGATTATGTATAATCAAATCAAAACCCTACCTTTGCTGGTGAGCCAGTAGTCTGATTGGTGCAAACAATGTTTAGCAGGCCTGATCTATCAGTGCAATTCTTTTGGGTGGCAAGGATCTGTTTGCAGCTCTGTTGATTGTCAGACATCCCTGTCCATTGCAAATCTGTCCAATCTCTCTTTCCTTGAATGCCAAATGAGGTGCAAGAATAACGGACATATGTAAAATCATGAAGATTTCCTAGACTAAATCAGATCATTAGTCCATGTAGTTCTGTACTCTCTACTAGCAGTGGTTCTCTCGCAGACCAGGGTCCTTCCCAAGAATGATTTCTTTATAACTAGAGATGCCAAGGATTTAACTTGGAACTTTCCGCAGGTGACACATTCATGTTACCACTGAGCCACAGCCACTTCCCCCAGCTGAAAGGAACCAATATATCTAATTCTCAACATGGCCAAGCCCTCGGATATGAGGGCGATCTGGCTGTGACATCTGTCACCCCACTGATCGCCAGGGTTGATTCAGCTGATCTGGCTGGCTAGGCAGGTGTCCCCTTCCTCCCTCACTGCTCCATGTGCATCCCTCCTGAAGTTGTGTGCTCGGTGGAAGAGGATGACCATCCCAGATAGAAGGAGTGCCAAGTCTGTGGATGCTATCTGGAGACTGGAGCCATGAACAGACAAGACAGCTCTTTATACAAATCTGATAAAAGCCACGGGTTTGCAGGAAAATCTGAATTCTTTAAAAAACCCACAACATTTTGGGGCTTAAATCCCTCCCCCACAAGTAAGAGAAGCAGCACCTGTAGCTTTTAGAAACAAATGCCCTCAGTGGCTGTTGCTAGGCAACCACAACAGTATTGCCAGCCTTCAAATCTTGGTTTTTATCAGTAAAAGCCAAGGGAGGGGCAGGGCCCTTTCCAGGTCTGTTTTGGCCTTTGAAGGAGGACTTATTGGGTCCAGGCTCAGCAACAACCACTGGGTGACTTGCTACCCTGCAATTTCCATGTCTCACCCAAACTCTGCTGTTTGCTGCTGTTCAGTAGCAACAACTCCACAAAAGCCACTGTGGTGTACTGGTTAGTGTTTTGCTCTAGGATCTTGGAAACACAGGTTCAAATCCTCATCCTGCTGTGAAGCTCACTGAGTGACTGTGGGCCAGTCACACAAGTCTCAGCCTAACCTATCTCACAGAGTTGTTGTGAGGATAAATGGATAGGAGGAGAATGATATAAGCTGCTTTTGGTCCCCATTGTAGAGAAAGGTAGAATATAAGTGGAGTAAAGAAATATAGCTGAAGATGAGGGGTAGATAAAAGGTAGGATGGTTGGTGGATGGGAAGGAGAGAAGGAAACAGAGAAAGGCAAGGATGTCAGAGTCTCCAGGAGGAGGCCAAGATCAAAAAGATGGATGGGTGTGTAACCCTTCAAATACCACTCTTCCGAGAGTAGTCCACAGGTCCCTGAGGCTCAATTATAACATTCTGAAAAGTCTAAATGCACTGGGACAGCCTGGTTAGCCTGCCATTGACCCTTGGAAAAAATCATGTCAGCTCTGATGTGGGAGTTAATCAATAAAGTATTAAGCAGTGGACCAACGCTTTATTACCAGTCAGTATAGATTCATGTAAAGTAGAGCTTGTCAAACAGACTTACAAATCTCACTGTCCAAGGAGGTGCTGAATTTAACAGGCAAAGCTACTGGTATTAATGATGTAATAGAACTTGAAACATATTTCAGAAGGGCAGAGGGGGCATTTAAAAGCATTTCATTGGTATATAATGTGGTTAGTTTTCTTTGCAGTTGATTCAGAACTGTTTGGGAACTCAGTCCCCGAATTCGGTGGCTTGTGCAGTAGCATCATTTGAGCTGCCATTTTCATGCAGTGTATAACAAAAGAACTGTTATGGAAAATAGTTGGTGGGCTGGAGAAGGATATCCACCACCCAACAAGCAGCTGTGAAACTAAATGGTACCTCTTCTCCTTTCAAGGAGGGAGATTAAATGGAATTGAAGGGGGAAAGTTAAAGGACACCCCAAAGAGGAATGACCAGGGAGACAAAATTCAGGCTGCCCTGGAAGCTCATGGATCTGGGCAAGTCACGTGAACACTTTTCCTGGGATGTTTGGGTTGGATTTGAGTTGTGTGAGGGGTTCTGGAGGAAATTTGTGGTAGCTGATGGCAGTGCCACTTATCCCTCAACACACTAAACATTCAGGGAATGTGGAGGGAAGTAAAAAAAATTTGGAAAGGTGAACAAAATTGTTCAGGAAAGGATCTATGCAACTAGAAGGGATACAGAGTTTCACCAAAGATTCATTTTCGGGATGAATTTGGAAACTTCTCTTTTGTAAAACAAAAACTTTTGCTTTCCTTTGCTTTGACACCCCCCCCCCCAGTCACTCATACCTTGCCTTTCCTAAACTTGCAGAGCAGTGGAAGTCTTGCAACATGTTCTGTCTTCTCAAGCAAGTTCAGTTTTTGCAAAGTGTCACATAGCTTGCTAGTGACCTTGTCTGGAAGACATCAGTGAAGAAATGAGCATTTGTCAGTTGCCAAACAGGAATAAATTGCATAGTTAAGTATGACTTAATTATAAGAGGGAAAGAGATTAGTCTTAGGTTTTTATTTCACTGTCAGAAGTTGTAGAAATGTGTAAATGGAGATCCAAGGCCAACGTATTACGTTCAATAGAATCCTGCTCTTCCTTAGATTGTACCACTGTAGGCTGCAGGTAGATGTACTGATTGGCTCAATGTTAAGAATAATTTAAAAAACCTCTCTCTATACAAAAATAACGTATTAGGGAAGGACTGAATCCTTCTTCCTGAACTGTAAGAGTGTTTTTTAAGTGCAAGGACATGTTAAAAAATATGAGGCTGCATTCCAACTCATAGTTGCCCATTTGTAGCCTGAAGTGGTACAAGTGTTGCCAGACCCCCTTACCCTCCTAATGGGCCAGCACTTACCTTCTCAATCCCTTGTGCAAATGAGTGCAAAGCATGCATGCACTCCCAGTGCAACACAATGACATCACTTCCAGGAGTGACATCATCACGTAGGCCCCTGGGAGTGCTCCCACGCTTCTCAGTGGACCAATTTTGGGTCCCAATCACAGGAGCCTTCCTGGGGCTTATGCGATGACATCACTCTTGGGAGTGACGTCATTGCACTGGGACCGCATCCTAGGAGACCTGTTCCCCCGCCTTTCCCCCCTGCCAGCCAGGTGAGTGGTGGCAGGGGGAGGAGGCTGGGAGCAGGGAATCTTCCACCCCTACCGAGGGACTGGCAACCCTAAGTGGTACCAACCACAAAAGGTGCTACAGCTTGGACCTTCAGAATATTTAAACTGGCCTCCAGTCTTTGAATACCAGGATTTCTCTAGAATCCCTAAGGCAGAGAAAGGGTTACAGAAATAAGCTGCTTGATTTATATCTGCAGCAGGCAATCCTTTTAGTGGTCACTGCAGATGAGACCTGCTAAAAAGCTCTGCACTCTGGAAGCTGCCAGCCTTCCTCCTTTCCTCCTTCCACACCATTAGCCAGATATTAACCTCTGTTTCACAGCTGGTTCCTTCCGCTAGCGAGAGCCAAGTTTGGAGGTCAAGCTAGCCAGCGCCTAAGGAAAATGCAGCTGTCTCGGGGGCTGAGGTTTATTTTAGTGTCCAGTGGGCTGCATGGATGGATATCCACAGCTGTGTGAGCCATTTCCTGCTGCCTGAGAAGAAACAATCCTGAGGCGATTTGGTGCAAAGCACCATCTGCAGGCCAGTCTCCAGGGCTCACTTTCACAAGCCACAGCCCATCTGCAGAATCAAGGGGTAGAGCTTTTCAAGCTGCACATCTGAGTGGGTGGGGTTGCATTTTTAAAGGTGTACCTTTTTAAAATGATTCTTTCCTGTAAGGATATGGGGGGATTGCGCTTCAGAGATGCTCTTTTTTTCCTTTAAAATTTTGGATTCTTTAATATTGGAATTAAATCTAGTCATATTAGTTAATTGAGCTGATTGTCCACTGTTCATTTTGACAAGAAACCTAGTTCTGAACTATGCTTTCCCCAGTCAATTAGAATGAAATTCTCTGGGATGTGCGTTTCATCCAAGGGATTCCCACAAACCACAAAACTGCAGGCAAAGAGGTGCAGTTTCCCCTCTTTTAGAAGCAATTAAAATTTCCCCCTTGTACAGGGAAGCAACATTGGCATGTGAGTTTTTGTGCCTTTCCTGGGATGTTCAAGTGTGTGTGTGTGTGGGGGGGGGTATTTCAAAATGATGCATACTGGAAAGGAGCTCTCTGAACTTCCTGTGCCTTTACTGGCCTGTTTTCATATTAGGAATCATCTAGGATGGGAGAAAAATACTGAAGGTGCTAGAGGATGTTGGAGGATGGGCGGGGCTTAGCTTCCTTCCCCATTTCAGAATAGGTCCCCATCCCCTATTTTCTTTCCTTGTAAAGGGGTGATTGCTTGCCTTCTCCTCCTACTAAGGCTAGAAAGCTGCAGGGGAGCAGGTTCTTGTACTGGGTGGGGACACAATGCGCCTGCCTGAGCATATCTGCTATATTAAAAATGGTGAAATAGTAGAGTCCAGTCGCTCCTTTAAGACTAACCAACTTATTTGTAGCATAAGCTTTTGAGAACCACAGCTCTCTTTGTCAGATGCACTCTGACGAAGAGAGCTGTGGCTCTCAAAAGCTGATGCTACAAATAAGTTGGTTAGTCTTAAAGGAGCGACTGGACTCTCTGCTATTTTGCAACTACAGACTAACACGGCTAACTCCTATGGATTAAAAATGGTGAGGCTCGGGTTGAATCTTGATAATTGAAATTCTGACTGCACATCCCTGCCATCCTATACATAGAAAAACAGAGAGGAAAAGGTTGGGCTGAACTTTTCTCCATGACAAGGTAGTTTTCCATGTACACATTCAAATACACACCTCCTTCCCAATTGTAGCCTGAAATTGGACAGTTCACAAAAAGCTTTACTTCTTACTTCCACAAAACAATCTGGTCCAAGCCCAGTAGCTTCTTGAAAACACCCAGTGTTTGTTTACTGTCAAAAAATAGGAAATGACTGTTGAGAACCCGCATTTTCTATGAAACCTCCAGTCCTTCTCAGACCTCCAGGATCTATGCACAAAGTAGGGAGCAAGATCAGACCAGCTGTCTCTGTAGCTTCAATGCATTCATTGGCTCTGTGTGCATTGCACAGTTGTGTTGCAATGAGTAAAAAGCAGGGTCCAAGGTAATGCATATAACCTGCACAGGATCAGGCCCCGAGGACAGAGAACTGATAAATTTGCAGAGGTCAGGGTCGGGGTTGGGGACAGTAGCTGTGATTCTCCCTTTTCCTAACCCTTTATTTTTTCCTGTGTAGTTTAAACATATTATAAAAGGGCATTTAGTACTTAGACTCTTATTCTTCATCCCCAGTTGAAATGTAGTCTAAATATGTGAAACTGCTCACAATCATCCCTTTGTGTATTCCCCTTTATTGCTGAATTTAGATTATAATCTCAGGGCAGGGACTATTTTTGTTTAGGTTACTTTGTAAATTGATGAGGATGATGATATTGATGGTTATTGTTGTTGATGATGATGATAACAACAACACCTTTTAGTACTCCCTCTTTTCACTCACAGGGCTATTGAAACTGATACTAATTTCTCTCCAGGTCTTAGAGGCAAAGTGGTGAACTGCAGGCTGCAACCATTTCAAAGTGGAATCAAGTGTCTTTTATCACTCCCCACAGAGACACGGCAAGAAAATGCTGTTTGCCTCAGCAAAAGGCTTTGAGCTGTGTCCCAGCCCCTTTATGTCCAAGCAGGAGAGAATTCTAATGATTATTGACCCTGCTCTGAAGGAAAGCTGCATTATAATATCTCCAAATCAATAGAATCAAGAGCCAAGCTGTGGGGGGGAAAGGCCAGGCTTTGGCAAACTGCAGAAAATTGCATTTTGCTCTGGCCTCTTAAAAAGTTTGCGGAGCGTCTATTAGTGGTCCCCAAAGCCTTTTCCTTCTAATTGCCGTGTCTGACAATGCGATCGCACTGGGACCGGCGGAAAGGCAGATAATGGACCTGCTCTAATTGCTTCCCAGTTCTCTGAGTCATCCCACACTTTGGAGATGGCAAAGGGGAACCACTGCCGTTTTTTGACTGGAGGAGGTAACCAGCTTTTAAGAAAGCTCCAGAGGAACAAACATGAAATTCAAAGCCAAGCTTTCTGAGGGAATTGAGGGCTCTGAGATGCAGAGGTTTCATATTTCTTTTAGGGGTGCTTTTGGCTTGAATCATCCTGCAAAGTTTTAATCGTGTTCTAGAGGGAGATGGAGCAGTTGTTCTGTTGAAACAAAGGATGAGCAGCTTTCACAAAACAAAAGATGAGAAAAGAAGCAGTGGGATACCGAGCAGAGCAGGCAACAGGGACATATGGCAGAGAGTCCCAGATGGCCAAACTAAGCTTGCCAACTCCAGGTGGGGAAATTCCTTGAGATTTTAGGGATGGAGCCTGGGGAGGGTGGGGTTTGGGGAGGGGAGGGACCACAGCAGGCTATAATGCCATACAGTCCACCTGCCAAAGCAGCCATTTTTTCCCCCAGAGGAACTGATCTCTGTAGTCTGGAGATAAGTTCTAATTCTAAGAGATTTCCAGTCCCCACCTGGAGGATGGCAACCTCCGCAGCAGCTGATAGTGCAGACTAAACAGGAATGGTTATCAGCAGGAGTGGTGGACAGAGATTTCTTAAAATCTCATCTGTTTTTCCATTGTCAGCCCTCCATGGCCGCATTCATTAGTTGAAAAGTAATTGGTGGAAAGCTTTAGCTGCTCTTGAAAAAAGTTGTGAACAGCCATATTTGTCCATGCAGAATTCAAAACAATGAACAAACTCAATGTAATACCTTTTATGAGGGTCAACTAAATTGACACAAATATTGTACAATGTTTTGAGCTCACCAGAACTCTTCTTCAAGCTGCGCTTGGCCAACTTTAGATTAACAGAGTTGTTGGGAAGCTTTCCGTGCTCTTTCTGTCCAAATTTATCCTCAGCTGTTGGAGCTTCAAAATATCTGGCCTTGATTTATGATGTGAAAGCAATGCATTAGGAATTGTCATTGTTCTGAAGTTTGCTAGTTTGTACAGATTTTGTGCAAGACAGGTTGGCACAACTCTTGTGCATGTACTAGGCATTGATAAAACATGGCACAAAAAGCAATCTGGATGTGATTGTATAATTGGTTGTTTTAAAACTGGGGTTTGGGGATGGTGTTTTACTAACACACAGGAATGCCTGAGCACATCAATAAAACTTTGCACAAAAAAAACCCTGATGCAACCAACTTGCAAATGTGCATTGAAGGGGGAAAGATTCCTACCACAAACTATGTTCTTGAGCTCCAGGCTTGCAAGCAAAATGCCAACTCTGGGTTGAAAAATTCCTGGAGATTTGGGAATGGATCCTGGGAAGGGACCTCAGCGGGGCATAACCCACAGAATCCATCCTCTAACTCAGTCATTTTCTCCAAGGAAACTGTAGTCTGGAGATCAGTATCCCAGAAGATCTCCAGGCCCTACCCAGAGGTTGGCAACCCTAATGCAATACTGCCATCTACTATGGAAGAAAACCTGCCTTTTTCATTCAAAGGCTACATTTAGCCATTAGAAAGCTCTATACATGCACACAGGTATGCATTATTGCCACTTGGTGACTTAGCTAGGGTTGGGGAGTGGTGCTAAATGAGTGCAGTTAAAGGTGGGACGGGGGGGGGGGGGGAATGGACCTCCATGGTCAACAGCCTCTGCAAAAGGTTTTTTTCAGCTGACACCGCTGGACCTTTCTTCCCTTTTAAACCCTGCTCTTCCTTCTGCCCTCCCCAACCCAGCATCAACCATCAATTTAGTTGCTGAGCACACAGTGATCCTCCAGCGCCATCACATGCCGGGATATCATACTTATCTGTGATCAGTGGCTTCTTCTATAAAAGTCATATATATTTGAATATGGAAATAAGAGTTGTGCAGGCAACAGGATTGCAAACTGGACTGGGGTATCTGGCAAGACAAGAGGGCTGTGTGGATGAGCATTTGAGCCAAACATGCAAGCAGCAAAAAAATGTGATTTTGATTTTTGTAATATTACAGTGGCATCCTATGGGGCTTAGACTGGAGTAACTCTTCTTAGGATGGCACTGTTAGTGTAGTATGTAGTTTGAACGGGGAATGCGGCACCATTAGTGGAGGCCAATTTACTGCATACACCACATGGGTAGAATTGCATGTGTAAGGATGTGGGGATGGTGGGTGAAGCCTTCTAAGTATGTTGCTGGCATTGCTTAATGGGAACAGATTTGGGCCTTGATGTCATTCCATCCTGTTTCCTGTCATTTCTTCTGGACACTTTTGGAGATGTACCCTGAATATGCAATGCCAGCACTAGGAATACCTGTAATGCCACCAAAAGTGATGCTCATCCCAGGGCATGTGTGTTCAGTTCCCTGCACTGACTGGGGTAACCATTCTGATTATATGAAAGACAGGATCTTCTTTATGTTGTTGGTTCCTTGGTAGCTTTTTGATGGCGTTCAAACCAAATCCTTAGAATGGATAGGGGCAAATAACACTATGGACGGAGAATAAGCCGCACGGGCTACCAACAGAGTATGCATGTTGGGGCCTTCATTCCTTAGGGAAAGGAGTGGCTAATGGCTATGCTGTACCTGCCATTCTGCACTACTCTAGCTCCTTGACTCAGTGCGTGAGTGTCTGGGCTCTGTTTCTTGGCCCCCATTTGCATCTCTCTGGGTGTTTTAAGCAGGGCTTTTTTGTGTCTGTATTCACTGGGACTGAGTACCAGCATCTTTGGAAAGGGGCCTTTCCCAAGTCCTGAGCCTCATATGCTGGCCTGTCCCACTCAGCCAGAGAAAGAGAGAGTGGACCCTCAGGAACAGTCTAGTCGGGATCTACAGAGGGAGGTGGAAATTGGTGGAAATTGGTGCATTCTACTATATGAGTACTGACACTTATTTTTACAAAAAAAAAATCCCTGATTTTAACATTCTTTCTTCTCCTCCTGTCTGGGAAGAAATCATGCTGGGCAGAGTGATGCCCACATTGCTTTAATTTCCCAAGGGACATCTCCCAGTGTGACATGTTGCCAGCAGGGGACTCGGTGCGCCTTGTGTTATTTTATTCCATACAATGGGCTGTGATGTGTCAAAACACGATGAGCCAGCCAGCACACGTCACCAGCCTGATCCCAGCACACAGCCTTGCAGGGCTGCGCAGAAGCTAATAATATCGGGTACGGATTAGTCTTGCATGTAAGGCAGGTGTCAGCGGCCCCCTGAGATCTGATACGGGAGCCGCATAGAATGCACGTCTCTGGCTCGGATTCTCGGCTTTATTAACTGTTCAGAGTGAGTTACAATGGCAAGATTGTAGGCCCCGGTTTAGGTTTCCAGCTTTTGATTACTTGAAAGACAGAATCTGCCTCCGCCTTATTGGTCTCTTGGTACCGTTCTCATTGCCCCAATAAAACATTCAAGGCATATCTGTGTTATTGACAGGGCAAATGATATAATTTATTGATTGAGATTTATAACCCACCTTCCTGTGCTTTGAGAGAGGTAACATTATTTCAGTAACGCTCCCAGCAACAGCTGTGCCAGAGAGAGAGAGAGCATTAACTAGAATGTTGGATTTAAGAATGCAATCCTGTGCAGAGGTATTCAGTCCAAGTCCATTGAAGTCAATAGGCTTATCCTGGAGTAACTCTGCACAGGATTGCACTATTTATTTATTTCAAATTTCTGTCCCGCTCTCCCCACAAGCGGGCTCAGGGAGGATAACAACATATTAAAATACAATAAAAATTCATCTACATTAAAACAACAGTGTATTAATACACATTTAAAACAGGATGGTGGACAGCCTTCACAGGGAGGGTTAAGATTTTATACACCCTGTTTTTTCAGGCCAGAGGAGGCCCAGCCTCAGCCATATGCCTGGCGGAACAACTCTGTCTTGCAGGCCCGGCGAAAAGATAGTAAGTCCTGCCAGGTCCTGATTTCAGCAGACAGAGCGAGCGTTCCACCAGGTGGGAGCTAGGACCGAAAAGGCCCTGGCTCTAGTGAGGTTAGGCGGGACTCCTTGGGGCCAGGGACCACCAACAGCTGTTTGTCCCCTGATTGGAGTGTCTTCCGGGGAATATAAGGGGAGAGGCGGTCCCGTAGATATTCTGGTCCCAGTCCACACAGGGCCTTATAGGTCAATACCAGAACCTTGAATCTAATCCGGTTAGGGTGGTTCAAGTTGCTGCTGAGCCATGAAGCTCACTGTGTGACTGTGGGCAAGTGACTATCTTTCATCTGAGCCTAACATGTAGGGTTGTTGTTACAATAACCCTCTAATACACTACCTTCAGCTCCTGGGGGAAACAGCAGGATACACATGTGATTAAATATAAACATATTGAGCTGCCTTACAATGTGGTAGATCATTGCTCTCTCTTGGTCAGTATTGTCTGCTCTGAATGGCAGTGGCTCACTAGGGTCTCCGGTGCAGGCAGGGTTGCCAGCTCCAGGTTGGGAGATTCCTGGAGATCTAGGGGTGCAGTCTGGAGAGGGCAGGGTTTGGGGAGGAGCAGGATCTCAGCAGGGTATAATGCCATAAAAACCACCCTTCAAAGCAGCCATTTTATCCAGGGGAGCTGATCTCTGTCATCTGGAGATCAGCTGTACTTCTGGGAGATTGCCAGGCCCCACTTGGCGGCTGTCATTTATAGTCCACCTTTCTCGCTGAGACTCAAGGCAGATTACACAGTGCGAGATTAGTACAGTCAATAATATCAAGGACATTTCCATAAACAATGCCATAGGGTAAATAAAATACAAGTTTACAAAGACCTAGCATTAGCAAGAATCCAAAACAGAGTCGAAGAAACACTGAAACAGAGCATAAGCAATTCTAGGATTAACATTAGACAACATATCAACCCAGTAGGATCATACTTGAGCTGTCATGATCTGGCTGTGCCAGGAAGGCCTAGCAAGGCCTCAGAAGCCTGTTAGCAGTGGGAGTAGGCCTGCCTACAATTCCCAGGAGCCCCTAGGCCGTTTGGCACCCTTTTTGGCCAATCAGAACACAGAGGGCTAGTGCTATATAAGTCTGGGAGGGGAAAAAAGCCTGCGTTATTTCCACCAGGGAGCAGGCCAGAGAAGGTTTGATCTAGGGAGAGAGGCCCTCAGCCAGGTAGGGTGAGAAGAAGACAGGCCAGGCAGACAGAGGGCCAGTGAGTTCAGTCGTGCTAGGGCCTTTTGTTTATTTTGCTTTCACCCAGCTATTGTTGCTAATGTGCCTTGCTTGTTTGTTTGATATTAACTGACCTCCTTGTCAATAAATCCTTTTGTTTGTTGTTACTCTGCTGGGTCCTTATGCCTGTTTATTGGCCAAGCTACGGAGGTCAGAAGGACTGGGAGGGTACTCTGGGCCTTCCCAAGGGACCCTAAATCCCAGAGTGGTGGCAGTGTAAGGTGGCTCACCCCACCTGAGACATGACAGGAGCGCATACTGAAAACAACATATAGTAACAAAGGCAACATAGCGGTAAAGTCTATGGTCCCTAACTCATTAGTAAAGCATCTGACAACCCGTCCCCACAATACAGCCCTTCTATCTGAGTAAAAAGGCCTTTTTGAATAATTCAGTTTTGCATTGTTTGCAGAAAGCCAGGAGGGTGGGGGCTCTCCTGACCTCTTCAGGCTGTTCTACAGGATGGGAGCCACCACAGAGAATGCCCATGTACAGGCTGCTTTTGATGTCACCCATGTGAAGGGTGGTAATACCTGATCTCTTTTTGAAAAAACTGGAAACATCAGGGATAGAACTTTGGACCTTCTGCATGTCAAGCAGATGTTCTACCACTGAGCCACAGTGTCTCCCAAAATATGCTCTTCCCGGGTTACTAAAGAATACTCCACTGGTTCCCAAGCAACCCGTCAGCTGGAGAAGCCACTAGGATCCTTCTGCTTGTTTTTGCAGGGGAAGGTTTATCTTCCTTGAGAGGCAAGAGATGTTGTTCATGCATTTTAATGCCTCATTACACTTTAATGCAAAGTAGCAGGTTGATTGCCGAGTTCAGAGAGTCGGTTGGATGAGGCAATGACACAGAACCGGACAAATTGGAGGCACAGAGAGACTTGGGTCACTCCGGGCCAAGGTGGAAGTCAGGCCTGTCGTGACAAACTGCTGTGTTGTCTGGCAAACCCTTGAGAGGCAACACTAAATCAAGTTGGAATTGCAAAGTGCAAAGGGGATAGGAGGGTAGTAAGTCTGAAGAATGAAAAGGGATGGAATAGTTTCTCCACATGAGTGATGGGGGAGCAGCCCCCGCCTTGTATTGCCACCGTGATGGTCCCTTGTTCTGAAATCCCATTCCAGGGATTCTACCTGACATCCTAGGTCTTGAGTCAGGAAATTCCTGGCAAGAAGTTGCAGATGAAGGACAGGAGTCCTTGCAATGTCTGCTGTTTGTCTCCAAAGTCTGCTGAGTGTCTGACTGTCTGAAAGATTCACTTGCAAAACAGGAAGGCTTCTTAAGAGGATTTCTTGTGATTACTTTTGCATACTTCATAATAGTCCTGGGGAATAATCATATTTCTAAAATTGGGAGGCCAGGACACTCTGGCTTCATAGATGCTGAAGTGCTGGGCTACAGAAGCAGATCACCATTTTAAGCAATGATGATGATTCAGATGATGGCTTGGGGTTCCCAAATGGGTCCAACCACAATTGTCATTTTTGTGGTGGTGGTTTAAGAAATGGCGGAGGGAAGGGAGCATGGAAGAGAAAGGGAGAAGGAGAGGAAATGCAGGGAGGATGAAAAGAAGAAGCAGAAAAAGACTACATCAAGTAAAAAAAATAATGTTGCTTGTTAGAGTTCGAGGGGGATTTGGGGTCCCTGCTTGCATGGGTATAGGATTTGCTATGTATGGGTCCCCTTCATGGCCCATTTCACTGGCCCCTATGCAGGTCTGAAATGTGTTGGCATGGCAAAATGGGTTTTCCTCTTCCAATGTACTTCTGTCCTTGAACTGATTTGGGGGGAAGGTCTTAATGTTTGCATTCCGAGCTACTTAATCCAGTGTTTTGCCAAGGTTGTATGGTTAATGCATTTTGCAAAGATGTGTTTCAACTTAATATAATAGATGCTTGAGGAAGATGCTAATGATCTGATTTGCATACTGTCCTTTCTCTCTCCCTCTCCCTTTGTTGTCCTTTAGGAAGCAAACTGCTGATTTTGGTTCTTTGCTTGAACTTCCCATCAGAAGCAGAATCTTGCCCTCTGGCGTGCGTATGTTACAGTGAACCCAAGATCACCATCAGCTGTCAGCTGCAGGGACTTGGTGCCATCCCCACCGAGATCCCCATCCAGACCCAGCGCATCTTCCTACACAATAACAAGATAACCTTGATCAGGTCCACCAGCTTCACCTCTTGCCGCAACATGTCCATCCTATGGATCCATTCCAATAACATTAGCCTAATTGAGCCTGGGGCATTCTATGGGCTTGACAAACTGGAAGAGCTTGACCTCAGTGATAATGTGAACCTGAGGTCCATCAACCCTTCCACTTTCCAGGGCCTCGTCCACCTTCATACCTTGCACCTCGATCGTTGTGGACTCCTGGAGCTCTCCACTGGTCTTTTCCGGGGGCTTTTCTCTTTACAGTATCTCTACCTGCAGGATAACAACCTGCAGCACCTCCTGGACGACACCTTCGTGGATCTTGCTAACCTCACCTATCTTTTTGTGCATGGTAATAAAATTAAGAGTTTATCAGAAAATGTCTTTCGGGGGTTGGTTAACTTGGATAGGCTCCTTTTGCATCAGAACAGGGTTAGCGTGGTCCATCACCGGGCTTTCCATGACCTTGGGAAAGTGATGACCTTGTACCTTTTTAATAATAACCTGACGGTGCTCACGGGAGATACCATGTCTTTCTTGGTGTCTCTCCAGTATCTTCGGCTGAATGGCAACCAGTGGGTGTGTGACTGCCAAGCCCGGTCTCTCTGGGATTGGTTTAAACAGTTTAAAGGATCTTCCTCAGAACTGGAATGCCACCTGCCTCCTCACTTGGCGGGGAGGGATCTCAAACGGCTGCAGAGCACTGACCTGGAAGCTTGCATGGACTCTTTCAACCAGATAAGAACGAGCGTTTTTAGCACCAAGACCAGGTCTGGGAAATTGTCGACGGCTGACCCACCTCTAAATCACCATGACAGTTCACGAAAATGCTGCCCGCCAGAAATGGATAAATCTTTTATTTATGAAGCCAAAGGCAAGGCGGGTCCATCTTCACACAGCAGCCGGGCTTCCCCAAACAACCCTCTGAAGGATAAGGAAAATATGTCCAAAACCAAGTTCCAAGTGGAGACAGACCTTTCCAAAAATGGCAGCAACAAGCAGATCAATGACTCTCCATTCGGGACTTTCCCCAGTGTGGTGGACCCTCCATTGACCAATCTGAAACCTGAATTCTTAGGCCCAATTGTTCCCTCCACAGTCCCAACCAAAAAGAGGCAGGGGTGTACTAAAAAGAACAAATCTAGGTCGCAGTGTCGTGTTGCCCAAACAGTCCAGAGTTCCACATCACAGCTAAGTCCATTGATTCCCCCCTTGGTATGGAGCCTATTTTGGTTCTGTTAGACGAGCAACTTTTCCCACCTTGATGAATGATACATCAATCTCAGACATTTGCTTAAAAATAAAAATTTAACCCACCTCTACAAAACGTTGCGAACAAGAAGGTAATCTATACCCAGAGAAAGCTTTGTTACATAAAAAGTTAACTGGATGCCTTTATAAAACACACACTCAAACAAAAGAGTTGTACATAATTTATTTGTTCTTCCTGCAATCTGTGTGTTTGATCATTTGGTCTTCGGAACTGCACTCGCTCACAAGAGTTTTTGGCCAGAACAGTTGGTTTTAAAAAATGATTTACCACCCCCATGGAATAAAACAGAAAATAAAGGTGCAAAAAAAAGTATGCCTTTAAAAATGTTTCTAAAAAAATGTGCTTTGCAATTTGAAACTATTCTCAAATGACGTGGCAAGGTCCCTGTCTGCGGAGATGACACATCAATGCCATTTTTCCTCTTGCTTTTCTGAATCTTGCAGTTTAACCACCTTTCCTTTCTGTCATACCATGTTTACGGGAGGGGCATTTGTTAAAGAATGCTTCCTTTTCCATCACTCAAGACTGCAGTATATATATAAATATAAATATATATATATGCATTTTATTTTACTTGTGTACAAGTATGACAAAAAAGATCTAAAATAAAGATTTCTCTTTTTTTTTTCCGGATGGTCTCATCACCTCCCCACACAAACAGATGCATGCCACATACATTTCAAGCTTGTGTTTTTAAAAATCTTTGTGGCAATCACCTGGGCTGGATTGTCTCTGGAAAGGAAGGTAATGAATAAGCCATGGAGCAGGCCACTAGGCAATCTCTAATTGGCACCGGCAAAGGGTTCCCTCGCACAAAAACTCGGTGCTGATGGTACGGTTTCCCTCCCCTGCTGCCTTGCATATTTAAGGCTGCTCGGAAATAGATGAGGAATCTTTAAACCAGGCCTCAAGCCAAGTGTTCCAGAGGCTTGGAGCATGGGAGGAAAGGATCCGCCTGAGCACCGAGGAGTCCTGGGGAGGGAAAGGAGGAGCGTGTGTGTATGGGGGGAGACTCTAGTTTTTCTTCTTCAATCAAATCAAAGGTTTATTACGGTTGCAAGACCAGCCAAGTTAAGTACAGATAAGAGCAGTTTTTAAATACTTAAAATGGATAAATACATAAAAGGAGGAGAATGTATGTGGGGGAGGCTTTAGTTTTTCTTCTTTTTATTTTTAAATTTGCTTTTATTATGCACGTTGTGAAGAATTACGTTCAAAAAAGTTACAAAATGATAGATCAATATATTTAAAATACATAATCATTAAAGACACTACCCTCCACCCCCTAAATACACAAACACCAAACTTATGAAATCCAGGTAGCACTTGTACAGCACATGGAGAGAGGTGGTAGAACTGTATAAGCCGACTTGCTCTCTCCAGTCAGCCTGGAACACGAATGAGGACGGTAAATGCGTGACATTACTTGTATCCCTAGTAGAAGTAACCACGCAAACAAGAGACATAAGATCAAAGTGAGAACTAGCTTAGGATTCCCCAAGTGGAAGCTAATAAAGAAATGTTATTTATATGGAAAACATGGCTGCATTCCTCAAGGACCCTGCAGATCTCTTGCCGATCACATGTAGTTTCTTTTAAATTTTAACTAGTTTTTCTTCTGTTGAATACCACACACTGTGCGCGCACATGCACGGACTCTCTCTAGAGCGGAGCCAAATGTTCTTTTGTTTTGAAGCTGATGTTGACAGTTGCCTCAGGTTTGATGAAGTGCAGCATGTGTACTTTTTAGAAAACAAACTAACCGAACTGCATAAGGTTTAAAGAGTGTTTCTTTGTTAAGGTCCTGGACAGAACTAGTCATAGCTTAGAGCCAGTGTGGTGTAGTGGCTAATGTATCATGCTAGGAGTTGGGAGAATGGAATGCAGGTCTACTAAGGAGTAAATCATGGTGAGGCCAATAGGGCTTACACCCAGTTAAATGTGCATCGGATTGCAACCCTGGATTTAGTCTGCATTTAGGCCACTCACCTCTCTCAGTCTAATCTGATTTACAGGGTTGTCATGAAAATAAAATGGAGGAAGGGAGAACCACATATGCTGCCCCAAGCTCTTTAGAGGAACGGTGAGATAAAAATGTGAGATACAGAAGAAAAACCCCAAGGACAGAATGCTCAGAGACCCAGAAATTTATTTATTTCCTTATTTATTTTATTTTTAACCCGCCCTCCACCCGCCCTCCCCGCAAGCGGGCTCAGGGCGAGGTACAACATTGATTAAAATACAACTTAAAATCAATTATAAAAACAGATAAAATACTGTGCCCCTTTCGGGGCAATCAGCGTTAGTGGGGTCTCCATACCCCTTGTAGGAGGAGATCGGTGGAAGGCTCAGCAATGATGGGCTAAAATTAGCCTCCACCATATGCCTGGCGGAACATCTCTGTCTTACAGGCTCGCCTAAATGATGCAAGATCCTGGCGGGCCCGAGTGTCCTCAGACAGAGAGTTCCACCAGGTTGGGGCCAGGACTGAAAAGGCCCTGGCCCTGGTAGAGGCCAGCCAAGCCTCCCTAGGGCCAGGGACCACCAGTAGATGTTTTCCGGTTGAACAAAGTGCTCTCTGGGGCACGTACAGGGAGAGATGGTCCCTTAGGTATGCTGGTCCCAGTCCGTTTAGGGCTTTATAGGTTAAAACCAACACCTTGAACCGGATCCGGAATTCTACTGGGAGCCAGTGAAGCTGCTGCAAGATAGGCGTAATGTGTGTCCTACACGAAGCTCCAGTTAGCAGCATTCTGGACCCGTTGAAGTTTCCGGATCAAGCCCAAGGACAGCCCTGCATAGAGCGATTTACAATAGTCTAACCTGGAGGTGACCGTTGCATGGATCACTGTCGTTAGGTCCTGGGCTGAGAGGTAGGGTGCCAGTTGCCAGGCGTGCCGAAGGTGGAAAAAGGCCGCCCGAGCCACAGTCCAGAGAAGCACCTAAATCTTGGGGGTTTGGGAGCTCTGCAGTCCCTGAGCTTGGATGACAAAGTTCAGGGAAGACTGGCTTGAACTGAATTGTAGGCAGAATGGGGCTTGCTGGAATGAGTTTATAGACAGGGTGTTAAGAAAATCTGCCTGAGCTTCAGCTCAGCCTGGTCAGCCCAGCTCCCCAATGGGGCATCTCCTTTGTTCCCAGAAACCGAGAACCTCCACAAGCTATGAGCCAGTAGCTCAGGTGCTGCCCAGTTTTCTGGAGCCTTAAAAACCAGCAGTGGAGTGCTTTTCCTCCTAGTGTCTAGGGGTAGAAAGTCAAGGGGGGTTCCCCTTCCCCTCCCTCGATTGTGGCTACCCTGGTGAGAGTGGGACATGCACCGCTGCTGTGCCAGGAGGTCTAAAAGGACCAGGAAAGAACCATTCCAATGATCCCGCTGCCAGGAAACATGAACAGGGCGTGTTCTGCTTCAGTCTGCCTTGTAGGCCGTAATAAAAAAGGACTGATTGACTGTCAGGAAAGGGAAGGTTTATCAGGTTTCTGAAACGTGGAAGAGGTTTCTGGGGTGGTTCCCATCCCCATGTCCTAGAGGAGGCATCAATCGGAGGACAGAATCCTCTTTGCATTTCTTCCTTCTCTGTCGGCAACAGTCGTTGATTAGCTCAGCATCTCCAGTCAGTGGTGGGTCCTCTGCCAGGTGCTAGACCTTAGCAGATGCCCAACCATGCCAGCCCCTGAGCCCAGCCCTACCTGTCAGCCTTTCTGTTTGCCAGACTGCTCAGACCCATGCTTCATTCGTTGGCACTCTAACTTGGAGGGAGAGACCTTATTTTGCCAACAAGGGAAGTGTATCCTGCTATCGGTGTGAGCGCAGACTTCTGAGCGCAGACACACACTTCCCACCCTGAATTAAAATTGACTGCATGTTTTCCTTTACTGATAGCCCAAAACATTTACTTTGGGAGCATGGAAGCCTAAGAATGACATACTCTTGGAGGAGTGTTTTGCTGTGTTTTGCTGTAATTAGATCTTCTGAGCATGTCTTCAGATTGGAGAGTTCAAAGTAGTAACTCATAAAGAGATACAATGGGCAGCCTCCCTGGAGGGCAGAATTCTGTTGTGCCTCTGCACAGGGAGCAAATGATGGATACAGGGATGCAGCGGAATTAAACCACCTGGAGAAGGCTGATTGGGAAGGAGGAAATACTCGGGGATGCAGAGATGTGGAGGACCATGTTGCCTTGTTTGCCTGTTCTACTCATGGCAGAGAGAAAACAGAGAAAATTCTTATGCATGAATTACACCCTTGGCAACCCTGCAGGATGGTTGTGTTTTTTAAACATCCAATAAAGACAAACCGATGACTTCTATGATATGTACAAAGAACTTGCAGGTAAGCCATTCAGTACACATAGGAGGTGTCAATCCACATTCTAAGAAGAATTTACTGTGCTTGACCTGTGAGACCATCTTGCCAGATGAGATTTTTTTGAGATCAAGCTCAATGGTACTGGTGATAGGCTATTTATTGGTGATGCTGTCAGCAGCAGCACCTTGATATGAAGTGATGCTTGTCCTCTGACTGACTGCTTCTGTGCTTATTAGAAAGTGAAGCCGGGAGCAGCAAAGCACCTTCATTTGCTTATGGAGTTTCTGAAGATGGTGTGTTGGATCTGGTTCAACAAACCTACTACTAATCCACAGACCTTCCCTAAAGGGCATGTACCATGTAGTGTGAGCAGCACTAGTCCCCCTATTGCACTTCCTCCATAGCTCTGGAAAAGTACTCTCTGCATAAGGCAGACTGTGCATAATGCCGTAATACTAGAACTTGGGTACTAATGTAGTTGATTGGCAATAGATTCAGGACATAAAAGGAGAAACACTTTTTTACTCAATATGTAATTACATTGTGGAATCCACTACTAGCAGAGCTAGGGATGGCCACAAGCATAGATGGCTTTTATAGGGAGTTAGATTGATGGAGGAGAGGTCCATCAGGGGCTACTAGCCATACAGTAAAATCCTAAGCAGAGTTACTCCGGTCTATGCCCATTGATTTCAATGGGCATGGACTGGAGTAACTCTGCTTAGGATTTCACTGATAATTATTTAAGGGAATCCCCATATTCAGAGGCATCTCTGAAACCCACAGCTAAGAGGCTACATTAGGGAGGGCCTTGGCCTCTGCCGTTCGTTGCTCCACCAGAAAAACTGGTTAGCTGCAGTATTAAAGAGGATGCTGGACTAGATGGACCACTAGTCTGATCCAGCAGGGCGGCCCTTATGTTCCACCGCCCATGATATTTGCTAGGCCAGAAACTGCACAACTGCAAACGCCGCTGCCTGCCATATCTGATACGGAAAGCTTTCTTTTCTGACCATTTGATACACATTCTCGGGAGCTTTAACGTCCTCCAACCACAAGGTGATTTGTGTCCATCGTAAATCAGCGAGCCCAAAGGTGAATCACTCCAGCGTATGTTTGTCATGCAGGTGACACAAACCCCTGATGTTCTGGCCATCTGGATGAGCTGCCTGATTGATTGACTGCCTTGAGCTAGGATGGCCTAGGCAAAAACTGCAAATCAAGGTCCAAAGTGGGGATGAGCAAGAATGATGGGGAAAGCACGCAGTGTAGCTAGGAAGGTCAATAGACACTAGGTAAGCAGCAGGGGTGAAATTTCACTAGTCTTATGAAAGCTCCTTTTGCTTCCCTTGAAATTAATCGCTTTGTTAGTTTGTTGGCCAGAGTGTGCACTCCAAGCGGCTTGCAACAGTTCTTCCAAATGAATTTCTTTCCCCAAAGGCCTGCAATCTAAATGATTACATAATTTGTGAGACAAAAGGAGAGGGATGTGCTTGGGGGGGGGGGGGGCTCAAGCTCGGATATGTTGGTGTCTCTGGGGTGTTGCCCATGAGTTAGACGGATCATCCATTCCAGAAACTTGGACCTGGCTCCTGATCAAGCACCTCCAAATTCACCCTGAAATTTTGTTTCAAATGAAATCGTGGGTCAGCTCTGGTTCCCTGACCTGTGTTATCATTATCAACGTTGCCTCCACTGCACAAAGAATCTCTTCACCGACTACAGAACCCCCAACAGCATAATTCCACTACAAGGCAAGGAGGACACAACACTTTGACTTAACAACCTGCTTGAATGAAGCACAGAACCCAGATGAGAAATGCAGGTGCTTTTATTGGCTCTCTCTTGGCTTCCCTTGCACTTCCTCAAATCTTTTGAAATTCAAAATTTTGCTTTAGGCTACATTTGGTGGGTAAAAAATACACTTTCCTTTATAGCATTGGTTTGGAATGATTCCCACGGAGGGAATTTGCACAGACTTCAGAATTGAAAAGCCATGGGGAATTTTTCCCAGCAAAGATCCATCATGTTCTTGCTCTGATATCTTTTGTGAAAAATTCACACACAGTCATGGAGCCCAGATCTTTACCATAATGGGAAATTGTTCCAAAAATCATTCCAAAAGTACTAGCAAAAGAAATTAGATGGATTCTGTGAAATCCAACCAATATGGATTGGTCACAGTGGTCTATTAGCATTCAGAAAGTCCTGTAGTACAGTTTGGGAGCTGGAGAACTAGAACTATGGAGTGATTCTGGGCATAAGCTATGGCCTGAAGTTCCCAGTTCAAATGTCAGCCCAGCACTGAACTTGCCTTGTGTCTTCATATAAGCTCTTGTCTTTCAGCTCCAGGTTGCCAACCCCCCTCTGCATTGTTGGGCTAATCATAAAAAGGATTACAGTGCCGATGCAGGTTGAATACAGAGAGGAAGTACTGGACAAATTCTAATTCCACAGAAATTCTCTACAGTGCACAAATACTCACTTCCAGGTGCTTGGATATTTGATGAATGTTTGGTAGCTGTATTTGACATCTTAATTAATATTTGTTGCACAATGTTTGGTTCTTGGCAATTGAATCTAACAGTGACAGGGTGATATGCAGTGGTATATAGTATGCTGCTTAATACCTGATAGAATAGAATAGGATATTGCGGCACCTGAGTGGTATTCAGTATTTGACCATTGACTGATAATGAGATTTCATGTTTCATGCTTGTGAAAACCAAATCTAGCAAAAGATGCCAAGAAGTGTAAAGTATCCAGTTTTGGGATGCCATGAAGGTCTGGTTTCACATTCAAAATGCAATTTTGAACTTCAGATCTAGTAAAGTTAGAGTGGTGGTGCAGGAGCTGGAAGATCTGAGTTCGAACCCCCCTCCTGCCATGAGGCTTACCTTGGACCAGGCACTCTCTTTGTCAACCTAACCTACTACATACATCCTTGTGAAGATAAAATGGGGGTAGAGAGAATCATGGATGCTGGGATGGGATGCAAAGATGATAGATCGAGTCAGGTTTCTTTAAAGGTTGTACTTGGAATGTTTGCTTCCGTTATATTATTAAGCACTAGAAACAGAGCCCATCGTGAGGAAAAATATAACGGGCTCTAGAAAACTGATTTAGCAGGGCCCTGCTGAGGGGCCTTGGGAGAGCAGTGCTGCCATACTGGGCCTCTTTGCTGCCTCCATGGCCCGTATCGGGCAGCTCCAGAAGCTGAAAGTGCTGCCAGGGGCGGCAAGGGCCCTGGAGTGCTCCACGGATTCGTCACCACAGCCGGCTGCAGAGTGGGGAGTACTACAGGAGGGGGGGGGGCATCAAGAGCCCTGGCGTGCTCCTGCACCTTGCAGCTGGTTGCAGAGGCAGGGAGCGCTACTGGCAGGGGGTGGGAATGGCCCTGGTGCTCACCTAGGCCCCACAGCTGCCTGGCAATGCCATGGGCAGCAGACCTGGCCTCTAGGAATACAAAGGCCAGGTGTACCCAGCCAGCAGAGCCATAGCAGGTATACCTGGCCTCTGTGGGTCCAGAGGCCAGGTCTACCAGCCAAGCAGCCAAGGTAGGGGAAGGTAGATCTAGTCTCTCGGGGAACAAGCCAGGAGGGGGAAGGAAGAGGAGCCGGCTGGCCGGTGTGCTTCCGTGCCCATAGGGCCATGGCAAGGCAGGGGAGGGGAAAGGAGGCAGCCGGCCAGGGCACTTCCATGCTCATAGGGCCATGGTAAAGTGGGGGAGATGAGGCAGCCGGCCGGGGCACTTCCACGCCCATCAGGCCAGTGGCAAGACGAGGGAGGGAGGAGGAAGTGGCCAGGCAGGGGAGGGGGAGAGGAGGCGGCCAGCCAGGGTGCCAGTGGAAAAGCCAGGAGCGCGGGGAGGGTAGGAGGCAGGCCCCTGGTGAGCGCATGAGCCTGGCAGCGGCTGTTCTGGCCTCCTTGGGTCCCAATCTGCAGCAGAGGTGGGAGCGATTCTCCACTTATCCCCTCTAGGAGCACACTATCGCACCTGCACACTGGGATAACCGGTGAGTCGTCGGAAATCCGCTAACACAATTATGTTATAGGATTAGTAGTGTTGCCCCTCCATTCCATGATTTTGAGGTCCAAAATATTCATTCTGGGTCTAGTGATAACTGCAAGGTTTGCAACAGAAGGTTTCATTTCCTCCATAACCAGAATCAGGTCCTGTTGTGGACTGGTCCAGATAACAAGGTCAGGCAGTCCAAAGATCAGTTAACAGCATGTCCCAAGGGCTAGGCAAAGGCAGAGTCAAGGCACGATCCAAAGGTCACAATAGTAAGGCAAGGGCAAGGCCAGGTTCAGTGGCATGGTTGCAGCAGGAACAGGATTCCAACGTGTTGCTTCCACACCTCCTGGTCTTCTGTGGCTGGGTTTTATAGACAGGCTGGGCTGGCAGCCAGCTGCTTGGGGGCTATCCTGTGCTTACTTCCTCATCACTCTCAACACGCCGCTGGCGTCTGGCCAGGAGGTGTGCACTTTGCCGCCTCTCCTGCAGCTCCACTCGTTGCTTTTGTCTACGGCGCTCTCTGGGTGAAGCTGGAGGTTTGGGTGTCCTTGGCTGTGCTTCACCAGTGGTGTTGGAACTGGAGGGCAGTGGTGCTGCTGGCTCAGCTGCTGACTGAGAGCTGTGAGTAACTGCTGGCTGGGCTTCACCAGTGGTGTTGGGGCTGAAGGGTGTTGGGGCTTCTGGCTCAGCTGCTGGCCATGGACTCTGATCTGCCAGCAGCTGTTCCTCCTGATTGTCAGCTTCTGCTGTATGCTGGCTTGGCTGGTTACACAAGGCTCCTCTTCTCCCAAGGAGTCCTCACCTTCACTGAGCCCCATGACAGGTCCCTTTGAACTTTTCAGGACTGGGTGTGTATCCACAGCTTTTGAGTGTTTCCATTAGCATGGTCCTTCTTCCATATGAAAAGAATTGTTTCCACCTTTTCCCCGGTGGAACATTAGTGGTATATAATCAACAAAAACCTATGTTAGGACTGGCTGACAGATTTCACCACCACCATGGCTATGAACAGGGCAAACTTAATGTATTACAAGCCATGCCAGCTGGCTAAATGTACAGCTGTGCTCATGCTCTGCTGGGTGCCAGCTCTGTTTTGCATAACAGTCTTTGCCAGATGTGAGCTTGCATAAACAATGGTCATGCCACCTGACAAGAAGCCAAGAGGTTATGATGCAGCTGTGCCCTGTAATGGATCCCAACCATGCTATGGTGAAACTTGAGATGCCAGGAAATTCATTACATGGCCTGGCATTTGCAGCCAGGGCACAGAAACTCACTCACTTGGCAGGCAGAGCATAACAAGCCCCCCAGAACCAAGGAGGCTTGGAGAGAATTGTTTTTCTGCCTTTCTCATAATAGGACAACTATGAGATTGTTGGGCCTAAGGGGAGACAGAAGGAAGTCCCTCTTTGTGCCCTGCATAATTAACTATGGGAATTCACAGGCCCAAGATGTGGTGATGTGCCACTGGCAAGGCAGAAGCAACTCCTGAGTGGGTTTTTACACTCTGACTTCATCTCATTTAAACTGGGCTGCTACCTGTGCAAAACAGCTACAAATACCAGGAGCTGCTTTGCGTGGGTAGCAGCCCAGTTTAAATGAGATGGTGTCCTGATGCAGGGCACTGCAGGGAGTGCTTTTCCCTCAGCCAGCATCTCACTGAAGTGAAGCCTCAGGTGACTTTTAAAATGGATTTGATCAATTCAGGGAAGAGTGGTTGTGAGTAGACATGGGCACGAACCAAAAAAATTTATCGAACCAGCAGATCGTGGTTCGGTGCGGACCACAATCCCGAATTCCCGAACAGCAACAACCATCTCCTGTCCCCGAACCGAACCCGGATCGTAGATCGTGGAAAACGCAGCGGGGTGCGCCGCTGTTCCCAGCCCATGGCTATTTATAAGCATGGGTCCCATTCAGCAACGCAGGAAGTCTGTGTTTGGCCGTCAGAGCTGCCTATCAGGGTTTGCAGGGATGAGATTGGAGTGCCTATGGCTACAGAACACCCCCTTCCCCCTCCCTCCCCTGGGTGTCTTCTCCCAACTTGTAACTGCTTTGCAGCTCCGTGGTTGGAAGGAAGCCCTGCTGATCAAGGAAAGCTGGGCTTCCATTTGGGTTTCCAGGGCGACAGAAGGAGGGCAGACAGAGCTCAGGCATTCCCCTGGCTCCGTTGCCAGGGGAATAGATTGCTGGCGCCTGAGTGTCTGTATTCTCGAACCAAGCCCGAACGCCATGATCCAGCCCTCTCCCAACCGCTGGATCGTTGGCCATGGCCGGTCACGATCCGCTGGGTCATGATCGCACGATCGCCATTTTCGTGGGTTTTTGATGCTCGTAATGCGGTTCGTGCCCATCTCTAGTTGTGAGCCATGATGGAACCTGCATGGACAGAGGCAGTATGACTCTGATTCCAGATGCTGGGGATACAGGGACTAACTCACCTCTCTATGCATTCTAAATATCTCTATTTTTAGTCTGCTTTCAATAACAGGGTACATGTTTTCCCTCCCTTTCCACTTTACTCCCACAACAAACCTGTGATGTAGGTCAAGCTGAGCTTTGTGGCAGAGCCTGGATTTGAACTTCGTCTTCCAGGTCGTAGTCTTACACTCTAACCACTACTCCATGTTGCTTTACAACCTCCTTCTGACCTTCCAGAAGCACCTGATGGGCTGCTGTTACAAATGGAGGCCTGGGTTATATGGTGCTTTGGTCTGGCCCAGCCAGGCAGTTCTGACATCGACAAGTGTCAAAGACGCAACAGAGCTTGAAAGAGGGATGCTGTCCTCAACCGAGAGTCTCCTGATGTGATCCTAATGAAACCTGATTTAGCTGACTTGGTACTGCTGGGTCTTCTCCCCCCTCCCTCCTGGCCCCGCTCTTTCATTCAAAGAGCAGCAGCAGCAGCGGGCGCAGCCTCTCCCATGGAATATTTATAAGTTGTTTGCAGAAATGTCAGCCAGAGCCAGTGGTTATATTAACACACTTAGAGCAGCAAGCCTGCGAAGCTATCTGATGTGATTTTTAGTCAAAGTGCTTTTTATGTAATGGTTACAATTGCTTACAAATCCCGGTGACATTTTTGTTGTTTCTTGACAAACAGCCACTCAGCTGCCTGACAAGGAAACAGGCATCAATCAGTTTTACTAGTTCATTAGAAGTTTTTTTCTCTCGCTCGCCTTCTCCACCATCACCATGTGGAATTAAGACCACATTACCTGGAAGGCATACTCTCTTTATGCATAGCAATGAGGGGAGGCTTCTGAAGTTAGAAATGTTTTTTGAAAAAAAAGACACTGCGATGAATAGAGGATCACAAATATGCCTCCCACTCAATTTTCCACAGACTTTTTATGCGAGTTAAGATGCTGGAACTAAGTGTTTGGCATTAATGGGGCAAGAAGGTGGTTACCTTTCAACATATGATGGATTCCAAGACTCCTCTCCTCCAGGCAGATTCTCCCTTACTGAGTGCCTGTAATCCTCATTCCTCCCTGGGGTAGAATCCCTCATTCTCAACCTGGGTGCCCCCCCCCTCTTGGTTCTTTGTAGCTTTATGATATTCTTATGGCCAGGGCTCATTTCAAGGGGGAATGCACAGGAACGCAGTTCCAGCAGTTCCCCAAAGAGGTCACATGTCAGGTGGCCCCGCCCACCTGATTCTAAGCCATTTTGGGCCCATTTCAGCCTGGATTGGGGCTGAAACGGCCTGGATCAGGCCTCTGACGGGTGGTGGATCACTCTCCCGCTCAGCAGCTGCTCGATCCAGACCATTTTGGGCCCCTTTTCGGCCATTTTTAGCCCTTTTTTGCCATTTGGGCCCTATTTCGGCCCTGAATGGCCAGGATTGGGTCCAAAACAGCCAGGATAGGTGATGCCAGGGGGTGTGGCATATGCAGATTAGTTATGCTAATGACACACTTCCGGTGATGGCAAGGGGCGTGGCATATGCTAATAAGTTATGCTAATACGTTATGCTAATGAGTTCCTCCAGCTCTTTTTCTATGAAATGACCCCTGCTTATGGCAGGCGGTCTCTTCCAGAGCATATGCACAGCACCGCTCTTCTTTTCTCTTTCTAAACTCAAGGCTCATCTTCTTGGAGAAATGTCTGGTCTGAAGGTCTTTCCACTCACCTGGAACACAGGTTAAGGATGAGTCACTTTGAATTCTCTTACTCTGTTCTCTCCTGTCCCCTCACTCTTTGAAATTAGATTGTATGCTGCTTGGGGAAGGGGCATAGCTTTTCCTTGTGTGACTTGGTAAAGCACTTTGCAGACTGATGCAGCTAAATAAGGACAAGGACAGATTTGGATCTAAAGGAGCATGGGGTGGTGGTGGGGAGCATTTTTGTGTACCCTTTCTGGTCAATGTCCTCATTTATTTAATGCATTTATTCTACTTACTTGAAAGGAAGGAGGTAAAAAAAGATTGCAGTCCTAAGAACCAGGACTTCTTTTCAGCTGGAACATGGTGGAACAGAGTTCTGGGACCTCTTGAAAATGGTCTCATGGCTGGTGGCCCCGCCCCCTGATCTCCAGACAGAGGGGAGTTTCGATTGCCCTCCATGCTGCTCGGTGGTGCGGAGGGCAATCTCAACTCCCCTCTGTCTGGAGATCAGGGGGCGGGGCCACCAGCCATGAGACCATTTTCTCTGAGGGCAACCCACTGAGTTCCACCACCTCTTTTCCCAGAAAAAAAGCCCTGCTAAGAACACTTTCCTGGAAGAAAGGCCCATACAAATAAATAAATGACAAATACTTCTGAGGGCTTTTTCCTCATATGTGCCATCAAGAAAAAAGGGGTTCATCTGAAATTTGCATACAAGTTCCAGTTATGTACAGTAACAATTTTTAAAACCTTTTGTGTATATTATCTTTTCAGCCAGATTATCCTATATTCTGGGCTGCTTCCATTCCAGAAAATATGATACTGTATGTATAACCTTTCTCTGCTTTGGCTTCCAAACAAGTTATAACATGATGTTCAGCCATAAGTCCAAAAAGCAGAGTTTATAATGACAGATGTTTATTTATCTCGCATCTCAAAACTCAGCTCAGTGCATGCAGTTTTTGAAAGCACCCAAAATGTGGGGTTTTGAAGGAACACAGAGAGGTCGCATGGGGCGTTCTTGATGAGAGATGCAGGCATAAAGGATCTCAAGCATTTTTTTCTCAAGTTTGCATGATTTATTTTTTTTTAAGACACTAGTGATGTGCATTCGCTTCCAAATGAATGAGGGGGGAATGAAACAAACAGCCGAATTTGTTTTCTTCATTGGAGTAACAAAACAAAATGGGAAACATTTTGTTAATTCATTGCCTTGGTTCCTGTAAGTCTTGTTTGGAGTGTTCTGGAAGTTAGAGGTCTGGGGCAAATCCCCCTCCAACTCTTCTATCTGCCACCCAGTGGCAGGCTTGCAGTGGTGGTAACAAGCCTGGTAGCTAGTCACCAGCCAGAAAGGCAGAAAGGATAATTTCTCACCTTCCACTAGCAGTTCAGATGCTGTTTTGGAGGTGTCTGCAGCCCTGTGCCTTGGTACACCCTGGACAATGTGGCCCTCAGGTGTGGCACCTTGGAGATTAGAGGCACGGAGGGAAATGTTGGAAGGATGAGGTTTTCTTTCCTCCACCCCACTTGTTTGCTGCCACTGCTTGGTTGCTGCCCCCAGAATCTGTCTCCTAGCAGTTGCAAAGAGCATCACCAGTGCAATAAATGCACAGTAAGGCAGAAGAGGGAGCACGGAATTTCCAGTAGGAGAATGAAAAACAATGTCACAATGGAAAAGAACATGAGTAAAATAAGATACAGTGAAAAACAAATGACACTTTTAAAGTGAAAATCAGAAGAAAATTGCACATCTTGTATACAGCCATTTTGGCAGGCAGAAATTCAACAGGTGGGAAATGCTGTATCTCTTGAATCTCTGCCAGCCATCTCAGCTGTTAAGGACATGCCTCTCTGCAGATCACATATATACCCCGAAGCCAAATGTTGCCACGTGGCATAGCTGAAGGACCTTTGCCTCAAATTTCCTTCCTGCTCTTGGCTAGACTGGAGCCTTTTCGTAATGTGTTGGTGTTTGATTGTGCCTGCTTCATTAAAAATATATCACAGGGGTTCTCGAGCAGGAAGGGATGCAAATTAGGTCACCTTAGTCTAGCCTCTTTCTCCTACTGTGGAAATCCTGCAAATAATGAGGGAAGCAATTTGCTGCTCACAGGCTGGTTTCCTTTTTTGGAACCTTCCATTGCAACTGAATGGCCTGAGCTGCTTCTGGGGTTTTGCAGATGAGAGGCTGTCAGCTGGTCGCATTGAGCCCGTAGGCAATAACAACACGGCCCCAGAATGTACAAAGGGCCTTTACCTTCCCACTACATAATTACAGTCAGACTCAAAACATCAGGCAGGAGGGGAGGAGGCATTCCGGACAGCGGCAGTGCTTCTCACGCTTATGAATTCTGGGCCAGTTTCCTACTGATCATTGCCCACATTATGTGCAGGGTGAAAGGAGGATGGTGGTAAGGACTCATGCTGACACTCTCCACCCCGAATGAACCTCTGCAAATGCCCACGCCTACTCACCACTGGGGCCAGCCAAGATTCCCAAGTCCAGTGGCATTTTCTAGAAATTCTTAAATTCATTATCCCTTCTGGGTAAATCCAGAACAGCTCCCACATGCAATAAACAAAACAGGATTGCCAATCTTTTCCCCATAGCAGGGTTCCTGTGTCTTTAATGGACATATAAGTTGAGCCAGTGTGGCACTACAGTTAGACTAGAATCTGAGAGAGAAGATTCAGATACCCCCCCCCTGCCGTGAAAGCATGCTGAGAGCCTCGCTACAAGTGACATCTTACACGCGAACGGCACTTGATCATTTTTGCAAGTCTTTCTGGGAATTGAAGTCCCTCTCCCCCACCGCTTTTCCTTCTGTTTCTTCCCCTCTCTGTTAGAATGGCTGCCTGAAGAGACGGAGAAAGCCTACGATAGCAGCTTTTGCAAATCATCTTGCTGGGGGGTGGGGGATGCTCTGGAGAAAGCTGACATGTCGGTGAAGTTCTAGTGTCCTTTCCCTCTCTGTTAGAATCGCTGCCTTAAAAGTCAGAGAAAGCCTGCTTTTGCAAATCGCTCCTCCAGTCACAAGCCTGCTCTCAGTGATCTTTGGGGGCGGGCAGCTGCAACTTTGCTAATCGTCTTGCTGGGGGGGGAGATGCTCTGGATAAAGCTGAGAAAGTTGCAGCTGCCCACCCCCAAAGATCATTGAGAGCAGGCTTGTGACTGGAGGAGCGATTTGCAAAAGCAGGCTTTCTCTGTCTCTTCAGGCTGCCATTCTAACAGAGAGGGGAAGGAACAGAAGGAAAAGGGGTGGGGGAGAGGGACTTCAATTCCCAGAAAGACTTGCGAAAATGATCAAGTGTAAGATGTCACTTGTAGCGAGGCTCTGAGTGATGTTGGGCCAGACACGTGCTCTCAGTTTATTTGACCTCACAGGGTTGTTATAAGGCTGAAATGGAGGACAGGACTTCACTACTGTCCCCAGTTATGGGGAAGGGAAGTGGTCTCTGCAGATGGTCATGGGCAAAGAGCTGGCTAGCTCATTGGTTATCCTCAGGGCTTTTTTTTCAGCTGGAACGCGGTGGGACAGAGTTCCGGAACCTCTTGAAAATGGTCACATGCCCAGTGGCCCTGCCCCCTGATTTCCAGACAGAGGGGAGTTTAGGTTCTCCTTCGCGCCACGCCATGGTGTGGAGGGCAATCTAAACTCCCCTCTGTCTGGAGATCAGGGGGCGGGGCCACTGGCCATGTGACCATCTCCGCCGAGGGCAATTTAAACTTTAAAAAACTCCCCCCCCCCTGTTCAAGCTTACCCAAAGTGACATCATTGTGCAGTCCTGAGTTCCACCACCTCTTTTCCCAGAAAAAAAGGCCTGGTTATCCTAATGTAAGCCCTAGCCTGTAAGGGAAAAGTTGTAGCCTCACCTCCCATTGGGGCAAGCAATTCTGAGTTTGCATTTTAAGCTCCCTCTAGTAGAATTTCGTTACTGTTAGTGTCAAAAGATGCAATTTCAAACTTTGATAGGAGCAGCTAAAAAAAAAGAAAAGAAAACTCAACCCACATGGGCAGAATTCAATGTGAAGTTTCACAACTAGCTCTTGGATATAGTAAAAAGTAAATGTCCAAGAAGCGGTGAGTTTAAAACATCTTTGTCAGGGCCTTTATGCTTTGTAATCACAAGCTTTGAGGAAAAATAACCAATTATGCAGGGTCTGGAATACTGAAAGGCTTATTATATGTATGTGCAAGGCTGCCCTGTCCTAAACAGTGCACCGGTTGCCAGCTTTTAAATCTCTACCTGTCCCTTTAATATCAGTTTGCTGTGCAGTAATTATCAGGCGATGTTATTTAGCTTCACACCATGAAAAGCTTCAGCTGCAGATTTCTGCATAGTTCTATTAAAGGATTGGGGGGGGGGGGCAGCAGCGGCAAACTGGCAACTTTAGATAAAAATAAGCAAAGTACACAAGTAAAAGATGGTATAAAGAACTAGGGGTGTATTATAAACTGAAAATTAAAAACAGCACCTGAACCCACAACATGAAAGAATGTGACAAGCATACAATTGTAAACAATATTTAATATACCATTAACAAGTGTGAAAATAATACGCAGAAAAAATAAACAGTAAAAATGTAGACATATAAGAAACGTGAAACAGGATCTAACACACATGACATGACAAACTATGGTTTGCCAGTGAAACTCTGTTTCTCAGAGAAGTTCATCCGACCATTTCTGTGTTGTTGTTTCAAAACTGAATAAACAGCCAGAAAGGTCTCTGGTGCCTGTTGTATGAGATGCAAAGTAGCATGCCCCTGATCAGCACAACACAGTACAGCGTGCATGCGCATGTGCGCACGCGTGCACACACACACACAGAGCCTTATACTGAATCAAATCATTGTTCCACCAAGGTTACCGTCTGCTCCAACTGGAAGCAGCTCTCCAGGGTCTCAGGCAGAGGTCTTTCACATCAGCTTTGTACTAGAGATGTCAGGGATTGAATCTGGGATGTTCTGTATGCAGAGCTGAGGATCTTCCACTGAGCCACAGCCCCTCACCAAACCAACCAACCAACCACAGCTACCCATACTCCTAAAGGTCCGAGGTACTGGTTGAAGTTATCCCTGCCAGGGGGTGCACAGCTTTAAGCCTGCATGCCACACTGTTCAGAAACTTGGCAGGCTCACTTGAGAGATGGCCCTATGGCAGTCATCATCACCCCCTGCTTGAGTATGGTGGGAATAGCCTTTGTGGGACAATGGGAATGTGCCCCAATGGATTAGAGTCTGCTTGGTGCAAGAAAGGCCCTTGTAGGCTTGTCGTTGCCCCTGGCAGGTAACCTCTACCCTAAGCCCCAATCCTCAGTCATTTTTATTTACCAAAATACTATTGCCATTCACTAGAGCACAACGACATTGGAAAACTATCTCAAAACACTACAGGGTGGTACTGAACTAAGAAAGAAATCAAACAAGAGACTGAGTTGTATAGTCCCTGGTGTTACCATAGCATTCCCTTCCCTGGAACAGACACAAACCCGCTGGAATATTGAAAAGCAAAGTCTGGTCAAGACAGACTTCATTCGATTGCTCCCTGTTCCCAGACCATGGCTTGCAGGCTTTGGACAGCGTGTCCAGATCTTTCATCCCTTCCTGTCCCAGTTGGGAAGGTTTCATTTCTCTCTATCATGAAATTTGGAGTGGGTCCCATATGTACTGCTCTGCACCCTTTCTTCAAAACCTTTAGGGGCCAACTCAAGATATCCAAATAGTATCTATATTGCCACTTCCTAGTCTCAGGTGGGCAAAGAGTCAACTCCACAAATGGAACACATCTCCTTTCAGTCTGCAGTCTGAGAAGTTTTATTGCATCATTTCCCAGGAAAGCGTCTGGTGCTTTTTAACTTTTTCATTAATGATTTGGAGTTGGGAGTAAGCTGTGAAGTGGCTAAGTTTGCTGATGACACTAAATTGTTCAGGGTGGAAAGAACCAGGGAGGATTGTGAGGCACTCCAAAGGGATCTGTCGAGGCTGGGCGAGTGGGCGTCAACGTGGCAAGTGAGGTTCAATGTGGCCAAGTGCAAAGTAATGCACATTGGGGGCCAAAAATCCCAAATATAAATACACAATGATGGGGTCCAAACTGGCGGAGACTGACCAAGAGAGAGATCTTGGAGTCGTGGTAGATAACTCACTGAAAATGTCGATACAGTGTGTGACAGCAATAAATAAGGCCAACACTATGCTGGGGATTATTAGGAAGGGAATTGAAAACAAATCAGCTAGTATCATAATGCCCCTGTATAAATCAATGGTACAACCTCATTTGGAATACTGTGTACAATTCTGGTCACCACACCACAAAAAAGATATTATAGCACTGGAAAAAGTGCAGAAAAGGGCAAGAACTCATGGTGGGCACTCAATGAAATTGCTGAGCAGTTGAGTTAGAATGGATAAAAGGAAGTACTTCTTCACCCAAAGAGTGATTAACACACAGAATTCACTGCCTCCGGAGGTGATGGCAGCTTCAAGCACAGACAGCTTCAAGAGAGGATTGGATAAACATATGGAGCAGAGGTCCATCAGTGGCTATTAGCCACCAGGTATAGATGGAACTCTCTGTCTAGGGCAGTGATGCTCTGTATTCTTGGTGTTTGGGGGGGGGCGCAATCAGTGGGAGGGCTTCTAGTGTGCTTTCCCCACTGGCAGACCTCCTGAGGACACCTGGTTTTTGGCCACTGTGTGACACAGAGTGTTGGACTGGATGGGCCATTGGCTGGATCTAACATGGCTTCTCTTATGTTCTTATATTCTTATGTTAAAGACTGCTTTCCCTGGATCAGGAAAGAGAATGGCAGTTGCAGCGGGAATTGGTAGCATTTGGAGAACAAGAAGCTTAAGAGAGGTCTGAGGAAGAAGAGGAAGAAAAAAGAGAGAAGGGCCCTTTTCACACTACTTGCCTGCTCCCAGGACGTTGCAAAACATCGCACAAAAAATGCAGAAGATAGCGTCTTCTTGCGAGAGTTTTGCATGATGTCGCACAAAACTCTCGCGAGAAGATGCTATCTTCCGCGTTTTTTGCACGATGTTTCGCAATGTTCCAGGAGCAGGCAAATAGTGTGAAAAGGGCCGTTGAAATGGGCAGGTGGGAGGGACATCGAACGGAAGAGGAAAAGTAAGCATAGAGCAGCAAAACCACTAGTCCCGAAGGAACTTCCAGTGATAGAATAACAGCTGGCTGATTCCACTGCCATGTAACCCATGGAGGACAAGGTTGCATCCAATTGTGATTTTACTTTTTGTTGCTATTGTTTATTGTGTGTTACCTATTTTTATACATAATACAAAGAAATCTAAGAAATTTAATATGTAATACAAAGAGGCACCCATTAGACTAAAGACCCAGCCTACATTTTTTCATCTGCAACTGAGGCTCCTATTCATCACCAATTTTACAGACATTCTATACCAATCTGTAAAGTGGCGTATAAATTAAGCATGAATGTATATAATTAGGCACACCATCACACATTGGCCGCCTTTATAATGTCTGTGTGCTCACACATCAGCTGACAATGTGTTGGCCAATGTAGCAGAGTATGTAGCTGTGACCAGCTCCATTACCTCAATAGGTAGGCCTGAATTTCTGCTTCTGACTCTCAGGCACTCAGTGCCTCAACATTGCTAGGCAATGATTACAGGCACCGGCTCATTGAAGCTCTTAGTAGAGGAAACCATCATTTTGTGAGGCATTGAAGCACTCCATTCCCTGGGAGGCCCTAATGACTTACTAGCACACAGGAGGAAGGACAATTAACCTCCAAAGTATGAGCAAGAGATGTGCTTGGTATGAAATGAATATTGGAAGCTGGACTTTGATCCCTAACAGACAGATCCTGTAAGGCGATCTTCTGTAGTTCTTGAGAGAACCTCTCTCTCTCTCTCTCTCTCTCTCTCTCTCTCTGTTGCCTCTCCAGATGTGCTTGAGGTCTGCCTTGCTGGATGAAACTTAGCATTTTGCTCACAGCTACAGATATTTTTACCATATTTGTGATGAATCTGGAGGCTTCTGCTGTGGCAGATCTCTGAGGAATTTTCAGGATACCTAAAAAAAAATTAATGAGACCAATGAAATGAGGAGCCTGGGCTGGACTTCACTTCTCCCTGAAAAAAAGTTTCAAACCGTGTCAAAGAAGAAATATTGGCCTGGGAACTGGGGGTGTGCAAAACGAACAAACAAGCCAGAAATACACCCGGAAATCATGATTTCATTTCATTAAAGGGCTTCTGGAACGATGACCCAGATTCAGGAGACTAAGTTATAATGGCACCCTCCCACTGCAAAGCTCCTGTGTTTTGTTTCAGTTCTTCCAGCACAGTGGTGGCAGAAGGCAGGCAGGCAGGCAGCATCTTGTTTTCCTTAACAGCACTCTATCAATTGGCTCCCAAGGGGAGAGAGTCCTTACATAACTCCATCGGAGGGAAGGGGGAAACGTGTGCATAAGTGCATTTTTTTGTGACACTATCCAGGCACTGGTCTGTCTCCCCCACCCCTAGTAGTGCACTTGGTCAGTTGGTCACTGGGAGGAAAATCTATGTTTCTCCCCCCACCCCCAATTCAGCATCCACCAAGACACTTATCTGGGAGTAATCACTATTGAATAACATGGAACTTACATCTGAGTAGACCTGTTTCGGATCACTTCCATAATCTTTATGGACTGTCTCTTATTGAGTCAAATGGCAAATGTGACCTGCTGCACTCTTTCAAAGGATTCTGCCTGGCCCCACAACAAAAGGAAAACTTATGGGAAAAATACAGGATGGTTGGGTGGCAGCGGAGGGTGGGGGGAGGTTCAGACAATTGTTCTGCCTGCCTGCCTGCGCTTGGGTGATGGAGAAGATCGGTTGTGATTAATGTGACAATGTCCAGTTTTGCAGCGGAACACTAAACATCAAAAGGATGGATCTGGATTCACCCCACGTCATGGAAACAAAACTACAAAGCACAAGAAAACATAGCAGCAACAGACAACAACATTATTGGCACTATAGAAAAAGGTAATAATTTATTGGCACTATAGAAAAAAGTGAACATGAAGCAGGATTGTTTTTAATGTTGTTGTTTATATTTATTTATATTTCTCACTGAAACTCAAGGTAGATTACACAGTGTACGTCATAATGATTAACAGTTGGGACATACAATAAAAACGCAACAGAGTTTGGATTGCAGAAATGTGAAAATAAGCAGAAATCTGCTACATGGCTGAAACAAAACATAAGCAATTAAACATGACATGTTAAATGATGCAAATATTATCTAGTAGGAGCGTACTAAAAGCAACAGACAGTACACAGTAGTATAGCCTACAGTCCATTACCCTTTACCAAAGCATCTTTCAGAATCATTTCCTTAAAATACATCCTCCTACTTGTATAAAAAAAAAACACTTGAATTATTCAATTTTGCTTTGTTTTTGGAAAACTAGGAAACTGGGAGTCCTCCTCACCCCATCAGGCAGGCCAATTCATAAGGCAGGGGCCACCACAGAGAATGAACATGTACAGGTAGTTGTTGATTTGTAGGGTGGCACCTGCAAAAGACCCTGTTCGGATGAGCAAAGAGGTAGCCTTGCAGATATGAGGGACCAAGACCATGAAAGACTTTGTATGCGATAATCAAAACCTTGAACTGAGCCTGGTAACTGATGGACAGCCAACGGAGTGACTGCAGAATGGGAGTAATATGCATGCTTCACCTAGCTCCTGATCATAACTAAGCTGAGGCATTCTGTACCAACTGAAGTCTCCGAATTGCCTTCAAGGGGAGTCCTATGTAGAGTTCATTACAGTAGTCTTGTCTCAGCGTTACTGTGGTGCGGATCTAGATGGCCTGATCAGCTGTGTCAAGGTAGCAGATCATCTTCTGGGCAAGACTGAGTTGGAAGAAGGCATTTTTGGCAACTGCGTTAACTTCCTTCTCTAACAGCAGTGCTGGATCCAATATAACCTGAAGGCTCGTCTTAACTGCACTGGCAAGGGTCCATTGAATCCCATCAAAAGTGGGACGCACAATGCCCTTCAAGATCTTTGCCTTCCCAAGCAGCACCACTTCTGTCCTGTCTGGGTTTCAACTGACTTGCTTTCAGCCACTTGACAGCCGTCAGGCAGTGACTCAGGAACTCTACTGCATCCCAGGGGATTTAGATAGTGAGATACTGAGCTGGGTGTCATTGATGACATCCAGTTCCATAGCTACAAATGATTTCTCTTAAAGGCTTTGTGTACATGTTGAATAATACTATTTTATAATTTTTTTTGTGCCACCTTGAGCAGGTCTCTGAAGAGACAACATATAAATGTTTTCAATATGTGAATAAAATACAGGTGTAGTTTTAAGCATAGTTTTGGAATGAGCATGTACAAAATAAATTGGGGATGGAGACTGCAGACACAGGGCAAATCCACCTGTACAGCCATTCACTCCTTCCAAAGGGAGACTGCTCTCATTTGCAACCCTTTACTTTCATGTGGGCAAGCGAACAGATTTTTCAGACCATTCAGCCACAGTTTGGTTTGGCAGGTTGCCTGCAATCTTCTGGCAATCAGTGTTTCTGCCCACCAATCACCAGCTGATTAGTGGGAGGAGGCAGGCCTGAGAAATGGGTGTGTGCACATGCCCATCATCCCTGGCTGATGATGTCACTTCCTGTGTGACCTGGCATTGTGTGGAGGGCCAAGTCTTTAATCAGACTCAAACAGTGTTTTTGTCTAAAAATGTTATGTTTTTGGCCGAGTGTTAAAGAATTGTGATACCATTGCTTCCAGGTCTCACCGGAAGTGATGTCATTGGCCGGGGACAATAGACGCATATGCAACTCAGTAGGTTCCCCTCACCCACCCCCATTCCCTTCCTCCCACTGGTTGCCAGGGGGGATCTGGCAAGCCTAGCCAGAGCCCTGCCTGGTTGTCATCTGCATGAAAGAGCAGAATGCAATCCATGAAACTTGACTTTTAACAAAATGAACAAATGTGCTCTGAGTCCTTGCTGGCCTCAATGGCATCACCAGGGCCATACTGAGACCAAGAAGCCTCCCCACCTGCTGCAGCCCATGGCTCTTCCGTATAGATCAAGCCCTTTCTGCCCCTCATATCACCTTCCAAGCATCATATGAGAGTGGGGAGGGGAGCCCCTGATTCGCAACAGAAGCAGGTCACAACAAGCTTCTGTTGGTTTGCCAAGGTTTAAACCAGCCCTGTAGCTATCCCATTAATAGCGCTTTGGTCTGCAGCAATTAGCAGGTGATCATGCTGAGCTCCAGGTCATGAAAAATTTCACCTGCTGATTTCTGTATGTCAAATCTCTGCAAAAGGTGTTGAAGTAGGGCAAGTTGTTTTTTCTTGTTCTCCAGGCGGTTTGGCAACATTTCAGCTGCAACCCACTTCCAATGACAGTTTCAGGCATGTGTCGGGGCCTAGAAACTCTACAAAGGATGGATTGTTTTTGATTTTTAATAGACCCAGTTTGGACAATTGGGAATTTTTGTAGGCCACCCTGAAAAGATCTAGGGTTACCAACTATGACTTGGGAAGTTCCTGGAGATTTGGGGAAGATTCCTGGGGAGGGTGGAGTTTGGGGAGGGAACTCATGACATGAGGTCTGCCATCTAAAGCTGCCATTTCCTCCAGGGGAAGTGATCTGTGTAGTCTCAAGGTGGGAGAGTTCCAGGCACCGCCCTGCCCTACCCTGTGGTGGTGGGTAAACCTATATGCATGTAATCATCCAGCATCTGTAACTGCTGTTGTTTGGCCTCATTATTTCAGAATTGCTGCGGAAGCAATGATATCATTGTGGCCCTTTTGACTTCCTCTTAGCTTAAAAATGGAGCAAAACCCTTTTCTAGAGAGTCAAGACACAATTTCCCTCTGTGTTTTGAGATGCTTAGCACTCTCAACTAGGGTTGCCAACTCTGGCTTGGGAGATTCTTGGAGATTCTGGGATGGAGCCTGTGGATGGTGGGGTTTGGAGCCAGGAGGGACCTGAGTGAGCACAATGCCACAGAGTCCACTCTGTAAAGCAGGCATTTTCTCCTGGGGAATCGTTCCCTGTAGTCTGGAAATCAGTAGCAGTTCCAGGAGATCTCCAGGCACCACCTGGAGGTTGACAACCCCACTCTCAATACACTTGCCTATTTTTTTTCTTTTAAAAAGAGCTCCCACCCTGGATTTCACTCTGCCTGTTCCAGCTTTTTCCTTTGCTTCTCAAATCCCCAGCACTAGTAGAGATTTCATTTGGAGGAAAGAAGGATTCCAGGAGGAGACAAGATTCTGAGCAGGGTTTAACGGCCAACTCTTGGATATATTAAAGAGGGAAGGAGAGAGAGCAATGCAGTTTAAAAGAGAAAGTAGTGGTTATACCCCCTTTCCCATACAGGGCAAACCACTGCTTCTTTCTTTGAGGAAAGAAGCTATGTGCCTGTGGCATGTGTTCCACATACATGTGTTCCTTAGAGAGTTACCTGGAACTGTAGGTGCTCCTTTAGAATAATGATGTTTGCACCCTGAAGGATCAGAGGGGGATTCCCTCTGCACTCAGCCTTCCATCAAGCCTTTGTCCGTATTTTCCTTGCTGCCATTTCACTTTCCTGTTCTTTGCTTATTTAAGTGCTGTTTCCACATTGTTAACAAAGAGGGCATGTTTTTTTTGTTTCCCAGTATTTGCTGTACTGTGGCCTTTATTTTTCTGACCACCAATCCAAACTCTTTTTTAAACAAGGCTCAATTGCTGTTTACCTTTTGTGGCCTGGATTTTCCTTGCAGGCAGCATAGCTCCTTGATTGATTTCAGCTTTGCGAAATTAGCCTTTTAAAAGCACTGAGTATATCTGTTACTTGTTCGGACTGTCTTTTGTTTGTACAGAATGAATGTGTTCGAGTCAAGATTACTGGCAAGTCAGCAATCACTAATGATTCCCTGATCAATTCATCTTTGTCTGTCAGGTCTGAAATAGAAATACAGTCCTTGGGTAAGAAATGTTGGTCTGGGCGAAAAATCATCTTGCAATTCTTAGAGAGCAGTCCTAAGCAGGTTAACTCGGAATCCTGCTCAGGTCTATTCAGCGTCAGCACCAGCATTGCTTACTCCCAGGTAGGGATGCCAGGCCACTTTGGGGTTGGAACGGGGTGATGGGTGGAAAATGACATCTGGTTACATGTGACATCACATCCACCTGACAGCTCAGATGTGATGTCAGTGCATCGAGCAATGCTCTAGACATCCCCCAAAACTTACCGTGCTATTTTCAAGGGTGGCCAGAGCATTGCCCGACATGCTGGATTTTTGGATGGATGTGACATCATGCCTCGAGTCACTAGATGTCATCAGAAGTTTTCATGGGCTTGAGTTCTCTCTGTCAGATGCAGACGATGCATTATTTATCAGAATTTTTGATATTCAGAGAGAGGAAAGGAAAGGAAACTTGTGAAAATGAAGGCCTAGTTTATGACATTTCTGTGCAAAACATAAAAGTATACAGACAAGATTGATCATTCGTAGCAATGAGCAGTAACACTACGTAGTTATGTTAAGCGATTTAACACCTATAGAGATTGAAAAAATTGTCAGATCTGTTGAGCTCCCAGCTAATAGTAATCACACCTATTGATGAAGTCTGATGTAATAGTTTCCTCTTAGAGTCTTTGTGTGTGTGTGTGTGTGTGTGTGTGGGGGAAACGTCTAAATTCTATTTTTGGGTTTAGCTTTGGTAAAACCAATACAAGCCAAGGATATCTGTACAAACCAGGGACATCCTTGTGGTATGTTATTAATATTATTCATACTGACTCTGGTAATGAAGTAGAAATCCACCTGCTAGAGTTGCCAACTCAAGGTTAGGGAATTCCTGGTGATTTGGGGACAGAGCCTGGGGAAGGCTGGATTTGGGGAGGAGAAGGACCTCAGCAGGGTAAAATGCCATAGAATCTACCCTCCAAATCAGCCATTTTCTTCCGGGGAACAGATCTCTGTAGTCTGGAGATCAATTGTAATTCCAGGAGATCTTCAGGCCCCACGTGGAAGCTGGCAACCCTACCATCTTCTGGGACTGCCAAACAGCTGGTGCAGGATCCTTCACCCATAGTTCCCATTGCCTACCACTGTGGTGAAGGAAATTTTTTAAAAAGGCAGTGTTGCAAGTGTGATGACATCATTTCCAGGGAAACACCTTATGTGATGGCAGGTAGCTCTAGGAATCACTGGAAACTCTACCCATATTTTCCCTGGAAGTGATGTCCTCACACTCATGTTGCTGCTATATACCCCATCCCGTGAAAAGAAGCATGCCTGCAGGGGATACATACAAACATTTTGCTTGCACCTTCCAGAAGGCAGGCAGGCAAGCAAGCTGCTACAGACAGACTGCAGGAATGACAAATACTTCCCTTCACCAAACACAAAACATGGGATCATATTAGATGAAATTCTAGAGGTCTGAGACCATGGCTGTTTCCACACGGCTTACCTTTTGCCGGGATGCAGCGTGTTCTCACATGAAATCGCGCAATAACAGTGTGATCTCACGCAAAATTGCACGATAACAGCATCTTCCTGGCGCGATTTCACATACGAAAAGGCTGTATCCCGACTAAAGGTAAGCGGCCAAGGAGGATTTGGATTGGGATGATGTTCACTGAAATTGGGGCAGAGCTAAGCAACCTCTGAAGTCTATGGCCAAACAGGATTATCCTTTTTTATTTAGGAATGTATGATGCATGTTCTGTGTAAATACAGTGTTTTAAACAAAATTGTGTCACCTCTTGTGGTTTACTTCATGGCACCCAGTTCATTATCTGTTTACTAAAAACATTTTCATTCCACACTTTCAGCCAAATTGGCTCCTGAGACAGCTTCCATGTTCCACGCTGAAGGAAAAAAATATAGCAATCAATAAATAATTTAAACAACTGGCAATAAAACATTAACTACTAGAAATTATAGCAAAATTAAAGCAACAATTAAAATAATAGAACAATCACAGGAACAACTGATATAGCAGCCAGCCATAAAAATACCAAACAGTAAAACACCACCAGAAGTATAAAAATAATTAATAGGCTTGTAGCAGCAAGAAAATATGCTAAAAGGCCAACACAGACAACAGGCTGTTCAGTCATGGATAGCAAAACCAAAGTTCGCAAAATATAACCTCAGTCAAAAGCTGCAGTGAAAAGAAACTGCTGCTTGAAACTTCACAGTGCCAGACAACTGTGAGAAGGAAGGTCCATAGCCAAGGTGCCACAACTGTGAAGGCCTTGTCTTTAGTGGACACACCTTTACTTTCGAAAATGAATGTTATGGTTGTATTGTCGAAGGCTTTCACGGCTGGAGAACGATGGTTGTTGTGGATTTTCCGGGCTGTATAGCCGTGGTCTTGGCATTGTAGTTCCTGACGTTTCGCCAGCAGCTGTGACTGGCATCTTCAGAGGTGTAGCACCAAAAGACAGAGATCTCTCAGTGTCACAGTGTGGAAAAGAAGTTGGCAGGTAATTTATATCTACTCAGGAAGGTAGGGTTGGGCTGAGTCATCCTGTAAGAGTTTCCCAGGGTGTGGAATGCTAATGGAGGGAGGCTTCACTGTATCCTGAGGAGGTTCTTTTGCATATGGATTGGTGCTTGATATGCTAATTTGTCTGCAGGGCTATTGTAGGGTGTAGAGTATTTTGTTAGCCTGGTGTTTTTCAGGACTGGAAACCATGCTCTATTCATTCTTAAAGTCTCTTCTTCCTGTTGAAATTGTGCTTATGAATTTCAATGGCTTCCCTGTGCAATCTGACAAAGTAGTTGGAAGTGTTGTCCAGTATTTTAGTGTCCTGGAATAGGATACTGTGTCCTGTTTGAGTTAGGCTATGTTCAGCCACTGCTGATTTTTCCAGATGGCCAAGTCTGCAGTGTCTTTTGGTGCTACACCTCTGAAGATGCCAGTCACAGCTGCTGGCAAAATGGCAGGAACTACAATGCCAAGACCACGGCTATACGGCCCGGAAAATCCACAACAACCACCAATGTCATGGTAGTTGTTTTTATTATTTTTTGCACATTTTTTCTTTGTGAGCCACCTGGAGCAGGTCTCTGAAGAGGTAGCACACCAAACTAATAAATAAAGTTTTAAAATTAAAACAAACAGTACATTAACTGCATTTTGGGGAGCTGATCTTTGCCATGTATTGGTTTTTGACCTCTCGTGTGTCCTGGATGGATATTTTGGCCTCTTGCCTTCAGTACAAGAGCACAAACTCAGCAGGACTGTACAGAGAGAATGAAGGCTAAAGCCAAAGTAGCCGCAGCCCAAAATGGCCAGGACCACTCCATTCCGAAACCCCTATTTCAAAGCATATGTTTCACCTTCCCCTTGCTTGTTACATGACTCTTATTTATTTGTCTCGTAGAACAATGTTTAATTTCTTGCTCACTGCCTGCCACAATAGAATTTACATTGAAACCGAACATTTTTACAAACGAGAGCATGTCATGGCCTCGGCAGGCAAAGATCTGTACCAATGCTTCTCGGCTTGTTTCTAAAAGTCATCCAGCGTTTCACAAGAAACAAGAAAAGCCTCCAACAGAGTCTGTCTGCCAATGAGCAGTGATTAATCTAATACCTGCTGAAATAGCTTCCTCGCTAATGCCGGGATGCGGCGGATGAATTGCACACGACGCGGAAATCTATCACAGTGCAGATAAAACAGTTCGGAAGGCCAAGAGTGTTATGGATGGATATTATTCCTCTCCTTGCTTGATCGTAACGGTTTTATCTCTACACTGAAATGAATCCTAGCAGTTAATGTGGTCTTTGGGAGCTGTATTTATTTGCTTTATTGGTAGCAAGGACTTATTACTGTGCATCAATTATGCTATGAATTAGAGATTCCAGTGTTTGGGGGGCAGAGGTGGGGCAGTCGTTGGCTTAAATTACGCTAATGGGTTCTCTGTCCAAAACGATCCAGAGATAGATGCGTTTCTCCAGTATCATGATGGATCTTGGGTACAGTCTCTCTTAAGATGATTCAGGCACGCACATTTTTCCTGTGTGTGCCAGGCTTTGAGATATGTCAGGGATAGGCTTAATTGTCAAGAAACCTCACAACTTCTACCTGTGAACATGCTGGCATGCCAAAAAACAAAAGAAGGGGAGAGATGAGGATTGTATTTGGCCAGATACAACCTGAGACCCCACAGCACCACCAGTTCCTCAGGGACTCACCCCAGATCTGGCTGGTGGCTACGACTATCCAGGAGGTAATTATGGGCATAAGCAATTAACTGCATGCTAGCAGCTTACCTTGGGGCCAAACTAGATGTGATAACATCCTTGTGCCCACCACAGGGAGGCTGGCGCAATTTAAAAGTTATCTAAAGATGCTGAAAGGGCCCAATTGGGCACAGTAGGCTATGGTGCTCTTGTTCCCCACAGCCCCCATGCATCTTTCAAGTGCCAAAACAGCCGGGGGGGGGAGTCATTTTAGTACTTGAAAAGTACGAGGGGTGGGAAATGTACACCTTAGCCCATTGTGCTATGGGTGCAATCAGGACTGGTCCCTCACGGCATTTTAAAATGGTGGTGACATCCCAGTGGCAGACACGAAGATGCCGTCGCATCTAGTTTGACCGTTGGTGGTTTGGTTGAAGAAACGAACTGGCCCTGTGTGTCAAGCAAAATGGTCTGGCCTGCCATTAGTCAGCATGCATGCCAAGGTTTGCCTACCCATATCATTAAATGCGGACATTGGCTGTGGAGCCACAGAACGCCACACATTTTCAATGGCTTCCTTTTGCTTTAGTATAGTTTCCAGGGCAACTTCACATTCAGAATGGTACCACTTTGAATGAGAAATGGTAAGCAGTATGCTAATGCTATGCTAAGATATGGACTAGAGTGTCTGTCTACATTGGTGGATAAATGTCCCGATCATGCACGCCAATGTTAAACAAAGAATTATCTGCAAAACTGACAATGAAGGTTTCATGCAGACAAAGGTTTAAGTCAGCTATCCTGAAGTAAGAAATCATTTGCTTTCCCCACTGGATCTCTTTCCTGACCTGTATGAAGAGATGTCCCATCTGCCCTCAGAGTGCTAGATGATCAACCACAGGGGCTGTTAGTGGATAACCCCTGAAAGCGATACTTGCTGACTTAAATTTCTCGGAGGGTTCCCGTCCCAACCCTTTGCCTGTGGTTTGTGCACCTTGGAGAGCCATTATCCTGGTGGTGCTGAGCTTGCATCACATTCGCTTTTACACTTTGTCGACAGCTTTAATTACGGTGTGCTAATTTAGTGGCAATAGCGGCAGGCATAGCAAATGTGTAGTTGGCCCCCAGTGCCTCTGTTCAGAAATAATTAAGTTACACTCACCCAGAGGTCTCGGGGAAATCATAAACATAAAATGATCAACAGCTTCTGGTCAGGTTCAGATCTGATTAGATCATCCTTACAACAAGCCTAATTGAGAATTGGCCCCAATAAATAACAGGGATGTTCAGCGCTGGTGCTTTTTTTCCACATAGCTTGCATTTATGCTTGGAAGAGCTGAATATCAGAGCTAGCCTTTCTGTTTCTCCTCGGCACAACCTTTTCCCCCTGACTCTTCAAATAGGACAGTCTCCCCTTAGTCATATACACATCCCTGCTTCTAAAGCCCAATTCTGATCTTATAGGAGGGGCATTGCTGCTTATGCCCTTTGGCTTCTTCCCATATGACTTCAAAGTAGGGTTGCCAAGCAGCTAAAAATGTCCCTTTGACCCAGCTGCCAAAAAAGATGTGCAAGCCAGTCCCCCCCCCCCCCCACTCCAAGTTGCATCAGCAGAGGGCCGAGTGCTTTCTGTCTTTCTCCCCTCCGTTCAAAGTCAGGGCACTGCAAGCGCTTCACCTGCCCTCACTGACATCACCAGATACATGGTGCCAGGATGATGTGATCATGTTGGTGCCTCTTGGTCAAAAGGAGAAGCCTTGCAGGCTGACCTCCATTTAGCAAAGATGATGGACTTCCTCCGTGGGAGCTCTGTATTTGTTACGGAGAGTTGTGTGTCTGAAATCATGATTAATCAAAGTTTGGTGCGTTCTATGACTCAACAGTCAACTGACAGATCTGTCCTGGAAAACCAATTCATAACTGTTTTAAATGGCTGCTTTCATGGAATCATCTGAAATCTTTTCATTTAATATTTGCTTTGAGACGTGGGGGAGTGCAGGAGGAATAAGAAGAGGGAGGAATTAATTGAGGCGGAAGTCCCCTTCTATACTGCGGCAGTGTTGAATTGTTGAACAAGATGAGCAGTTTCCTGCCCCTCAAAAGTCCGGTGCTGCGACACAGTTGCTGTCGGCAGAGCATAACAGGTCCAAAACCTAAGCAAAACAACATGCAAAAGAGCTGTGGAGGGAACAGGTGTTGAGCACACATCTAATTTTAACCCCAGTTCCAGGACACTAGAAGAGTTCTTGGAAGGGTTCTGCTATGGATTAGAATATGAAGAAGCACTTTCCCTCTGCTCCGAGGCCCCCGCTTTCATTTTTAGCTTTGAAGTGATCAAAGTCCTTCAAAGTGAACATCAATTAGGCTCCAAGTATGTGTAATTCTTGAACACATGAACCTTCTTTATACCTTCAAGTTTAGTATTGTCTACTCCAGCGATGGCGAACCTATGGCATGCGTGCCACAGCCGGCACGCAGAGCCCTCTCTGTGGGCACGCGAGCCAGGGCTCATTTGGAGAGGTGGGTTTTGGCCCCGCCCACGTGATTCCTTTTCCCAGGGCTCATTTGGAGCCCGAATGCACAGGAACGGCATTCCAGTAGAGCTGAAGAGAGGTCACGTGGGTTTTGGCCCCGCCCACGTGATTGCTTTTCCTCCAAGCGCAAGCCGAGTGGTGCTGAGCTCCAAAGGAACGCAAGCTGCTTGCATTCCTTCTGCTCTGCTCCTTTACTTTCATTTGTGACTGGTGGGGGGGGGGAGGAGAGAGAGAAAATGAATGAGTGCAAGGGAGGGGAGCTCTTTTAAGACAAAATATGTTAATTAGTTTGGACAACTGTATGAGTTGTTGTTTCTAAACTAAAACCTCAGTGACACTGAGAGATCTCTGTCTTTTGTTTGTTTGTTTGTTTTTTAATTTTTTTTTTCATAACTACAAAACACTACACAGCACTACACAAGACTATCACAAGGAAAGGGGAGAGGGAAGGGACAAAGGGGGGTGGAAAAAGAGAAAGAAGAAAAAGGGGGGGAATGAACTACAAACACTAAACACTACACTTCAATGTTTCCCTTCATACTGTCATAATACAAAAATAGCTCCATAGGATAATGATGGAGTGGTTAATCATACAGAGAATAGGCATTTCAAATTCTGATTAAACTTTCCTCCCCCTTCTAGGTCCCGGACGGAGTTCTCTCTGTGCAACCGCTGTTGCGGTGCTCTCCTCCTCCTCCCCCCCCTCCGGCTCCTCCTTTTCTTCGTTCTCGGTGCAGCAGAGTTCTGGGTTTTTATTCTCAAAATCCTTTAGTTGATCTTCTGATAATATCTTATAGGCCTGATCTTTATATCTGAACCATATTCCTTCCGGGAATAACCATTTATACTTTATTCCATGGTTTCGGTTTCGTTTTCTCAGCCATGCCGGACGCTCCTCTCGGCTGGTCCGGGAGGAAACGACCGGGCACCCTGACCGGGCGGCTGATCCGCAAGGATTAGCCCCCAGGACTCCCAGGGAGGGAGCCAGGGTCCGGGACGCGGCGGGAAGAACTCCCCGAAATCAATGCGGGGGGGGAATTGCCCGTTTGTCCCTATGGAGGCCGGCAGACGTGCGCGGCGCCTCGAGTGCCGCCGGGCAACGAGAAACGGCAAATAAAAGAAACAGGCGGAAGCCCGTAAACAAGCGAATCCCTTCTGTTCTACAAGCGTTTGTGAAGGAGAGGTTGATCTGAAGAAGACTCGTTCTTCCCCTTCGTTGAGTTCCAGAATTTTGTTGGCGCCCCCCCCCCCCCAAATGGCAGCAAAGAAGCAAAGTCCCGCTCTCGGTAAGTCAATCTCGGCTACTTTGAAGGGGGAGTCGCTCGAAGAGTTGGTGCGCAGGGCGGTGGTGGAAGCCATAAAACCCTTTGTTGACAAGCTGAACGAAACTGATCAAAGGGTGGGCTTAATTGAAAGCGAAGTGAAAACCATTAAGGCAGCAGCGGGGGGGGGGCAGAAAAGTCTGCTCTGGAAAGTGCGTCACTTGTGAAGGCTACAAAAAAGGAGCTGAAGCTGGTTGAGAACCAGCTGATCGGGTTACAGATGGAACGAACGCAGACAATTTTGCGTCTTCAAAACGTGAAAGAGGAGGAAAAAGAGGATCTGTGGGAGGTGGTCTCGGAACTATTGGCGATACCCGCAAGGACGACTAAAGAAGAGGTTAAAAGCGCCATTTTGGAGGTCCGTCGGGCTTCTTCAAAATATGCAACAAAGCGACAGTTGCCTCGTGAGATCATTATTGACTTTTCATCTAAAAAGATTCGGGACACCATCCTATATAACTCATACAATGCGGATTTGGACTTTATGGGTTTGAAAGTCAAGATTTTGAAGGACGTTCCATTTCTAGTCCGGAAACGGCGTTTTAAATATAAAAAGTTTGCAGCTCTTCTGAGAGATCTCTGTCTTTTGGTGCTACACCTCTGAAGATGCCAGCCACAGTTGCTGGCGAAACGTCAGGAACTACAATGCCAAGACCACGGCAATACAGCCCGGAAAACCCACAACCATAAAACCTCAGTATTCAGGTTTAATTGCAGTGTGCACTTTGAAACAAATAAGTTGGTTTTGTGTTGCAGTTTGGGCACTCGGGCTCAAAAAGGTTCGCCATCACTGGTCTACTCTGACTGGCAGCAGCTTTCTGGAGTCTGTGGTAAAAGTTTTTCACATTACTTAATACGCAGCTCTTTTGATTGGGGACTGAACCCCAAACCTTCTCAATGCAAATCTCTGCCACTGAGCTACAGCCCCAACTCCTCCCTCTGGGCTATTATAGTCTCTTAATTTGCTTTAGGAGGCCAATTTCCCCATTCATCTCTATTTTCCATCTCCCCCCTTTGCTGCCTTCTCAGCTACCCATCTTGTACTCCTGTTCCTCTTCCTTGGAGGGCAACATGTCAATCTTCATCAGGCCATGGCAACGGGGGCAGAGGGGCAGGGAACAAATGAGTTCCCTTCTTTTGTTATTTTGGAAGGCAATTTTTTTTTCTCTGTACCAGGGGAGTCCTCCAATTGAGAAGTTCCTGCCTTGTCAATGGCTGACATAATTTCACAGTCTCATGATAGGCACTCAGTATTGGCTTTGCTATTAGAGGGAACAAACTGATGTGTGTGTGAGTGTGTGTGTATAAACAATTGGGACAACCCCCTTCCCCACATACATGCATAATACTAATACTTACATACATAATGTACATGTAACATCTGGGGTCTGATTAGATGAGACATTAAACAAAATTGGGGGAAACTCATGTTTAATGTGTTATTGTCCTTCACATTCAAAATAGTGTGTGTGTGTGTATGTGGAAATGCGGTCCTGAGTGTATGCATAGAGGAAAGTGAGGCTTGGAAGGGAGGGGATCACAAATAATAACATTTTATTTGTATTCCGTCCTTCAGGACAACTTAGCAACCATTCAGAGCAGTTTACAAAGTATGTCATTATTATCCCCTCAACAATCACCCTGTGAGGTGGGTGGGGCTGAGAGCGCTCTGAAGAGCTGTCTGACCCAAGGTCAGTTGGCTTCAAGCGAAGGAGTGGGGAATCAAACCCGGCTCTCCAGATTAGAGTCCCGCTGCTCTTAACCACTACACCAAACTGGCTCTCAAAGCCTCTCCTGCCTCCACACATGTGGTGAGGAGCCGATGTCCCCATACACACTATCTTTAAGGTGAGTGCCAGTTACACATTAAATGTGAATTTTCCCCAGTCTTACTCACCTTTAACATCTTGTCTAGTCAGACCCCTGGACACCAGGGTGAGAGGAACAGGAAACTATCTGCTGGCTCTAAGTCTATTGCCTGAGAAGCGGGTCACAAAAGGGGGTATTTTACCTTTCTGGTCTCGTGCTGCCCAGAAGAATTGGGGAGTGTTGGGGGAATCTATGCCTTGTGGCGTGACCCCCGCTCTCATTTCCTCCCATTCCTGGACATTGTAAGTTTTCAGGTGTCCCTTTCCCCTTCTTTGAGAGTCCTAGAGATGGGGGCACAACTAATTAGACTCTTCCTAATTAATCCCCCACTCAGAACTCTTGATTTCAAAGCAGTAAGATCCTTAAAAGGGTTCTTGAAGCTTGCACAGAGGTAGTAAGTTGATAGTCTCCCAGTGCGCATCTCTAATCTCCTCCTCCAAGATGGCCAATTACTTCCCTCTGCCTCCCCCCCCTTTAACTGATGCTGAACAGCCCTCTGCATTCTGTAGCGCCCCACCCCAGAGAGCAATGAGCATGCTCAGTGTGCGTCAGAACCGTTTCTTTTTTAACTCTTCTCATTTTATTCTTTTTTTCTGTCTCGAACGCAGTAGAAACTGCTCCCTCATCTGTGATGGTCCTGCTGAAAGCCCCTGGATCATGACAGGGAATGAGAGTGATATTGCCCTGTGATATTCATCCTGCTCTATGTACACACCTCTCGCATGTTCCCACCCCTTTACAAAGATTGATTTTTATGTTACCTGTGTGGTAGGCAGGGGTTATTTCATAGAAAAAGAGCTGGAGGAACTCATTAGCATAACTCATTAGCCTATGAGTTATTAGCCACATCACCAGAAATGTGTCATTAGCACAATTGATTTGCATATGCCACACCCCCTGACATCACCTATCCTGGCTGTTTTGGACCCAATCCTGGCCATTCAGGGCCGAAATTGGGCCCAAAATGGCAAAAAGGGGCTGAAAATGGCCCCAAAGGAGCCCAAAATGGTCAGGATCAGGCCGCTGCTGAGTAAGAGAGTGATCCACCACCCATCAGAGGCCTGATCCGGGCCGTTTCAGCCCCAATCTAGGATGAAATGGGCCCAAAGTGGCTGAGAGTCAGGTGGGCAGGGCCATCTGACATGTGACCTCTTTGGGGAACTGCCAGAACTGCGCTCCTGAGCGTTCCCCCTTGAAATGAGCCCTGGTGGTAGGAATGGTCCATTCCTGCAGCTGGAGCCACAGGTGGGGTCCAACCACCTGAAACAAAGTGGAGGGTTGGGCCACTCATTCCTTCCTGCTATTTTACTGTTTTTCTTCATAGAGAAGCTCTACCTACCAGGGTCAGCAACAGCACCTAGAGAGATGGAGCAGCTGCCAGAGCCTGTGGCTTCTGGTGTAGCCACTGCTAACTCCGTACTCACACATATCCTCTGATGCCTGTACCCAACACCCTTCCATTGCCTGCTTGTGAGTGCTTTATCACTTCTGCTCTCAGCTGCATAGAAGAGCATGTTGGTGGTGCACAAAGCATCAGCATTCCTGGTGGCCATGGCTCTCCTGGTGGTGGCTCTCCTAGCTGCACATACCACCCAGTCTCATTGGGGAAAGGACATGTAGGCAGTGTGGTCAGCTGTGGCTGTAGGTGGTGGGGGAGTTTGCAAGTGGGCAAAGAAGGGATGCATGGGCAAGAAGGGGAGCCTAGTAGTGGACATGTGGGGGGGGGGGCTGCTGAGCACTCTCTGCCCAGGGCCCCCCAAAACCCAGAACTGGCCTCATTACCTAAAGTCCTGAGTCAACTGTTACTAGTCCTCAATCTTTTCAGGCCAAGCACCTAACTTTAATGCTAGCCTACAGGATATGACTTCTAACTTTAAGAAAACCCTATGTCTTTTTTGTACCTTTATCATATTTATGAAACTCTGTTCTTTTAGATGAGGACACAGAGGTGGAAGTAAGGAAAAGTGTGAGAAATCGAAGGGATGGATATCAGTGAGATCACCTCTCCCTATTTAAGCTTTGTTCCCGATGAGAAAAAAACAAAAGTACAAAAATGTACTACAGGGAATGAGAGACCAAAGCACAGTGCACATTTGTAATTTGATAATAAGGCACAATGCATGTATTGCAATTATATGATTTTTAAAATTATATGATTTTAAAAGAAAATGCATTCCAAATATTGCAATTAAAAATATTACAATTAAAAATATTGCAATTACAAACACAAATACTGCCATTATGATGGGTAGCTAGTAAACAACCATTTCAGAAAACTGATTCTTCTTCAAAAACCTTGCCGATGATTGACCGAAATTTTTTGTCATGTGCCTTTTTCAAAGGACCTTGAATTGCTGTGGAAATTCCTGTGGTACTATATCAAAAACACAGTTGAGAGGAAGATTGCATGACATGTACATGTAAATTTTGAACCTCTTGAAGAAAAGGAAAAACCATATTTCAGCTAGTCACACCAATTGCGTCAGCAAAAAGGCCACAGTGTTCCAGATCAGGCTGAGGGTTATACCAAAGCCGTTGCAGAAAGAAAACTAGATTTGGGAAGGGAAATGAGAGAAAAGAGTTCTGAGAGAGAATTTCAGATGCAAGAAGAAGGGGAAAACTGGAGATTTTTGAGACTTTCTTGCATCTCTTCCAGAGCCTCTTTTTTCTCCTCCTCTGCAAACCACACATCATTACTAGAACTTTTCTAAAGAACTGGATTGTGAGATATGGACTGAACGTCTTCTTTTATCTGTCTGTCTGGTCCATGTAACACCATTGGTATGCATGGCAATTAGAGAGTAATATCAGCTGAAGTCCAGTCTAAATTTTGAACAGTGAAAGGAGAGAAGGAAGGGAGGGAGGGGCAAGTATAATATGAGATGAAGGTAAGAAAACACAGTCCCATGTACTGAGGTTTGTTCAAAGTGAGGATGAGGACTTCTAGCCAAGTCAAAAGCAAGTTGTAGGGCTTGCTAGAACTGGAATAGGGTTGCCAGGTCCCTGCAGGGACAAACTGGAGGATGGAGGGTGGGGGGAGTTGTGCAGGGGGGTACTTACCTCACACGTGAGCTCTGCACTCATGCACTCTGGAGCACCCTACATTGCACCAGGAATAATGTCACTCTTGGCGTAATGCATAAGTAATGGGTCGATTGAGTGAAAATCAGCCCCATACTCTAAATCAGGGGCTGATTTTCACTCAATTGACCCCTGGTGCAACCCGTTACTTCCATGTCATTTCTGGCACAATGCAGGGCACATAGGGGTGCTCCAGAGCTAGTGGGATCACACTTCTCCCCTCCACTGCGTTTGCCCACCTTTTCCCCCCACCGACCAGATGAAAGGTGGCTGGGGGTCAAGGCTGGGGGCAGCGGGTCCACCCCCACCAGGGGACTGGCAAGCCTAACAAGTAAGTTTACATCATGGGGGTGTTTTTGGAGGGAGTTACAGACATCAGGCAGCAAGGGAGAATGGGCAGAGCTCACATGGTTGCCAACTCTGGGATGGGAAATTCATGGAGATTCAGGGGTGGTGCCTAGGGATGGTGGAGTTAGGGAGAAAGAGGGGCCTCAGTGGGATACAATGCCATTGACTCCACCCTCCAAAGCAGCTATTTTCTCCAAGGGAAATGATAACTCTGCTCTGGAGAACAGTTGTAATTCTGGGAGATATCCTGGAATTCCTGGAGGTTGGCATCCTTAAGAGCTACTCTAATTTTAAGGGACTTTTCATCTCGATATAACTAAAGGGAAAGATTGGGGGAAATATTTTTGCCAGCTGTAACTCCTTTTCTTTTCATGTTGCAATTGTAAAGCTTGGCACAGTCAGAATCTTGACCCTTTGGGTGTTCGCCCATGGTTCACAGCCTGTCCCTTTGTATGAGCCACCCACCAAATCTAGGATAGTCCAAAGATGTAGTAGTTTGTTTTGTCTGTATTATATTCTTTATATGGTTTTCTCTATCATTATAAGCCACTTTGAGTCCCTTCAGTGAGAAAAGCAGGATACCAGTATTTAAGTAAATAGATAACTGCTGGGGCAAAGGCACTCTCTGGGAATGGCATGGTGCCCCCCAAAATGGGAGGGTGAATAGCTTTAGTCCAGTGGGAAGATGATGAAATGTGTGGTGGAGAGCCAGCAAATAATGGGAGTAGAGAAAGTGGCACTTCATGCTTCAACAGAGCTCTGATAAAATACTAAACGGTGGAGAGGGTTTGCTAGCATAGTGGTGAGAGCTTTTAGCATGACTAAGCAGACAAGCCAAACTGAATAGCTCCATTTAGCACCTTTTGCTCCACTGCTTTCAGTGCTCTTCTGCTCAAAGCAAGCTAATTAGTTTAAGTAGGATTAGTTTAATTAAAGGCAAACCTGAAGAGATTGCTTCTGAAATCCTGGCTAACTATTTAGTAAATAAGAAGCTGCCCGGTTCCATCAACACAAGAGCCCTGGTTAATGCAAACAGGAGCAGGGGGGAAGCAAACTCCAACCACGTCTGACTCATCAAACTCTCGCTTAGCTGCTCCCAGAGAATCATTTTCATCGCTATTCAAACTGTTCAATGTAGACTTAAATTTATAGTGCCTGTGTAATGGGGAGTGAAGTTAACATTGCCCCAAGAACCTTTGTTTTGGCAAGCCAGTGGCTGCCAAGTATTCCAATCCATCAATTCCTGGACTACACACATGAAAGCCAAAGTATTTTTTGCAGAGGTTTAGGAAGCTGCTCCTGCTAATATTTATTCTGTATCCTCAGGGGCTTAGAAGTTTACATCATACAGTACACATTTTCCTCACTGGGGCAAGGAATCTCCGTGGGTTGTCTGAGGTGGGGGAACACAAGAGACAGAAGTGGTCAGCTAAATGAAGAGACTGCCTTAAGGACGGAGCAGTTGAGAAGTCATGAATAGAGGCGGGCACAAACCGAAATACAAATCCATGCTCGTCATGAACTGGGCCAGTTCTTGGTTTGCAAACCAGTGGTTCGTGGGAGCTCATTTCTCACGAACTGTGACAAATTTTAGCCTAGTTCATTTGGTTCATATTTCGGTCCATCACGGCAGACAGCCTGGCGCCAATCAATCAGTTTCCTAGGCAACAGGGGGGATGGACTCTTTGCAGATCTTCTGCTGACCCGGAAGTGACGTTTTCACAAACCAAACAAACCAGTTCATGAACGAGGGCAAGTTTGTGAAAGTTCGTGGTTCGTGAAATGCTACAATCCACAAACTGTACAGTTCAGAATTTTCCTGGTTTGTGCCCATCTCTAGTCATGAATACAACAGGCCTGGCTGTTTGCTGTAAGATAGTGCATGCTCTGTCTCTGTAAATGCTTTTTGTTCAGTTTGGCGAGTGGTTCACAACCCCGGGCACTCAGTTGCTGACTGCACAGCAGGCTAGCCTCTGTTCACCTGCCGAAGGATGAGGGAACTGCCATAAATGTAGAATTCTCTGCCAGTGGACATCGAGTCTTTCTTCATGAGATGCCTCGCCGCGTGTTCGTCAAGTGTAGGGATATGCAGTGTTAGCTAGGGAAGGCCTTGGACTCTGTGCCCCATTTTTTGGCCCTCTGGACACCATATGAGACAGGATGCTGGAATAGATGGGCCACTGGTCTGAGCCAGCAGGGCTTTTGTTATGCCCTAATCCAGAAGACCAGTGGTCTTTTTGTTGAAGCAGATGGAAATGTTCAGGTTTCCACACAACTCTCCACCAGTCAAGTAAACTGAACATACATGTTCCTACAGCAGCAGATGATAAGTAGTCTGGGAAATGGAATTCACACAGACAACTGGGCACTTTCACACGTCTTTAAAATAGCACGATATTCACTGGAAGGCTGTCGGCTTCCTCGCATGATTTTTGACGCCATCCATTTACAAAATGGAGGCAGACACTGATGATGGCATTTTTGTAGCGTTTTGTAAATGGATGGAATCAAAAACCGTGTGAGGAAGCCGGCAGCCTTCTGTGAGCATCATGATATTTTAAAGACGTGTGAAAACGGCTCTGGTCTGGTGGACTTTTAGAAACTTCTTTTGTGTATTGTTATCCCGCCATTCCCCATGGAGCTCATGCTGGCACACATAGTTTTCTCCACCTCTTTTTAATCCTCACAACAACCTTGTGAGGTAGGTTTGGCTGAGAGACAATGACAGGTTCAAGGTCACTCAGCGTATTTCATGGCAGAGTGGGTAATAGATCCCAAGTCTTCCTGTTCCTAGACCAGTACTCTGACAATTACATGCACATCTCAGTGTATGGACTTTCACCATGGACTGCAATGCAGGATACTCCCAGTTCTGATCTCATGTCAGTCAAGAACTCAAACATCAGCCTTTTATCTACAATATGAGGGAAGGAGTTGACCTACTTCACAAGGTTGTTGTAGCAGTGTGTGAAGTGCTTCAAAAACAGCGACAGAGTAATCCAAGGCAGAATTGCTCCAGTTCAGTCCATTGATTTCAACTGGCTTAGGCTGCATAGGATTGCAGAATAAATGCTAAATATTATTACACAATACATAATGCCATGTTGGAGCTCAACTTGTTTTTGTTCAGGTGGAATGCCTCCAAAATCAAAGTCCTTTTTTCTTTTTTATAATAATAATATGTTTATAGCTTTTCCGGCCGAAGCCATAAGCCATACAAACACCAACATTTTTTTTCTTTTTTTTGCAGGAGAATCTTGAATGTAATTACTCTAATGAGTGCATATAACCTACTCGGAAAACCACTGAATATTTTGCTCAAGCTATCTGAACAGAATAGTCCAAAATAAACATTTTGAACTAATGAACCTTCTGCTTTAAAAGAGTCATTGAGCATTTGGAGATTGGCAGAAACAGCAAAATGCATTGAATGAGTTTGCCTTACAGATGACAGGTCTCCCTGTCTCCTTTTTATGGCTTTTATGAAATACGGGGGCTGCATTTGCACATTGTTAGATATTGCTGCACTATAGCAGCCATTTGCAACACAGGGAGATCTAGTTGCAAATTATTTAGGGTTGCCAACTCTGGATTGGAACATTCCTGGAGATTTGGGGGCAGAGCCAAGGAAGGGTGGGATATGGGGAGGGGAAAGACCTCAGCAGGGTATAATTCCATAGAGCTCATCCCTTGAAGCTGCCATTTTCTCCAGGGGAACTGATCTCCATAGTCTTATTCTGTAGTCTTATCAGTTCTTATTCCAGGAGAACTCCAGCCCCACCTGGAGGTTGGCAATTGTAAAATTATTGCTCTGCTGCAACGATACTGCAATATCCAGCTGTGTGTGAATGCAGCCGATCCCTGTTGCTTTTCTTCTGTTGAAACAGGCCAGACTACTCAGAAGTTATTCCAGGGATAGTGGGACCTCAAAAGCCACATAGCGGAGAAGTGATAATAAGGAGGCGAACTGGATGAGGACGAGTAGAAAAAGCTGGCTGATCCAACCCACGACACGGACATCAAGACAAATACAACTTTTTTTTTTTGGTGCTGAGAATTATTGTGCAGATGGATATAGTCTTGAGCCGCTTTATTTTGCATTCATGCCTTATAATTGATTTGCATCTCCTTGAGAATTTAATAATCCGAAAAAGGGATTATTAGAGCAGAACACCAAAGCCCTGAGCTAAACTCCAGGGAAGCCTCTGCTGCCTCCTCCTTGGGACAGACTGGGACAACAGCCTCGCTGTGGCCACGTTGCTTACCGCGATGCCTGGAAGAGGGGTGGAGGAGGACTGAAGCGAGGGCTGGCTGCTCGTTCTAGTTTCAGGCTCCCCAACCAGTTCCTTTCTTCATTGAAAAGGAATGAACGGCTTTGATGGTGATGTGCCATCTCCTCCCGGCCTGGATGCGCACAGGCCCAGGTGGGCTCCCTCTCTCCCTGTGGACTCAGCGGCTTCATCCCGCTCCCCTGGCAATTTCTTCACGTCTGGCCTCCCTCGATTGCCCGTGTTAGCACGAGCCGGTGACTTGCTTTTCACCTTGCATGTGCAGCAGGCAGAAATTTGTCTCTGTGCAATGTGCCTCAGATTGATTTTCGTCCTCATAAATAGATGGAGAAGTCTCCCCTAATGTGCTTTATTAATGGGTACAAATGTCATTTGCTGTGCAGCAGTGTGATGCAGCCATACAGCACAGGCTGTAGCCCTGGGCTCTAGGGAGGTCATACAGAACTGAACAAAAGTTTCCATCAGGACTGGCGTGGAGGGAAACAAGATCTCACTCCTGTACTCCAGAGTCTTTGAATAGGAGCAGCTCGCAGTCCCCTCGCCTCGTTGCTCACAATGGATGAAGACAGATAACCATCCAACAAGCGGAAACAGCTTCATCTCCATGAGACAATTGTGACCTTTGGAGCAGGATTTGTTGGCCCTTCCCTTGAGTAGACAGGTAATGACAGACACGGCTTGTTCTTGGGAATTTTCAATTATAGCCCCCAGACTGAAGAATGACATAGGAAGCCATTAGGGTTGCCAACCTCCAGGTGTGACTCAGAGGTCTCTGGGAATTACAACTGATCTCCAGATAACAATTTCCTTGGAGAAAATGGCAACTTCAGAGGTGGACCCTTGACATTATAACCACCTGATGTCTCTTTCCTCCCAAACCCCATCATTCCTAGGCTCCAACAACAAATCTCCAGGAATTTCCCAATCTGGTGTTGGCAACCCCGGAAGGAACCCACTTTGTGGAAATTTTATAACCTTTTAAAGGCTAAGTTATTCAGGAGAGCTTTCCTTACCTAATAGCTTAGTGGTAACTAGGGGTTTTTTCCTGGGAAAAGAGGTAGCGGAACTCTCAAGAGGGAAATGAGGAAGAAACACACAGGTTTCCTTGAAATAATATTATTTTCAAGCACTATTGCCGAGTATTTTCAAGAGGTGCCGGAACTCTGTTCCACTGCGTTCCCCCTGAAAAAAAGCCCTGGTGGTAACTTTATAGCAGATTGGTTGATGGTAAGATTTTGCTGAGTATGTTGGTTGTCTATCTGTGTGCTGGAAGAATTATATGTATATGTTTTTAATTGTCACTGCCATCTTTTTTGAGTCCATAACTGGAGAAAAGCTGCAAACAAACCTAGTAAGACTGCCTCTAAATAATTCTTCTGCCCTTCTTTATTGGGAATAGCCCCAATCTTCTCTCATGATTATTCTGTGAGTTCTCACTGCCTGGAGTTCCACTCTGCCTGCTTTCCCGCTTATCTTGGAGAGCTTCTCTGACTAATTTTGGCGCTTGCATATGCACAGTTTGCTGGCTCTTTCAGATGGGCATACACGGCCCATTGGTCAAATCAAAGCACAAAAGGGGATCCTGACATGAACAAGTGATTGCATTTCCTTTTTGCCTTGCGATATAATCATTCCATTCCGGTGTAAACCATACGAGGTGGTGCATATCAGCAACTTGTAAAACAAAACATACAAACAGAAAAACCTGTTGCAAACTGAACAGGTGCAATGGACCAAAAAAGATTAGAAATCAAAATGGGAAAATGGCAGAGCCAGATTGCTGTTATGTCAGTACAGCTCTGCAAATGATGTCAAGAATGCCAAAGTCACTGGACAAATGGGGATGGGGAGAATCTCACAAGCAATTCTGTTGTGCCATTGATCAGCACTTCAGGGGAGAAACAAACGATACATTCCCTTGCTACTTGGTAGAAGAATGGAGGCAGCACCTATATGCATGCCATAGTATGTTACCCAAATGAGGGGTCTCCTTGTGAGTTGAGGGAATAAGTGTGCAAGGAGAGGCAGTGAGAGGAGAGGTAGCTGGAATCTTATCCACCAATGTATACCAGGTCCCTTCTCTCAGAGGACTCTCGAAGTGACCAAGCAGGTGTTTAAACAAAATGATTTTTATTAAAGGGATATCAAAAAGCAATAGTACAAGAACACACATCACACACATACAGAGTTTCCTAGATCAAGATGGGTAGCCATGTTAGTCTGTCTGTAGCTACAGTACTGTTACAGTAGAAAAGACGAAGAGTTCAATAGTACCTATAGGTAACAAAATTTGTGGTAGGGTATGAGCTTTCATGAGTCATAGCTCACTTCTTCAGATACAAGGTCTGGAGACCAAGTCCTATGAGGAAAGGTTGAAGGAGCTCAATATGTTTAGCCTGGAGAGGAGATGACTGAGAGGTGATACAATAACCATCTTCAAGTACTTGAAGGGCTGTCATATAGAATATGGCTCAGAGTTTTCTGCTGCCCCAGAAGGTTGGACCAGAACTAATGGGTTGAAATTAAATCAAAAGAGTTTTCTGCTAAATATTAGGAAGAACTTCCTGACAGTTAAAGTGGTCTCTCAGGGCCAAACTACAAGTGACGAATGACACAGGTTGGACGCTTGTCAGCTTCCCCCAAGTTTTGATGGGAAATGTAGGCAGCTTGGCGGAATGTTGGACAAGTGACAGTTGAAAAGTCCATTGGACAGCAGTCGGACAGCCAAGCTGCAAGACCAGGATGCCTACATTTCCCATCAAAACTTGAGGGAAGCTGACCAGTGACCAACCTGTGTAATTCGTCACTTGTAGCTTGGCCCTCCGTGGAACAGGCTTCCTCGGGAGGTGATGGGCTCTCCTTTGGAGGTTTTTAAGCAGAGACTAGATGGCCATCTGACAGCAATGCTGATTCTGTGAACCTAGGCAGATCATGAGAGGGAGGGCAGGAAGGGTTACATCAGTGCTTAGTTCTCGTGGCCTTCTTACATGCCCAGGGTAAGACCAATTGCCACCTTGGGATCAGGTAGCAATTTCCCCCAGGCCAGTTTGGCTAGGTATTCTGACGGTGTTTTGCCATCTTCTAGGCATGAAGCAGGAGTCACTGGGGGTGTGGGGAGGGGAGATAGTTGTAAATTTCCTGCATTGTGCAGGGGGTTGGACTAGATGACCTCAGAGGTACCTTCCAACCCTATGATTCTATGATCCTAAGTGAGCTGTGACTCATGAAAGCTCATACCCTACCACAAATTTTGTTAGTCTTATAGGTGCTACCGGACTCTTGCTCTTTTCTAGAGTTTCCTAGGAAAAGCAGAGAGGAGGTTGGATAGAGTTTCAGGGTTTGGGGGTTATAGTTACCAGTCTAGAAGAGAAGCAGCTCCAGAATCCATCACTTCACAGCAAGAAGAGAGAGGAGCTCAGACACGCAGTCCGAGGGTGCATGGTGGGAGGTCCCAGGATATACTGAGCACATGGCAGGACAGCCTAACTATAGAGCAAAATGTATCCTGGGGCAAAACTGATGTCTTACTCCCAAAGACAATAGCTTGATGGCTGTCTCTGGAGATGAGACAAAGAACTGGGACATTGATTATGGGGTGAGACAAAGAGCTGGGAAGCTGTCTCCGAGGTGAGACAATTAAACTGGGAAGGTCTGATAAAGCCTTCTTGGTCAAAACTAAAGTTATCAATGATGATTGATGACTCACGATGGCTGGATAGGTGAGGCTATCAGAGCCCTGAATAGCCTAAATGGGAGAATGGATATGGAAAAAATCAACAGGGTATGTTAAGGAGATTAATTTAGGAACTCCTGGAAGACCCTATTGTCTTGGGATCTTTGCACATCTCCAGGGCATGGGGGCTGAAATCTGGACTCGCCTGGCGCCTCACATGCTAGTATTTTCCCAGTGCTCAGCTGGGATCTGGCTTCCATTTTCTGCCCTGCTAGGCAGCATTTCTGTGTTTAAAACTGAGAGAAGGGCTTATGCTATTGCCATATCCACAAGCTGAGTTTAGATGAAGAATACTCCATTGTACTTAATAGTAAATTTCCTCACTGTTTTGGGAGGTGACCTTGGGCCAACCACACTCTCTCAGCATACCTTGTAGGGTTGTTGTAAGGATAAAATGGAGATTTATGCTATCGTGAACTCTTTGGAGGAAGAGTGGGATTAAAATGTATTGAACAAACAAACTATTCCCCCATGTGAACGTAGATGCTGCTGCCACACTTATTATTATGGTATGGATTTGCTCTGGTAACACCGCTGTGTGATACACTAAACTTTTGCTATGTGCTGCTTTAAATTTTTTTTAAAAAAAATTATTTATATGTAATAGATGTAGATGAGATGATTGTGTTTTTAAAGGTGTTTTTAATGATGTGTATATTTGTATTCTGTTATCCGCCCTGAGCCTGCGAAAGCGGGGAGGGCGGAATATAAATACAATAAATTAAATTAAATTAAATTAAATTAAATTAAATTAAATTAAATTAAATTAAATTAAATTAAATTAAATTCCCAAAAAGTAAGGGATAAGACTGGATTTCTCCTGCTTCAGTTTTTTAAAAAAGCTGTATACCTCAGGTGACAAGACAGCTTATGTGCTGCAGTTTTCCACAGATCCAGCCCAGCTGATCTGCCCGAACCTCTGGGCTTTGCCTCTGACATGACTTAAATTGTCTGCTTCCCCTTTGGGGCCTGTGACTGGCTCTGCCCCAAGCCCTGACTAGAAAGTTGGGCTGTGCGTTTTGTATACCTTTCTCCATGAACAATTACTTGACATGGCTAGTGGAACACATGGGATGGTGGAGGAAGAGTTGCTCCAGCAGAATCAATTAGCACACTGAGAGAACACACAAACTGCTGTAGAAATGTGATTAGAAATTTCACACCCCAGCTGTAGTCCTCAAAATAAAGGTCCTCGCCTCTTCCAAGAGTGTCAAGATTCTTCCTCTCCAGCCCTGCAAGGCAATTCCACCTCCCAGGGAAGCTGCGAAAGGATGGAGGCGGCCTCTCCAGGCCACGCTGTGCTTTGATTGCGGGAGTTGTGGTGAAAGGGAGGTCCTACTCTCCTCCCCCCCCACCTCTCCTCTGCCTGGCTTTCTGTGAGAGAGGGAAGAGAATTCCCCACAGGCCGGAGAGGAACAGAATTACAATTTCTGATTCACTGCCTGCAGTCAACATAGCATCCTGCTGCTTGTTAGGGAGAGAAAGCATCTGCCTAGGTCTGCTCTCTAGGGAGCAGAAGGCCCTGCAGTTTCTGCTAAAACGGTATGCAGAAAAAAACCACTGCTTGTTAGTGAGGGAGGCGGGCAATTGAGGGGAGGGGCTCTGCCCTCCTGCAAGCTGGGGTGGTGAGAATTTCACTGGAGTCAATGGGATGTTTATAATGGGATTTAATGAAGTAAGGAATCGGTGTCATCCCCAAGCCTTAAAAGCTGTCCAATTAAAGCGGAAGCTCAAAAGCTTTAATTAAGGGATCAACACCCAGGAAAGAAGCATAATGCAAGCAGACTTGCAAGTTTTCCCTACACAAGAATCGCTGTGCTGGACTGGACCAAAGGGACCAACCAGGACTACTTGCTGTTTTCCACAATGGACAGATAGAACAGGCCTCTGGGGGAAAGCCTTCTCTGCTCTTTGTCCTCACCATCAGATATAGTGCATCTCAATATGAAGATCCAGAGGAGTTAGCCGTTTTAGTCTGTAGTAGCAAAATCAAAAAGAGTCCAGTAGCACCTTTAAGACTAACCAATTTTATTGTAGCATAAGCTTTCGAGAATCAAGTTCTCTTCGTCAGATGCCTGATACAGAAACTGGTCAAATATAGAAGAGGAGGGGAGGAGAGAGAAGATGCAGTTGGGGGGGGAGAGGGAGGGTGCAACCAAAACATTCCTTTGCTAGTAAATGTAAACATCTCCTTTTGGTGTCCTTATGGGGTCAGTTGGCTTGAGTGAGGCTTCAAGGGAGTTTGCCCTGTTAGTTTGCAGCAGTAAAATAGCTAGACCATCCAATTCCTATGTAGTATAAGCCTTCGATAACCACAGCTCTCCCCGTCAGATGCATCTGACAAAGAGAACTGTGGTCCCCGAAAGCCCACGCCAGGCGCCACTGGGCTCCCCCAGACCCCGCCTCTGTAAAGGAAATCTGTTACCTGTGATAATGTGATAACCATTCATAGTCCCTATTCAGACCCAGCTTGACAGAGTCAAATTTGCATATGAATTCCAATTCAGCAGCCTCCCGTTGGATTTTGTTTTTGAAAGGTTTCTGTTGAACTACAGCGACCTTTAAGTCTTTGATGGAATGTCCTGGTAGATTGAAGTGTTATCCCACTGGTTTTTGGACATTTCCATTTCTAATGTCAGATTTGTGTCCATTTATTCTTTTGCATAATGGTTCTCAATATGAAAGTTCCAATTATCTAATCGTATATACAAACTGAATTCATTGCAAGTGCAATTTCTTGCAGTTAGTTTGGGCTGCTGATGGAAATTTCCAGGCAGTGGAGATCCACCAATGTATTTATTTCAATATTTATATTTATGCCTTTCTCCTCAATGGAAATCCAAAGAAATTTACATCACTGTCCCCTACAGTTGCCACCCCCCTGGCAGCTTGGAATAGCAGTGGGTTTTACCATAGAGTTTCTGGCTATTCCTAGAGTGGTGTGACATCACTTCTGGGTTCTCCCCTTGTCCCTACCACCTTCCAGTCTCTTTCTGGTTGCCAGAATAGCCAGTCACAAAAACAACCCTGTGAGTAGTGTTGCCAACTCTGGCTTGGAAAATTCCTGGAGATTTGAGGGCAGAGCCTGGGGAAGGCAGAAGCTGGAGAGGGGAGAGAGCTCAGTGGGGATGTGTTAACATACAGTCTACCCTCCATAGTTTCCATTTCCTCCAAAGGAACTGATCTATGCAGTTTGGAGATCAGTTGTAATTCCAGGAGAACTCCAAGCCCTACCTGGAAGATTGTGAGGTAGGTTAGGCTGAAAGCAGCAGGACCAAAGTCACCCAATAAACTTCCTGAGCAGAGTGGGATTCAAACCTGGGTCTTCCAGGTCCTAATCCAACATTCTAACCACTATTCCGCTGGCTTTTACTAGCCAGTCCAGCTCACTCTTCAGTAATAAATCCCCACCTTTGCCTGCGGACAGATGTAGTTTGGGTAACTGTTGAGACTGGCTATTTGGTGTTCGGCGGTGTTTTTGTTTTGTTTTGAAATAGATGTTATGTCTCTCAAATGTCATCTTTATTTTATTTGCCCTCTTCGACACCTCAGGCCATTGAATTTCTTAGATTGGGAGACCTTTTGGGACAATACGAGTTGCTTTTGAAAAAAAACTGCTGCGAGCTGTTCTGAGTCCATGCAGGATAAGAGAATAATGAAATACGTAAATATTCTTTTGATGATCTTGGTACAGAGCTGGAATTTGGTCAGAGATGCTGCACTTGGAGAGCTTGAAGGAGTAAATCAGCAAAAATGAGATGGCAAAGCCCTGAAATAATAGACTGTACAATTTCAGACTGCAGGTGGGATGTTTGAATACTTGCAAAAGTATGGATTCCAGATAACTTTGCATATTCATCCTCCAATGAAACCAACACTGCAAAAGACAAAATATACTTTTAAAGGCAAGCAATAATTTGCTGATTGTGTGGATTTGGATAAGGGTGTTAAAATGGAAATGAACGAATAGGTCTTCATGGAGCAAAGTAACAACTGAGAGTCAAGCTAGAAGTGACGAATTACACTTGAATGGCAAGTGAACAGACTCACATGTATTCCTCTCTGTTCACTTGCACTCCACTCGTGCTCCACTTGCACTCTCTGCAATGGTGTGGAGCTCAAGTGAACAGGGAGGAATATATGTGAGTCTGTTCACTTACCATTCAAGTGTAATTCGTCACTTCTAGCTGGGCCCAGAGCTAACTCAAATACTCAGTCACACACCAGTTTGGCACATAACCTATTTTCAAAATTGTGTTTGTTGGAGTCAAACATTTGATACCCTGCTCACCTGTGTCTAAACAGTTCAAAATGATTTGATGATGAAGATAAATTATTACTGCACATGTGCAATTAGATTTTGCTTGGCTGCGGCTCCCCCCTGCAGTCACATCTGCTGCCTCCAGTTGTTAAAAGGCATACTGTTAAATATGAAAAAGAAATGTTGAATATTTTGAGATAAGATTTACTAGGTAGGTTTCTCTGTGTCCCCTGTGGAAGCCTCACTCTGTGTTTATTAGGTTAAGGCCAAAGCAGATTCAGATCAATTTTGGGGCAATTTTGCTCTGCTTCATGGTTTCTTCCCCCAACCCCACATCAACAAAAATCTTTTTTTTTTGAACGTTTATACTAATCAAAATGTATCCCAGAGCTTGTTTTACTGCAATATTCTTGGCCACCCAATTCCAACTCTGAAAACCAACATGATCAGGACAAATGTGCGTTTTTGTGGTGCCTCCAGTGTCATTCTTTAAACCATGAGTCCAACTGTGCAGGCATAAAGAAGGGGCAAGCTGTGAGTGATGCTGTGCTCAACAAGTAGGTTACTTTAATAACCTGATCATCATGACCCCATAGGAAACATGCCTCTTCTCCAGTGATCAAGAAAACTGCTGGAAACACAAAAGCAGCTGCAAGCCTGCAAGCGGCAACACCTATGTTAGAATTTGTAGCAGATTTACTAAGACACAACATGGCCATGATCTTGTAGCGCAAGCAACTACCCGTGCATGCATAAAGTTGCTTGGCTCAGCTTTCAAGTACATATTCAGTTTATATGTAAACAAGGAATTTGATCATGTTAAGTTTCACTGGCAATCCTCAAAGCCCTTCTCAAAGGTTTGAACAACGGCATGCAAAGCGGTAAATTCACACCATTTGTCATTGAAAAGGGGATCAAATAAACCTTGTCTCTTATGTTGTACAAGAAAAGCAGGAAACTTCCCCTGCCCAGCAAGTTGTAAATGCTTGCCTAGAAACAGATAGTACGCTATCATAAAACATACACAGAAAGAGCTGCAAAGGTAAGCAGCAAAATCAGGAACTTTGGCAATGAAATAGGGTGATAAGAAAACTTTCTGACCATGCAAGAAAGACCAAAATTTCCATATAACCAATAACCGTATTGAAACATACATACTTCATCCTGTGGTGATGGCAAGTACCATTAAGTCATAGCTGACTTACGGCAACAACCTGATGGGTTTTTCTTGCCAAGAGACTTACAGAGTTAGTTTGCTCTGGTCTTTGTTGCAGGCCTCCCATCCAATTACTAAACAATATAATAATAATAACATTCGATTTATATACCGCCCTTCAGGATGACTTAACACCCACTCAGAGCGGTTTACAAAGCATGCCATTATTATCCCCACAACAAAACACCCTGTGAGGTGGGTGGGGCTGAGAGAGTTCCAGAGAGCTGTGGCTAGCCCAAGGTCACCCAGCTGGCTTTAAGCGGAGGAGTGGAGAATCAAACCCAGCTCTCCAGATTAGAGTCCCGCGCTCTTAACCACTACATCAAACTGGCTCTCAGTCCCGTGCTCTTAACCACTACACCAAACAAGGCAAACTCTGCTTAGCTTCCCAAATTTGATGAGATTGGGCTTGCCTGGGCTATCCAGGTCAGGGCATAGTTCATCCTACAGATTCAGAATTCAGTCATCTCATACTGCTGCATGCGTAGACCAAACCATACTTTTGTCTACTAAGAAAATAGTTGTCATGGACATAGGAGCTTGAACCACAAACCTCACGGTCCTTGAGAGGTGAGCTACTTGTGGTTGCTGACACAGGAGGAAGTAGTGGAGTACAACAATAGACGCTTTGATTGACAGGCAGTATGAATATCAGGACTTTGGCCTTCTGACCTTGGCTGGTCTACAGAGCAGTTCCTCTGCCTGCTGCTTTGGAAGCTTCCAGCTCAAGGGACTTCAAGGGCTGTGACCTGGCTGCAGAACAGACACTCCAGTCATGGATTTGAATATGGTTCCCATCTCCTGGTCATTAAAGCTGTCAAAGTTTCTCAGTGTCCAGTCCTAAGCAATGCACACACACACCCTCCTCTATGCATCCTAGATCTTTTGAGTTTGCATCCAGTCCTCACATTTTTATCTTGTGTGTTGTTTTATCCTGTTGATTTACTGTTATACTGCTTTTATACATTTGCAAGTGGTTAACCACCTTGAGTTCAAGGAAATAATCCGGGAGATAAATACATTAATTAAACACATAAAAGAGCTGGTGAGTCTTTGAAAGAAGTGACGATCCCTGGGTCTTGAGGAGCTCTGTCAAACCACTAGGCTTCCTAACCGACTGGCTGTTGCTGGGGATATGCACTACTGTTTCTTGAACTGGCAGTAAACTAATTTAGAACGGAGGAGCTTGTTTCTTTTTCAGCCCTGCTAATTTACAGTTAACCATAAAACTGTGCGCACAAGTGTATCTTCCTCTTCAAATCTCTGAGCTAGAAGCAGAGAGACAGAGAGGCGACGTCCTGATTCAAGAAGAATGGTACTGATTTGGGCCAGCCTGCCTTCAAGATGTGTGACTCAAGCATATGTAGCTGTCCTTATTCCTGCTTCTTGGGCCATCATTTTTGCTGAGTTACTGACCTTGCATACTTTTACTCTTGTGAGTTATAGTTGCCTGTTTGGTTCACATTTTTCTCTGTGTTCTCTAGCCATTATTTTTATAGGGTCTGTATTTGTCCCTTCTAAGGTCAACAAAGGCATTTGCCCCCATCTAGCAAGCCTGATCTGTGACAAACAAAAGACTTCTTGCATAGATGAATTCAGCACTGTCAGCTCTGATGATTCTAACATGGGCAGAGAACTGGGCATGTCTTTAAACCATTGATGGTGAGTAAAGTGCAAGGAGCAAGGGAGGGCTGCCACTTTTGTGCTAGGGTTGCCAGGTCCCCTTACCCTCCTGGTGGTACCCTTTAGGAGACCTTCATATGAGCTTCTGGTGCCGCCATGATGACATCACTTCTGGAAGTGACATCATCATGCTGGCTGCTGAAATGCTCCTGCACTTCTCATGGGGCCACAGGCCCAGATCAGCCCCAAGCAAAGAATGGGAGAATTCCTGTGGCCAGTGAAATGACTTTACTCCTGGAAGTGACGTCATCATGCCTCCATCCAGGAGCATGCTGCCTGCAGGCTTGCCTGGAAGGTATTTTGCCTCCCAGCCTGTTCCTCGCACCTTCCCTCCCCCACCAGCCAGGTGAGTGGTGGCGGGAGGCAGATGCTGGGAGAGGGGAATCCCCTGTCCCCAGTGGGGAACCATCAGCCCTACACTGTGCCCAGAAGCATCTGGCTGGCTACTGCTTGAAATTAGGTCCCAGCCAACAGAGCTGGGGTGCTGCTTTGTGCTAGACCCAATTTTAAACCAGGCACATTAACACATTTGGCTTTGAAAACTAGGGATGTGCGAAACTAAACAAATGAATGGAAATACACATAGAAATTGCTGTTTCATTTTGTTAAAGCAGCTTCCAGAATGGTGAACCGAATCCAAGAAACCAAGTTATAATGACACTGTCCCACCCAAAAGTTTTGTTTTGTTTTGTTTCATCACATTTGTTTCAGCTTTTATGCTGTAGTGGTAGCAGGCATACACTGGACTGGCAGTGTTTTGTTTTCCCTAATGGCATTCACCAATTAGACCCCAATAGGAAAGAGACCTTACGTTATACGACCTAATAACTCCATTGGTTTGAAGAGGGAATGTGCATAATGCATCTTTTTTTTGGTGCTACCTGAACATTGGTACCACCTAATTACCTCTGTGCATAAGTGCACCTTTTGTTTTGGAGCTACCTGGGCAATGACATTGTCTCTCTGCCAATTGGATCCTTGCAGGGGGAGACCCTTCCCCACCTATAAGTTTTGGAAACGTTTGCTCATTGGAGGGAAGGGGGAAAGCGTATCTTGGATTTGTTTTTGTTTTTGCTGTGCTACATGGGCACTGGTCTGTCTCTTCCACCACCATCAGGGCACGTGGATAGTCGGTCACTGTGAAGAAAAGCGTTGCTGAGAAGGTGGAAGTGGTCTGTTCAATCAATCGAACTTGATAAAAGCCCTGGAAGACGTCAATCATAGACTGCAATCCTCAGGACACTTTCCTGGAAGTAAGCAGTATTTCTGTCCTACTGCAAGCCCTGCAAGTCTAAGGAGATAAGGCAGCATATCAATGTTTTAAACAAACAACCCAGTAGGCAAGGAGTTCCCAGGTTGACAATGCTTCTGCAATATAATGATGGGATGGTTGCCTCCTCCTCTTCTCTGAATGCCAATCATCCAACCCAAACCCTAATCCTTGACAGTGTCCCTTTGCAATTGGTTCTATTCTTTTAAAAAGGTATCCCCTTCTGTTTGAATCTGAAAGCCTCCTCTGTCTGCATGTGAGAAGGAGAAGCTACACAGTAGGACCGTTCTTGAACTACCTCTTTTTTCACCTCAATTCTGGTTTACCAGCCCTCCCGTTCTGCTCACTTATTCCCTCTTTTCCTGTACTTAACGACTCCGTTTCCCCCCTGTAATGTCTCTGCAACAAAACTTGCATTTGCTAGCAATCCCACCCTCCTCCAGCTTTTCATACTGTTATATATTTGCCACACACAAGGCAGCTTCCACCTTCCTACTGCCTCGCCTTGCCCTTTCCCCTCCCCTCCTCACTAGGGGCTTGTAGTAAATAGGTATTTTTACAATGCCACACTTTGAACAATACACCGGAGTAAAGCAAATAATACAGATTATTAGACAACACATTTTAAATTCCACTGCATTGCAATCCCCTCTTCCCCAATTGTACATTCAGAAAGACGCCTGCCAGTGATCTGTTTTGAAAGTCAAAGTGAGGTTTGCATAAATCAGCTAGAGCAATGCTACGGCTGTAAATGATTTAAAGCACAGCTCCCCCCCCCACCAAAAAAAGAAATCACAGTGACTGGCTACGTGGTTCAACAAATCAAATATCACTCCCCCCCACCCAAAAAAAAGAATATTGGAAAATTCCATTTTTAGGGTTATACACCTCACTCAAGGGATCCTCCCTACTAAATTTCTCGGAGATAGAAAAAAACAACTGTTTCAATGAAAACCAATCCTTTTTCTTGCATGAAGGGCAGAAAGAGGCATGAACTGGCATATGAGTTTTTTCTCCTCCTCAGGATTCACAAGGGGTATGTGGGGCGGGTGAATAGGGGAACCATTAATAAAAGAAAAAAGGGCTCATGGGTGAGGGCAGCTACACTCTGCTCTTTCCTACATCTTAACTCAATACAAACTGGTACAATTGATTCAATGAAACTTCCATAGCTAAATATTGCTGAGATGATATGGAATACTTACAACATTCCAACTTCTCAGAAATAAGGAAACACCTGTTAGTGCACTAGTAGGGGTGGGGGTGATGATAAGAAAGGATGCGGAGAATGAAGGAGGAGGCAGCACTAATGGTAGCCAACTTCTTGACCAAGTATGTGTAGGGAAGTGCATGGGAAGCCTAAGCAGTGACTGGGAGGCAACTGTTAGAATGCTCCTTTCTTCTCCAAGAGTAGTGCATATGAAGGGGGGAATTCGGCGGTGGATTTCACCTAGAATCTAGGAAGATAGTTTCAGGTAGGTAGCCATGTTGGTCTGGGCCATATTTAGCGGAGCAGGAGGGTTTGCTTGTCCAAGGCACCATCAAAGAGAGGGCGCTGGGTGCGGCTGCTAGCCGGGAGCATGTGGAGCTGGTGGTGGCAGCACGGGCATCTGTGCAGGAGGACTGGGAGGCCACCTGTGCTGCCCTGGCTGCCTGCCATGCCAATGTGAGAGCTGCAGCCTGAATTGTGGGAGAGCTCCCGAGGGGCGGCCGTGCCCTGCACGATGAGGTCATTTCCAGGAAGTGACATCATTGCACAGTCCTGGGAGTGAGTGTGCACGTGTGGTGACAGGGGCGCCAACTGACAGGAGTTGTCCCAGGTGCTGGCAACTCAAGATACAGCACTGATGTTGGTCTGCAGTAGATTTGAGTGTAGAGGCAGCTTAGAGGCCAACAAGATTTTCTGGATATAAGATTTCGAGAGTCAAAGCTCCCTTCTTCTCTCAGTAGAAAGGAGCGTTAACTCTCAAAAGCTTATACCCTGTAAATCTTGCCAGTCTCTAAGGTGCCACTGGACTCATATCCTGATGTTCTAGAATCTATGGCATGTCATAGAATTTGCCTTCTGAAGCTTCCATTTCCTCCAGGGTAACTGATGCATGTAGTCTGGGGGGGACCCCAGGCCCCACTTGAAGGCCACCCTACTCTGCCTGTTACGGTTATGCTGCCTTTAGCCTACTCCAGGGCCCCAATTTATTTCTTGTTTAAGTTTTTTTTTACTTCAATTTCCTCTATGATGAAGACCTCAAACAGTTTATAAAACCACAACTTAAATGAACAACAACAACAAAAGGGTATGATGAACTACATCCTGGAATTGTACTGGATCTACTGGGTAATGTTATTCAGGGATAGGGTTGCCAGATGAAGTCTGGAACAATGCCAGACCTGGGGGCGGGAGTGGCACTAAACTCTAATATTTGCGCTCGCGTGCAGAGCTCACACACTCCTGGCTGGTGTGGTGATGTCACTACAAGAAGTGACCTCACTGTGCCAACCCGCTTCTGGGTGCCCCGGCTGGCTGGCCGCTCCCAGATGGTGCTGCCCAGCTACAGAAGGCCAGCCATGCGCCCAGGCTGGCTGGCCACTCCTGGATGGTGCTATGCAGCCCCAGGAGGCCAACCAGGAGGCGCACTCCTGCTGGCACCACACAAGAGGCCAAGCCTGGATGAATACCGGACACCTGGCAACCTTATTTAGAGCCACAGGGAATGATGGGTAGTGTGCATAGGGGTCTTGATGGAATCTTTATCCAGGACCCTGTAGTGGCTTTCAGCTGTCCACCTGCTTCTCTAGCCAGTGAGGAAGTTTAAGGCTTGGCTTGTCTGGCTGGGATGCTGGAGAAGCAAATCAGCCTACCTTAGCCACCTCCTTGCTGTTTATTTGAAGTCACCCCATTTCTCTCTCTCTCTCTCTCTCTCTCTCTCTCTCTCTCTCTCTCTCTCACACACACACACACACACACACACACACGGATGCACAGACGCACACACGTGCTTCTTCCCCCTCCAGAGCACTAGTCTGAGACTCCACCCCATGCAGGTGAATTGCCCATTCAGGAAACATCCACAGCCATTAAAGGAACATTAAGAGTCTTTTGTCAAATCCCCGACTCCCATCAGGAAACAATCTGAGCAAACAAAATCATATCCAGACCCATCACAGACCCATTCACAGTCATCAAGAAGCCAAATATGAAAAAAAAATTAATATAAAAACACATCTGCAAATTTTCGCAGCTTTCCACTTGTGTCATATAAATACATCCAAAGGTGGTATTACAACTTGCATAATAGCAGAATGAAGATGATTGTTGTGAGCCTTATTTTTACAAGCGTATAAGCGGCTTCTTCAAACCTTACTGCTTGCTCGATGGCCTTAAGCATGCCAGCAATTCTCAGCCTGCACTTCCTCATTTTCGGGTCTTTTTTCCTGTTCTTTTCTGTTTATTGCCTGTATGAGGTGGGAAGGCACAGAATTTTTATTCTGGTCATTTTGCTCTTTCTTATTTCTATGCATTTCCTTTATTACAGTTATTATATTTTGATATTATAGTAGGGTTTTTTTATTCCATTTTTATTTCTTTCCATTGGTTTCAAGGAGAAATTCATTTCTGCCAGTGAATTTCAACTAATCAGGACAAAAATTTTAGGGTTCTACCCCTCACTCCAGGGATCCTCCCTGCCAAATATTGGGAGATAGAAGAAAACATAACTATTTCCATGAAAATCAATACTTTTCCTTGCACAGAGAGCAGAAAGAGGCATGAACTGGCATATGAGTTTTTCCTCCTTCCCAGGATTCACAAGGGGTATATGGGGGGGGGAGGTAGGGGGACCATTAATAAAGGGCAAAAAGGACCCATGGGTGAGGACAGCTACACTCTGCTCTTTCCTACATTTTAGCTTGATACAAACTGGTGCTTGACGCATTTTTCTTTCTGGTGTCAAGCATTGACACCAGAGTTTCACTAAGCTAGGGGAAATGCTTCAAGCACTGGATATATGGCATAGGAGGGGGCAAGGTTATGCTGCCTTAACCCACACACTCCAGCTTGACTGAAAATTGACTCATTCTTTACACTTGTTTGGAAGGATGCCTGCCCCTTTTTTCCCATAGGCTAATGGGTTGTTTTGTATGAAATAAACAATGTTGAGAGATCTCAGATGCCTCAGAGACAGACACAGAGAGAGAGATCCTCCCTCATCACAGATTACTCATGCCTCATCTAATTTGGCCCTGCTTTTTCTTGGAGGAGGAAAATATTTCCCTCTGACCCTTCACCCCCCATTTGTTTTGTAGCAGCTTGCCTGTCTTCAAAAGTAAAATTTGGCTTTTGTGCATTATCTACTGAAGGAGGGGAAAGGTAGCCTTTATCCTGCCCCCTCCTGCAGATTAATACTTACTTGTGCAGCATGAGAAGCAAAACGTTCCCCTGATCTGTACAGTCAGGATGCATATCCTTAGAGTATGGATTGGAATAGCAAGCAAGTGGGAGGGATCCTGCCTCCTATAGAATCAAGAAAAAAGTGGATAGGGGGACACAATGGGAATGATAATCTTTGGTGGGATCATCTGCTAACTCTTCTGGTTGGATGACATCCCTGTCAGTTAAGCTATCTGCTGATTCACTCTCTTCCATCACTGTTCCACCTGTTCCCTTACCTTGCCTTATGCAAATACGAAGAGCAGACCAAAAGGCATCAGAACAATGGTCACCTCTAAAGATTTCCAGATATTACTGAATATCATTATGCTTTAGAAATTGGATTAGTTATATTAAATAGCATATGGGATTCAGTTCAGATTTTGAATGTTTTCCAAATGCAAATCTTCATCTGAATACCCAATCAACCTTCAGCATTTTAATGTCATCTCTCTCTTTTAAATGAAAACAATTCTTTCAGCAGGAAATATATGAAAAATCTCAGAAACTACTCCCAGGCTCAAAAGTCTTGCAAGAGACCAATGAATTATGCAGACAATTGTCTGCTGAGGTATTTATGCTAATCCTTTTCCTGAAGAAAAAGAAAATTTTACCTCTAGTTGAAAGTATTTTATTGGAGTTTAAATAAACTAGGTGAGGGAATAAAGGCTGAGAGAAACTCGTCAAATTTTCATGACTTAAGTCTCAGCTCCCAAAGTGTTTATCAAATTCCTAGTTTTTAAAATCTTAAATCTCTGGCAGAGTTTGACTTAAGCCAATTTCAGTGTCAGTTATAGTTTGGTGCTGCTAAGAAGTGCCATCAGACTTCAACTGGAAACAAAATAGCTCCAGTTTTGCATCTGCTCTTGGGAATAAGGGAAGCATTTTAAAAAAGAACTTTAAAAAATTCTTATGCATTAGCTATTCATTTTCTAGCCTGTCTCAACTATATTTAATGATTATTATTTAACATAAACATAGCAAAAGTAACTTTCACACAGCATAGAATGCTAGAGTTGGCATATTTCATACATTACCTAGAAGCCAAGTCACTTTGATTTGCATAATATGCAAATTCTAAAAGGTGGAAAGAGTTCATTAGGGGAAAAAAAGAGCAACAAAGGAGATTCCTCTGTCAGGCTTTTGCTTGGTTAGCAAAGGGAAAGGAGAACTTCTAAAGTTATCTCAGAGACAACAGTACTCGGATCAAGCTGAGAAAAAGATATGGCAAACACAAAGCTGGACTGAGGGCAAAACCTCCAAGTAAGCTTGCCAGGTCCCCGGGCATGAAAGTGAGGGATAAGAGGGTAGAGTGTAACACTTCCATGTCACACCAGGAATGACGTTATTCCTAGTGCGACATAGAAGCGATGGGTCATGCTAGTGGCTGATTGGGTAAAAATTGCCCCCCTCCCCTGATCGAGTGTTTGGAGCTGATTTTTACCCAATCAACCCCGGCGTACCCCGCACTCGAGTGTTGCACTGGGAATGATGTCATTCCTGGAGTGATGTGGAAGGCGTACCAATTTCCCACAAAGTTAGTATGATTTAGGTAATAATCTGCATAATATAACTCATCGTTTATTTTCTATAATATAAAGTGGTCCCATATTTTTGAAAACCATTTATCTATTGTTGGAAGTTGTTTTGATTTCCAATTTGATGCTATAACAGTTGGCTGCTACCAACAGGATAACTATAAGGTCTCTTCTGATCTTGGGTATAGGGATATTTTCCCATTGGTCAAGAAAAATTGTTTTTGGCTCCAAGGGAACATCATAACCAGTTATATTCTGTATTTGTGTCAATACCTCTTTCCAGAATTTATCAATATAATGGCATTCCCACCAACAATGTGTGAATGTTCCTTCTTTTCCACACCCTTTCCAACAAAGTGGTGAAGATGCTGATGAAATTAGTGATAATTTTTTGGAGTTATATACCATCTGTTTATGATTTTGTAAGATTGCAATTTTATAACCACTATATTTGAGGTGAGTATGCTGGATGATCAGATCTTTCCCCATTGATTTAGAGAAGGCTCTATTTCACAATCTTGGAACCATTTAGTTTGGTAACTGAGGGATTTATCTTTAGGGGTGGCCAATAATATCTTACGTATTTTAGAAATTAAACCTTTGTGTTCAAAAGTTGGTGAATCCAATATGTGTTTAAAATCTGTTTTGGGTGTGTTCATGATTTTCTTAATATCTATATGATAAGCCATGCTATTAATTTGAAGGTATGTAAACCATTAGATCTTTTGTTGAGTATTTTGTTCTAATTCTTAATTTTGTAAAAGACCTTTTTTGGATGCTATATCATCTAGTTTGGTGATTTTAGATTGTCTCCAAAATAAATTAAAATCTTTGTTTAAACTTGGTGGGAACCAATGTTGTGAAATAAATGAAGAGAATCTGGATATTTCAGGCACGATTTTGTTTCTAATTTGATCCCATACGTTTAATATTGAAAATAAAAAGATATTATACTTGATCTCTGGTGGTCGATTGTTGGGTTTATTCCATATTATTTCATTAATTGTATTTTGTAGTAAAGATTGTATTATGAAAATCCAGTCGGGGGGTGGTGGTATGTTGATGTTAATAATTGTAGGAGATTTGTTAATTTTATTGAAGTTTGATAAATTGCTAAATCAGGATAGTTAAATCCTACTTGGAAGCTTCTTAATTTAAGTGTGTTAAATGTGATCCTAGGGTGTTTATTTTGCCATAGGAATTTGTTCAAAACTCCTTCCCATTGTCTTATTAAATTATTTGGTATTTTTATTGGTATGGTTATAAAGATAAATAAAATTTTTAGGAGTATAAACGATTTAATTAAATGAAATCTTTTGTACCTTGAGAGGCTCAATTTATTCTATTTGTGACAATCCGACTTGATTTTTGTTATGATCTTAAAATGATTTAAATGCAAAAGATGGTTGTTATCTGAGGGAATTATAATACCCAAATAAGAGATTTGTTTTTTTTTTTTTGAAAAATTTTTTATTGGGTTAGAGTCCATTATTTTTACATTACATTCAATTATCCCCAATTTTTCATTTCTAACCCCCTCCCTTTCCCCCCCTTTTATTGACTTCCAACAGCTTTCCAACCCCTTGTCCCTTTTCCCTTACCTCTATTTGATTCCTCTATCTAAAACAAATATATATTCTCCTTTATTCTAAGCAGTACATCCTTAACTATTTTTAATATTCTATACCCAAACTGTAAGTCCTTATTTCCATCTTGGATAAACAATTTATCCCAATTTCTATAATTCAAATATTTCTATAACCCATAAACCATGTAAATCATACATTCATTTAAGTCAAACAATTTAACTTATACTCCATATATTGCTGTCTTCTTATAATAATTCAATATAATTCAATATAGCTCTCATCATATAGTCAATCAATTTGACTCATCTTTATCCTTAGACATTCAGTTTGGTGCATTATACAGATCTTACCAAAGAAAGAAAATATTATTGGTTACTCAATCCTTATATTTAATCCTTATAGTTAATTATTTTCTATCAATGTTCTATTTGTTAGCCTTCATATATCTATATATATATCTATCTATTAATCTAACTGCTTATAGATTCGCTTTTTTCTCTTCTCCCCCCCGGTAAAGTCACCCTCCTCTGCACTTTATTATACATCAGTAGTTCTCAAACTGCCACAGTTTTCCTCCCACCTCCCATTTCTTCTCCAAATATTGTTTCAGCTTCTCCCAATCTGTGTTAAACTGCCCTGAGTCCAGATTTCTCAGTTTTCTTGTCATCTTGTCCATTTCAGCCATATACAGCAATTTGTAAATCCAATCTTCAATAGTTGGCACTTCTTGTACTTTCCATTTTTGCGCATACAAAAGTCTAGCCGCTGCCGTCATATAAAATATCAATGTCCTATGATGGGCTGGAATTCCCTCCATTCCCAAGTTTAGTAGCAGGAGTTCTGGGTTCTTATTAATTTGAAATTGTAAAATTTCACTCATTTCCCTTATTATTTCCCCCCAGTACTGCCTAGCTACCTCACACGACCACCACATATGATAGAGGGAGCCCTCATGCTTCCTACATTTCCAGCATTTATTAGAAATATTCAAATTCCCTAGCGCAATCTTCTTTGGTGTCATGTACCAACGATAAATCATTTTGTAAATGTTCTCTTTGATGCTAGTACATGTCGTTGTCTTCATTGTAGTCTTCCACAAGTATTCCCATGCCTCCATTGTTATTTCTTTGTTAAAATTTATAGCCCATTTCACCATTTGTGTTTTAACTGTCTCATCCTCAGTATACCATTTCAACAGTACTTGGTATACCTTAGATATTCTTTTCTTATCTTCTTTAAGAAGGGTCTGCTCTAGTTCCGAATTCTCCATTCGTATACCTCCCTTTACAGAGTCCGAATTATATAAGTCTCTGATCTGTCTATACTGGAACCAATCGTAATGAGGTGATAGTTCCTCTTGCGTCTTTATTCTAAGTTTAGATAATTCAATTCTAGTTATTTCTTTATAAGTTAAACATTGTTGTTCATTATCAACAGCTCTCGGGTCTATCACCTCATATGGAACTACCCACAAAGGAGTTCCTTCTTGTAGATAAATTCTGTACTTCTTCCAGATTGTATATAGACTTCTCCGTATAAAATGATGCAGGAACATCGAGTTGACCTTTACTTTATCGTGCCATAGGTATGCGTGCCATCCAAATATTTTTTTGTATCCTTCTAGGGCTAATAATTTCTTGTTCTTTAATGTCATCCACTCTTTCAGCCACACTAGGCAGATTGCATCGTGATAGAGTCTCAGATTGGGCAGTTGCATTCCGCCTCTTTCCTTTGCATCTTGTAAAACTTTCATTTTCACTCGAGGCTTCTTGCCTGCCCATACAAAATCTGATAATTTCCTCTGCCATTTTTCAAATTGTTTAGAGTCTCTGATGATTGGTATTGTCTGTAGCAAAAACATTACTCTTGGTAACACATTCATCTTAACTGCTGCAATCCTACCCAACCATGACAGATTCAGCCTATTCCATTTAATCAAGTCTCTCTCTATCTGAATCCATAGTTTTTCATAATTGTTTTTAAATAAGTCTATGTTCTTTGCAGTCAGTTCAATTCCCAAATATTTCACCTTGCTTGTTACTTCACAGTCCGTTATTTCCATTAACAATTGTTGTTTCTGCTTAGTCATGTTTTTACATAATATCTTTGATTTCTTTTTGTTAATATAGAAACCTGCCAAGTCTCCAAACTCCTTAATCTTATCAATCACTTTTGGCATGTTCTCCAGTGGGTCCTCTACAATTAACATTATATCATCCGCAAATGCTCTGACCTTGTATGAATAGTCCTTAATTTTTATTCCTCGAATTTCCTCGTCTTGTCGTATTTGTATCATCAGGATCTCCAATACTAAAATAAACAACAGTGGAGACAACGGGCAACCTTGTCTTGTTCCTTTACTAATAGTCAATTTCTTAGTCAATTCATCATTCACCACAATTGCTGCAGTCTGGTCTCTGTAAATTTCCTTAATTGCTCTGATGAATCTTTCTCCCAGTTGTAGCTTTTCCATAGTGGCAAACATAAAATCCCAGTTTAAATTGTCAAACGCCTTTTCAGCATCAACAAAGAAGAAACCAACCTCTTTGTCACAACGCTTATCATAATATTCAATAGCATTAATCACTGTCCTTAAATTGTCTCTAATTTGTCTGTCTGGCAAAAAACCTGCTTGTTCCTCCTCTATGATTTCCGAGAGCCACCCCTTCAGTCTCTCTGCCAGTATCTTCGCAAAGATTTTATAGTCATTATTAAGTAACGATATCGGTCTGTAATTTTTCACATTAGTCAAGTCTTGGCCCTCTTTTGGGATCAATGATATGTTCGCTTCACTCCAGGTATCTGGAATCCTTTGATCCCTTAAAACTCCATTGATCACCTCTTTTAGGAATGGTGCCAGTTCATTGGCCATTGTCTTATAAAATTTAGCCGTCAGTCCATCTGGCCCTGGCGCCTTTCCTAGATTTGCAGATTGTATTGCCTTGCTTATTTCCTCGTCCGTTACTTCACTGTTCAATTTATTTCTCCAAGCTTCCGAGATTTCTGGAAGTTTCGTTTTCTCCAAATATGACGCTATTGATTCTTTATTTACTTCTTTCTTATTGTACAGCTTAGCGTAGAATTTATAAAAGGCTCTACTAATGGTAGTCTGTTCCAAATACGTTTTGTTGTCTTCACAAATTTTGTTTATTATTTTCTTTTCCCTTCTCTTCTTCAATTGCCATGCCAGGTACTTCCCAGGTTTATTTGCACCTTCAAATGCTTTCTGATTCAGTCTTTTAAGGTTCCACTCCAATTCTTTATTACTCATTGCTGTTAACTGTTCTTGAAGTATTTTAATTTCCTGATATAATTTCTTTTTCCCTGGTCTCTTTTTTAGCTGTATTTCTTTGGCTTTTATTTTCTCCTCAATCTCTTGTCTTTTTTCCTCTTTTTTCTTTCTTGCTCTACCATTTAAGTCCATTAGTATGCCCCTTATAACCGCCTTATAAGCATCCCAAACTTTGTCAGTTGGTACTTCTTTGTTCACATTATACTGTATGAAGAACTTTGTCTCTCTTCTCAATATCTCCATGTTCTCGCCTTCTTGTAGCAAGTCCTCATTTATTCTCCATGCTTTCCTTTTTCTCCTTTTCCCTAATTTCCACATAATTGGGTTGTGATCTGAGCCTATCATCGGCATTATTTCTACCTCCTTAGTCCATAACGCTAAGTCTTTTGAGGCCCAGATCATGTCAATTCTTGATAATGTAGAGTGCCTTGCAGAATAAAAAGTAAACTGTCTGCTTTTGGGATATTCTCTCCTCCATACATCTTCGAGAGTCTCTTGTTGAATCAACTCAAAAAAAAGCTTTGGTAATAATCCTCTTTTCTTTTGTGCCGTTATTGTCTTTTTATCTAATTCCAAGTCTGTCACTCCATTGAAGTCTCCAGCAAGAATTATCTGATCATATGAAAGATCGTCTAAGTGCTTCCTCAAATCCTCAAAGAAGCTTTCTTTTGCACCGTTAGGCGCATAAACTCCGACTACCAACACTCTCTTTAAATTCCAAATACATTCCACTGCTACAAATCTGGCTTCCACATCTTTCATTACAAATTTTGGCTGTAGCTCCTCTTTTACATACAACACCACTCCTCTTTTTTTCTTGCTTGAGGCCGCTACAAATTCCTTGCCCAATTTTCCCAATTTTAAATATTTTACATCCTGCTTTCGAATATGAGTCTCTTGCAAGCAAACAATGTCACATTTTTGTTTTAATAGCCAGTGGAAGATATTTTTCCTCTTATTCGGTGAGTTTAGTCCATTTACATTCCAAGATAATACTTTACACTCCATACTCATAATCTTGTTGGTAAGTCTTTTTCATTGTCCCTTATAAATCGCTCCATCTCCCGCTCAGATCTAATGCGCTTTTTGGCACCTCCAAATTCAAAGGACAAACCTTCTGGAAGCTCCCATCTGTACCTGATTTTCATGTCCTTCAACATCTGGATTAGCGCTTTATATTTTTTCCGTTCTAGTAACACTGATCTGGGTAATTCCTTCATTATGATAATTGTCTTGCCATCGATCTCCAATGGATCTTGAAACTGTTTAGTCACAATCTTCTCTTTCATGTTTCGTGTTGTAAATTGCACAATCACATCTCTTGGTACTTTCCTCTGGGTTGCAATTCTCGAATTCACGCGATATGCCACATCGAGGATAGCCACAACTTCCTCCTCCTCCTTCCCCAGGTATTCAGCTAACACCTCAGTCATCTGCTCTTGCGCTGTCTTTCCTTCTATCTCCGGCAAACCACGAAATCTGAGCTGCTTTTCCATGTGTTTACTTTCCGCAACTGCCATCCTTCCCCTCATCAGTCTCATCTCCGTTTGTTGCGTGTCTGCTAAGTTCTCCATCGCTCCTTCTACTGTTTTAACTCTCTGCTGCGTTCCTTGCAATTCATTTTGTATTGTTTCCATACCTTTCTTCACTTCTGACAGCTCCGATTTTACTTCTGACAGCTCCGATTTTACTGTCTGTTTAACCTCCTTGATCAGCTCCAATTTCATGTCTTTAAATTCTTTTATCACCTCTAAAAGTTTTTGATCCAGGTTTTCTATTGCCGATTGCCACTCTTTTTTCGACATCGTGGGGCTTGCTTTAGCTCGCTCCCACGAGTCCGCTCTCTTCCTTAACTCCGTGGCGTTGAGTTTAGTACCTTTTTTATTTCAAATGTCCCGGTCTTCTTGCATAAATTAATTTTTAAAGAGTCCAAAATGTCGGGCGTCTTTTCTCTATGGTCTCTCTATGATTTTGTAATCCAAAATGGCCTACTTCCTTTTCCGCTGAAGCCGCGACCCTTCCCCTTTCAAAAATGGCGATTCCCTTCTTCCTGCCCTCCAGCAAGGGCCGCTTCTCTCCAGCCGCTCTATTGTTGTTACGCACTTCCTGTCTCCCGTCTTCCCACAGCAGATCTCGCGATGGTGTCTTTTTCTCACAGCTCCATAACCGCAAGTATTCAAAACAATAATCCAATTACTTTAATAACTTCTTTAAACTTAGTCTCTTTTCAAATACAACTTTTGCCGAGTCTTCCCCTCCTTTTCATTAATCTGTTGCAGCTTAAGAATCTACTTTTTTTCCTCTCTGTTTTTATCAATCTGTCCCGTATCGGAAGATAGTGATCTTTACCTTCTCTTTCACTTTTCTCGGATTGTAATCACTGTTTCGATTTTAGCTTCTCCTCTCCACTTCTTCCCCCAATCGAAGCTTGGGTATGTAGGTCTTATGCCAGCCGAATTGGCCCCAAAACTGCCGCAGAGATTTGTTTTGATGACCAGTGGAATTTATATTTTTGGGTGATTTGCTCCTCTATAGTTTTTTTAAAATATTAATCGGAAGAATCTGTGATTTAGATTGATTAACAACCAGTCCCGAAATCAAGCCAAATTCAGAAAGCAAGAGTTGGAGATGATATAAAGAGGATAATGGCTTTGTGATATAAATTAACATATCGTCAACAAACATACTTAATTTAAAAGAACACAGACCTATATTAGTACCCTGTGTATTAAGATTTTCCCTAATTGCTTTAGCTAAGGGTTCTAAAGCAATTGCAAAAAGGATAGGGGAAAGGGGACAACCTTGCCTGGTACCCCTATTGATTGTAATTTTCTCCAAAATTAAACCGTTTATTGTGATATTTGCAGATGGTTGAGAATAAATTGTTTTGATTATTCTGAGAAAATTATCTCCGAAACCCATATATTGTAGTGTCTTGTAAAGAAGATATTTCTAAGGAGTCAAAAGCTTTCTCTGTGTCTAAAGAAAGAAACAGGGCTTCAATGTGACGGAATTTGCTATGTGTTATTAGATTTAAAGTTTTATATATATTAGCTGTTAAATCATGCCTGGGAATAAAGCCTGTTTGATCTTGTTGTATACATTCAGAGATAAATGAGTTTAATCATCTTACCAGGATAGCTGTAAATATTTTGTAATCTTGATTAAGTAACAATATTGGTCTATAGGATGTTATTCTTGTATTGTCTTTACCTTGTTTTGGAATAATGACTATAGTTTCCATCTTCCAGGAAGGAGGTAAATAGCCTGATTGCAGTATTGCATTGCATGCTTCTGTTAGTGGTTTAACCAATAAATTTGCAAATTTCTTATAGTATTCTGATGGGTAGCCATCTGGTTCTGCTGTTTTATTATTTTTCAAATTTTTAATAGCTTCTAGGGTTCCAGGACAGGGAAACTGATTTTTATGGCCTGGAGTTGTAATTCAGGGAGATCTCTAGCCACCACCTGGGAGTTAGCAGCCCTACATATAATTAACCACCGGACTGCCTAGCAGCCCCCTCAGTTTTGGTCAGATACCCTTTTCTGACCATAGGAGTCTTTAGACCCTGCCCCTCAAGAGTACCAGCTGCATTTGAGTCAACTACATACTAGGGTTGCCATATCCCCTTACCATCCCACCAGGAGAGAGGGAACCTAGCACTTATCTCTTAGATGTCCTCAAGACATGTGCTCCTGGTGCAGTGCAATGATGTCACTGCTGGGAGTGATGTCATTGCACATGCCCTGGGAGTGCTCCTGAACTTTGCACCGGGCTGATTTGGGCCCCCAAACAGGCTGAATCGGCTCAGTGTGAAACCCAGGAGCACCCTCAGGACCTGTGCAATGATGTCACTCCTGGGAATGACATTATGCCGTGCCAGGAGCACACCCCAGGAGGCCCGTTCCTGCACCTTTTGCCCCACTGGCCAGGTGAGTGGTGGCGAGGGTAGGAAGCTAGGAGCAGGGGATCCTCTGACCCCACTGGGAGACTGACAACCCTACGACATACACTGACAGAGAGAACGTTCTAGCCAAGTGATAAGCACCTTGCTAATTGCTTTAAAACTTATTCCTAAGATCCAAATGAATATTGCCCCCAAAGTGCACAGAGCATATTCTTGAATGCCTGCAACAGAAGGAGCAGGAGGGTTAGCTTGGACTCTGAGTATGACAGAAGAATAGGTTTCAATCCAGGGTAAGATTTCACTTTGTCACACTGTGGAGGGAAAGCAGACTGGTGCCAAGATTTCACTGACTAAGGGGACCTTGATTAGTGAAAGGAATAATCCACTGTCCTGTCCTGTGCCATCTACCTGGTATATCCACCCTCCTCTGGAGGCAGTCTTTGACATAGGTATATAAAAATTAAAAGTATTTCTTTAAAGCCTCTCAGCATTTTTCTGTAACATAATATATCTCTATGAATAATTTGTTCACCATCCGGTAGGAACAGAGCTGGGGATATGGCTAACGAAGATCTGTCGTAGGGGCTAAATTGAAGAGTATCATGGGGTGGAATTTGTAGATTTCATTAGGAGTCCCCCTAACTCCCACGCACCCATAATTCAAGCACTGCATCAGAGGCAATATTTTGGATAGTGCATGGAGTCTGGACAGAGCAGCCATTTTGGGCTGGTAGATAGTCATCATCCTTTGAGGAAGTCCTACTGCGATAACCCTGGGGACAATCAGAAGAAGGGTGAGTCTTCTTGGCATGCAAAAATAAGTAGCCTTTAAAAGCCTCTGAGACAACTCTTTTAACCATCTATCAGACGGAATCCTGCATTTGGGGAGCCACCGATTAGGAAATGGCTCCTGTTCAATTAGAGGTACAGCTTGTGATGCATATTTTATAACTTCCTTGCCCATCTGCCATGCTGCTGAGCTCAGTGTTTTAAAGAGCATGAGGCTGGGAAGTCCCCCTTTGATGCTTTTCTGAGCTGCCTATTTCGAAGAGCATCAAGGGGACCCATTCAGAACAGCAGCTGGAGATGCTTCGGTGATTCTACCAACTAGGGGGAAACAGTGTCTATTGAGAAAGCAGCTTGCTGATACTGCACCCATATTCTGTGTCCAAAGAAAGATACAGCGCTGGGCTGTGGGTATTAAATGCTTAGGAAATGAAACATGTCTCTTTTCATGTTACTGTTTTATTGTGGTAGTGCTCAGTTCTTAACAATTTCAAGGTTGTGGAAACATATCTGGGGGGATCGTTCTGGTTGTGCAACTCCATTTGGTTCTGTACCATTATTTCTTTCACCTGCTGCTTCTTCCTCCTTCATGGATTAGTCAGATGGATGATCCCAGCCAATTAGGGACCATATCATGAACAGAATGTGTTTCTCAGTGCCATGCAGCCAATCAGCTTTTACTCTGCGATGATGTCTTGGAAGTCATGAGTCATGCTTGTTAATCTCTTGCCTTTAGTGAGATCCTCTGTCAAAACTCTTTAACATAGAATGAGATCTTGGGCAGTCCTCTGCTTCTAAACATTTTGCTCATGCTCAGTTTGCTGAGAGTAAATGGAGAACTCCTGCAGTACTTCCCCTCTCAGGGTGAAGGAGTATCTTGGCAGGAAGGTTTCTGGAGAAGCCAGAGCAATTTGAAGGCTGCAGTCATAAGGACAGTTTCCTAAGAGCAAGCCCCATTGAATAAATGGTACATTTCTGAGTAGACTTGCATAGGATTGTTCCCTTTCTTGGGAGTAAGTCCCATTGATTAAATGGGCTATTTCCAAATAGACCTGCTTAACATTGCTCTTTAAATTGCTCTATAATTTTTCTTAGGAACTCTGAATAAAGTTTTGTAAACTGCCATGAACATGGGGTAGAATTTTCTTTTTAAATGAAGACCTCCATTATAGTTCCAATCAGCCTGTTCTCATTCTGAATGGAAACTGATTTCATATTTGAGCAATGCATTTCCTAAACACGGGCTCTCCCTTAGGCTTGCCATTGATTGTGGATTTTTCAAGAGTTTTGGCCAACCTTCCTTCAAAGTCTTCTCTGGTCGGCAGAAACTGTAGCTCATTGACATTCACAGGAGAGTGCTGCAGCCTTTGAAAAACTGCTAGACTGTACAAAGAGTTGTTACTAAAAAAATGGGGGAAGTGGCCATTTAAACTGCCCTTTTCCCTGCCACTTTGCAGCAGCACGGAAAGGGGCATTGCCCTTTAATACAAACCAAACGAACCAGTGGACCAGTTCCATGGAAGTTAGTGGAAACGAGCTTCCACGAACCACTGGTTCGCGACCCACGAACCACACTGGTTCATGGGGTTTTTTGGTTCTTATTCAGGTTCATGCCAATCTCTAGTCTTAAGTAGGCAATACTCAACTGGACCTGGAACCTTTGCTCTCCATGCTACTACCATGGTGGCTTGCCAGAAGAGGGAGCTGCTGATCTCTGTTTTGTGAGCATCGTTGCTGCACACAGCCAGAAGGTGGAATGGAACCTTTCAGCCCAGCAGGGGTCAAGTGGTTCAGGAGGCCTAATTCCTGATCCTCTTTTTGCCTCTTCTGCTTCCTTTGACATTTCTCAGATGTTTTATCTGAGCAAGAATCTACAGATTTATCTTAGCAGAAATGTGCTGGCCATGTCTGTGCACCCTTCAGTGCAGAAATGCACCTTTCATTATATTTCTTAATTTTCATCTCTTCCCATATTCACACGGTTCTCCTTTTCTCATTTTCTCCTATGGGGTGGGTTTAGCTGAGAGATCACTACTGGCCAGTAAGAGTCATACTTGAGTGGGGACTTAAACCCCACTATTCCTGATCCTATTCCATCACGCTATTCATCATTACTCCATGCTGGCTTTAACGCCATGGTGCTCGTCAAATCTGCTGCCTTTACTATGTTGTCAGACCCAGTTCCTGACACCAAGAAAATCAGGCAGCCACAACTTCCCAAGGGGCTTCTTTCTCACAGAGCATTCAGCTTGTAAAAACTCGTATTTATTTATTTGTATACTCTCCATTCTCCTCAATGAGAACCCAAATCAGCTTATATTGTTCACCTGTCTTTCATTTTATTGTGAGGTATGTTAGGCTGAGTGTGTGACTGGCCCAAGGTCACTCAGCAAGCTACCATGGCAGAATAGGAATTCAAACCCAAATCTCCCAAATCCTAGTCCCAAACTCTAACCACTACACTACATTGTTGGGGGAAGGGCTAATAACTAGAACTTGGAGATCATGGGGTTGAAAGTGATTGATTTGAATTCTGTACATTACATATCAAGCCATACTGTGTGTGTAATATCATGAAAAGGTCTTTGGAGACTATTGTCTGAGATTAATAACGCTTAGGAAGTAAATACTGAACAAGCCTGTGATTAAACTTTTATATGTTGAACACTGGAAAACAAGTGCTGAAGCACATGAGGTGGAGGTGTGCTATGCAGAGATAAGCAGCCGATCCATGACAAATGTGCCTCAAATGCAACAGAGGCACAGTAGCAAAGCCTCACTTTTAAGACTGATTCAAGCTTAAATCTCCACTGAAAACTAAGTTTTGATCCTGCAGTCAGCTGGACTGAACCATTCCTCCTGCCTAGCTCGGAAGCTGTCCTTTGTAGTCACTGCCAGAACACATGATTGTCAATCTGCAATAATCAGGCAAGTCCCAAGATCTGAGTTCTTGCCAGTTTATTCCTTGTCATCCCTTCATATCTCAAAGGCACCAGGAATTAGAAACTTTGGATACAGACCATACAATTGCAAACATTTAACTTGTTTTGCGGGGATAAAGAGCTGCCTAGGTTGCTTTTTTAAAAAAAAAGAGAAACGGGGATGGTGGGCTATAATTCTGCACTGCTATAGAAAACAGGAGTTGGAATGAGATTTCACTGAAAGCATTCTAAGGAAACACTGGTTTTCTGAGGAATTCTATGGGAGGCTAAAAACAAGACTACTCAAGCAGAGAAGGGAGTTGCCACAAACATTTATATCCAACACCTAACGCAGACACTGCTTGTTTCCTTGATGTCCCAGAGCTATTTTATTAAAAACGCCTTCTGTATTCTAGTCCCAAGGATCAACAAAGAAAAATCCTGAAAATAATTCAGTCTGTTATGCTTACACACAACAGCCCTAAAAAGCATGTTAGTATTATTTCCTCACATTGCAGGTGGAGCAGTGGGATTTGAGACTCAAGAGATTAAGGTTTGCCTAAAGCAAGCCAGCAACTTCATTGCTGAGGTAAATTTTGAACTGGTTATTTCCCTGCTTATATAAGTCACATTTTTAACCATGACATAAGCACCTGCTGTCAAGAGGAAGAGCTTTTTAATAGAAGGTGATCAATGCCTATCTTATTAAATTTTTTATTCAAGGCTTTTCCCATGGAATTCAGGGCAGCTCACATAGTTTTCCTTTCCTCTGTTTTATTCTTACAACTGCTGGGTGAGGTAGGTTAGTTTTTTAAAAAGTGGTGGGATCAGGAAGAGTTCTCAGGGAACTTCATGGCTGAGTGAGGATTTGAAACTTAATCTCACCAGTCCTACGCTAACATTTCAACCACTACAACTTACCGGATTTCTTGTTACAATGGACTCATGCCACATTATGCACTGATTCTCTTTTGTTCCCTGTTAATAGAAACCCCTGAGCTTTTTGCTTTCTGGGATTTGTCCTTTGGAGATGTAGATGAGGCAAGCATTGCCATCTTGGATTGTTCATGCACACCAGCTGAATCTCAGAAGGCCATGTTGAAATTTTGCTTGCCTGTGTGCGCACGTAACATTAATTTCATCTCTAGGTGAGAAACTGGAGACTGAGCTAAACTAGGAGCTGTACAGTGCTAAGCAGAATTGCACACCTCCAATGGCTTAGAAGCATGTAACTCTGCTTAGGATTGCACTGTTCAGCTGTTATAATGTTGAAGTGCGTCTATGTTTTTAAACATGTTTGTATTTGTTATCCGCCCTGAGCCTGCGAAAGCGGGGAGGGCGGAATATAAATATAATAAATTAAATTAAATTAAATTAAATTACTATGTCCAATAGTTTTCAGGATTCATGCTTGCAGAGGGTCTTGATATTAAGTCCGTGTGGTTTGACCAAAGGCGCTCCCATCACATATAACTGAGAGTATGAACATGGTATGTTTTCCTGATGGTCATGTCAAAGTCCTCAGCCTGCCTAGTGTAAATATAACATGAGGCAAGTGGGTTCCTTTTTTAAAAGGGTGGGGTACGAAAAATGGAGGACAGGAGAATGCAAAATGCATGATGAACACTTACAAAAAGTTACACTGCAAGGTATAACTAACTGGCAGGATGAAGAGTAAGAACGTAAGAGCCCTGCTGGGTCAAACCAGTGGTCCATCTAGTCCAGCATCCTGTCTCACATAGTGGCCAACCAGTTGCTATAGAGGGCCAACAACAAGGCATAGAGGCCCGATATTGTCTCCTCTCAAAGATATTTAGAGGTTTACTGCCTCTGAATGTGGAGGCTCCCTTTTGTGGTGTTTTGCCCCTCTTTGACATGACCTGTATATTGCTTCTTTCCTGGTTTCTTTAGTGTTCTCTTAGATTTTTGCTGTCACCTTAGCTTTCTCTGAGGGCCAAGCTACACATGACGAATGACACTTGAACAGCAAGTGTATTTCTCCCTGTTCACTTGCCCTCCACTCAATCCACTTGCCGTTCAAGTGTCATTCGTCATGTGTAGCTTGGCCCTCAGTTTGACTTCTGTTATAGAATGTTAGTTATAGATTATAGATAGTTGACAAAATGGTCAGCATATGGGGTGACTGTGAGGTAAAAAAGGGATCCTTTGTGCTAGATGAAACAGGCATTTTGCTTAACTAGGAATTGGGTTTATTTATAAGAACATACGTGTAATGATTTCAGAGTATTTATAAGTGTGTTGGTTTCAAAAGAGGTAATAATTAAGCGTAGTAGTTCCCAAATATGTATAGAACTTTAAATGTTTATACACAGACCCAGTCACAAAGACTAATCTCCCCCACAGTTGCCACTTCCACAGAGCCTGATGAGCCTGACTAACTGAACCCATTCCTGATGGTTGTTGTGGGTTTTCCGGGCTGTATTGCCGTGGTCTTGGCATTGTAGTTCCTGACGTTTCGCCAGCAGCTGTGGCTGGCATCTTCAGAGGTGTAGCACCAAAAGACAGAGATCTCTCAGTGTCACAGTGTGGAAAAGATGTTGGCAGGTCATTTATATCTACTCAGGAGGGGTGGGGTTGAGCTGAGTCATCCTGTAAGAGTTTCCCAGGGTGTGGAATGCTAATGGCGGGAGGCTTCACTGTATCCTGAGGAGGTTTCTTTGCATATGGATTGGTGCTTGATGTGCTAATCTTCTCTGCAGGGCTATTGTCAAGTATAGAGTGGTTTGTTAGCCTGGTGTTTTTCAGAACTGGAAACCATGCTCTGTTCATTCTTAAGGTTTCTTCTTTCCTGTTGAAGTTTTGCTTATGCTTGTGAATTTCAATGGCTTCCCTGTGCAGTCTGACAAAGTAGTCGGAAGTGTTGTCCAGTATGTTGGTGTCCTGGAATAAGATACTGTGCCCTGTTTGAGTTAGGCTATGTTCAGCCACTGCTGATTTTTCAGGTTGTCCAAGTCTGCAGTGTCTTTCATGTTCTTTTATTCTTGTCTGGATGCTACGCTTTGTGGTCCCGATGTAAACTTGTCCACAGCTGCAGGGTATACGGTATACTCCTGCAGAGGTGAGGGGGTCTCTACTGTCTTTTGCTGATCGTAGCATCTGTTGTATTGTAAACGTCAGGAACTACAATGCCAAGACCACGGCAATACAGCCCGGAAAACCCACAACAACCATTGTTCTCCGGCCGTGAAAGCCTTCGACAATACATTGAACCCATTCCCTCAGCATTCTGACTAAACTGCAGTTCATTCCCCCCTGTAGGATACAGCTATCATCCAATCACGTTCATGGCATGCTTCACTCACCCATCCAGTCCCCTCCTTCTGACTTGCATTTTAAACCATAGCAACATACATTCCAAACCCCCACATTAATTAGCAGAAGCAAAACACAAACTATTCACACAGCAAAATATGACACCTTTAGTCACTATGGCTAGTAGCCACTGATAGTCGTATCGTCCATAAATCTGTCTAAGCCCCTTTTAAAGCTGTCAATGCTGTCAGACTATGGAATCCCTGTTATCTAGAGTTCGTCTCCCCCTTCTGCAAGAAGCACAATTTCTTGATTTCAAAAGGTTTATTGAAAGACTAGGCTCTGACACAAGTATCCATATTCCAAGGCCTAGAAAGGATCTTGGCTGAACATAGGCATTGTTGAGAATGAGAAAGAAAACGAAACTTGTGATACACCAAACCCTTCACTCCCAGCCTCCCCCCCATCCTCCAGGGCGATGGGAACTTGGCTGTGGGAAGGCTCAGCCTGTCAAGGTCTCTGGCTGTAGAAACAGATAAGAGTATTCTCTCCCAAGGAAAACGCGGTCAAAACAACACCTGGACCTGGAGGGAGAAAAAGGCTAGCAACTACAGATTAAACGTGGCGTAACTCTGACCAAGGAACCACACAACATATTAGATCCTGACAAATGCCTGTGGCCATCACTACATCCTCTGGCAGCAAATCCCAGATTTTTATCACTCACTGTGCAAAGAAGTATTTTCTTGTGTCCATTCTGAATAAGCTACTGCCCATCAGCTTCATTGGATGCCCTCAAGTTCTAGTATTTCAGGAAAGGGAGAAAAAGTTCCATCTGTTCACTCCTTTTATACCGTGCATAATTTTATAAACCACGATCATGTCCTTCCCTTATTTGTCCCTTCTCATATCCACTCCATGGAGCCCTGTGGCATAACTACATGATATGCCCCACATGCACCAGACCACAGGTGTGCAACTGGATCCACAGCCAGATATACATTGGGGAAACCGCCCCCAAAAGCACTTGCTTGAGTTAACAGTTTTTATTTCATTTGCTTGCATTCCAATAATATCTTGGGCACCTATGAAAAGCAAAGGGTGACAATGAATGGCTGGGATTAGAAAAACAGAGAGCACAGCTCAGCTAGTATATCTGTTGCGAGCACAGAAGGCAATGTGGAGTCCAGGGCATGTATCCAAATCAAAAGTTTTCCACAGCATGTCAACAGAATGAAAGCAACCCAGCAATGCGTGCCATCCATTTCTCAGACTGGAACAAGATGAACAGCAACAGCTCATTCTAGGGAGAATTTCTATCAGAGAGAAACTGGAAGATATCTTTAGGGGAAAGATAATGCCTCTGGGTATTCTAGTCCCACACGGTATGAAAGGAGCACTTTGAGTCATGCCTGGAAGCAAACCAGGAACCAAAGAAGTATAAAGGTTTGCTTCCTGGTCTGAGCAAGAACACCACTTGGTTGGGTCTTTATGCATGCAGATCATCTTGGCCATCTTCTCCTCTGCTGGGCTTGATGATAGGGATTCTAAGTAATCGACCACAGTATTTTCTTTGGTTGCTTGTTCATTGTGGCATATTGGCCTGCATATGGGAAAACTCATTCACTAATTAGAAACTATAAAGCCAGCAAGTTATAAACACAAGATCAATAAATCGGAGTGGGTAGCGGCAGTGAATATAAATTAGATATTAAGAGAAAGACTAAAAGAGAAAGAGGGAACTAGAAGAGGGGCGAGGGAAGGGCCCATGGCTCAATAGCGCATCACATGAAAGTTCCAGCTTCAGTTGGGGTGAGCTATGAAATGGCCAGATTGGCAGATGACATCACATTAGTTAGAACTGTGGAAGCCTAAACAGATTATAAGGAACTCCGGGAGGATCTGTCCAAGGAGGGTGAGTGGGCAACTGCAGCAAATGAGGTTCAAGGTAAGTATGCATAAATAGATTGGGGCGCAAAATCCTAGCTTCACATAATTTGAAGAAAGTCTGACCTGGCAGTGAGTGACCAAGAAAGAGAATTTGGGATTGATATGGGCAGCTTGATGGAAGAATTGACACACTGCGCAGCAACAGTGACCAAGGTGAATTCAGTATTAGGGATTATTAGGGAAAGGATTAAAAATACTTTAAAAGCCAGTATTAAAATCCCTTTTATAGACCAATGATGCAAACACATCTGGAATAGTGTGTGCAGTTCAGGTTGCCTCTTGTCAAAAAGGATATTGCAGATCTGGAAAATGGGCAACCCAAGTGCTTAAAGGGCTGGTGCACTGTTGCTGTGAGTATAGCTTGAAGAGTTTGGGTTTTTTCATTTTTGAAAGAAGACCTGTGGAGGGGAGGGCATGAAAGAGGGTGTATAACAATCTGCAAGATGTGAACAAAATAAAGGGTTTTTTTCCCCTCTCCCAAAATATTTTAATTCAGAGTCACCCAATAAAGCTGGACGGGCAGTGGATTCAAAAGAAAGTACTTCTTCATTCAAAGAATGATTAACTTTTGGAACGTGCTATCATAGGATGTAGTGATGGTTGTTAGTTTCGAATGATTTAAAAGAGGATTAAACAGATTTATGGAAGAAAGGTCTATCAGTGGCTTAAATGCAACCTGTACACTCAGAGGCAGCATATCTTTAAATACTCATTGCTAGGTAGGCAGCAGGAGGGCCTCTGTGCCCATCTTTGTGGGCCTTCTGGTGCACCTACTTGGCCACCATGGGAAGCATAATAGTGGTCTGACCCCACAGGGTTCTCCTTGGCATTGGCACCCTCACCAGAGTAACCAATTTAGCAACTTTCTACTTACTGTTTCCATAGGGATACAAAGCCAAGATGTCAAATTAGGCAACTGAAACATTGGGCTGTGCAGAATACTGGCTTGGATCCACAAGAGACTTCCACTCCTTTGCTGGATCCAACCCATTATCATGCTCCTAGGGCAGTGATTGGCACTGAGAATCTGGATGTGATGCTGTGTGGTGAGAAAGTCTTGGTTTAGAGATTAAAGCAAGACCTTTTAGTTGTCTGTTAATTTATAGGCCTCTGTCCCTAACCAATTGACCAAAGTCTACAATAATCTCTGTGATTACTTTTGTTACTTGGCTGGGGTAGGGGCAGTAAAAGTCAGGCTTGGTCTGGTTCAAGAGACCCCCAAGTGAACAGATTAACCTCAAGTGCCTGTTGAAAGAGGATGGGCTTAATCCATACCAGCAGGGCTTTTTTTCAGCTGGAATGCGGTGGAACGGAGTTCCGGAACCTCTTGAAAATGGTCACATGGCTAGTGGCCCCGCCCCCCTGATCTCTAGACAGAGGGCAATCTAAACTCCCCTCTGTCTGGAGATCAGGGGGCGGGGCCACCAGCCATGTGACCATTTTCTCCGAGGGCAACCCACTGAGTTCCACCACCTCTTTTCCCAGAAAAAGAAGCCCTGCACACCAGGATTCGCCAAGCTATGAGAAGCAGAATGGCACCAGAACTTCCACCTCAGGTTAATTAGTGTGTATGTGGGTGGGGAATTCTGTTTAATGAGCTGCAGTCTTGTATTAAGAAAGCCGCTAGCAGATTCTGCCCAATCAAAGAAATCAGCTACGTGACCCCAGATATTGATCGAGCACAGTCTATTTATTGAATGAAGCACTCATTTAACAACCTGGCGGAGCAATGAAAAGAAACATTCCAATGTAAAAAAAAGAAGTCAGGAAAAAGATAGGGAAGATAACAGCATCCAAAATCATTCTTCTGAAATATCAGTTCTATAATCCACTCCTGTGCCAACAGAGGCTGGGGTTCACTCCTTCTTAAAACAAAGAAGGCAGGGAAGGGCCATGGCACCTGCTTGGTACACAGAAGGTCCCAGAATCCATGCCCAGCACTTCCCCTAAATGAGCTTCTGGGAACAAGAGAGAGGAAGGCTGCTGCTGGGCTGACAATGAAAAATAGCTTCATATGTTTAGGGGAAGCCTCAGATGCAGCTGACGTGGATGAGTCTTCAGGAGTTGTTTGCAGCTGAGGTGGCTGTCCCTGCTGTAGCAGGCAAAATCCGCAGGCCTTTCATGATCCAGCCCTGGAATGGCCGGGAGAGAACTGGATGGTGTCTTGACTAGAGATGAGCATGAACCGTAAAAAACCCAAACCATGTGGTTCGTGGTTCATCAAATTTCACGAACCACGAACTTTCACGAACCTGCCCCTGGTTCACGAACCAGTTCAGTTGGTTCGTGAAAATGTCACTTCTGGGTCAGAAAATCGTCACTTCCAGGCCAGCAGAAGTTCACTTCCGGGTCAGCAGAAGGTCTGCAGGAAGTCCGTCCCCTGCTGCCTAGGAAACTGATTGATTGGCACCAGGCTGTCTGCAGTGATGAACCAAAAACCGAACCAAATGAACCAGCCTAAAAGTTTGTGGAGGTTCATCAGAAATGGGATCTGATGAACCATGGTTTGCGAACCACGAACCGGCGTGGTTCGTGCTTAATTTTGGTTCATATTTCGGTTCATGCCCATCTCTAGTCTTGACTCTGTATCTGAAAGGGAGGGGAGATGGTAATGCATTCTTTCCCTTATGGACCCAGGAGAAATGGAATCTTACCCAGGAAATGGGTGAGGAAAGCACTGCTGTATTCTCTCCTTTCCCTCCCTGGACTACTTGGGAATGGGTAACCTGAGACAAATATCACCTGTTTCAAAAATGCTGGCTTCTACAGCCTCAACGGGCACATATTTTCTCCCTTAAAATGCTAATAAGCAGAATGGGGGAGCAGGGTTCAAATGACGAAACAGAAAGGAAGATGAAAGATTAAATGCTCTCTCCCTGCCCTATATGACTCCAGGGAAAACTGAGGCTGCACGTGCCTGCAGTTTGCATTTTATGAGCAGACCAAAAAGTGCGCTCATCCTCTTGTCTGTTCAGCTTCATCTATCCTGGAAGGGAAAGGAAGTTGCCAGTCTGAAATCCCTATCCTAGAGTTGTATCAGCACTCCTGGAAATGAAAAAATCCAAAGCACAAATTTAGGTGGGCTGTATCACAACAAACTGCTTTTGAAAGAGTCCTTGGCTTAGGGGCCTGTGGTTTGAGAAACACAATCTCAAAGCTCTTCCAGGTGTACTAGGGTTGTCAATCAACAGGTGGGCCTGGAGTTCTCCCAGAATTACAACTGGTCTCCGGACAACAGAGATCAGTTGCCCTCAAGGATGTTTGTTTGTTTAGCTTCACTTATTCTCACAACAATCCTGTGAGGTAGGTTAGGCTGACAATGTGTGACTGGCCCACGGTCACTCAGCAAGGTTCCATGACAGAATGGGGATTCGAACCTTGGTCTCCCAGGTCCTTGTCTGATACTGTAACTACTAGACCACGCTGGCAGCTTTGGATGGTAGATTCTTTGGCATTACGTATGTGCTGAGCACCCTCTCTGGGCACTGCTCCCACATCTCCAAGAAGTTTCCAAACTGGAGTTGGCAATCCTAAGAGAATGTTGCATATGTCTTCTTTGGGAAATTTGATCGCTTTCATACTGGTGCGGTTTTTAGTGCAGTATGCAAATGGAAAGCCCCAGAGGACTTTGTATTATGTGCACCTCCAAAGTAGCACCTGACAAATGATAAGTGCAAACCAGGCTTGAGATGATCTAGCACATTTATAGGTATTCTGCTAGTCCTTAAGCATTGTGAGCCTCCAAAGAGAAAGCTGCGTGGTGCAGTGTGAATATCTCTGCCTTGGAACTTTTCCAAATACAATACAGAATGACTTATTGAACATTTCTAACGTGTCTGCACCATTATTGATCATTTTATCAGCTCCGTCTAGAAATGGATCTATCCCATGGCTGAAGTGTCTTGTTTCAAAACTGTGACCAGCCAGAAAAGAGAGGGAAGTAGAAAGCTTTTGGAAATAAGCCCTCTGGTGCAATCCAAATGCAAGGAAGCAGAGATTGTGTTGGTAGTCAATGTAAAATGGCTGCTAACGGTGTCCAATTATTAATAAAGTACAGACTATCTTGGCAGCTTTGTTCCACAAGGTTTGGGTGGAGACAAAAAGGAATCCATTCCGCTTGGGCCAAATGCCAACCCGTGCCTGCTTCAAGTCCTCTGGTGGGGAAATATCACTGCCCTTTCACCAAAGTGAAGCATATGAAGTGAAGCCTAGCCAGGGTTTACAGGCCTCTGGGCATCAAACTGGGGAGTAGAGTTGCCAGCCTCCAGGTAGTGGCTGGAGATCTCCTGGAATTACAACTGATCTCCAGGCCACAGAGATCAGTTCACCTGGAGAAAATGGCTACTTTTGGGGGTGGATGCTATGGAATTATGCCATGCCAAGGTCCTTTCCCTCCCCAAACCCCACTTTCTCCAGGTTTCTCCAGGTTTCACCCCACAGATCTCTAGGAATTTCCCAACTTGGAGCTGGCAGCCCTGCTGGGGAGTGCTGTATGTGTGTGTATAACAAGTGCCAGAAAATTATGTCATTGTCAGTGTGCTGTGAAAGAGATGAATTGCAATGAGGGCTGATTATCTAAAATTTGCCCCCAAACTTAGCGTTTGGGGCTGAATTTTAAAGAATCAGCCCTTCGCAACCCTTTGCTTCTGCATAGTGCCAGAAATGACATCATTTTCATGTGCCCCAGAGGGTGTGTGGACGTGGTTCATGCATGTGTCTCTGGCTCGCCTCTGCCATTTTCAGGTGTCTTTCCCTCCTGCTGGCTCAGCAAACAGTGGCAGGAGGCAGAGGTTGGTGGAGGCTGGAGGCAGACAGTCCCCCACTACGGCAGGGGGCCTGGCAAGCCTCCAAGTGGCACCTAGCACAGCCAAGAACATCTGCCAGCTGCTCTAGGCTTTGCCTCACTTATGGTGGGATGCCACAACAATGTCACTGTGTCTCAGGGGCACTTAGTGATTCTGTGGCACCAAGCAAAAGTCCAGGATGGGATCTCAGAATCACTGCCTCCTTACCTCCCAGGCCACCCAAGGCTCAAGCAAAAGGTGGCCTTTATCTTATGCAGGGCATTTTGGAACAGGCTGTAGCCTGAGCCCCTGAGGGGGCAGGCATGTTGTAATGTCACTGGGTCTGCCTCTTATTTCCTCCTCTGTCACTGGATGTGGGTAGGGCTGTGGCCAGGTCCCTTCACTTTCCCAGCAGGAGATTGGAATGCTGGCTTTTACCTCCCCTCCTTCCCCTCCTCTTTTTTTTGCATGTGTGTGCTGCGCATACACACTTCCAACGGGCGTAATGACATCACCTCCAGGAAGTGATGTCATCATGCGGGTCAAAGGGAGGCTGGGAGCATTCCTGCACTCACCAAAAGGCTGAATTGGCCCCCCACAGGGCCCGATTTGCCCCCAAACCAGCCCACTGCAGGGTGCAGGAGTGCACTGCACCACCCGGGGGTGCACCATGCCACCAGAGGGAGTGCCCCAGGGGGTACGCCCCCCACTGGCCTGGTAAGTGGGGGCAGGGGGTGGGAGGTGGGAGCAGGCGATCCCCCACCCCGGGCGGAGGAATAGCAAGCTTAGTGGGTGCCCCAGATTCCCCTTGGCTGAGACCACCCTGCTGCCCCTTCATGTGCTGGAAGGCTCAGAGCTTACTAGGCAAGGGCCTAGCATGGCTTGAGGGTATCCCTGAGAAGCACTAGATTTTATGTTTTTTAAAAAACTTATTTACATATTTCCTCATGGGGACCCATAGCAACTTACAACATTGTTCTCCTTTCCTCCACTTTGTCTTTACAATAACAGTGTTAGAGCCCCACCTCCAACTTCCCCTGCACTCAGTCACACAGTCACACTTCAAATTGCTACATTCACACATTTGTTACAAGTTCCTCCTCAACTGCTAAATGTATCCCAGTTTCTGCTAAATGTACCTCCACCTCCACCTCCATTCATTGAAATGCAGATCTGGACACTTTCTCACACCTTGAAGAAATGCCAATTGGCAAGTCAAAGGAGCCTACAGTCCTTTTTCTCACAGAAAACACAGCTGAATTGGCCATCTGCCCTCCGGAATCACTTGCAGATGCAATCACACAAAGGGAGCTCCTGTGAAAGTAGCATTCATGTGCACTGAGCAAGAACATCCTGCGCGTAATTGAGAATGCATACAATCCTGCACTTGAGCATCCCTAGGTACTTAGTATCATGTAGACAGACTCTTAGGCTAAAAGGGAGTGCCTGGCCCATGGTCACCAAGTGAGTATCCATGGAAGAGCGGGGATCAGAACTCGTGCCTCCCAACCCAAGTCCAACAGTCCAGTCCAATCACCACCACCCCTCATCAAATCCAAAGCTAACATGGTTTTTCAGGTTTTGCATTTCACTTTGCTGTGTCTCCAAATACCTTTCCCTTGTATCACTTAGGCATTTTTTTCTTTGCTACTAAGGTGCAACTACTGCATGCTGTTTAAAGCTGTTTAAATGCGCCTAAGATTCCCTAGTGCAGCTGTCTTATGGAAGAGGAGAACGAAAAAGAAAAGAGAGTGAACAAAACCTCCTCGGTGCATCTGTTAGGCCTCGCTCGCACACCAACTCTCCTCTGGCATCTTTTCACAGCCACACCAGACTGCAGACATCTGGCCAAAGTAGGGAGGAGGAATGCGCTGCAGAATCCAGTGGGAGTGGAGCTCACCTGATTCATCAAGGATGCCGCCTCATTCATTAACAGCAGGAAACAGATGCTTGGCCGTGCAAAAGAAAAGGCGGAGCGTAAGCCTCCTTGTGGCTGTCTTGGGAACCGTGACACTCTGAGGACATTTCTGATAACAGCCACATGGGTCTGTTGTAGCAAAGCAAAACAGAAATCACGTGGCATCTTTAAGACTACCCAAGTTCACTTCAGCATAAGCTTCCGAGAGTAAGACCAGTTTCATATGAGAAGACTGATTTTAAAAGGGGTTCAGTTGTTCCTTGCGAGGCATACCTCGTGACCTTTTGGTACCATCCTGTTCCTGTGAAATCTTTTGACTGTTTTTTGTCATTAGGAGGAGATGCTTGTTAAAAACCACAGGCTAGAGTTCTGCAGGTTTGATCATTCTCATCTCGGTTTCTAGATATAAAATCTCAGGGGGAGGCAAATATTTATCTGCTTCATTTATATCCCACCTTTCCCCCCGATGGGGACCCAAAGAGACTTATATCATTCTCCTCTCCTTCATTCTATCCTTACAGCAACATTGTAGGATAGATTAGGCTGAAAGGGTGTGACTGGCTCAAGATTACTCAGTAAGCTTCCATGGCATAGTGGCGATATTATAACCATTATAACCACAACACCACACAATTTAACAATAGAACATATTCTTACACATAGACACAAAAGGCCAGTATGCCGTTTCTTCTAGTCTCTCCCCTACCACTCCATTTCTGCCCATCTGTAGAACAGATGCTGTTCAATATATTTGAGTTGCAACTGCCCTATAAAAGATATGCCCAGAAGGATGGTAGATTGTGGCAACAGTCGTATGCATACTTAATGGCAGTTGCAATCAATTGAACACATTCTATGACACTTGTTTTTTAAAAACCCAAACTATTACAGTCAGATTATTAACCCATCCTGCCTCAGAAGCCAGTGTGGGAAGGCTGTTGCAAAGTGAAGGAATACTGGGGGTGTACAGTCAGATATTAATCAAAATCTGACCCCTACACCAATTATGTTCCTTAATATAACTAATTTGGCTTGCAAAATAAATGGAGTCAGTAATACTCAGAAATCTTGAGATCTGTTTGTTATTCTGTGGCCTCGCTGTCTGGCTTAAAATGCAGGTGGGGGAATGAATGACCTAGTCAATATGTAATTGATAAGAATCTGTCTCCTGAAGAAGATATAACTGATAAGAATCTGTCTCCTGAAGAAGATTGTGTTGATAGGTCTATCTTTCTGAAGTGTTAAGTTTAGCCCCACTGATTGCTCGCTGGCTTGCAGGGATGGGCTTTGATTCTATACAAGCAGCCATTCATGTTTGCATTCTGTTCTGCTCTTTTTAGGGCTGCATGTATACAGTGCAGGGAAAAATGTTTTGCTTGCACAGCTGCAGAGGGAAAGGAGGCTATTTAACTTCTTTTTCCCTTGTGCCATTGCCAAACCTTACCATCTCCTGAGATGCTTTTCCAGCTGGGGGAAAAAATAAAAACATTGGCATCCATATGTTTTCCCTAGCACAGATAAAAGCAGTTTACAATCTGGGTTTTCAGTGGAAAAGCGATGTGAGGGGAAATAGTGTTTGGTCTCCCCCTTTTAAATTGGAGCCCCTGTGGCTTTATAGCCTTAGGGCCAAATCACACAAGAAACAAAATATCCACGAGGAGGAAGGATCTTGATGCCTTTAATTTACCTTAAAATCAGTGTGGTAGATTTGGGTGAGTTGAACCTTTACCCTCATGGGATATCCTAAATAAAAATTTCCCTTCTACTATTAGACTTGAAAGAGAAGGAAAGACAAGAATTTTTTAAAAAGTTTATTAAAGGGCCAAATTAGACATGGCAGGCAATAATCTTATATTTACATGGAAAGATAGCAGAAGGTGAGGGAAGCTAGGGGAGACAGGTCCCCCAGGGACCAAACCAGGGGGCAAGGGGCAGCAGGGGACTTGCCTCCTGTGCCCACCCATCATGCTGGAAAATGACATCATTTTCTGGTACGATGGGAAGCTATAGGTCAAACTGGGGGGCAATTCTATTAAAACCACTACCAAACTGGAACCCAAACCCCTTCTGCACGAGTAAAATTTCACTGGTTCAGTTCCTATACTGCAGCATTTTCCCCTGACCACCCACACCTGATTTGCAGCCATGAGCAATCACTCTGGCTACTATGTGGCTTTTCCATGGCTTTCCTGGGAGCACGTATACACCGGATTTTTTAAAAAATCCAATTTCCAGTCTATTGTTTCCCTTGCACAATCTTTATCCTGTCTAGATTTATTCAGTGTTCCAGCAATGCATCAATTCATTGCCTGTGCAAAAAGGAAAAGGAAAAGGAAAAGGAAAAGGAAAAGGAAAAGGAAAAGGAAAAGGAAAAGGAAAAGGAAAAGGAAAAGGGCTGGTGCTGTGGCATCACCGATGATGGCATCAGTGACAAAAGCACCAGCACTCATCAATCCCACTGCATTTTGATGTGGTGCAGAGTAAAAAGAACAGCACCACACTGACCAAACATGAGACATGCGAAAGGGCTCAGGCAAGCAGATTCCGTGCCTTTCGGCTTGACTTCTGGGATAGTGAGATCATCTATCCCTAGTGCAAAAAGGGCTTTAGTGTATGAGAGCAATTTTTAGTTAATTGTCCCCTAGTGTAACCCATAGCTTTCATGTTGCATCGGCCCTAGACCCCTTCCAGTCAGGTTTCCGCCCGGGACATGGGGTCGAGACATTGCTGGTCGCCCTCACAGACTATCTCCGCAGACATCTGGATCAGGGCAGATCAGCACTGCTGATTTTGCTGGATCTGTCAGCAGCGTTTGATACGGTCGATCATGAGCTTTTGATCCACCGCCTTGCCGTTGTGGGGATTCAGGGGACAGCACTGCAGTGGCTGGTCTCCTTCCTCCATGATCAGGGACAGAGGGTGGCGCTCGGGGAGAGAGTGTCATCTCGTAGGCCACTGGTATGTGGTGTGCCACAGGGAGCGATACTCTCTCCATTATTATTTAATATCTATATGCGCCCCCTCGCCCGGCTGGTGTGGAGTTTCGGGCTTGGGTGTCACCAATACGTGGATGACACCCAGCTTTATCTGCTGTTGGGCAGGTGGCCTGGATTGGCCCATGATGCCCTGGAGCGTGCTTTTGAGGCTGTGGCTGGTTGGTTGAGACAAAGTCGGCTGAAATTGAATCCCACGAAGACGGTGGTCCTGTATGTGGGTCGTGGGGAGATGGCTTTGGGACCCCGGCTTCCTACACTTGATGGGGTAGTACTTACACTGGCCCCGAGAGTTAGAAGCCTGGGGGTGATTCTGGATTCCTCCCTGAAGATGGAGGACCAGATCATTGCAGTTGCCAGGTCTTCCTTTTATCATCTTCGGCAGGCCAGGCAGCTTGCCCCTTATTTGTCTCCCCGTGACTTGACTACAGTGGTCCAAGCAATGGTCACCTCTAGGTTGGATTACTGTAACGCGCTCTACGCTGGGCTTCCCATGGGCCTGATCCGGCGGTTACAGCTGGTACAGAATGCAGCAGCGCGGGTCATTGCTGGAGCACCGGTGTGGGAGCATATTACACTGGTGCTATGCCAGTTGCATTGGCTGCCAGTGGAGTACCGAATCAGGTTCAAGGTTTTGGTTTTAACCTACAAAGCCCTACACGGATTGGGACCGACGTATCTGAGGGACCGTCTCTCACCTTAGGAGCCCCAGAGGACTCTCCGCTCTGGTGGAAAACATCTTTTAGGTGTCCCTGGCCCTAAGGAGGCCGGCCTGGCGTTGACCAGGGCCAGGGCCTTTTCGGTCCTGGCCCCGGCCTGGTGGAATGCTCTGTCTTGCGAGACAAGGGCCCGGCAAGATTTGCTTGCATTTTGCCGGGCCTGTAAGACAGAGCTATTCCGCCAGGCATATGGTTGACGCTGGGCGGTGCCCCCCCCCGTGGAGGGGGGGTTAAACCATCTCCCCTATGCAAACACAGAGGCATGTATGAACCACTATGCAGTATGAACTGTAATATTTAATGCTTTTAAATGTTTTTAATGGATTATTTAATGCTTTTAAATGTTTTTAATGGTTGGGTGATGTTTGTATTTGTTATCCGCCCTGAGCCTGCGAAAGCGGGGAGGGCGGAATATAAATATAATAAATTAAATTAAAATTAAATTAAATTAAAATTATGTCATTTTCTGGCATGACAAGGAAACGTGCACATGCTTTGGGGCATGCCTCCCCCCAGTTGCCTCCCCCCCCCGCATCAGCCAAATGAGCAGAGGTTGGAGGGCAGGAGTTGGGTGCAGAGGAACTTCCACTCCAAGCAACCCTAAAGGAAGCCAAACAGTGTTTTGCCATCTTCTGGGCATGGAGCAAGGGTGTGTGTGTGGGTGGGTGGGGGGGTTACTTGTGAATTTCCTGCATTGTGCAGAAGGTTGAACTAGATAACCCTAGAGGTACCTTCCAACCTATGATGCTATGATTCTTCAAGCCCTGCTCCCCCTTATGCCTTACCTGACTGAATCGTTTCTTTCAGGGTTTTTCATCCAGCCATGCTGTCTTCTGGTATTGGAGCCAGGCTGAGAAAAATGGTGAAAAACCCAAAGCAGAATGATATAAGGCACAGATGGGAGCAGAGCTTTTTTGTTTAAAAATAGATTCCCTCTTTCTTTACATAGATTCTTCACTTTCTTTACATGGGAATGGGGGCGGGGAACTCACGTAAACACACAAAGATAAAGAAAAACTCACATCACAGAGCAGGCAGAGGAGTCAGGCAGTGGTTCTGCCATCTGTACCCCACCCAGACCCACTGCATTTCTCGAAATGAGATAGCACCCTGTTCTGCTATACATGGTGCCCAATGTCAAGATAATCTTTGCTCCACCCTTCAAATGCTTCTCTTTCTCCAATATCAAAAGAGGATCCTTTCTTCTCTTTGTCTGAAATTTGGCAGATTTGATCTCTTGGAAGAGGGTTACAATTGCAGAGAATTTCATCCCAGTGGGTGGGTAGGGGATACAGCCAGAAATATATTTCCTATTGAAACTCATGGAAATGAAAAATGAATCAAATAACTAAAATGAATAGCTTTAATAACCAATTTAATGAAACCGAATCAGGCTGTTTCAAAGGAAAACAAATGGAAAATGAGTATTATTTTTTTTGGGGGGGGTGCATGTCTCTACTGAATACAGTGCATAGCAGTGGGAAATTTTTCAGCAATGCTGTGTGTGTGTGTGTGTGTTTGTAGATCAGGGCTTTGGTGTTAAAAGTACACAAGAATGTCCGTATTTTCATCTGTGAAATGTTGGAGGGTATGAAATTGCCTCGGGCTCTGGGCAAAACAAAGAGCTGGCACTTGGGCACTTCAAAGTAACAGAGTGGTTGGCTTGGTAGCAGAGCTGGAGGATTTCTATCAAGCCCAAACATTCATTTTTACTCAAAGGGCTCTTCTCTGACCAAATGGCTCATTAAGGCTCAGGCACTGCCGGCGTTATAATAGAGGCGGGGTAGGCGATGGCCGCGAGCGCTTCTTTCCGAAGGAGGCGCCGTTGCCTGGCCCCAGCCCCGCCTCCAACAACATCTCAGCCTGACCCAGCACTAGAGCAGCAGCCAGCAACGCTTCATGCCGTTTGCTTGTGCCTCTCAGTTCTCCCCAGCTGGCAGCCAATCCCCTCCCTGGCTCTCCATTTGGTGTTTGTGTACGCACCGGAGCCCCGCTCCGCCCCGCCCCGCTCTCATTGTGAGCGTCCTGGTGCATGCGCAGGCGGGCAGAGGCTCTGGGGCGCAGCAGCAGCAGCCCTGCCCCTGCTCCAAGCAGAAGCGCGTGCTGGCCTCTTGGGCTGATTAGCAGCACGAAGCACAGAGGTTGGGCAGGGAAAGTCTGCAATTTCTGCAAGAGACGGGACCTGCCTGCATTGTGGGGCCTGGCGGGGGATCAGGTACAGCACAGTGTGCACATATTTGGAAAGTTTATTATCTGTCTGTGTTGCAGCCCAGGGTTGAACTAGCAGAATGATTCTGCTCCTGATGTAATGAACAGCTTGTAAAGCATTTCTGGAAACTCCCATTCACATTCAGTGTACAGGTGGAACAATGCAAGATGTATGGGATTTCCATCCTTCATATTTTCCCTTGCATTCCTGCTGTACAAAAGGATGAATGTGCTAAAAAACAAAATTTCACCTAAGAATGACACCTTAATGTCAACCTGGATAGAAGCTCTCTTGGTGATTCACAGCAAAAGAAGAATCCAGGCAAAGTAAATTTCCAAAAATAGTTTTATGAGAATGCACACACAGGTTGCTGACATCCTCCTCCTCCTAATCTCCTGACATCCCCATTTTCATCCTGCCAGGAAAAAAAAGGCATGCAATTGGAAGGGGTGTGAATGTTTAATACAGGGTTTCCATGTCTGTGTTGTGTTTGGACAACCTTCTTTATTTATGGTGTTTAAGACATGGTAGGTGACAAGATGCTGCTCCCCCAGTTTGCTCAAAGGAGAGACAGTCAGACCTTTTAAAACCTGGACTTTCCTAAAGCTTTGGTTGCCAACAGCCAGGAGGCAGTAGCAGAGTATAAATTAGTGCTGTCTCTGCCAAACCATTCTGTTCCTTGTGCCATTTATGCTTCTGCAAACTCCTGCCACTGTCCAGGAGATCAAAGTTTGGACAGACTACTGTCAGTTCATATTCAACCTTTCTCACTTGGCCTCACCTTCCTCACAGGGTTGTTGTTGGGAGGATAAAAATGTAAAATGAGGAAGAGAGAACCTTGCATGCCCTGTGAAAACCTTGCAAGAGAAAAGGCACGCAAAGTAAGATTTTGACGTGCCTGAAATGAAAACATGCAAGAGACATAATTTTGACATCACAGTTCACAGGTTTATTCAAAGTTATTTGTGATTTGTTATCTGTTTCCTGTTTAAGAAAGAAAAACAAAAGATTTATTGTTATTTATTCTCACGCTTATTTAAAAATTTAAATTTAAATTAAGAAAAAATTAAATTAAAAATGTAAAAAGTTTTAAGTTTTGCAATTTTCATTTTTCCTACATTTCTTCTGTTTTTTATAATTGGTTAGTGGGGGGGGGGCGCAAGTAGGTATCTTGCCTCAGGCGCCAGAAACCCTGGCACCGGCCCTGGGCTCAGGCACTGGCTCTGTCTAACAAAGCATGGAAGGGACAAATGTGTGAAAATCTGTTGGGTTTGCTGATGCCATAACACAGACCGGGTGTATCTATTTGTGTCTAATCAGATCACATTTTACTTAGGTCTTCATCTGCTTACTGTCAGGGAAGCAGGTGAATCTCACCGTTTCAAATGCAAGAAGAGAATATTGTGTAAGAAAAGGAAGTTTGTGTGATTATTAATATTTCTACATTGCTTTACATTGTACATATACTGTGGAACAGGAACTAAATTTCATTTAAATAAATTTGGAAGGTCCAAATTATTATGGGAGGGTTGTGAATGAAAGAGAAACTCTATTGTAGGAGGCAATGTGCCTCTGCAAACAACATGCTAGGGAAAGCTACAGAAGAAGGGTATTGCTAAGAAGAGCTGGAGATGCATCTTGCTTTATACTGCCAGAAAGGAAATGATGAACTAGATGGACCTTTGCTCTGAATTAGTAGAATAATTTTTGACATTGCAAACAGAACCTCTATATTCAGAGACAGTGTATCTCGAAATTCCAGTTGCTTGGAGCAAAAAGAAGAGAGCCTATGAGCTTCCACAAACATTTGGCTAGCCACAATCAGAATGCGGGACTAAATCAAACTTAAGTCTGATCCAGTAAGACAGTTCTTAAATCTGTAGAGATGTTGAGGGAGGTCAAAGGAATTTCAATAAGCCTAGTGAAATTCCCCAAGGGGATCTCTAACTTGCTATCACCACAAAATCTTTTTGCACACTGCAAAAAAGATCTCCAGGTAAGTAAACAGGTATTTTGGTCCTACAGTAGCTGGCTGAGTTCTACACATCTACTTGAGCACCATATACATATTATATAATAACTCTTATGGTCTGTCTCTCTGAATGTGCTCTTTTAAATTCATCATTCAGTTTTCACCTGGCTCCTGCTAGGTCTGGATAGCTGAACATAACAAGCAGAGCCCACTTAGATCCGACCACAGGTCCATCTTGTCTAAACTTGTGTTTCCAATACTGTGGAAATCTTGTTGGTCTCTATGATGCTACTGGACTCAAATCTTGCTGTTCTACTGCAGACTAACGTGGCTGCTCGCCTGAAATTTAAAGAAAGAGCAGTAGGAGTACAAATATGCATAGCAATATGATTAGCAGGCTCCTTGCATTTGTCTAACTTTGTCTAAAGCTATGATCTTGATTTGCTGCCAATCAATGTCATTAGGAGACTCCAAGTGTAACCAAAGAGGGTGATTTCCCCCCGTTTGCTGTCTTTTTTTCTTCCCCTCCTTCCTTTCCCTCTCCCCCCCCTTCCCCTCCTAATTTCTTCCTTGTTGTGCCTAATGGGGGGATCACATAGCAAAACCACAGAAAGAAACTCACACAAGTGATCATTAATGGAAGATAGAGTTATTCTGTGGTTTAAAAAGGGTGATGGATAATAGTAGGGAAATCCTCGATGAAGGACGCACAACTATAGTGGAGAATTCAGCAGCAAATACCCTGTGTGAAAGAGAACTGTTTCATTCTAACAATCAATAAAGAATGGTGATATGCGGCAACCCTGTTAGCGGCATCGATGCCAGAGTTTGCTCAATACTCCGGAAAGGGGTTCATTATAAGCAATATTCCCTTGGCTTGGAACTGAAAAGAATTCATTATTGCTTTCCATTTTTTAATTCCGTTCTTTAAAAAATCCAAGTGCAATTGTGATACTGTTATTATTAGAAAGCAAAATATTAAATTAATAGCAACAAAAACTGCAATTGTCACTCTGAGCTGAAACATACAATGTGTAGTTCCTTGTTATTCAGCAATGCTGGATTATCCATTTGGAATCCTTTCCCCAGACCCACAAAATTCTCACGTTTTGCTCATGTTGGAGGGGGACCCCAAAACCAGTCTTCTCCAGCACCCATTCATCTATCTCTCCAGAAGCCATTTCAGCTTATGTGGAAAATGACTTACAGTTGCATGATTGCCATATTCCTCAGTGATTTCAGGCAGCAATGAGCATGGTGCAGTGGTTAGTGTTGGAAAAGGACCGGTTAGGCCTGGGTTCAAATCCACACATCACAATGAAATTCCCTGGATGATCTTGGCCAGCCACTCTCTCTCAGCCTGACCTATTTTCCTGGGTTGTTGTAAGGAGAAAACAGGAAGGGCAAATGATGTACACCACACTGAACTCCTTGGAAGGAACAGCAGGCTTTGAGTCCAGGGGCACCTTAGAGACCAACAAGTTTCAGAGTGTAAGTTTTCAAGAGTCAGAGCTCCCTTCTTCAGACACTATTTTTGGCCTCTAAGGTGCCACTGGACTAAAATCTTGCTGTTCTACTGACCAACACGGCTACCCACCTAACTATCCTTGGAAGAATGGGGAGGATGAAAATGTCAATCATCCCTCACACTTCCCCTCACCTACTGAATTGCAAAAAGAAGGCTGTCCTCATTGCAACAGAGGACACATGTGACCATATGTGACTACTCCTGGTTGGGGCACCTACAGCAGCAGAGCAGAGAAAATCTAACCTGCTGCAGCCATCTAGAATGTCTTGCATGAAGCTCACTGGTCACGCCAAGAACTGCTGCCACATCTGCTTAGGTTAGTGCTTTATAAAACATGGCATGTGTGCTTTAACACCACAAGATCCATAGCCTATTGCCTTCTATATGAGAGCCCCAAACATTTCACATCTCCTAAGTAGACCCTTGATTCCAGTACATTAAAAAAAAACCTTCTCACGTGTCTAGCAACACTCATGTGACCTACCTGTGTAGAACCATCTAAGAATGCTGCAAATAGGTTTTGCAGAAGAACGGACTGCAATGACCGCTCAAGAGAGTCAAACCATGGCCTTGACTTGCTGCTTTCCAAGTTGAACAGCTACTGAACTGCATTGCAGCTGCACAGTTGCTGTGATGGTGAAGTTTTGTTGCCTTGTAGTGGAGTTTCATTTCCTTGCCTTGCAGGCATTTTTGTATCTGCACAGAAATCAGTTCTGTCCCAGGGTCATAGGTGGCTGAGCTGGATAAATGACATGGGAGGGGAAGATGGCCAACACCTCCCATAATGCTGTGTGAAAATGTGTGCATGTGAAATAACCTCAATAACACAAGTGTAAATGAAAACAAGTGGCAGGACTTTTTTTAAAAACCCACCATCTTTATAATTGCTGGCTGACTGGATGGTTCACTATTGCATAACAAATCCCCAAACATTTTATATGGCTTCCAAGGGGCATGCAGTGACAGCAGATCATTGGGGAACTGAAATGCATCCTGGGCTTTGTGAGAATTAGCCTGTGTGAAATACTGCTGATTGTGCTGTGCTGTTTGAAAATGCAAAAAGTAACCCTATGGACAGGCTCAAACTGCTCACAACTAGACATGGCAAGCTACCAAAAGAGGGGGGCAAATCCGGTGGACCAAAGGTCAAAACTACAAAACCCACCAGAATTATAATTTTTGGTTTTAATTTATAAAAGTGCCAAAGTGCAATGCAAAAATGCAATACCAGTGAAATAACTTAATAAATACATAAATAGGTGTTCAAAATACAAAAGGTGCGTCCATACATTATATACAAAATACAATAAATGCAATCAACAATTCACAGTCCGTGAATACAGCTCCTGCCCCGTGCAAGTGGGGCAGGGTGATTCTCCCTGTCCCTCTTGCACCGGGCAGAAGAAGCCACGTGGCGCCGGCTCTCCCGGTGCTAAGAGGGGTGGGGAGATTTTCCCCATCCCTCTCGCACCAGGAGAGGGGTAGCTGGCACTCAGCTGCTCATCGGGGAAGCCCCCGATGAGCAGCTGATTCAGGGGTTTAAATGCCCCTCTTTGATCCTGGGTTTCCAGGATCAGCAGGCGTTCAGACAATCCCTGCCTGAGTTGCCATGGGAATTGATTGCAGGTGCCAGACTGTCTGTCTTGACGAACAGCAACGAATGAGGCTTCCAATGACCACCTGTTCATTTGGAATGGGGCCTCATGAACAGCCTGTTCGCTAACATCCGAACAGACTGTTCATGGGCTTTTTTGCGTTCGTAATGCTGTTCATGTCCATGTCTACTCACAACCAGCGAAGAGATCATGAGCCAAGCTATCAGGTGTTCAAACATCCCTAGAACCATCCTTCTTTAGACTGCAGGTGAAGGGGGGGGGTGTCAAATGTTTACATGCTCCCCACATAAAAATTACGGCTTATAATACCAGACTAATGAGACAGTCATGGACATCCTATCTTCAGATATGCTGATAGAATTTTATTTAACAACCCTTATAGAAAGGCTGTATGAGCCCAATTTAGACCACAAATTGTGTCGAATCAATGTATGGAGGGGGTTGGGGATTGTGACCCCTGGACCAGCCCCCAGTTTCTGTACACTGCTCAACATATGCACTCTGTTCAGGTCAGTGCATACAATCTCAATTGCTTGGATATCTTGACCGTATATGTTTTCAGGATTCATAACAACAACAAAAGCCCTTGAGCTAGCAACGGGACCCTTCAACCCAACCCTGTGCACTCCAGCAGGCAAGCTGGTGCTGACACTGCAAACAGCAGAGATCTCATCCAATACCTGAGGCACACTGTCTTCATGAAAAAGTAAAGTACTTATTCTTCCACCGAAAAAGGTTTGATTTTAGAGTGTAGGGGAACTAGCCACCCATTAGAGAAGCTCATCTCCACTTTCCTTTCCGTGTGAGTCACTGTGAGCATGTTTTCTGCTTGGAAGAAGGCAGATTTGGAGGTCATGCAGAGACATGGCAGGACACGTTGTGTATTTGTATTGGGAATGAACAAAACAATCCAGTGACACCTGATTCAGAGACACGACCACCCAGAGGTGGCAACCCTACTGTGTACCCAAATGGCACACTCAACATTTTTCACTGGATGTTCCAACCAATGTGGCTTTTATGAATAGATTCTATCAAGTCCAAAGAGACAAACATGATTAAAATTGACAGCTTAAATCGAAGATTTTCTACTTGCTGATTTAAATAGGCAACTTAAAGCAAAGCAAATTAAATCAGGCAACTGACACAAACTCCCAACAGCGACTTGGTTTGGTCATGTCAGCTTCACTTGCTTTCTTCAGGAGCGTTCATGAAACATGCTTTTTTATTTGGGAAAAATAAACTTGTAGGATGTATTTGCGGTGCAGATTTAAACTGTTTTAGTAATAGGTGTGTCTCCACAAGGAACTGTAGGACGGCATGGGAGACTAGGAATCTCTTAACAGGAAATTCTCTGTCCTCTCACCAAAACAATTTCCAGGATCATTTCCGGTGTGGGGGGTAATTCCCATAGTTTAATTGGTAAAAAGCCAGTAAAAGGGGAGATAAAACCAATGCAAACTTTCCAGTCATATAAGTCAAAACCATATCTTGCTAGGGTTGCCAGCCTCCAGGTGTGACCTGGAGATTGCCCAGGTTTACAACTGAATTAAATTAAATTACAATTGAGATCACACTGTGAAGGAAGGTAGCTTTGTGCCCTGCACCAGTTTCACAGTCTGGTACAGCTCTAGAAGACACTGTTTGCTGTATTGTGGCAAACATACAAATACTCACACGTTTCAGGCCTCCTGTCTACATCTTGTGGAGGATGTGCTGCAGACTTGATTGGGCTAGGTAGTTTGGGGGGTAGAGCTGGAGAAATGGAGAAATGATCTCCTCCCACGAGTTGATCAAATGTCTCTTAGCAAGAAATGGAACACCAGTGTCCCTCAAACAGCCGAGGAGAAGCTCTGCTATCCATTAATTTTATGTCACTATTGACCTAGGAAAAGTTCATACTGGAGTATCTGTTAATGACCAGAAGGTAAAGAAATGACTCTGTCTGATACATTAATCTCAATCTTCAGAGGGGCCGAATTGCAAGTCAACTTCAGGAATGAAATGGTGCATGGTAGGCAGACAGGCCTTCTCCCACTGTTGCAAAGATCATGCTGTGGGGATGCGCATTGCACAGATAAGAAATTACAAGGCTGATTATCATCAGCTGCTTCTTAATGTTTCATCACTAAAAGTTTTATGAGGATTGGGCAACAAAATGTTAATAAACTTTATGAGCAATGTTCCATAACATATGGGATTTTCTTTTTGCATTGCCTTGTTGTTGGTTTTTTTTTTTGTTGGTAAAACGATCTGATTAAATGGAGATGATTTTAGAAGGGTCTTCCAATTTCTATGACTGCTGCTTCATGAAGCCCATTTTGGAATGTGTTGAATGTCTGCATGCCTTGTTCTCATCAAGCATAGGTACAAATGATATTTATTGGGTTGGTATCCCCAAAGTTTGCATATTCTGCTTTTGCCTGTGTTGCCAACAAGAGAGAAGGGTTAGTGATTCCTCAAATTTGAAATCTGTCTTCATCTCGCTAATGGCCACTTGCAAAGTTCAGCAGGTACATCTAGTTTGCAGTGCATGCATTCTTGTGAATGTCAAACAACATCTCCCATTTCTGACGTCTGTCAAAAACAGTCATGTTGTTTCCATGTTGCTCATGGTGTCATTTCCTTCACTGGCCTCACTTTTCTTGGCCTCAATTGTCTTCACTGATTTAATTCTACTGGCTGTGTCTGTCTATGTGATTCTGTAACAACATTCTGACCCTGTGTTTGATGTGCAGACATCTCGGTTGTTTATATATATAAAAAAATCACATTGGTTTCTGCCACCAATCAGACTGAACGGAATTGCAGGCAAATGAGGCTGTGGGTAGTGAGGGCAAAGGAGGAATGGGAATGATGCAAAGAAAAAAGCATAAGCCATGGAAATGCGTGGACACTCATCGGCATCCAGCCAGGCAAATATTAGGTGGTGGAGAATGGTTGAATGTACTCTACTACATTGATATACTACTACAAATATTGCAAATGTTGATATTAGAGAATATTTGGCAAACATCTTACATAGATTTGACACTCAAATTTTGTCTAAAATAACAGCTTGAAGGAAGAAGGATCCAGTGATTTCTCTGCTGCACTGGAGATGGCCCGGAGGTTTTATTGCACAAGCTGACCCACCAGGATCAAGGGATTTAACACATCAATAGCACAGAGCTGTGTGTTGACTTTGGCAAGTCTAAGCTGCTCACAGACATCTCCCTGTTTGATCATTTGCTGAATGACCTTCTCCTCTGCTTCCTAAAAGCCCTGACACTAACAATGGCGGCCAATGAACGCGTAATCTCTGTTGCAGATCACCTTTGAGAATAGTCAGTTTACACCTGTTTCCACAGCGGGTGGGAAATGGTTTGCCCAACCTGAATGGGCAGGGGGGAGCAGAGAGCTTAATGGAAGGCTGGCTTTATAAGGCACAAATAAGCCTCAGCTCTGGTGGCATATTCCAAGAGGCCCCTCTATTTAACATGAAGGAGTCTGTCCTATGCCCCTCCTTGGTAGGAAAGGTAAAAATACGCTTGCTGAGTTTCTGCAGCATGTCCACATTTGAGCATGTTCTGAGAGCGCCCCCTTTTCTTCACAAACTTTGCTCCCCCCCCCATCCAAACAGCCTTCTCCAGTCCCAGGTGTATTCCTGGCCTGGAGTTGCTCTGGCTCCCATCTCCAGACACTTTTGTTAGCCCCGGATCCAGTGCACCTCTCAGGCTATAGCAAAGGTTTGTGTGACTCCCGGCAGGCCGATTATCAGGAATTCATCTCATTCTCTCTGTGGTATGTGTGAGCTGGCAGAGAGCCCTCAGTGCACAGGGCTGTCACCTCTTCACTTACCAGCGATACGTTAAATCCCATTTGTTTCTTAATCTGCTTGAAATGGGATAACACGGCCTTTAATTAGAGCACAGGATCATGACAAGTCGATACCGGTACACATCCCAGCTACTAGAATGTCATGATGAATTTTTAGTGCCAATTGGAATTAAATTGTCAGAGTTCCTTTGTTAAATGTCAGTTCCTTACAACTTGTATATATTAAACAAAGCAGGAACTGGAAAGCACTTGAGTAATCATGTTAAACGTACAGTGGGTAAATTTCCTTCCCATCATCTCCTCTCTAAACAACCCGAAGTCTTTCCTCATCTATTAATACATCAATTTATAAGAGGTGCCTTATTAATTCTTAATTAAATGCACAGTGGAGGCATCCTCTTGATTGTAGGAAATAATGAGAAGGAATCTGACTTATCCAGGAGGCCCCTCGCCCTTCTTCTTTCACGAATGAGCAGGTGGCACAATGTGGTTTGTCCTTCCCTGTCTACAGCAGCCTACCTCAATTCATGGTAGATTTGCACTCTTGCACAATAACTATTGACTTGTCTGAGGGTTGCCAACCTCCAGTTGGGGCCTGGAGATCTCCCAGAATGACAACTGATCTCCAGACTACTGAGTTCAGTTCCACCGGAGAAAATGGCTGCTTTGAGAGATCGACTCTATAGGCATTATACACTGCCGAAATCCCTCCCTGCCCCAAACCCCACCCTCCCCAGACTCCATTCCCCTCAAATCTCCAGGAATTTCCCAATTTGGAGTTGGCAACCCTAGCTGGTCTAATTGCTGATGGTTTGGAACCATTTGGCTAGAGCTGATAGGTTCTCACTCGGCTAAGATATGTGTTTTGTGAAGTTCAGCAGAATCTGAAAATATTCGTAGAGACCCATCTTCATGAGTGACACAGAGAGCCTAAGTTACTACACATGGAGATGGATCACAATGGGTAGCCGTGTTAGTCTGTCTGCAGCAGCAGAAAAAAGCAAAATGTGTAAATTTTGTTAGTCTTATAGGTGCTACTAGACTCTTGTTCTTTTCTACTACACACAGAATAATAACAACAATAACATTTGATTTATATACCACCCTTCAGGACAACTTAACACCCCACAACAATCATCCTGTGAGGTAGGTGGGGCTGCGAGAGCACCAGAAGAGCTGTGACTGACCCAAGGTCACCCGGCTGGCTTCAAGCGGAGGAGTGAGGAATCAAACCCATCTCTCTAGATTAGATTCCCAGCACTCTTAACTAGGGGTGTGCAAGGAAAAAACTTTCGGCTTTCTTGTTTCGGGATTACCCGAAACAAGATTCTCTACCGGCATTAGCCGAATGCCGAAACAAGAATCTCTTTCGGGATTCGGGATTCGGCATTATTTCGGCATTCTTTCGGGATTCTTTCGGGTTTTTTTGCTGGGAAAATGCCTCCGTCTTTCAGGACGCCTGGAGGAGGCATTTTCCCACCAAATAAGCCCAAAATTGGTGGGGACCTTCCTCTAACCCTTCTCTAACACCCACCCAAGTTTCAGACAGATTGGACTTTGGGGGGCCATGTTATGGCCCCCCAAAGCAGGTCCCCCCATCCTCCCATAAAGGAGCATCTTCTTCATTATTTCCTATGGGGAAAAAATGAAGAAGCAGGCTTCCTTTGCCAGGGGTGGCATTTTGCATGCAAAATGCCCCCCAGCCCTCAGGGGCCCTTCTCCCACCCCTCCTCCCACCCCCCACCGAGGCTCAGCCTGCTCCCACTTGGGGGGGCCATTTCATGGCCTCCCCAAGTAGGTGCTCTAATCTCTACCACTGACAGCTGGGGGAGGCTTGTGTTGCCAGGGGTGGCATTTTGCATGCAAAATGCCCCCCAACCCTCTGGGGCCCTTCTCCCACCCCTCCTCCCACCCCCCACCAAGGCTCAGCCTGCTCCCACTTGGGGGGGCCATTTCATGGCCTCCCCAAGTAGGTGCTCTCAGCCCCTAAAGTCCACCCTTCACAGCCCCACACAAACCCAATTCCCCCCCAGCTGCCACACACAGACCCAAATCCCCCCAGTAGCCCCTCACAGACCCAAATCAACCCCCACCTGCCCCACACCCACCATAACCCCAGGAACAGGCTGGCCTGCCCTCCCCTTTTGGGAACCCCTAAACTCTCTTTCCCAGGGCAGTTCTGCACAGACAAGGGGTGCCACAATGGTGGCAGTGCCAAATCGTCCCTGGGAAAGAGCACCTGCCCTGGCACACAGACAACCACCCCCCTGACCCCCCCACCACCCGCAGAGAAGGCTGGCCAGCCTGCCCCATTGTTCCCTATGCTGGGAACCAACCTCCCATCAAAGAAGGGAACACAGACACACAATCATTAAGTTTAAAAAACCTTTATTTTCTCATTTTCAAATTACAAGTGGTCAACAAATCACAACATATTACACTTATTGTCCCTCATAGCACAACACAACACAATTAACTACACATCAGAGAATCTTAAACACATTTTTTTTTTTGAAATGGACAAACAGTAAAGTTTTGAACATTACAACAGGTCACATAGTGAGCGGGCACAACAGGGCATGGAAACAGAAGATGATCATAATAACTACCAGCCTAATACAACTCTCCCTCCATAACATGACTTAATGGGGGGGAACCACTGCAACAAAATCCCCCCCCCAACCCTCTGGGGCCCTTCTCCCACCCTTCCTCCCATCCCCCCACCAAGGCTCAGCCTGCTCCCACTTGGGGGGGCCATTTCATGGCCTCCCCAAGTGGGTGCTCTGCTCTCATCTCTACCACTGACAGCTGGGAGAGGCTTGTCTTGCCAGGGGTGGCATTTTGCATGCCAAATGCCACCCTCACCCTCAGGGGCCCTTCTCCCACCCTTCCCCCCACCCCCCACCACATGCATTCCTTGACAATCAAGAAATCTGGAGTTAAATATAATGTGCATGTAAGTCCCTCAAAGACAGAAGCAATATGACCCATTTGATTTCCACAACCTCAGACACAATTAGGGATCCGTTTCCCCTTGGTGGGGGATCCCCCACTCTCACCTATCACCCCGAAGGGGGAAAGTCAGTGAATGAGCCTTCAAGGTACGCTCCAGGGGCTGCTGCCGTGATGTCACTGATGTCATCTGGCTGCCCTGAGAGTATGCCTGTGCTTTGCAGTGGGCTGATTTGGGCCCTGCAGGCCAAAGCAGGATCCCTTGTGGCCCAAATCTGCCTGCTGTGAATTGTGCGTGCTCCCCAGCCTTGTGTGATGATCACATCACTTCCTAGAACAGACATCATCATGCCAGAGCATTGCCATTAAATGATCATGCGTGTGTGAACAGACCCTATGTATCCTGTAGGCTTCAGTGATGGTATAGTAATGTTTTCACTCACATTATAGAGAGAGAGAGAGAGAGAGAGAAGGGGGGGAGGCACTGAAGCTAGATTATTTCTTCTATTTTACTGTCCCCTTCCAAAGCCAGGGTGGCATTGGCACAATGCCCCCCTCCCCCCGGCCAGAGCCTTAGTACCAGTATGCATTGACAGGCCCATGCATCATAGTCCTTTTTGAGACCCAGCCAAGTTGTGTGCCTTTTGGAGAAAAATGTTCAAGTTGCTGGTGGGGGTATGAACAATTTTTAGATATCCACTGTAGTGCAATGGCTAGAGAGTTGGTCTAGAATCTGGCAGACTCTGATTCTGTGCCTTGTAGGCTTGATGGATGTTCTTGGCTCAGCCTAAGTAAACAATTGTGTTGTGTTTTCCAGAGGCAGTCTAGGTGATTTTGGGGCCCTGGACAAATGTTCTTGACGGGGCCCCAGAACCAGTGCCGCCCCACCACTGGCTCCTTGCCAAGGCCAAGCAATTTGGTAACCTAGGCCCCAGATAGAGTGGGCAGGAGTGCGTTGTTTCCTTCCTCCCCCCCCCCTCCGCCCCCTCATACAACTAAGAAGGCCATCGGTGGAGTCACTCCAATGTGAGGCATGGAGCAGCTGTCTATTGTTAGCCTGGTTGTGATGAGGGTGAAACAAATCAAGGGAGAACAGCAATGTGTAAACCACTCTAGGTTCCCATGGGGGAGAAAACCGGGGCATAAGATAAACCTTTAATTTGGTGGGGAGGGGGTATATACATTTTATGTGTATGTGTCTGTATGTTTTATGCATTCAAATCACTTGTGGTGTACTTTAGAATTATATTGAGCTCCACAGTATCCCAAAAACCTTGTCCATGTATTGCAAACCGAAGTCAATCTACCACATCTAGGGTATTCTTCTTTTCCCTACTGCCTTCAATTTTTCTTAGCATTATTGTCTTTTCTAGTGAACCTTGTCTTCTCATGATGTGACATAAGCACTATCATCAATTGATATCTTCAAGGGAGAAAGCAGGCCTGATTTGGTCTGGACATGTCTTTTTCGGAGTCCATGGTACATGTAAATTGAAACTTTCTTCCCACTTCACAGTGTGAATGCTTTTTCCTCCTATGAGCTTTGTCTAAATTTTACTGTACTGATACTGCTCATTTGGCCAAAAGGCCTGCCCTTGATCAATGCCACATTAAATACTTCATAATAAAAATATGTTTTTAGAACCATTTAAAAGTGTCCTTAAGTGCCATACGCCGATTTAAAAAACCATAAGCTAAATGTTTGGGAACACAACCAGATATGTGAATGACTGAAATGCAGCCCAATCCCACTGCTACTTAAAATCCATTTTTGATGGAGGTCTGGATTGTCTTACATTGGTGTCATTGGGCTTGGAATCAGGAACCTGGAAGCGTTCCATGGGGGCTACAACTTTCATGCCAAGGCTAAGAGGGTGGGAACGGGATCTCTCTGGGGTGGCAAACTCTGGCCTTGGAAGTTACTGGCAATTTGGGGGTGGGACTTGTGCAAAGGAAAATCTGAGTAGGGATCTCCCCCAGAATCCATGGTCCGCATTTGCCCTCTAAAGAGATTGCCCTTGGAAGCAGCCAGTTTATCTGTAGGGAACTACTCTCTCTAACCTGAACTCAAGCCCAACCAGGAGTTTGGCAGCCCTAGGAAAATTTCTGAAAAAGATGGCAAAGGAGGGCCAGCAACTGATAGAGGCATGGAAGCCCACACCAGGACAGTAGCAGGGGCCTACTTGGGCAAAAGGGACGACCAGTGCTCTCATCCCCCATAGTCCACTCCTTACAGCCCCACACAAACCCAGTTCCCCCACCCCAGCTGCCACACACAGACCCAAATCCTCCACTCAGCCCCTCTCAGAACCAAAACCACCCTCAGCTGCCCCACACCGAGTACCCCAGGAACAGGCTGGCCAGCCTGCCCCATTGTTCCCTATGCTGGGAACCAACCTCCCATCAAAGAAGGGAACACAGACACACAATCATTAAGTTTAAAAAACCTTTATTTTCTCATTTTCAAATTACAAGTGGTCAACAAATCACAACATATTACACTTATTGTCCCTCATAGCACAACACAACACAATTAACTACACATCAGAGAATCTTAAACACAATTTTTTTTTTGAAATGGACAAACAGTAAAGTTTTGAACATTACAACAGGTTACATAGTGAGCGGGCACAACAGGGCATGGAAACAGAAGATGATCATAATAACTACCAGCCTAATACAACTCTCCCTCCATAAAACGACTTAATGGGGGGGAACCACTGCAACAGGGTCCAGCAGAACCTATGTCATTTCCTGTGGCTGTGCTTTCAGTTCAGACACACAAAGCTGAACTGGGCACTTCCAAGGCACTGGACAATGGTATTTCTGGAGCAGTTCTGCAGAGGTCTCCCCCCACCCCCACACCAGCCTCAGAATTTACCTGGGAACATCTGTGAGAGATCATCATTGGCCGGTGCCCATCCACCACTCTTCCCGCATCCCCCAACCATGCAAACCCAACATTAACATCAAATTTTTTTTTTTAAACATGAACATTCAATCAACTTTTAAAAAACATAAGCACAACATTTTTTTTGGGGGTTTTTTCCTTTTTTTTACATGAACAGAACATCAACTTTTAAAAAACATAATCACAACATTTTTTTGGGTTTTTTTTCCTTTTTTTTACATGAACAGAACATCAACTTTTAAAAAACATAATCACAACATTTTTTTTTGGTTTTTTTTCCTTTTTTTTACATGAACAGAACATCAACTTTTAAAAAACATAATCACAACATTTTTTTGGGTTTTTTTTCCTTTTTTTTACATGAACAGAACATCAACTTTTAAAAAACATAATCACAACATTTTTTTTTGGTTTTTTTTCCTTTTTTTTACATGAACAGAACATCAACTTTCAAAAAACAGTACAACAATTCTTCTACATTTTTTTTTACAATGATTTCATCTGATAAAAACACCTAAGCAATCCCTATCTAACCTGTTTCTCCCTCCAGTAGCAATCCATGTTTCTGGGGCATTATTTTTCATAATAAATTTGGTCCCACAGGGTATGTCTCAGTGATGGGAGATGTTTTGAATACCCTGGGGGGGGGCTTTCAAATTGCTGGGTGTTTTCCCTTTGCCACTGGTTCCTAACCACCCTCCCTCTACTGGCCGGTTTTAACTGTATATACAGGGTTTTATACAGGGGAGAGCGCGATTCCAAAGGATTGGACTCATAGAGGATGCAGGCCACAAGTTGGGCTCACCTCAGTCACTCTGGAAGTCCAGTCCTGAGAAATCGAAGAGGCGAGAGTTGACCTTCAGGAAGGTCAACTGCTCGACTCTCCATGGGAGAAGGCGAGTGCGATGTGGGCCGACAATGTCGCCCGCATGTGAAAAGACGCGCTCGCTCTCCACGCTCGTCGGAGGGCATGAGAGCAGCCGCTGCGCCTCGAGGGAGAGGTCCGGCCAGACCGACTCCTTCCTGGCCCAGTAGCTGAGCGGATCGGTGGAGAGCGACTCGCAGGGCTCCGCGAGGTAGTCCCTGACCATCGCCTCCGCCGGATCCTCTCTCACGGTCCTCACGACCCCAGAGGGGACGAGGGCCCACCGGAGCATCTCCATCTCCATCGGCACTCCGGTGGTGGCCTCGGGGGGGGCCTGCGCAGAGGGGGCGTCAGAGGGACCCGCACGGCAGGGCCCCTCTTGCGTCCCCCCTGTCGACAGGCGTCCCCTCTTGGCCTGCCTGCGCCTCACCCAAGAGCAGAGCCCGTCTCTGGCTTGGGTGAGGTTCCCGTCCCGCTCGGCGAAAGTGCCCTTTATGCGCGGGTCACACATGGTCGCCAACATGTATGACTCTTCCTTAGTGAGAGGAGTTAGCCTGGCAGCTATGCCCTGCTGCAGCCTTCTCACTAATGCGCGCACCGCTGGAACAAGGTCAGCACGGGGCGCGACCCGGTCTGCAAGGGTGGCCAGATTCCTCTGGAGCGTGTGCACCAGGGGAATGACCAGACCGAGGGTCGCCGTGTCTGACGAGACCGCCACAGTGAAGTCCTTGAAGGGCTTCAGGACCTCCACTGTCTGGGTGATGGTGAGCCAATCCTCCCGGTTGAACTCACCCACCTGACTCGCACCGCGGTGCTCGGAGAGCCACGCGTGGAGTGCGGCCTGCTGCTCCACCAAGCGCTCAAGCATGGCGCAGGTGGAGTTCCAGCGAGTGCTGACGTCAGTGATCAGAGCGTGCTCTGGCACACCTGTCCTGACCTGTGTCTGGCGCAGTTCGTGCGTGGCCTTCACGCTGCGCGAGAAGTGACCCGTGAGCCTCCGACATTTCTGGACAAGTAACTGGAGTTCACGGGTCCGGGTATCCACGGGTTCCTTCGAGGAGCCCAACCCCAGCGCATCTCTCACCACTAGGTGAAGCTTGTGAGCGGCACAGTAGACGCTCTCTCGGCTCACTAGATGCGCCGCTGCCCTCATGTTCTTGCCACCGTCCGTCACCATGCATCCCACGGTGGCGGGTCCCTGGCCTATCCACTCGTCCAACTGTCTCCTTAAGGTGGCAGCGATGTTCTCCGCCGTGTGGGACACGTCGAGCACCTCGGCGTGAAGCAAGGCCTTGCAGTAGCCGGCCTGGCGGTCTCGCATCCTTCCCTGTCTAGCTGTGCTAGGCACCTCCCCCCGGCCCCCACCCAGAACCGACTCGGGTTCCCACCAGTGAGCAGTAAGCGAGAGGTACGCTTGCTGCACACTTGGGCAGGTCCAGATGTCCGATGTGAAGTGCACAGTTCTCCCGGCAACCCGGGACAGCTGTGCCTTCACATGATCCCTGGCAGCCCTGTAAAACGAGGGCACCACCGATCTGCTCAACGACGTGCGAGCAGGGACGGCGTACCAGGGAAAGCAATCTTGGAGCAGCCCTGAGAAGCCAAAGTCTTCAACTACGGAATACGGTTGCCCATCCACTGCTATCATGTTGACGATGTGGCGCGTGATGCGCCTGCTCGCCCTCCGGATCCCCTCTCTGGGCACACTAGCGCCCTGCATACCAAGCATCTCCGGGAGAGAGGCTTGGCGTCCCTTTCCTGCAGGTACCCTTGGGGGGAGAGCACCAGAGGAGCCTGCCTCCTTCTGGCTAGCTGGCGGCCGTGCGGCGCCACTCGAACCCTCCTCCCGAAGAAGCACCGCCTGGTGGTGCCTCTTCATATGGTACCTCATCCCAGATGTGGAGAGATGCCACACATCTTTGCCACGGCTGACGCGCTGCCTACAATGCAGGCACAGGGCTGCTCGGGGATCCTCCGTTGTCTGGAAGTGCTTCCAGAGTTCGGAGGAAAAGGGCATCCCACGCTTCCCAGGAGAAGCGCGTTCGGGACCACCCTGCGGCACCTCCTGTGAGGTGCTCTGGCCGGACACACCGTGTCCCACTCTCGGCCGGGCAGGTGGGGATGGACGAGGCTGAAGGGGCAGAGATGTGGGCTCTTCCACCACAGTCTCTGCCTCTTCCTCCCGCGTCCTCTCCTCCTGCACAGCCGCGAGAGGCCTGCTGCTGGCCTCAGAGGAAACTGGGGTGGACCGCCCCAGGGGGGGTCTCACGGGCAGTTCCTCCAACATCCTCCGGGTTCCTGGGGTGAGCGGGAGCGCAGGGAAAGTCATGTGCTCCGCGCCCATCCCAGGAGACACCACATGCTGCCCCTCCTCCAGCAGCTGGCTCGCAACCACTGGAGGAGGAGGAGCCTCAGCAGCAGGCCCCTGCCCAGTGCCAGCCCCTGCCTCACGCACCCGGGTTGGGGGTGGCCCTCCAGCAGCTGCCTCAGGAAAGAGAGTCTTGCGAACCCTCTTCCTGTCACCAGAAGCCAGGCTGGTGAACGGCAGCAGCGCAGGGGAGGGCCTCCTCCGCTCAGATGGAGGGGCTGCCGCAGCAGTCCCCCTCCCCCTCCCCTCCTCCCCTCTAGATTTCTCCCTAGCCTTTCCCCCGGGTCCCCTCTCTGCTTTCCTCTCTGACATACTTTCCCCTCCCAAATTCAACCCTAACTAATCAGAAAAGATTTAGAAAACAAAGGTCAACTTTGTTTTCAAGACCTAACTAACCTGCTATAAATCTGTGTTTCTAGTGGCTCTGTGACTTGGAGATGAACAATCAAGTGCCTTTTTAAGCAACCCTATTTATGTCAGGGAACCTGAGCCTGCCAATCAGCTGAATTCCTCTGGAATTGAGCTGGCCCTAAACCCCAATAACAGGTGACGAAGCCTTAAACACTCACACACTAGTATGCCCGGGCCGGCCTGGCACCACCACGTGTGCCAGAGATGGGCAGTGGAACCCTAGTTATGGGGGCACTAATGGGAAGCCTATTGACAGCTATTACAAATTTTTATATATATATATATATATATATAGAATTCAAACCTAACACTCACTCACTAATGCTTTCCCTGCTGAGTCCCTATTTAGTTTTTTAAAAAAAACTAGGCTCGGTTTCCCTAATAATTATGTTGAGGGCAATTATCCACTGATCACCTACCAACTGGCCTACCTACCTAAGAGACACTATTTAGCGGGACCGATGTATCTGTGGTATGTCGGTGTGGGGTGTGGATGTGGTGTTTTGAAGATGAGCCTCCCCCCTCCCAAGCTAGCAAGAACCCACCCCCAAGGCCACCCAAATGTCAACCCGGACTCGCTCACACTAACACCAGTCCTGCAGTCCAGCGATGTTCAGGCGGTCTTGCAGCTGGTCCTCCTCTCCTCCACGATGCTGTCAAGAAAATTGGAAATGTTAGCAGAGTCAACACCACACGCCGCACACGCAACCCCAAAATTCAAGGCCCCGTTGCACAAGCCAAGTCAGCCCCCCCCCCTTAAAGGCTAGGGCCAACCAGCAGCAAAACAAAACACATCCACCCAGCAGAGCTTCTGGCCTGTGCAGGCCAGAAGCTGGCACACTCATTTTTTAGTCCTGTGAAACAGCAGTTCATGCCCACCCCACACTCAAACTTGAAAAATGAAACATGAAAGAAAGCTGGCACTGCGATCAATGCTGGCCCCCCTAACCCCCAAACAATATCCTCTTGCCCAACCAGAAAATGCCCCCCCCCCCCGGCCCAAGCCATAAAGACAGAGCCAAAGCATATGCTCGCAGGTAGGCACAGCAGCAGACATAAGCTCAAAAACCAAATTTAACAACAACCCTACCAGTCCACCAGTGCAGATGTCCAGCAATGTTGATCCTCCACGCAGAGATCTGCAGGCCGATGTCCACCAAGTGCAGTCCAGTCCAGAAGAGGTCCACCAACGATAAACAACCTGAATGTGAAGCAAAACAGTGAGTGCCAGGCCAGCAAACGGGAAGGGTTACCAAAGCCGGAGCAGCAGGCCTGTGTGTGGGCCGAAGGCTGGCACAGTTGATCAGGACGGAGCCTGTTGGGAATCCTTGCAAGCAGGGGACCAGACACAGAAACGCAAGCCACACCATTCCAGATTGTGGAGCACAACTGTGAGTGCCAGGCCAGCAACCAAAAAGGGTTACCTTGGCCAAAGCAGCATACCTGTGTGTGGCCCACAGGCTGGCACAGTTGATCAGGACGGAGCCTGTTGGGAATCCTTGCTAGCAGGGGACCAGACACAGAACAGCAAGCCACACCATTCCAGATTGTGAAGCACAACTGTGAGAGCCAGCCAGAAGAAAGGCTTCTGGCCTGTGTAGGCCCGAAGCTGGCACACTCTGGTTTTAATCTTCAAACAGTGGATCAAGCTTAAAGAAGGCAAGCACAACAACCAATGCTGAAACCCCCCCCCCCCACCATCAAAGATTGTCTGCCCAACCTGTCCCCCAGGCCATACCTGTGTGTGGCCCACAGGCTGGCACAGTTGATCAGGACGGAGCCTGTTGGGAATCCTTGCTAGCAGGGGACCAGACACAGAAAGGCAAGCCACACCATTCCAGATTGTGAAGCACAACTGTGAGAGCCAGCCAGAAGAAAGGCTTCTGGCCTGTGTAGGCCCGAAGCTGGCACACTCTGGTTTTAATCTTCAAACAGTGGATCAAGCTTAAAGAAGGCAAGCACAACAACCAATGCTGAAACCCCCCCCCCCCACCATCAAACATTGTCTGCCCAACCTGTCCCCCAGGCCATACCTGTGTGTGGCCCACAGGCTGGCACAGTTGATCAGGACGGAGCCTGTTGGGAATCCTTGCTAGCAGGGGACCAGACACAGAAAGGCAAGCCACACCATTCCAGATTGTGAAGCACAACTGTGAGAGCCAGCCAGAAGAAAGGCTTCTGGCCTGTGTAGGCCCAAAGCTGGCACACTCTGGTTTTAATCTTAAAACAGTGGATCAAGCTTAAAGAAGGCAAGCACAACAACCAATGCTGAAACCCCCCCCCCCACCATCAAAGATTGTCTGCCCAACCTGTCCCCCAGGCCATACCTGTGTGTGGCCCACAGGCTGGCACAGTTGATCAGGACGGAGCCTGTTGGGAATCCTTGCTAGCAGGGGACCAGACACAGAAAGGCAAGCCACACCATTCCAGATTGTGAAGCACAACTGTGAGAGCCAGCCAGAAGAAAGGCTTCTGGCCTGTGTAGGCCCGAAGCTGGCACACTCTGGTTTTAATCTTCAAACAGTGGATCAAGCTTAAAGAAGGCAAGCACAACAACCAATGCTGAAACCCCCCCCCCCCCACCATCAAACATTGTCTGCCCAACCTGTCCCCCAGGCCATACCTGTGTGTGGCCCACAGGCTGGCACAGTTGATCAGGACGGAGCCTGTTGGGAATCCTTGCTAGCAGGGGACCAGACACAGAAAGGCAAGCCACACCATTCCAGATTGTGAGGCACAACTGTGAGAGCCAGCCAGAAGAAAGGCTTCTGGCCTGTGTAGGCCCAAAGCTGGCACACTCTGGTTTTAATCTTAAAACAGTGGATCAAGCTTAAAGAAGGCAAGCACAACAACCAATGCTGAAACCCCCCCCCCCCACCATCAAACATTGTCTGCCCAACCTGTCCCCCAGGCCATACCTGTGTGTGGCCCACAGGCTGGCACAGTTGATCAGGACGGAGCCTGTTGGGAATCCTTGCAAGCAGGGGACCAGACACAGAAAGGCAAGCCACACCATTCCAGATTGTGAAGCACAACTGTGAGAGCCAGCCAGAAGAAAGGCTTCTGGCCTGTGTAGGCCCAAAGCTGGCACACTCTTGTTTTAATCTTCAAACAGTGGATCAAGCTTAAAGAAGGCAAGCACAACAACCAATGCTGAAACCCCCCCCCCACCATCAAACATTGTCTGCCCAACCTGTCCCCCAGGCCATACCTGTGTGTGGCCCACAGGCTGGCACAGTTGATCAGGACGGAGCCTGTTGGGAATCCTTGCAAGCAGGGGACCAGACACAGAAAGGCAAGCCACACCATTCCAGATTGTGAAGCACAACTGTGAGAGCCAGCCAGAAGAAAGGCTTCTGGCCTGTGTAGGCCCAAAGCTGGCACACTCTTGTTTTAATCTTCAAACAGTGGATCAAGCTTAAAGAAGGCAAGCACAACAACCAATGCTGAAACCCCCCCCCCCCCACCATCAAACATTGTCTGCCCAACCTGTCCCCCAGGCCATACCTGTGTGTGGCCCACAGGCTGGCACAGTTGATCAGGACGGAGCCTGTTGGGAATCCTTGCAAGCAGGGGACCAGACACAGAAAAGCAAGCCACACCATTCCAGATTGTGGAGCACAACTGTGAGAGCCAGCCAGAAGAAAGGCTTCTGGCCTGTGTAGGCCCAAAGCTGGCACACTCTTGTTTTAATCTTAAAACAGTGGATCAAGCTTAAAGAAGGCAAGCACAACAACCAATGCTGAAACCCCCACCCCACCATCAAACATTGTCTGCCCAACCTGTCCCCCAGGCCATGCCAAGAATAAACTGCAACACCTTTTTGCAGAGGCAGGCCACAGCAGCACATTGCCCAGCATCAAAAAAATTTACAAAAATTTTAAAAAGGCCTACCAGGTGTCCTCTCAGGATGTCCAGCACAGTTGATCCTCCAGGCAGATGTCCTCCAGGCTCCAGGTGCAGTCTCTCTTCTTCTCCTCTCTCGGTCACAGCTCAGCAGCAGCAGCAACAGAAGTGTTCCAGACAGTCTTGCTCCAAATTTAAATCCCCTGCTGCAGCCTCAGCCAAAGATTTAAATCTATTGGCTGGCATGAGAATGCAGCAGTGGGATTGGTGACTCCTAAAGTCCCCAGTCCCCTGCCTTTCCCCACCCACACTCCAAGAGCCACCCTCCTCCTGCTCCCCCTCCCCTACCTGTTAGTTTTGGCGGGAATCTCTGCTGCTTTGCAAATGCAAAGTGCAATGCAATGCTTGCACCTTGCATTTGCAAGGCAAAGCAGGATTCCCTATCCTCCTTTGCAAGAGGGGTGGGGGGTGACAGAAGGAGTGAGTGATTCACTCCTTCTCCCCCCCTCCCCTCTTCTAAGAGCCTGCAGGAAGCCTTTGCTTCCAGCAGGATTTTGCTAGCCGCTTGCTAAGGCAAACGGCTAGCAAAATCAAAATGGCGATTCTCGAATGCCGAAAGAATGCCGAAAGAATCCCGAAACGTTTCGGGTTTTTCTTTCGGCAATCCCGAAACGTTTCGGCATTCCCCGAAACGTTTCGGGATTCTTGAAGAATGCCGAAACACTTTTGTTTCGGCATTCTTTCGGCATTCAGAATGCCGAAACGCACATCCCTACTCTTAACCACTACACCAAACTGGCTCTCAGAAAGATCTTCCTAGGACCCTGTTCAACCCAGACTTTATCTGAGGGCTCCCAAATGCCAAAAAGACAACCTGCAAGTCTTGCTAGAGTAGGTTCGTCTAGCACTATTATTTTTCTCTCCTGCTTTAACATATCAATGGCCTTGAAATGTGGACTTTAGCTGAGGGTCCTATGTCACTTTTTGGCAGCTGTACTATAGCAGCTTGTTGGAGGGAGGAGCTGCTAGCCTGCTATGACACTGTCTCTCCAGAAGGCAAGAAGGAAGTAATGCATACATCAATTCACAATGGACAGGGCAACACATGGGTGTCCGTGGGAGCCCATTGTGCCCCATACACAAGGGATGGTTTGAGCAAAGCAGTCAGAATTCTTCTTCCTGTCTCCCTCCCACACACTGCTACCTTTGGTTTTGCCTTCACAAAAATACATACAATGTGTACATTTTATTTTACCATATGGATTCCTGCTGTGAAAGCTCACGGCACCTTACACAGCGCTTCCAGTGCTTTCCCATGTAGCCACTGATCAATTCTACACTACCTCAATGTTAACAAACAGCGTCAAGTGCTCCCAGACCATTCAATGGGCCATTCAATAATTGCATAGCCAAGAAGTCAATAAAATGCAGGTCAGAGCGAGAAGTTGGTAAAATACACAAAGCTGTAAGTTAGGGAAAATGCATGTTGAAGTTAGTAATAACGAGCTGATCCAAGCAGAATCCCCAATAAATAACACAAACAATAGCAGGGAATTGAAAGAGTGCCTTTACACTCAAAGGCTGGAAACATTAAGAATAAAGAAGAGAGGTCTTGATTAGAGATGGGCACGATCCCAAAAAAATTAACAATCCATCTGATCGTGGATCAGCGCCGGCGATGATCCCGAATTAATGATCCACATCGAGCATCTCCCGTTCCCGAGCCGTGGATCGTGGATCGTGGATGCCAAAGCAGGGTGTGCTGCTATTCCCAGCTATGTGGGAAGGTGGGTGGTGGCGGCACCGGCCGGGCCTGGCAGGCATGGGGCGGCGGCGATGAGCCACCTCCCCTCAGGTCCCATTCAGCAACACAGGAGGTCTGTGTTTGGCCATCAGAGCTGCCTATCAGGGTTTGCAGGGATGAGATTGGAGTGCCCATGGCTACAGAACACCCCCTTCCCCCTCCCTCCCCTGGGTGTCTTCTCCCAACTTGTGACTGCTTTGCTGCTCCGTGGTTGGAAGGAAGCCCTGCTGATCAAGGAAAGCTGGGCTTCCATTCAGGTTTCCAGGGCGACAGAAGGAGGGCAAACAGAGCTCAGGCTTTCCCCTGGCTCAGTTGCCAGGGGAATAGATTGCTGGCGCCTGAGTGTCTGGATCCCCGATCCGAGCCTGAACGCAACGATCCAGGCCTCTTCCGATTGCTGGATCGTTGGCCGTGGACGATCACGATCCGCCGGGTCACGATCGCATGATCGCCATTATCGTGGGTTTTTTCCGATCATAATGTGGATCATGCCCATCTCTAGTCTTGATGTCTGGTATTCACAGGAGAGTTGAAGAATAGGCAGATTGGGTCAAATTAGGAAATGGAAATATCCTACTTCGTGGCTCTTAAGCCTTGCAAACCTAGAGATGGAACAGAATTCTCTTGTCAAGGTCTAGATTTCAGAATCAGAAACCTGTTGCGTGTTTGGCTCCCTGGCCAGCAACCTGTATCTCTCCAAATTTCCACTGTCTGCCAGTCATGTAAAGTGCTACTTTCTCCTGGGCCGTTTCCACACGGCTTACCTCTCTTTGTAATGTCCCAGTAGATCGCGCAAAAAACACGGAAGATCACGTTTCCTCACGTGAGATTTGCGCGATGTCACATGACGTCGTGCAAATCTCGGGCAAGGAAACGTGATCTTCCACTTTTTTTGTGCAATCTGCCGGGACATTACAAAGAGAGGTAAGCCGTGTGGAAACGGCCCTGGGCTGCCCAGAGGAACCCAACTGTTTCCTTCCTCGGGTTCTTGCTTTTCAGGCCACTGCCTATTTTGTTCTACTACTGTTAGCCACCCAATCTCCATAGCATTTCTGTCTTCTTGCTTCTCCCATAGCACTCTAAGAACTGCGTAGCTTCTTCAAAATCTGTTCTTAGCTGCTCCTTACCTCAGTTCTCAGCCTCCCTATACCCTTCTCAAGACTATTATCTCAGGTCCCTGAAAGCTAGAGATCCCAGGTCCCCCAGTGGATGTGGGGTATTCCCTACTCCCACTCTCCATCTTCCACCACTACACACCTGGCCAGTGGAGGGGAAAGGTGCAGGAACAGGCCTCCTGGACACACTCCTAGGGCAGTGTGACAGTGGGCAGATTTGGCCCATTTGAGGCCAAATCATGCCCCCATGCCTGTGGGATGATGTCAATTCCCAGAAGAGCATCATGGGAGAGAAGAAAAGGTAAGTGTCAGCCTCCCCTCCCCAGCTGGGAGGGTAAGGGGCTCTGGCAACCCTACTGTATTCTAAGCTCTATGTCCCTTAGCTTCCTGTCCTACCACAGTCCCAGGCCTCAGTCTACCCCATGTGAGGTTTCAATCCAAGCCAAAATAACATTTTCCCTTCCCTCACAGATATTGGACTACAAAGTGTTTAATTCCCTTAGCAAATTAACATTCCAAGCCACTACATCAACTCAGCTTATCAATAGCAGAGGTTTCATTGTCACAGTACATAACAGCCTTCTTTGAAGCCTGCAGAAATAACTGCAGACACCAAATCATTATAGCAGACACCATCACCCAATAGGCCAGAGTGGGTCGTGTGATTTTTCCAGGTCCCACTGCAGCTGTAATGTGCCATTATTAAGAAGTCTGATTGATCCACCTGAACTTGTAAAAAGCATTTTATGTATCTGATCCTGGGATAAATAGACCTAATTAAGTTGGTTTTAAGGGGATATAATATTGAGTGCAATACTGCAATCTAATGTAAAAATAACAGAGCAGTGTTCAAGAGTATTATTTGCCTATTCAGTGCTATAAACAATAATGTCACATTTGATATAAACCAAAACTCTACCAAACATGGAGGAGGCACCAAAGAAAAGGAGTGTGATGCAGTACAGCGAAGTTGCAGGAATTAGGTGCAGAGAGGAAGCTGTCTGTCAGATTTGGTTTTCTTTGCTCTCCTAATCCCCTTCCCCCACTAGAGAGAGAGACATTTTACACACTCCTTCCTACCTATCTACCTGCCTACCTAGAAAATTGGGGCCTATTTTGCTTCCTTTCATCAACAGACAGCACAATGGCTGAGGTTAGCACGCCCATGGGTTTAGCTGACAAATATGCACCTGGGTGGGACTTACTTCCAAATAAGCATGCCTAGGCTTGGGGCCGTACAAGCCTGCTCTATTTCAGAGGGTGAGTGAGGGCAGGGTTCAATTAAAGACAACATTGCAAACAGCAGCCACGGTACCCAAACAGTGCAGAATGGTGGCCCTGGATACTCCCTCTTCGGCATGCCTTCTCCCCCTCCCCCTTATCAGTTTGGCTCCTCCCTCCCAAAAGCACAGCAATTCCGCTCTGCGGTTGGCTGCCTGATCCTGGAGACCTGTCCGCACCCCATCCTCACCTCTACCACTCAGCTCTGACGTTTTTTAGCAGTTCTTTCCCCGGACAGTTGGGGATAAAGTTGCCAGCTAGACAGAAAAGAATGTCCTGTCCCTTTAACAGGGATTTAATGAACGGAAACGACCCGTTGAAGCTTTTTTCTGGCATGAAGTTAAATAATATTACCTGATTGCTTGCCAATCAAACTGTTATTCAAGAGACAGCTAGAGGGAACAGTTTAAAAGCTGCGACCTCTAAAAGGGGAAGGGGCTTGGCCTCTGGGCTAATCTTGGGGGAAGGGGTCTCTAGCTTCCATTCCTCCTCTCTTCTGGAGTCCATGAGGGGCTGTAAGTAGTGTCTGCAGTGATCTTAGATGTTAATTCTTAGGAGTCTTACAAGTTGATAGTTTTTTTCCTCCTTCAAGACCTCCTGGAGATATAAATAAACCGAATACATCAAAAGCACCAAATGTTTAAACATGTCTTTATCTTGAAGGAAGTATTAAATCAGTTCATTAAAGAAGAGCTTCCCCGATTTTCCCTATTCCCTGGCTAAGCCTAATATTGTCTGATTTAAATTATTAAAAACACTCACAATGGTAGGAGATGACACCCTTAAGTATGAAGTTGCTTGAGTTAGTGGGACAAGAAAGACTTATTTGATGTCTCTTTGTAGCCACAAATGCATAAGAGGGTAAGAAAGAAATCGGACTGGCATGTGCAGAATAGTTGCCTTCAGGGCTTTTTTTCTGGGAAAAGAGGTGGTGGAACTCAGTGGGTTGCCCTCAGAGAAAATGGTCACATGGCTGGTGGCCCCGCCCCCTGATCTCCAGACAGAGGGGAGTGTAGATTGCCCTCCATACCGCCAAGTGGCGCAGAGGGCAATCTAAACTCCCCTCTGTCTGGAGATCAGGGGGCGGAGCCACCAGCCATGTGACCATTTTCAAGAGGTTCCGGAATTCCATTCTACCACGTTCTTGCTGGAAAAAAAAGCCCTGGTTGCCTTCCAATGTCAGGAAAAGTGTAGGCAAGCATTCAAATACAAACAGGTCATTACTCATAAATACACCCAAAAAAGCACATGAAACTTCATTTCTTTATGTATTTCTTAAGAGACTTTTGAGAACTTCAGATTACATTTAAGTCACGAACTGATGAAAGATTGAAGGTCCTGGGCATGTTTAGCCTGAAGAAAAATTGGGCTGGCGGAAAAGAATGGGGGGGGGGGCATGGACATGACAACATTTTTCAAATCTATGGAAGACTGCTTAAAGCAGGACTTCTTTGCCTGTAACAGCCCTTTTATTTATCGTGTTTGATTGATATCTTGCCCCATTCCCAGGTTGCAGAAGACAGAAGTAGTATATTAAGCACAAAATTCCCACTTGCATTGATGAATTGTGCCCTCCATCATCCTATCCCTGACCTCCAAAAGCCAATTTAATTTTTTTTTAAAAAAAATAGTTTTGTGGTTTGTGCCTGGCTCACACATTTATGCACAACACTTGATTTCTTACAGCTCAAAAATTGTCCCTTGATGGCTATCATTTGAATGTGTGAACTGACACCATTGAAAAGCATTTTAGGAGAGGCGACATGAAAGTGCTGCAAACGGTGCAAGTCCTCACTGGATGTTACAGTCCTCTAAGATGCAACGTGCGCATCCGGTGGCCTCTACCTGGTAAATGTAATGTAGTTATTTAGATATTTATTCCCCACTTTCCTCTCAAATGGGATCCAAAACAATCGATATCATGCTCCCGCTTCCATTCTATCCTCATAACAACAACCCTATGAGGTAGGCTAGACCTAGAGAGAGAGTGACTGGCCAAAGGTCACTCAGCAAGCTTCCATGGCAGAGTGGAACCTGGCTCTCCCACACTCTAGTCTGACATGCTAACCACCGTATCAGCTCTCTTATATAGTTGCTAGCCATGGTAGTGGAATGGAACATAAGGAATATGTTTCTGACTACCTAGCTGTGGGGGCAAAGAACAGGGGACAGAGTGGGTGTAACTTGCCTTTTCGCCTTGCTTATTGGTTTCTCAAAGGTATCTGGCTGGTCTCAGTCGGAAATAGAACTGAACTCGATGGGCCTGGAGTTTGAGCCAGAAGACTGCATGTTCTTGCAACAGCTGGGCCAAACCGGCTGGGCGGAACATAGCCTGTCATTTTCCAACTTTCCCACCTTGGTGACAAGTCAGAAACTTCCCTCTCAGTTGTGAAGAGGGTTTCTCACCCCCTCAGAGGCTCCCGTCAACTACGTCAGCTGTTGTGAGCCTGATGCTTAAATCGTGAGAGCTTGCAACATGGGTTGTGAGAAAGATGCCCGAGTGGGGCTGGCGTGGCATGACATCCATGCGCATGGGAAAGAACATTTCCCCTGCCTCTCAAAGAAGAGAACATATGTTTCAGTCTGGCTGATTTCTATTGTAGGCTTAAGGGGATTCGGTTTCGTTTTCTCCGCCATGTCGGACGCTCCTCTTCGCTGGCTCGAGAGGAAGCGGCCGAGCACCCTGTCCGGGCGGCTGATCTGCGAAGATTAGCCCCCAAAACTCCCAGTGAGGGAGGCTGGGTCCGGGACGCTGCGGGAAGAGCCCCCTGGAATCAATGCGGGGGGTTAATTGCCCGTTTGTCCCTACGGAGGCCGGCGGACGTGCGCGGCGCCTCGAGTGCTGCCGGGCCATGAGAAACGGCAAAGAGCAGAATTAGGCGAGAGCCTACAAGTAAGCGAATTCCTTCTGTTATTACAAGCGTACGTGAAGGAGAGGTGAGATCTGAAGCCAAGAGGGCTCACTCTTCCCCTTTGCTGAGTCTCAAAATTTGGTTGGCGCCCCCCCCCCCCAAAATGGCAACAAAGAAACAAAGTCCTGCCCTTGGCAAGTCAGTTTCGGCTGCCTTAAAGGGAGAATCGTTGGAGGAAATTGTACGGAGGGCGGTTGGTGAAGCTATAAAACCCTTTGTTGACAAGCTGAATGAAACAGATCAAAGGGTCGGCTTAATTGAGAGCGAAGTGAAAACCATCAAGGAAGCAGCGGGGGGGGGGGGCAGAGAAGTCTGCTCGGGAAAGTGCGTCACTCGTGAAGGCTACGAATAAAGAGCTTAAACTGGTGGAGAATCAGTTGATCGGGCTACAAGTGGAACGAACACAGACAATTTTGCGCCTCCAGAATGTGAAAGAGGAGGAAAACGAGGACTTACGGGGTCTTGTCTCGGAACTATTGGCGACACCCGCGAGGGCAACTAAAGAAGAAGTTAAAAGCGCCATTTTGGAAGCCCGTCGGGCTACTTCAAAGTATGCAATGAAGCGTCAGTTGCCGCGCGAGATCATCATCGATTTTTCATCTAAGAGGATCCGGGACACTATCCTATACAATTCATACAATGCGGATTTGGACTTCTTGGGCAACAAAATTAAGATATTGAAAGACGTCCCATTTCTAGTCCGGAAAAGACGTTTTAAGTATAAAAAGTTCGCAGCTCTTCTGAGAGAACGTGGAATAAAGTACAAATGGTTATTTCCGGAAGGAATCTGGTTCACCCATAAAGATCAAGCCTTTAAGATATTATCAGAAGATCAACTAAGGGATTTTGAGGACAGGAACCCAGAATTCCAGTGCACCAAGCAAGACGAAAAGGAGAAGTCTGAGGGGGAGGGGGAGGAAACGAGCAATGCGGCTGCAGTTGCGCAGAGAGAACTCCGTCCGGGACCCAGGAGGGGAAGAAAAATTTAACTTGAAATTAAATTGTAATTTGCATTTAGTAAGGTCAACCACTCCATCAATATAATATAAAGCTTTAACTTTTGAATAATGGCAGTATGAAGGGAAAACAGAAATGTAGTGTTTAGTGTTTAGTGTTTGTAGGGTACCTTCCCCTTTTTTCCACCCCTCCCTCCCTCTCTCTTTTTTCTTTCCTCTTTCCTATCCCTTGTGTTATTGTAGTCTTTTGTAGTTACTGTTTTGTAGGGTATGTATGTATGTAGTAGTTGTATGTTAGATATTGAAAATAAAACTATTGTAGGCTTAAGGGGAGAAAAGAATCAGAAACCCACACAACCAACATAAAAGAGCAGATACGGAAGGCGGAACATGATGATCCTGCCTCTAAACTGGGCTCGTTCTCCAAGTCAGAGCTAAGGATCATAACCAGACAATTCTGCTAGAAAAATGCAAAGGAGCAGCAAGCGGTGCACCACATTGGTGGCACTTCTTCTGCAACCATTTGTGTGTCTGATGCAGTTGTGTAGGTAGCTAACCTACAGGCAAACCTTGAGACTCAAGAGAGAAGCTGACCTTCCAAAGTATTGCATGGATAGGCTTTGAGTAAGGTCAAGGACACATCTGAGTAAATTGCATGCAAAGAGAAAATGTGCCATTCAATGGCCCTGCCTTGGGCCAGGAAGGGGTTCTCTGGCTGCGTCTGGGTGGAGGACATCAGACTGGCTAAGACAAAAATGCCAGGGAGGTAACAAGGCCCTTGTTCTGGGAGCATTTTTGCATAGCGACCAGTGAATAAGCCTTGAAACACTCGCAGCCTGGAATTCAAGTCCAGGGCAAGGCTCATTGTGTGCTATGAAAAGCATATCTCTATTTTTTTATGGAGAAGTACCTATAAAAGTGGGTGCTGAATGTTTGCATCTGAACAAACAGGAAGGAGAGAATAACAAATAACTGTTAGAGAACTAGGGTTGCCAGCCCCAAGTTGGGAAATTCCTGGAGATCTGGGGCGTGAAACCTGGAGAAACCTGAAGAAAGTGGGATTTGGGGAGGGAAAGGACCTTGGCAAGGCATAATTCCATAGAATCCACCCCCCCAAATTAGCCATTTTCTTCAGGTGAACTGATCTCTCTGGTCTGGAGACCAGTTGAAATTCCGGGAGATCTCCAGCTACTACCTGGAGGCTGGCAACCCTATAGAGAACTGCTTTCTCCACAGCTGGCTTTGCAACCTAATGCTAAATCAGAAGCAGGAGCAGACTGGGAGGAAAAAATAGCTCTGGAAAAGGGCTTTGCTCCTCCCCCAGCCCAGCCGTTCCCCTCCCTCCGGAGGGAGGAAGAGAAGGAGTAATCGCCTGCCTTATGTGTTGGGTGGTGGTTTGCAGTGGCAGCTTCCATGCATGTCACATGGGCTGGGCAGGGCCACTCAATTGCAGTGGTGGCTTGTGGCAGTGGCAGCTTGTGTGAGCATTGGCAGCTCCCACACACTTGGTGCATGGTGGTGGCTGCTGGCTCTAGGGAGACGTGGCTCACCAGTGGGCGTGCTCTGAGGCCAGGGTGGCTGTTGTGGAGGAGCAGCCATCAGCCCACCAGGACTTTCCCCAATCCACCACTGATCAGAATTTGAGGGAGAGGTGCTACTTGAAAGGGATTTTGTGCAGCATGTGTTCTTTCGGGTGAGCCCCTCCTCTGCCTTTTGGGCCTTCAGAGGTCACAACAGAGTGAGAGAACCCCTCAGGGAAGATAATCAAATTACCTAATTAGTCACTTGGCACACTGCTTTCCATTCAAAAGCCTCCAAGGAATTCTCAGAGTCCCCTTTTCTAGCGCTTTCTAAGAAGAAGACAGTGTAAGTACCCCATACCCTTCCCTGATGAATTTCAGCATTATAAAAAGCTGCTCAGAGCCAGTGTTTGGGGCTGGCAAACACATAAACAGCCACTGCCTATCTTTGCTGCTACACTCATGGAGGCGGCAAGTTGGCAAACTCAGCTGGTGCCAGTGTGAGATATCATGTCCATTGCTGACTGACTAACCAAGTTCCTGTGTCTGCCAAGAAGGGCTAAGATCAATAACTCCAAGGGATGATCTTTGTGTAACGTTAAATAAATCTGTTTAGCGATGGAGGGATTGCTCGCTTAGCTGAGGGCTGTGGGGAGCCGAGGTTGCATCCATTTGCTCTGTTTTTAACAGGATATATTTCTGAGCAGTATCGATGCTTCCCTGAATTGTTGCGACTGACCTTGCCCGCTTGGCCTTTTGCTGAACCTCTTCCATACAGCCCAGAGACAAAGAAAGCAGGGGTGAGAGGAATAGGCTCAGCTGGGCGGTCATTCCGAAATGTTTGCTCCTACTTGGTCAATTCCCCATACATCCCTCCACCTCCAGCAGGGCTTTCAATTACACCCCAGTTTGCAGATGATATCAAATTGTTCAGGATGGTGAACACCAAAGCAGAATGTGCATGGTTCCAAAAGGATCTCTTCAATGTATTTGAAGTGATCCACACTAGGGCATACACATTTTTAAAAATGCTATCACTTTCCACATACAATGATAGAGTTTGAACTGGCAATGACTTACCAAGAGAAAGATCTTGGGGTCATGGCGGATAGCTCAATAAAAATGTCTAATGGCTGAGGATTATTAGGAAACAAACTGAAAATAAACACTCTTGTATAGATCTACGGTGTGGCCACATCTTGGGGAGGAATTCACCTCTCTCTACACAAAACAGGAATTGGAAGCAAATTGGAGTTGGAAGCAAATTTCAGGAGTTCAAATTTTGATCCTGTACTTCCTCCAAGGAACGGAATGACATACATGATGGGACTCTTTTCCTCCATGTCTCTTCCTCCCTGCAAATTTCACAACTCGGTGAGGTCACTGGGGCTGGCCTAAGGTCACCCACTGAATTTTATGGCTTTGAACCAAAGTGTCCCCAGTCCTACACCACATTAGTTGTACATTCCTGCTCAGGATTCTTATGAGAGTTCTCTTCCCCTGGAGTATTGTGGTTTTAAAAACCTGATCAAACAGTGAAGATGTCAATACTTAGCTGTGAGATCCTCATTACTCCCCTGAACTAATACATTATGATAACACCCATATAATGAAGGAAGAAAAATTAAACATTGACTTCTCCATTTGTGTGTTGGAAATTTCACTGCCTGCATCCAAAGGGAAAATAGGTACAATTGGGGGATTCAGCTCTCAGATCTCTAGTTTCCTTTTAGTAATGATGGCTAAATGCTAAGATTCCCCACTGGAACAAATAAGTGGCTCTTTGGGTCCATTTTATGATGTGAATATGGTGAGAAGATGGAAGTCTGAACTTCTCCATGTGCCACTGCAGTTGCAATCAGAATTGGGCCTGCATGAATCGGAGGCACAGAACTCCCATCACCTGTCTGATACAAAGTCCCGAGGACTTTGTAAGGAATGGATCAGGTTGTTGAATGTGCCCTCCTCAAATATATATGGCAGAGACAAGACTGGAAATGGCCACTTTCTGTCTCTCATCTCTAGCTAGCATCAAATTTTGCCTAATGCATGATTTAAGACATATTTGGAAGGTTCTGCACAGGAGAAATATAAGTGGAGTTTTCAAGGATGTTTTTTAATAGACTAGTGACTTTTCCCCCAAAGACTTTGCACACCATTAAGACGTTACTTCACATATGCCATTTGAATTATCTGCCTGCAGCAGGCCCCTAAATGTGTGAAACAATTCAGTTAAAAAGGACTGGATTGGAGGTAATGTGGAAGCTATGAAGTGACAAGTGATGAACATGCAAACTAGCCTTCAAGGTTATTCATTAATTTGGTTTCATTCAGAATCATTGTGTTTGAGGTGATTTGGAAGTTACATTTGTGAAGTTAGAACTGTGATTCCACCCCGCCCCCCCTCCACACACACACTCATCGCATAATGGCCGTTTCCACGCGGCTTACCTTGTTCCAGAAAACAGCGAAATCTCACACAAAATCTCATGAGAAGACGCTGTTATTGCGTCTTCTCACGCAATAACAGTGTCTTCTCACATGATTTTGCGCGATAACAGCATCTTCTCGCGTGATTTCGTGTGAGATTTCGCTGTTTTCCGGAACAAGGTAAGCCATGTGGAAACAGCCAATGCTGCAGAATCATCCAGTAATGAACATGTGTGTGTAGGGCCGTTTTCAGATGGCCACTTGCCTGGAAGATCACGCAAAACTCACAGCATAAAAGCATCTTCCTAGCACAATTTCTTAGCAGAATCCCATTTAATGGCACTTTTGCTGACATCATCGGGTCATTAAAGGGGATCGTGCCAGGAGATCGTGCCAGGAAGATGCTTTATGCCGTGAGTTTGCACAATCTCCTGGGGTGCGTGTGAAAACGGCCTGGATCTGTTTCGGTGGCTTTCTCATGCATACTGGCTGTGTAAAGGGTTGGTCTATATATGCAAGGGAAAGAGGGTAAAATGCTGAGATGGCAAAATGGACATCCAACTATAAGCAGAAGGGCCATTGGACTAAGATTTGGAATGTTCCCCTATGTTAAAAATGCCCTGCAAATAAAAATAGGAAAATAGCACAGTAGGCAAAGATGGTCTGTACTCCACTGCAGTTAGAGAAGGGATCTTAGAGCCAGTAGTGGCTATAAGCTACAGAGTTCGTAGCGCTGCCTCCTGGGAGATGCTGTATTGTAGTAGGACAAGAATCAAAGAGGATAGGATTTGGCTGGGCCTTGTCTCAGTCACTGAGAGATGCTGCAGTTATTGTTCCTATTTAAGAACTACAATAAATCTACTTTGGAACTTAAATTAAACTCAGGACTCTAGTTCCCTCTCCTGGACAAACATCATAATGTGGTCAGGGGGGCTGAGTGTGTCAGTGAAGCTGAGAGCAATACCGTCAGGAGCATAAGCTTGGTCAAGACAGTCCCAACTCCTGCACGAGTCACTCAAGGCGGAGTGGTCAAAGCTGAGACACCAGACTAAGATGCATCCGTCCGCTTCAGGAATCAACGATCACATCAGCAGAAGAGAACTGAATGGCTGCTTCCACACACGTTGGATAATCCACTTTCAATACTCTTTAGTGAACATTTGGAACTGCTTTTCCATGTGTGGAACAAAAAATCCACTTCCAAAGGATTGCTAAAGTGCATTGAAAGTGCATTATTCAACGTGTGTGAAAATGGCCAATGTTCCAATGGTGATGGGATTCTTGAAGGCTAGCTACTAGACAACAGCAGTAGTGAACAGTGACACTGGCGGAGGATCATTCACAGACAGTGGCAGTGTCACTTCAGCTAACACGGGTTAGTACTGCACAGAAGAAGGCAATAGTAAACCACTTCTGCTAATCTCTTACCTTGAAAACCTTGAAAACTCGATGAGACAATCCAAAATGAAAGGCGCTATAGTGCTGGAAGACAGTACCCTCAGGTCGGATGGCACTCATTTGGCTACTAGGAAACAGCCGAGGACAAGTATGAATAATGCTGCTCTTAATGATGGGACTGGATGAAAGCCAAAAGGATGTCCAGTTGATGAAGTGAATAGATGCAAAAGGAACATCCAAAGCTCTGAGACGCACATACTAGGGACATGGAACATCAGCAGTATGAAGCCAGGTAAGCTATAAACAGGGCCAGATGTAGGGTTGCCGGCGCCCAGGGCAACTCAAGTCTGGCCTCCCCGCATGTGTGCACTCCTGGCACTGCGTGATGACATCACTTCTGTGACATCATCATGTAGGGTCGGGGCGTGCTGCCTGCGTGACAAGCCAGCCGTCCTGGCACACAGTGCTTCATGGAGCTGGTGGCTGAGTGGAAGGCTGGGAGGCCGCCTGCACCATTTGCCTGCCCCGCTGAGGGGGTGGCTGGCTTGCCGCACGCTCCCTGTCTTGTGCATGCGGCAAGCCAGCCGCCCCATCAGTGAGGCAGGCAAATGGTGCAGGCGGCCTCCCAGCCCTCCGCTCAGTTGCCCGTGCTGCTGCCACCAGCTCCTGCGCTCAGCGCTCCCTCTTTGGTGGCGCCAGGGGCAGACTACCCCCCTGCCCCCCAGTTGATCTGGACCTGGCTATAAATCATAAAACAAGAAATGGAACATTTAAACATTGCAATCCTGGGTGTGAGAGAACTAATATGGACCAACTCTGGACATTTTCAGTCAGAAAACTAAAAAGTGTTTTAATGTGGAAATGACAAACTCAGAAGAAATTGTGTTGCTCTAATAGTGAGGTGAAACAGCACAAACAGTCAAGCGCTACAATGCAAAATCTGACTGGGTAATTTCAATCAGATTTCATGGAAGGCCTGTTAACATAACCATCATCCAAGTTTATGCCCCAGCTATAGATGCTGAGGAGGAAGACTTTGAAAATTTTTACAACTACTGATGAAGGTTAAAGGAGAAATCACCAAAGCAGGATGACAGCTGAACATCAAGAAGACATCAAGAAGCTTGGATTCCCACTCTGTCAGGGAATCTCGCCTGTTGACCTAGGAGCTGTCACAAACCTTCAGCCTAAATTTCCTCACAGAATTGTTGTTTTGAGGATGAGATGAAGGAGGAAGAATGACATGTCAAGTTGCTTTAGCTCCCTAAGAGACAAAAAAGCAGAATATAAATAAAAATAAGCTGGATATATACACAAATAAAAATCCTCAACTGCAATTTATGTGAAGTATTTCCTTAGTATATCAGCACAAAATCAGTGATGGTTATAAATCTCTGGGATGCAAACCAACTAAACTAAGCACCAGCCCAGTCCAGCTCCCTTCTCATCAGTCTCAGCAGTGCACCAGCCACTTGAAGCATGACTTTTTCTGAGGTCTATCAGGTTTTAATAGGTAACCCAGCCCTCAGAATTGCCACTCACGGGTGGGAGATTTGTGTGCTCAGACTCAGAATTACCAGCACATAGTGTCGACATGTTCCTAGAAAACAATGGGCGCTTTACAATGTAGCACAAACACACTCCAGCCTTTGATGCCCTGTACAGATGGTACTGCAGCATGCCCAGCTGCACATTGCCAATTCATACAAATCACAGGCTTAATGGAAATGTGAGGATAGCATAAAATAAATTGAGTTTAATACCAAAATAAATAACCCACGGGCTGCTGCACAGCTTGGATTATTCACTTCCATCTCTAAACCAATGACCCCCCCCCCATTTCTTTATGTAAATCAAGCTGCGACTGATTTCACAAGGCGTGGGGGCATGGGCTCCTGAGGTCCATCTACTACTGTCTCAAGTAAAGCACAGTCCAAATTTTGCTTTTGAGGGAGGTGCCTTCTATTTATTATTTATGTATTTCATTGGTGTCCCACCATTTCCCCTAACGGGGACCCAAAACAGCTTACATCATTCTTCTCCCCTCTATTTTATCTTAACAACAACCCTGTGAGGTAGGTTAGGCTGAGAGTAAGTGAGCGGCCCAAGGTCACCGAGCAAGCTTCCATGGCAAAGTGGAGATTCAAAGCTGGGCTTTCCAGTTCTTCTTGTCTTTACATCACATTGGATCTCACCGACTCTTTTCAGAATTTTAGAGCGCTAGAGTTGCCATTCTGTAGGTTTCACTTCCCTTGCCTGGATCTTCAGAAGGTAAATCTTTGAATAGGCTGTGAGAGATAAACCCACAGTTTATCATGCTTTTAAATCATTATCAGAAGATGATGTGAAGACAGGGAACGTAAGGCCCCCCTATGTTCATCTGCAAAACACTAGAGGGTAGGAGGTGGTCTTTATGATACTACTCATGCCCACTGGCTTTGTCAGTTTAGTAAAGTCTTTGCTTCTTTCAGCAGACATGCCCTAGAAACCTTAATGGGGCAGGAGAGGAGCAGGGTTACCAACTGCAACATGTGGCCTGGAGTTCTCCTAGAATTACAACTGATCTCCAGATGACAGTCCCCTGGAGGAAATGGCAACTTCAGGGGGTAGACTCTATGGTATACCAAGTCCTAAAGTGACATCACATCCTGCTGAACTCCATCCTCTCCCTAAACTCATCCTTCCACAGGCAAACCCCGCCCCCTGGCAAATATCCAGGAATTTCCCAAGCAGGAGCGGCAACCCTAGACATAGAAACATAGAGCTGGAAGGTAGCTTAAGGGTCATCTAATACAACCCCCTGCACAATTCAGGAAAATCACAGCTATCTCACCCTCCCCAGTGAACCTTGCTCAATGCCCAGAGGAAGGCAAAAAAACTCCGTGATACAAGAGGGGTTATTTTCCATTCAACGTGAAACATCTTGCTAAGATTCACATCTCAGCATCTGCTCTTGGTTCCTCCTTGACAGTCCATTCTGCTAGCCTTGCCTCTTTGCTTCTGCATCCGGCTGTGGTAGTCATGTGCAATTGCTGGGGCTGGGACGTCTTTATAAGTATTCATGAGAGTCTGCAGAGTGCAAGTTGTTAGCACAACATTGCTAACCCATTTAGGCTAATGGAGCGGCATCTAACTCACCAGGGTTGGCCGTGCACTGTGGGGGCATGCTGCCTCTTGCATGCGGGTTTTTTTTCCCCCTCTATAGCTGGAGATGAATTAAGGCCAATCAGGAGGAAAAAATTTATCTTGGCATTTTGCAATAAAGAGAAATAGCATGTGGGCTTGGAATGGCAGCTGGCGTGGGGCAAGGAGAGGTGCCTGATGAATGGATAATGAAGACTCTGCTCTCCATTTGTTTGCCTGTTTAGGAAACAATTGTGTACGGCTCTCAGGGAATCAGCAACATGGTTTTCAGTGTATGACAAAGTGGCTGCTGCTCCATTCTCAGGTGAACACTAACTCTCAAAAGCAGACGGCTGGGAGTTACAACACCAGAATTGACTTGCAAGATCCAACCCGAGAATGTGAAGAAGGCCCCTACTTGGCTCATTTTCTGACACCATTGTAAAACCAAATTATTTAAGAGAGAGTTCTCTAGTCAATAATTGCTCTAGATAGATGTGTTGGATGATGGTTAATCATGTGGTTTATTGGTTTCAATCTGTTGTGTATGTGCCCGTATTATATAGAACATTGGAATCTATCTTGAGTCCCTGGGAGAGAGGCAGGTTCAAAATGTCATATATACGTACTTAGACATTTGTTAATCTAGCCATCTAGTTCAGCACTGTGTTCTGGCAATGACCAGCCAGATGCTACAAGCAGAGCATAAAGTTAACGCTGTTTTCCTGGCATTTCTCTTAGAGAGGTATACAGCCATTGTATATGGAGGTTCAATTTATCAAACATACCTAACAGCCATCAACTGACCTGTTTTCCTCCATGAACATGCCCAGTCCTTTAAAAAAAAAATCACCTAAGCTAATGCCATCACCACATTTTTGTGGCAGTGAATTCTGTAAGTTCATCACCTGCTCTGGGCAGAAGAATATCCTTTGGCCAGCAGTCCACTATCTGCTCCAACCTGGTGAGGTCCCTGGGCCTTGTGCTCTTGGTGATATGTCACCAGGACCAGAACTGGGCCAGATGCCTCCTGTAGATCCAAAAGCCATCAGTACCACCCTACACTTTGTAGAACTTATTGGCACTGGAGGCAGCAGAGATGCATTCCAGAGGAATTAAGAGGGGACTCTACCAAGCACGCCCAACATGTCCAGGGTGCTTGGAATTGTGACAAGAGTAGTTCTCATACGGCAGCATCCGGGAACTTAGGATGGGTGAGGTCCTGGCTGCTACCCCAACTGGCTGGAAACAAGGAAATGGCACACAGGCTCTCATCCATCCCAGGAACAAAGCTGCCAACTCCCAGGAATCGGGTTGCTTTGGAAATACTTGGAGATCTGGGGGTAGCACTTGGGGAAGGCAGAATTTGGGGACTGGGGATTCCACAGAGTCTGCTATCTGAAGCTACCATTTCCTCCAGGGGAGCTGATCAATGCAGTTTGGAGATCAGGTGTCATTCTGGGAGTACCTTGTTGGGCCACATCTTGAGACTGGTATCCCTATCCAGGAAGAGCACTGGGCCCAACAAGGGATTGTCACCCCCTTTCTGGTGTCCACAGCCTTTGTATAGACTCCAAAGCTGGACCAATAAAAACGAGCCCACCAAATCCAGTAGGTGAACCCAGACTCCTCTACCTTTCTCCCCAGAACTAGACAGTGATGCTTGTGTCTCTCGCTCTTGCTTTCCCACCCAGCCATTTATTGTGCTATCAGCTGGGCGGCAGATCACCCTCTTCCTGCCATCTAGCAATTAGTCAGGCACCATCCTGGGCCTTGAGGCCAGACATGAATTCATCTAGAGCTTCAGGGAAAGGGGAGGGGGAGAGAAATAGCCAGAGCAACCTGGGACAGCTCAGCTTGAAGACAAGCAACTGCCAGATCTGCCAACTTTTTTTTGGTGCTGCAAGCAGCCACGAAGCTGTTATGGGAGGCCTTCCAGGTTCGAAATGTTTGTTATGTTCACTAGCCTTGCTCTTCCCCAGCTGCTCTGCATGATGCAATTAGCTTTTTCTAGCAAATAGACGTGAGTGCAAATATTCACCACCTGGATCCAAACTCATCAGCTCAGCCTCCGTTTCCTCAGGTTAAGCCAGGAAGCTGGTTGGAGTCCGAGAGCTTGTGAAAGCAATTACAAACGTTTAAGCAAGCCAGGCATACAGATTTCCTCGTTCTCCAGTCAGCATTCATTGAAACACAGAACATCAAGGGGAAGCTAGTGGGAGGGCGGCTTCCATATCTTTAATTGCTTCTTATTTTCTTTGCTAGTTCTTTGTATCTGAGGGGTAATTTATACTCTGCAAAGGCTTCATGTCTGTTGGGGGAAGACACAAGGATTTTGTATCAGATGTGCAATGGGAGTTTTGTGCCTTCCAGATGCAAGCCAGCCCTCTTCTGCTTGTGACCACACCACAGGGGGAGAAATGGCTTCAGTCTTCCCTCAGCTCTGTTTTCACATTCATAAACCACCCCATGGAGCTTCTCTTAGCTCCATTGTGAAAATTACATGTAACCATATAAGTAACATGATTTTCACAGTGGTTTGAGGATGTGCATTTGGGATGCACAAAACTATCACGTGTTATGCAAGGCGCTTGTTATGCAAGGCTCTCCCCAACAAACTCAAGGACTTTGAAACAGGAAGATTGGCCCTGAAGATGAAAGGTGACATTTGGCAGAAGTGACAAAGAATAAGAATAACAGCAGTTTGTGAACTCTTTATTCTTTTTCTTTTATTTCCATATAATGCTCTAAGAGTGCTCTGTTAGTGAAGCAAATGGAAACTGAGCTAATTAGAACCAACCCTTTCTGAATCACATTTAAGCTGCTGCTTTTCTGACATCACATACATAATCAAATGCATAACAGAAAGGGGATTTACTTATGTCCCCCAAGCCAGATCAATTTGGCAAAGGTTAAACAAAGAGTCTGCAGAGATCCATCTGGTCTAATGAAATTAGTATAATACTTGTCACCAGGTGAGCTGCGTTCAGGGCAGCTGAGTCATACTAAAGCACCATGAGAATAGGTCACTCAGTCCCTATGCAATCCTAACCTGTTGGTAGCCTTTACCTATAAAGGTTTGAGAGGGGAAACCAAAGTTTATCAAAACCTCTCACTCTGCTGCTGTTCCAATGCTGTGTATGGCAGGGACCTGTGTATTACAATCCTCAATTTCCACTGCAGACTCTTAAATCTGCTCTTGTCTTGTCCTAGCTGATGAGTCATTGGTTGTTATGTCCAAGCGCCACCCCTTTCCAGTGTTCTTCGGGACTCCCTGTTCATTTAAATGGCCTTCATTTACCCTCACTTACAGCTGACATCAGTCACCCAAGTGATGTCATCAGACAAAACCTAATCTGGTGAAATTTTGTTAATTGACATTAAAGATCACCCATATGACCAATTTAGGAGGATGCAGAAGCCGCCACTGGGTGGGAATGTATTGGCACCAGGGAAACCAAGGTGCTGAACAAGCATGAAAGGTTCACATCACCGGATTACTCTGGCTTTTAACAGGCATCAAGGTGCTGATGCACCTCTGTGGGTCTGTTGCAAGCTGTAAAAGAAAAGCTGGAAGCATCAGCATGTTGACTGTTGGATGCATGCTGGGAAAACATTTCAGGCTCACCATCCTGAGAAAAGGGAGCAGAAGGAAGTACAGCTCTGGAGGAAAAGAAACATAGAAATTCACTGATGGATTGCAGGAGGCAGAAGCGCCTGCGAATGGAGCCAGACCACAGATTGTCTTCCCCAAATGAACCCTGTATAGAGAAGTTACTGGGTGAGGGAATCCAGAATGCTGAGCTCCCAGAGGCACCACAGAGGACAGGTCAAAGACACAGGTTAAGCCACAGATGCATGTGAGAAGATGAGCCCTACCATGCAGAGCACCTGGTGCTCGGATGCCTGGCTTAGCAGCACCAAGTAGGCTTGCCAACCTGCTAGTGGGGCCTGGAGGTCTCCCAGGATTATCACTGATCTCTAGGTCACAGAGATCAGTTCCTCTGGAGAAAAAGAACTGCTGTGGAGGGTGGACTCTATGGCATTATACTCCCCTGAAGTCTACCCCTCCCCAAACCCTGCCTTCCCTATGCTCTACCCCCAAATCTCCAGGAACTTCTCAATCAGATTTGGCAACCCTAGGGCTGCAGTTGTGTCTTCAGAGACCAATACAAAAGGTCTTCCCTCCTTTTTAGCTGTCTCATGACAGATGTTTTCCCCAGGGGAAAAGTCTACCTCACCAAAGAAGCTAGTTTCGATCTGACAAGTTAAACCAAGGTATATATGAAGTGTTGCCACAGTCTTCTGGTGGGGGGCGGGGCATTCCCCGCTAACAGCCTCCTCTCCTTGCCACCGCTCACCTGGCTGTGGGGGGGGGGGCGGGGAACAGTTCCCAGAGTGATGTCATTGTGCAGGCTCCAGGAGGGCTCCCAAATCAGCCTGGTGAGAAGTGCGGGAGCTCTCCTGGGCCCTGCACAATGATGTCACTCCCAGAAGTGGCGTCATCACACCATGTGAGTGCAAGGATAAGGTAAGTGCTTAGTGTGTCCCCCACCCCACCACCACCAGGATAGTAATGGGACCTGGCAACCCTACAATATGGATAGCCCTAATTGTGACATGTGAACTTGCCAGGGTGGTTTGGAAGTAAATATGCACAATAAAATCAGGGCTTTTTTTCAGCGGGAATGCAGTGGAACGGAGTTCCGGCACCTCTTGAAAATGGTCACATGGCCGGTGGCCCCACCCCCTGATCTCCAGACAGAGAGCAGTTTAGATTGCCCGCTGCGCCATTGGTGCGGAGGGCAATCTAAACTCCCCTCTGTCTGGAGATCAGGGGGTGGGGCCACCCACCATGTGACCATTTTCGCCAAAGGTGATTTAAACTTTAAAAAACTCCTCCCTTGTTCCAGCTAACCCAAGGTGCTGTCATTGTGCAGTCCTGAGTTCCACCACTGAGTTCCACCACCTATTTTCCCAGAAAAAAAAACCCTGAATAAAATCATAAAACAGCAGCATAAACAGTCATAAAACCACAGCATTAAAACAAGCCATAAAAACAAGCCATAGAATGAAGGTAAAATCTGCTCTTCTTACTTTCCCCTCTGTTCCACAATAAGAAGGAAACTTATTGGCTTGGTTCAGACCTAACATGAAATCGCCATTTATTTAACCTATGATGATTTGTCTGTGAATCCAGGATTCAGGGTGTAGATGATGGTTTGCCTGAACAAATGCTGCTTTCTTCACCCCGTTGCCCTGGGTGGGAGGGCAATTCTAGGCAACAAGCCAGGATTAAGCCAGGATGTCTGTATTCACACATCATACAAAACTAAAGTTAATATACATCAACGTTAAACCATGTTTTCACATCCTGGTTAGGGTTAGGGTTAGGGTTTCCGATCCGGAATCGGGAAGGCCAAAGCGGGAGGGCACCCCACTGTTTCCAGTGATATAGGAATGGTGGTTGGTGGCAGCAGCCGCCAGGCCCGGTGGGCAGGGGGAGGCGGCGATGAGCTGCCTCCCTTCAGGGAGGGAGGGGACATTCACACACACACACACACACACACACACACACACACACACACACACACACACACACACACACACACACACACACACACACACACACACACACTTAGAGTAGAAGGGGGGAGTTTTTAACCCGACAATGAGCCACCTCCCCTCAGGGACATTCCCAGGGCCGGATCTACGGTTGCCAGTGCCCAGGGCAGCTGTAGTCAGGCTCTTGCGCGCGTGCATGCGCTCATGGGTTGCCCCTCCCTGCCCACGCAGCAAGCTGGCTGCCCCGGTGCGCTGTGGAGCTGGCGGCAGCGCGAGTGGCTTGGTGGCTGCCCGTGCCGTTCACCTGCCCCGCAAGACAAGAGGAGGCCGGCTTGCCTGCGCGCCCCTTGCCCTGGGGAAAGGCGAACGGCGCAGGCAGCCTCCCAGCCTCCCATGCTGCCTTTTGCCTTTCCCCAGGACAAGGGGCGGCCGGCTTGCTATGTGCCCCTTGTCCTGGGGAAAGACGAACGGCACAGGCAGCCTCCCAGCCACCCGCACTGCCTTTTGCCTTTCCCTAGGACAAGGGGCGGCCGGCTTGCCCGCATGCCCCTTGTCCTGGGGAAAGACGAACGGCATGGGCAGCCTCCCAGCCACCTGCACTGCCTTTTGCCTTTCCTTTGTGCCCATGGCTTCAGAACACCCCCTTTCCCCTCCCTCCCCTGGGTTGCTGCTCCGTGGTTGGAAGGAAGCCTGCTAATCAAGGAAAGCTGGTCTTCCATTCATGTTTCGAGGGCGACAGAAGGAGGGCAAATACAGCTCATTCCCCTGGCTCCGTTGCCCTAGGAATAAATTACTGGCACGAGAGTGTCTGCAATTCCGAACAGAAACTGATACATCTGATCAAGTCTCGAACAAGCAAACCCCGACTGCTGGATCGGTTGCCATGGACGGAACCGATTAGCTGAGTCACGATGGTGCAAACGCCAAAATCGGGGTTTTTTTCACATCGTAATTCAGATTGTGCCCATGTCTAATCATGAATGATCCAGATGAAACAATAGCAGCAGGCTTGCTAGGAACAGAGACATTTTGCCTAGCTTTCACCTTTATCTAAATCAAGTAATCCAGGAAATCCCAGGATCGGCTAACACTGTAAGTCCCCTACAAACATTCTGTTCTGTTTACAAGAACCAGAAGCCCACTTGTTGTGCATGTCAGGAGCATATGGATACCTGCCTGCAATATACTCTGTGTATGTAGTTACCATCTCATGTGAGTTGGGCAATTTGTGAATTTTCCATGCAACTACAACTTCTTTTCACACAAACCAGTGCCTCCATTTTCCAGGATCAGGTTCATGTGAATGGAAACTGCGTGGGCACTAAGTCACTGTAATGTCTCGGCACAGGACTGTAAATGAACAGTAATGAGCACTGCAGATGCAGAAGGTGATTTCAGTAGCCTCTGTTCCTTGTAGTTAGGTGGTTTCAAAATAGGAAGTCATTTTGTCTTTTGATTTGGATAGCTGTTGGATGCTGGCTGTTTGTTTTAGTGGTATTCTGTTGCCTGTAATGTAACTCTAAGCCAATATCCTGTACAAGCTCTTGGGGACTAATATCTACCAACACAGACATATTTTATTAAGTGCATATTTCTTTTTCATTTATTTTCTCTAGAAGTAGTAGAGAACTGTTTCCATATACATTTCATATAAAATGATTTTAGATGCTGTTTTTTTATATTTGCGGCTGTTTGTTTTTTATTTGCGGCAGCTTTTAACAGGAAATTGTATCACCTGAGGCTGTTTAATGGTTTAACTTTTATGCTGGTTTTTATTTGCTTTTACTGGTACATGTTTTTAATCATTATGTTGTAAGCCACCTTGGGCAATTTTAACTGAGATAAATGTGTTTTGATAAAATATTTCTGGGTTTGCCTGGAAATCTGAGCCATCTCCTTCTTCCCCACATTCTTGCCAAAACGTTGACTGCCACTGCCATCCTAAGAAGAGTTACACCCTTTGAAGTCCATTTAGAGGGGTGTAACGCTGCTTAAGATGTCCCTGTTATTACTAGGCTTGCCAACCTCCAGGTGGGGCCTGGAGATCTCCCAGAATTACAACTGATCTCCCATCTACAGAAATCAATTTCCCTAGAGAAAAGGGCTGCTTTGGAGGGTGGACTATGGCATTACACCCCTCTGAGGTCCCACTCCACCCCAACCCCCGTGTTTTCCAGGCTGCACTCCCCAAATCTCCAGGAATTTCCCAACTCAGGGTTGGCAACAGTAGTACACTATAGTGGTCTGCACTAAAGTTTAGAATAAAGGGAGAAGATGACGAGAGAAGCAGCAAAGGGAGAAGGTGCAAGGACTGCATTTAGGCCACAGATAACGAGAGAGTCAGCTCTTCCTCAGGGCTGTCAAACCACCTTGTTGTGCCAGCAACCTTCATAGAGTAGCCACAGTTTCATGGGCAGATTATTTCAGTCCTCTGCAGAGAGAACTGTTTTTTCCTGGTCTTATTTTGAGGTGGTTACAAAGGTAAAAAAAGGGTGGTATAAGTGCAGAGATAGGCAAAACATGCTTCTTTATTACTGCAGATCTCTTTGCCTTCTCACATGTGCGGTTGAATCGAACCAGATTTTCCATTGGTGAAAAAGGGAGGAGGAAGTCCACCCTAAAGGCAATGCAGAGGATCATGGGATCTACATGGGGAAAAGCCATGGGATGCAGGACCTATAGTAATGAGGGGGTTAGTTGAGATGGAGTGCCTGGATCCAGCCCCTAGGAACCACATTTTCAGGAAACATCAGCTGAAATAATTATGCAATACAAACCTGGATCATAGCTGTGTCACACATGCACGTTGTTTTCTGCAGTTACTTTAATTGTGCATCATGAACATTTCCTATACAGAAGCAGAGACAAAGAAATATAATGCAGATCTGAACCACTGTTGTACATCACAGGTATAGACAACTTAATTGTGCAATGGATTGCATATCCAGTGATTTTTTTTTATGGGACTGACAATAATATTCTCAAAGCTATCCAAATGAGCCACATCTGCAAGAGCAGGTAATGCATATTTATAGCGTCCCCTCGTAGGAGCATTCCACCCCAGTATTGTGCCGCTTGGTATACCCTCTCCCGCCCTTCACCTGACATTGTTTGCTGCAGCTAAAGACAAAATGCTACCGCAGGTCGTCCAGTACTGCTTAGCTATGGTATAAACTTACATTTGTTCCAATAGAGGCACCTTAACATTCACATCCTTGTGCTTTCCTTCCCCACTCCTCCTATGTAATTTCTTTTCAACCTTGATATTATCTGGCTGCAGTTTAAATAGCTGCAGTTGAAAGGACACTTCCTTAATATTGATCGTGACAGTTTAAACTTAGTTATTTCATTCAATCCAGGCTCGGCTCCATGCGACACGCTCACCGACACGCTGCTCCGCCTCCTTCCTAAACCATGCGCTGTCCTCTCAGTATTAGATTAAATGGTTGCATTCAACATAAAATATACAAAATATTAATCAGTTTCTACATGGAGGGAAAAAAGGAAAAGGAACTCAGAGGGCAATGACATTTCTAATCAATTAATTGTCTCATCTTTCCCCTCTCAGATTAGCTCCCCCCTTTCTCCTGATATGCTTCAGCAGCCCAATAGCAAGGAAATTATGTCTTTTGGAAGGTACAAGACAACCTAAGATTGGAAAATAAATATAATTTAGGGATGATCAGCTCCTAGTTTGCAGACCACTTGCGATATTAGTAAGCCTTCTCCAATGGACAGGGATTCCATTGGTTTGCAGGCCAGCGACAGCATTAAATTGCCCGCTTCTCTTGTCCCCCTCCCTCTTTTAGATTATGTTTTGATGCCACAATGATACACACAACTTTTTTAGAGCTCATAAGGAGGTTCGACAGCGCAATCTGTTTTATTTTCCATTTTATGTGCTATTGAAGTGCACAAGCGAAGAGGAGCCTGCTCAGTATACGAGGTAAGTTCCAGGTTGTCCCGTCCCGCCAGGGGTTAACAGGGGTAGAAAAGGGATATCAGTTTGGCTCTTGTCTGCTAGTCCACCTGCTATGGTGGAAACCATTCATGATTCCTGGGTGGAGACTGTTAGTAACTAGGAAGCTTTGCAGACTTCCCCATCTCCTTTCGTTGATGTTCTGTGGAACTCTTATTGCTGGGCAGGAAAGTTATTGGAATTTATGGGCTGCCAGGGGACTAAGAAATTAAGAGGTATGCCAACATTTCAAACTTCAGCAGGTTTTCAATGGATGAGCCTCTTGTGGGTTTCCCTAAGAACCCTGGGAACTGCCGTTTTGTAAAAGAGCTGAGGATTTTTGGCTAGGAAGGGCTGACTTACAGAACTGTGTAGCAGAGTGGCCTCACACGTCTTCCCCTCTGATTCAACTTCTTGCCTTATTACCACCTAGGGAGGAAAATACCAGTGGCCTCCTTGGTATGGTTGTCAGGTCCCTCTCCCCACCCGCTGGGAGGGTAGGGTACCAGGCACTTACCTCGTGTTGAGCAAAAGGTTATTCTTCATGCGTGCGCCCCGGGGCTGATGCAGTGACATCACTGCACCAGCCACATGAGCACTCCCGAGCTCTGCATGGGGTCGATTTAGCCTGTTTGGGGGTCCAAATTGGTACCAACCAAAGCGTAGGAATGCTCCTGCAGCTGAGTGAAGCCGGGCACAGGGTGTCTGCAACTGAGAGTGCCCCTTCGCCTATTGCTCACAAGTGGCAGGAGAAGGGACATTTTGAAATACCTGGTGCATGGCTTCACCCAATGTGCATCAGGTGAACCCAGGCATGGGGTATCTGCAACTGACAGCGCCCCTTCTCCTGTCGCTCACAAGCAGCAGGAGAAAGGGCTCATTGATGCTTGTGGCACTCAGGTTCACCGATGTGCATCAAGTGAAGCCGGGCGCGGGGCTTCTGCAACTGACAGTGCCCTTTAAACTTCAGCTAGCTCAGGAAAGGGCCCTTTAAACTTCAGCTGGCTGAGAGGATCCCTCCATGAGCCAACTAAAGTGTGGTAAGGGCCCTTTCCCTGCCACTTCTAAGTGGCAGGGAAAGGGCCCTTTAAACTTCAACTGGCCTGAGGGGGGATCCCCCCGTCGTCAGCTCAAGCGTAGCCCTTTAAACTTCAGCCAGCTGGGGGGAATCCCCCCACGGGCCAGCTAAAACACAGGAAGGGCCCTTTCCCTGCTGCTTGCAAGTAGCAGGGAAAGGGCCCTTTAAACTTCAGCTGGCTAGTGCAGGGATCTTCCTCCGCCAGTCAGTTGGAGCCAGCCGCGGGGCCCCAAAGATTCCCAAAGTGACCTGAATCGCTTCGGGAAGCTTTGATTTGGCATTTCTGAATTGAGGCCAGCATGCTGGGCCTGACTCAGAAATCCCAAATCTCTACAAATCTGGTCCGATTCAGGTATTTATCCCAAATTGGAAACCCGAATCACACACCCCTAAATGGGAACTTTTTCTCCATGGGGTCTGCAGTTTAGCAGGTATGATGCCTTAGGTGGGGATAAAATCCTTGTATATCTTATTAAAGGATTGTGGTGGAGGGAGTAACAGCTAGAAATGTTTCAGGTAGGTAGCCATATTGGTTAGCAGTAGAACATCAGGATCTGATACAGTAGCTCCTTGGAAACCCACCAGATTTTCCAGGTATGAGCTTTTGAGAGTCAAAGCTCTGGTCTCTGAAGAAGAGAGTTTTGACTCTCAAAAGCTTATACTCTGAAAATTTTGTTGGTCTCTAAGTTGGCACGAGACTCAAATCCAGCAAGGAATGTGTTTCTCATTGAAACCGATATAAATATAGCCCCAAATACAATAATAATAAGCACTATTATAAAATATCCTGCACAAAGTAAGCTGAACCCAAATGAAATTTCTGTGCATGTCTTTAGTGTTGCTTGCTTTTTAGGAAAACTCCTCTGACCTCTACAGAGTTTATTCTGTTGGACCTCCTGTTCTCAGGCCTCCACAATTTCTGCTTGCTGCCTGCAGGGAGCAGCGGGTGGGAGTGGTGCCATTTATTAGAAAGCACCTTGTGATACCTTAAAACTCACAGCAGAAGCTGCCATGAATCAGAACCGACTTTGTTAGGGGCAGGAAGTGTTACATGGAGCTGGCACAGAGATTAATATAAAAAGCTAGTGATACTGGAAGATTGGGTGGGGTATTATTACAAACAGAGCCTGAAGGCCCCATTTACTACAACAAAGAGTATTAACATCACATTGCACAATAGAGATGAGAACACGATCCAAGATGCTACTAAAGATGCTAGCTCTTATCCCCAGACTAAAAGCTGTTTCATTTCAGTGTCTTCATTTTCGATGCATCTCACTGTGCAGAAAATTTTGGCCAGCCTTGGGCCAACTAATATTTAGCTTCTCCTTCCCTCCGTTAACTGCTCTCCTCCAGGTTTATATATTCCTAGCTGCTCTCTCTCTCTCCCTGAGACAGGTGGAAGTTCTTAATCATCTAGTTCATTAGCTGGCCATTCCCAAGAGGCCTGGCGAAAGAGCAAGCCTGTATATCTTTGCCTTGCCACTCTGACAGAGCTTCGCTCCTCAGCTACAAGACAGGCAACCACGGCAGCTTTTAAATGTCAGTAAATCTGCTTCACTAAATCACTTCAACACTTGATATAGAGATAATGCAGAGCGTTTCACCAAACACACACACACACACACACACACACACCTTTTCTCCAAAAACTTCTTTTGGAAAGGATATGAGTGTGCGATAGTTTGAGAAGTGCTACTCCCCCAAACTCCTTAAACTTTCCATCCCCCTCTTCCCAAACTGCTTCTTCAGCAGCAAGATCCACCCCTCACAATTGTTTTTTCTGGGTAAGACAAGGACTTCTGCGTCTAAGGCCATGTTCTCACAAACAATTACTTCAGCAGAACCAAGTGTTCACTAGTATTCCTGTCTCCCTGAGAGGTTCTGCTTACGACATGGGGAAGTGTCTTTTGGTTCATTTATAGGGAGGAGTGGAACATTTGAGGGGAGAATGAAATGGATCATTTTGCTGCACCAAAATAGAGTATCCGATAGCAGAAGCCATGAAGATTCAACAGTCTACTCCAGGGGTGCCTCGGTGGCATCTTTGCACAGATATGTCTCTAGGGGCCACCACAAGAGGTCTATTTTCCAAGTCTTTTGAGACATCAGTGGATAGTGTTTGCACTAGATAAGTTGCAAACTTTGTCATGAACACAAAAACCAGGGCCGTTTCCACACAGCTTACCTTGTTCCAGAAAACAGTGAAATGTCGAGCGAAATCATGCGAGAAGATGCTGTTATCACAGAAGATAGTGTCTTCTCGCGCATTAACAGCGTCTTCTTGCGTAATTTCACATGATAACAGTGTCTTCTCACGAGATTTCGTGCGAGATTTCACTGTTTTCCGGAACAAGGTAAGCCATGTGGAAATGGCCCAAGTGATCTCACTCTGGCAGGCTGAGTTCTTAGTCTAACCTCTGAGAATTCTGCTGGGCCCTGGCCAGGGAAGGGAGGGGATTCCATACTTCACAAGTAGGGATGTGCAGTTCGGGTCAATGAAACCTGAATAAAACCTGAATCAATCCTGATTCGGCTTGATTCGGGTTTCCCAAATCGATTCAGGTTTCCCCGAATCGATTTGGGTAATCCGAATCAGCATTATCCAAACCAATTCGGGTTGATTCGGAGGTTCGGATAAGCTTTTCAATGGGAAAAAGCCTGGGAGAGGCATTTTCCCACCGAATCAAGCCAAAATTGGTGGGGACTTTCCTCTAACTCCTCTCTAACAACTCCCCAGGTTTCAGACCGATTGGACTTTGGGGGGCCATGTTATGGCCCCCAAAACCAGGTCCCCCTATCCTCGCCTAAAAAGAGCAGAGCTTTAGCTTGCTGCTGCTGATCTCCTAGCTCCTAAGTTGTGCTTGCTGCTGCTGATCTTCATTATTTTCTATGGGGAAAAAATGAAGATGCAGCCATGCAGGCTTGGCTTGCCAGGGGTGGCATTTTGCATGCAAAATGCCTCCCAACCCTCAGGGGCCCTTCTCCCACCTTTCCTCCCACCCCCACCAAGGCTCAGCCTGCTCCCACTTGGAGGGGCCATTTCATGGCCTCCCCAAGTAGGTGCTCTTTTCTCTACCACTGACAGCTGGGGGAGGCTTGTCTTGCCAGGGGTGGCATTTTGCATGCAAAATGCCCCCCAGCCCTCAGGGGCCCTTCTCCCACCCCTCCTCCCACTCCCCACCAAGGCTCAGCCTGCTCCCACTTGGGGGGGCATTTCATGGCCTCCCCAAGTAGGTCCTCTCAGCCCCTAAAGTCCACCCCTTACAGCCCCACACAAACCCAATTACCCCCCAGCTGCCACACACAGACCCAAATCCCCACATTAGCCCCTCACAGACCCAAATCCACCCCCACCTGCCCCACACCCATAACCCCAGGAACAGGCTGGCAAAGGCCAGCCCTCTCCCTTTGTTCCCTATGCTGGGAACTTCTAAACTCTCTTTCCCTGGGCAATTCTGCACAGCCCAGGGGTGCCACAATGGTGGGCACACTTCTGAGTGCCAGCTGGTCCCTGTGAAAGAGCACCTGAACCACAGACACCCTCCCTCAAATTCCCCCACCACCTACAGAGATGGCTGGCCAGCCAGCCCCATTGTTCCCTATGATGGGAACCAACTGCTGGCCAGCCCTCCCCCTTTGGGAACTTCTAAACTCTCTTTCCCAGGGCAATTCTGCACAGCCCAGGGGTGCCACAATGGTGGGCAAACATCTGAGTGCCAACTTGTCCCTGAGAAAGGGCACCTGACCTGACACACAGACAACCACCCCCTGACACCCCCACCACCTACAGAGAAGGCTGGCCAGCCTGCCCCATCGTTCCCAATGCTGAGCTGAACCAACCTCAAATCAAAGAAGGAAGGACACACACAATGACTCAAGTTTTAAAAAAAACTTATTTTCTCACTTTTAAAGTACAACAGGTCAACAAATCACGTCAAATCACACTAATTGCCCCCCCCCCACACAAAAGGACTACACAATTCACTACACATCAAAGAATCTGGCCAGCCTTCTCTGTAGGTGGTGGGGGTGTCAGGGGGTGGTTGTCTATGTGTTGTCTCCAGATGGTATCAAACCACTTATTGGCACTCCTGTCCATCTCTGCAAAGAGCAAAACTATCTCCCCAATCTGTGGTGCAGATGGCCTGAGTTTGACCCACAGCTGACTGGCAACCTGGCAGGTGGAGGTAAATCTGGAGCCATTTCCCAGTGGCCTAGACACCCAGGACAGCAGTGGATTCTGGACTCTTACCTTACTTGACTCCTTCAATTATAATAATCAAGGTGAGCTACAGATGAGATGAGATCACTTCGATGGACGTTGCTGAAGGTTCCATTGAGCAGTTTTGCACCTGTAAAATATGATAAAGGATTGCATTTCAGTTGTCACTGTTCTAGTAGTCTGTGTGTGAACTGTTTGCAATTATCACTTTTTAAAAATGATATTGGTCCTATTACACAGGCTTGTGTAAGGCCATTACTTGGCATCATGGAGTAATAGTGCTTATCAGCTCAAAATGGGGAAAAGTTTGGAGGTGTACTTCTGCTGACATCAAGACTAAAGAGTAGGTTTATGATGATCATAATGAGTAGATACTGAAGGCACACAGAAACACCTAAATAGTAAATCTCCTTTCAAATGGACCCCCCCCTGCCCTTTTTAACTATGTGCCTTTTAAAATTGCCGGAGATGGCAGACAAGTGATAGGAGAGAGTGTTGCCAAAAGCACAATAATGATGTACGAAAGCAGAGTTACCATGTGAAATGGACTCCCCTGAATTTGCAGCTCACTGAATGATCGACTAAGAGCCAAGCTACAAGTGATGAATGACACTTGAATGGCAAGCAAGCAGACTCACATGCATTCCTCCCTGTGATCAAGTGGAGGGCAAGTGGAGCGCAAGTGAACAGGGAGGAATGCATGTGAGTCTGCTCACTTGCCATTCAAGTGTCATTCATCACTTGTAGCTTGGCCCTCAGTGCTTACAGCCAGTGAGCAAGACATGAGCTGAAACAACAGGTATTCAAGTGTTCTTAGTTGCTGGCCTTGTTAGAAAAGATTGGTGTATGAAAAATGTGCTTTACATGAGTATCTCCTAGACACCCCCAGAAACATCCCTGACCATTCTAGGAAGCTACCTTTGCATCTTGCTCTGAGCCTCCAGAGTGACCAGCCAATGACAAAAATCCTTTGGCTCCACTGAACATAATCAGAGTGTATGAACTGCACCCTCCAGCAGTCCAGAGACATCCCTGGGGCATGCAATATGTCCCCCAACAGTCACTCAGAGTTCTGTCCTGCATTCCAGCTGAGCCAGAATTAAGGAACATCCTTAATCATTTGATGAGTGGCAGTTCTGCTAGAGCCCTTTACTTACTTCCCATTCAGAAGGCTGACAATGGCATTAGCAAGAAATTATACCTAGCCTCCTCAAAATATTTTTGGTTTCCCACCAGTTCCTCAGATGGTAACCCCCGGGGCTTTTTTTCAGCTGGAATGTGGTGGAATGGAGTTCCGGAACCTCTTGAAAATGGTCACATGGCTGGTGGCCCCGCCCCCTGATCTCCAGACAGAGGGGAGTTGAGATTGCCCTCTGTGCTGCTGAGCGGCACGGAGGGCAATCTAAACTCCCCTTTGTCTGGAGATCAAGGGGCAGAGCCACCAGCCATGTGACCATTTTCTCCTAGGGCAACCCACTGAGTTCCACCACCTCTTTTCTGAGAAAAAAAGCCCTGGTAACCCCCAAATGTACTTGAGGTGACATGTTAAGTGGTAACTCCTGGTGGCATGTAAATATGGCCTGGTTTGCTTGCTGTGATTCAGCCTTTTCCCCATTAGTATGACTCCTTCTTGGCAGAGAATCAGTGCAGTCGGTCACACTTAGAACAGGCAGCTCTGAATTTTCTTTGCTTTCTTACTCTAATTGTTGTGACTTAATATCTTCCCCTTTTATTTCATATGAGTTGAATGCTATATTAATTGACTGGCTTTTCCTTTCTACTTGTGCTGTTTTGTAGGTGGGAGTTGTACCTGGTAATTGTGGATGTACTTATTAATGTTTTAATATTATTTAAAAGTTTAATAGAAGTATTTTTTTAAAGAGAGACCAGCTCAAATCTCTACTCAGACTTTCACTGGTTGGCCTCTAGCAGTCATTTTCTCTCAGCTGCTCTACCACAGAGATTGTATGCATGAATGCTGTTACCTATATTTTAAATAACTCTCGGCACATAGAAAACAAGCATGTCGGGGGGGGGGGAGCCTAATCCTTCTAATTTAATAGTTTCCTGTGTGTGTTTCTGGGGGAGCATTCGCCCATGAAGCTGCCTTGTGCTGCATTGGACCATCGACCCCTCAAGGTCAGTATTGTCCACTCAGACTGGCAGCAGCTCTTCAGGGTCTCAGGCAGAAGTATTTCCCATCTCTTGCTACCTGACCATTTTATCTGGAGATGGCAGGGATTGAACCTGAGACTTTCTGCATGCCAAGCAGTTTCTCCGCCATTGAGCTACCCACCCACCCACCTCCTGTAGCCTGAAATGGAGTATGGTAGTAATTATGAACACTTTCACCGTGTGAAGAGCTGTTTCTCCAATCCAGGTCTTTTGTAGCTGTTCAGTTTTTCCTCGATGGTAAGTGTTTGGCCTTGATTTGTGTATTTCAGCTGAATGGCAAACAAGATAATGTTTCCAGGCTCAGAGACCCCGCTTGCTACTTACACTGCATATTTATGATGTCTGCTTTTCTTTCTTACTACCCAAATGAAAGAGATTTTCTACATTATTAATATTTGTAAATGTTTATGAAAATGCAGTGTGAATGAAGATGACAAATGCAGCATAATTTCGCCAAAACAGGAGCTAATAGTGAGCCACAGACTGCAAAAAGGGAGAAAAAATAATTTTGAATTAAGAGAATTGATTCCAGTTCTGGGCTGTGAGCTTTTGAGCAGGCTTACTTGGATACAAGTCCCATTCAATGTATGCATTCATGTGTGTGTGTATGTAAAAATCTCTACCAATTCAGATGTATACTTAAAACAATGCAAAACGCTGCAACACGGAGACATTAAAGTCCTCTATTCATCACACCCGTCACAAAATCAATTGTCTTTATTGCTCTGAAAAATTAAAAACCTTTCTGCATTTTATTAAAGTGTACATCTCCACCATGCAAGGAGATAAATAATTGATAGCATCACCTAGCAAATATTTATTGGAAAGAAATAAACCCTTTATCGCCCATTTCCTCAGAAAGCCATGGGATGCAATTTACTGTGTTAGCAGACTCTGGCGTAGATAGAGAAGGAATCATGGCACTGCATGAATCGGATGTTCAGATGTTTAGTGAACAGTGGGTGGAGTGTAGCATCCTACAGTCATTGATGCTTTCGGGATCTGAAAAGTTAGAAAAGTCCAGACTCAGTTATGTTCTCCAGGTAACACTTACTTCCTGACTTGCATCCACCCAAGTATACTAGATTCCCCCAAACTGCCTATCTTGGCTCTATCTCTATAATTTTTTCAGTCCAGAGTTACACTGGCAAGAGTGAAGGGACCAGAGTATGATGTACTGGTGGGGGCACCCTGAAACTGACAGTCTGACATCTTCTTGCAGGCTGGAGTAACAGCCTGCACGGGGTAACTGAGAGGCATAATATATAGACTCTGCTCTCTGTTTAGGTTCCCCTACTGTATATTTGTACTTTTTGTTAAAAAAAACTACCCTCTGTTTTTAAATATAGTCATTGAAGGACTCCAGCTGGGGGAAATTATTAGAACTGCCGCAGCAGGATCCCATTAAAGCTTCTGACCCATGCTGAGCGAATCGCGGAGAGATTAAATACATGTCATCCAGGTAACCGATCCCGGGGCTCTCTACTAGTACAGTCAATCACCCATTGGTTGCCTAGTAGGGAAAACAGAATGGGGGAAAGAGGGTGAGGGGGCAGTTGCTTAAGGAAATAACTGTTTAGAACTTGCTGGAATCTCCAGCTGTTCCTGGGTTTTAGTCCCAGGTTTTATGCAACCAGCACTTGTTATCCCAGAGGTGTGATTTAGAGATCATGAGGTGCTGTAGGGTGTTTGGCAATTCTCAATGATCAGCTCAGAGCTCCCCGCAAAGCACACGTGGCTTTTAGTCAATGATCTTCTGCTAGAGGTTGATAAGGAACTCGACACCAGAGATTTCTGTGGGCTTGGATCCTGCTGACTGCAAAGGGCTGATGATGTACCTATGGAAGACTGGTCAGGTATTTCCAGAAACTCACTGCTGACCCATGGTCTGGCTATAACTGTACCTAGGTTCAAGTTATCCAAAGCAGCTGTGGAATGTCACCCTGAAAAACCTTCTCATTATTTCCATGGGTGAAACAATAAGCATACACATTTAACACAGCACATCACTACAATCATAAAAGCAATTCAATAAAACAAATCTCCCAAAACAACCACCCTTAACTCTGAGCAGAACCACAAGTAACAAAAGGCACAGATTGGACACTTGTCTGCTTCCCTCAAGTTTCGATGGGAAATGTAGGCATCCTGGTCTCGCAGCTTCGCTCTCCGACTGCTGTCCAATGGACTTTTCAACTGTCACTTGTCCAACATTCCGCCAAGCTGCCTACATTTCCCATCAAAACTTGAGGGAAGCAGACAAGTGTCCAACCTGTGCCTTTTGTCACTTGTGGTTCTGCTCTCTATGTATAACACCAATAGTTAATAAAATCTGCAGTTGAAACAGTCCCAGTAAAAACAAGCCACAAAAGCATTATTCCAAAAGGCTAAGATCAGCACACTACTAAAAGATGGGATGAATTTCAGATACCTGAGCAGAAATTATTTATCCAGGCATTTAAAGGCTCTTAGGGAAAGTGCCAGGCAGATTTCAAGAGGAAGGGCGTTCCACAAACAGGGTGCCACCACTAAGGAAGTCCTCCTGACTCCTGTCACCACACCATCTGCTTCACCTTTATGAGAGAGCCACAGAGAGCAAGGCTTGACATGATGATCTTCTGGTGAGCCGGAGAGTATGGAAGAAGGCAACCTTGAGTGGGGGGATGCTATTAATTTTGCCAAAAATCTGTTCAACCGCCAGACTTACTGTATTCAAAAGGTGGTGATCAGCCATGAGCTGATCATCATGGTCTGCTCGCTGTGTGCCAAACCAGTTTGCATCGGGTTTTCGCAAAACTGCCAATGTGCAATGGTACTTCTGATTCAAATTGCTCTGCAGCCATTAGGATTACTAAGGACTACTTAGATTAACACTGAAGGACAGGATTTTTTTGAAACGCAGCTTTTATTTACAGCTGATTTATATGATTTGTGAATGATTTAATTGTATATTTAAAAAATTGCCTGCTGAGCAATGCAGTTACACAGCAAGGAGGCAGAGGTGGTAGAACTCAGACTGCACAAGAATGTACAAGTGGGAAAAGCCAATTATGTTATACTGCATGGTCAGAAAGGAATGCAGTGATGCAACCTGCTGAACACCCACAAACAAATCAACCAACTATTGAACCGATCATACAAAAATCAAGTCTCTGTTCAGGACACAAACTGAACCAGTGACTGTTTGAGGATCTGTATCTTTCAGGAACTTAGTCCCAAGTAGAGGCAGGCATGAACTGAAATACAAAACAAAGTTCGTCACGAACCGGGCCGGTTCATGTTTTGCAAACCAGTGGTTCGTGGGAGCTCATTTCTCATGAACTGTGACAAATTTTAGCCCAGTTCATTTGGTTCGTATTTTGGTTTGTCACTGCAGACAGCCTGGCGCCAATCAATCAGTTTCCTAGGCAATGGGGGGAATGGGATCTCTGCAGACCTGCTGACCCAGAAGTGACCTTTTCATGAACCGAATGAACCAGTTTGCAAACCAGGCAAGTTTGTGAAAGTTCATGGTTCATGGTTTGTGAAATGCAATGAACCACGAACCACATGGTTCAGAATTTTCCTGGTTCGTGACCATCTCTAGTCCCAAGCCATTTAGGGATATAAAGGTAAGTACCAGCATTTTGAATTGTGCCCAGTAACTTATAGGCAGCCAGTGTGGATCTCTCAGCACAGGGTAAAATGGTCCTTGTCTCCTGTTTCCAACAATAGTCTGGCTGCTGCATTTTGGATCAGTTGAAGTTTCCAATCAGTTTTCAGAGGCAGACCCATGTAAAATTTGTCCTGGACATGATCAGAGTATGCATCACTGAGACCAAATCACACTTTTCAAGGAACAGCCACGGCTGTTTTATCAAGTGAAGCAGATAAAAATACTATGTTCCACAAAGGAAACCCAACAGCAGAAACCTGATGACCACCTGACAGCCCTGACCCATGGGTTGAAGACCACTAATCTAGATTACCCATTTCCTCCAAGAACATCTGAAGTTGCATAACCACCTCTTCTTTGAAAAGTAGCATGATTATATTCTCTGCAATTTCGCTGCAAAATCAGACTTATAATTGAGGGTGATTGGTAGGTATCCTGAACCTCTAAGGTCCCAGGATGCAGGACCACTGTCCACGCAGGAGGAATGAGGTCAAGGGAGAAAAGTGGAGAAATCAAGGCATGATCTTCAGAGGAGGCAACAGACTGGTTGAAGGTACTGCCCTAGTAACTGATCTGGGAGGAATACAACAGGAGGCTACTAAAGTCTCAGAAGTGAGTCTTTAGCAAGCAGACAACAGCTGGTGCAGCAGGCAAACAGAGCTGCTAGCAGAGGGAGTTAAATGTGAAACTGGTGCAAGAGGCAAGGAGGGAGTCTTGTATATCTGGGCTGTGTGGTTCTGAAACTGTGTGAGTCTGCTACAAGAACATGGTCCTAGTGGAAGAGGCTGTTGCTCTTGCTGACTGAGTTGTGTCATCCGAGAGCCTGTTATTGTCGGAGTTCGGAGGAAGAGCTACAAGGCCTCAGTGGTAAACAGAGTTAATCAGAGGTGAGACTCTAGAAAGCAGACAGCAGCATGTGCAGTGCATGAACACAGTGTGAAAACAGAGCAACTAACAGAGGGAGTTAAATGTGGGAGTTTAGTGGAGGAGCTGGGTGGGGAGGAACAAGAGACAATCACAGAGGCAAATCTTTACACAAGAAGAGACGTGTAAAGGTTCAGAAAGAGAGAGAGAGAGGTACGTGAATGAGCCCCATGGAGACCTGCTAGAACTACGCCAATCCCATGCTGATGATGGCTCCTTTACTGTTATGAAGAATGAGGGTCTTCTTGAGGTTGGAGGGTGTCAGGCTGAGGAGGGTGGAAATAATCCCTTTAAAGTGCCCCTTTCCTTTCATGACAAACCATTACCCTCTCTTGTCAAGTTTTTATTGTGGAAAATATGGGGTACATACCCATGCCAGAATTGCTGTTTCTGTGAAGGATGTCTGAAGAACTGAGTCAAACTGAGGTGAGAGATGAAGTTCTAGAATTACTAGGCAAACTGAAAACTAGTAAACCTGCAAGTCCAGATGGCCTTCACCCCAGGGTTCTTAAAGAACTCAAATGTAAAATTGTTGATCTAATAAGTATATGTAACTTGTCACTAAAATCAGCCTCCATGCTGGATGACCGGAAAATAGCAAATGTCACTTGAGTTTTTAAAAAGGGGTCCAGAGGGGATCCAGGAAATTACAGGCCAGTTAGCCTAACGTGTTCCAGGTAAATTAGTAGAAACCATTATTAAAGAGAGAATTATTAAGCGCATGGAGGAACAAAGTCTCCTGAGGGAAAATCAGCATGACTTCTGCAGTGGGAAGTCCTGCGTCACCAACCTCTTGTCTTTTTTTGAGCTGGTTGACAAGCAAGGGTGACCCACTAGACATCATATACTTTGACTTCCAAAAGACTTTTGACAAAGGACCTCACTAAAACCTCCTTAGTAAGTTTAGCAGTCATAGGATAATAAGATAATTCATCCTTTTATGGATGAAAAGTTGGTTAAATGGCAAGGAGCAGAGAGTAGAAATAAATGGACAGTTCTCACAATGGGGGAAAGTGAGGTCCCACAGGGATTCAGTATTAGGATCAATTCTATTCAGTTTGTTCACAAAAGATCTAGAATTGGGGGTGAGCAGTCTAGTAGCCAAGTTTGTTGATGAGATCAAATTATTCAGGATCTTGAAAGCCAAGGTTGATTGTGGAGAGCTACAGGAGGATTTCTGTAAATTATGAGAGGACAACGGTGTGGCAAACAAAGCTCAGCATGGGTAAGTGATGCTTATTGGAACAAAATATCTTAATTTTAAATCTATGCTAATAGGGTCTGAACTGCTGAGACTGAGATTGAAAGAGATCTGGGGGTTGTAGTGGAAAGCTTGATGAAAATGTTGACCCAGTGGGTGGCAGGAGTAAGAAAGGCCAAGTCCATGCTAGGAATTATTAAGAAAGGGATTGAAATTAAAATAGCCAATATAGTAATAACTTTGTATAAAGCAATGGTGTGGCCTCATTTGGAATACTGTGTGCAGTTCTGGTTGCCATATCCCAAAGAAGATATTGTAGAACTGGAAAAAGTACAAAGAATGGCAGATGCATTAGAGCGCCTTCCTAATGAGGAAAGGCTGGAGACTATGAGACCTTTCAGTGTAGAAAAAAGATGGATAAGAAGAGACATGCTAGAAGTTTATAAAATCACTCATGCAGTGAAGAAAGTAGATACGGGGAGCTTTTTCTCCCTCTCCCATAATACTAGAGTTTGGGGGCATCCAATTAAATGGTTGGGAAATAGGTTCAGGACAGACAAAAGGAAATAATTATTTACTTAATGAGTAATTAAACGGTGGAATTCACAACCAGTGAAGAACATAAATAATTTTGAAAAGGGGTTAGGCAGCTTCATGGAAGAGAAGTCCGGCCATGGCTTCTAGCCATGGCGACTTTTAGACAGGCAATGTACTGGGACGCAGCAGCAGTTAGACATCATCCCGTTGCTTAACTTGGGACATTTCCACGTATGCTCTTCTCCTTGAGGCTCAGCTGGTTCCTAAGCCCTACTATCTTTCAAGTGTCAGACAAAAACCTTTCTTTTTACCTAAGCTTTTAATTAAGGGCTTTGATCTTTTAGTTGTTTTTACAATCTACTTCTAGCCTGAAGACTCTTATGAGGACTTTCCAGGCTGCTAAATGTCCAGTCGGGTTTTTAAGTGATTTTATAGTATGGGCTTTTGATGTGCCTTTATATTCTAGAATGTTCTGGGTTTTTATTGGCTGCCTTTTTATGGTGGTTAATTTTAATGATTCTATATTTTAATGATTTTTACCTTGTTTTAGTTTTTTGAGCTGCCTCAACAAGGGCTCTGAAGACGTGGCATGCCAACGTTGTAAATAAAATAAATAACAAATAAATATTTGTGCTTTAGCCATTAGAAACCATGGATAGTCCCTGCATCCTTTAAAGCAAAACCTACCTATCTTAGAAATTATTAAGGCATAAGAGGCTGAATTATCCAGACGAGCCAATTGGCTACCTTCTAACAGTGATTTATCCCGCCTCCAGCATGCAGTGTGTCATTGCAAAAGCCTCCACCCTCTTCCCTGTATCACAGATAAGCCTTTCCGAGTCGATTATTCCTTTCAGCGCCATCGTCCTTCTCTATCGCCACATCCCCGCAGCTGCTCTTCAAAGGCAGCTGTCACAAAAAGCATCTCATTCTCCTTTGGAAAGCAGCCAGTTCTCCCTCACACGTCGGGCTTCAGAAACCCTTTTTTCTTCTTTGTCAGAAATGATGCTGGTCAGAGATGCCAATGCACAGGTGCCTGAAAGTTCTCAAAGAGAAATGTTTTTGGTGGCAAGCCAGGTACTGAACACTAGAGTTGAAAAGCCACATCCTTTCCCCAATAAATTAAAGTGCCACTATTTGTAGTTATAATTAGTGCCCCCTCCTGTGTGGAAGGTTCTGGGCCTCGGCAGGGAGGAGGCTCTGCTCTCCAAGTGCCGATCGCTCCCACTTGGCAGCATTGGCGATCTTCTTTTGAAGTCTTACTTGAAAGCAATCCCTTAGCAACCAGAGAGAGAAAGAGAGAGAGAAAGATGCTTCCTGCTTCCAGATAGTGCAAAATGAAGGTCTGCCTTCTGCAGTAGTATCAGCCTTGTTGCATCAGGACTAGAGAGGGGCACGAACAGCAGTATGAAAAAAAAGCCACAAATAGCCCAATCTGCTGTTCGGGAACAAGCTGTTCGTGAGGCCCCATTCTAAACGAACAGGTGGCCGTTGCAAGCCTCGTCAAGCCAGACAGTCTGGCACCTGCAATCAATTTCCTTGGCAACTTAGGCAGAGATTGTCTGAACTCTGTCTGAACTCCTGCTGTTGCCCCGGAAACCCCAATCTAAGCCCAATTTAACTTGATAGGCAGGTCTTCCTTTCAAGTCTGGAGCTCAAAATTTGTTACAAGGAAGCAAAGACCATAGGGGAGAGGGGGGCTCCCAGCTCTGGCTATGTAGACAGTGGAGAGGGAGAGAGACAGCTGCTGTTAGCATTTTGATAGAGAGACAGGGAGAGTGCATTGGAGCTTGAATTTTCTTTGTGTGTGGTGGGATATGGATCTACCCCTTCAAGTTCCAGGGCTGCTGCCAGGCTCTGGGGTCAAGCTATTATTTACTATTGGTACTTTTCCTGGTGCCTGCTCAGATAAGGTTTCTGGGAGTGGTGCGGTAAGGATCTACCCCTTCAAGTTCCAGGGCTGCTACCAGGCTCTGGGGCCAAGCTATTATTTATTATTGGTACCTTTCCTGGTGCCTGCTCAGGTCAGGTTTCTAGGAGTGGTGCAGTAGAGATCTTGACCAAACTTGGAGGATGGCTGGAGGAGAGCCTGCTGGCCCCCATGAACATTCAACCACGAACAAGTTTGTGAACAGGTCATGCTCGTAAGTGTTCACGAGTCCCTGTTTGTGGATGGCAACAAACAATGAATATCATGTTCGGGTTTTTTTCTGTTTGTGCCCATCTCTAATCAGGACTAGATCCTGAAGTTGGTATTGAACTGAGGATCTGAGGGGCACAGATTCAGCCTATGACCCATCACTTGGCAAGTCAGACAGCTCGGCAGAGATCAGCCAACCAGATAAGGAAACCTCCTTACATCAATAGGCTAGAGCAGATCAGGTGATATTCCCTGACTTCTACATAAAGGCTTACTTGCTGGTTTGAGAAGCTCAGAATCCTGCTCTCAATTTGTGCACAGGCCACTTTTGCCTTGCCTAGGGTTGCCAATTTCAGCTTGGAAAAACGGAAGATTTGGGGACGGTACTCGGGAGGTCAGAGCCTGCAGAGGGAAGTGAGCTCAGCAGAGATGAGATGTCACTTGAGAATTTCCACCCTCTGAAGCTGCCATTCCTCAAGGGGACTTCTGTAGTCTGAAGATCAATTGTAATTCTGGGGAAACCCCAGGCCCCTATTTGAGCTTGGTAACCCTAGATTTGCCGAGTCTTAAATTGCACAAAAGATAAGTTTGGCAACATGGGATTTTGAGGTCCTCCAGAATAAGTTAGAAGGTCAACTAATAGGCTTGCTACTTGCTTCCTCAAGCACCCACCCTTGAAAATTTGAGGAGCAGGAAAAAGATGGGGGGGTATTGATGGTAATGCTCTAGAAATTTCCCCTTTTCTCTACAGTCTTTATCATAGAGATTAGGGGAAATTCCTAGAGTGTAATCTGGAAGTGACATATATCCACCTGGCTCAGGCACTGCCTCCCAAAATCTCCCAGCATTTGCCAGCACAGGGCTGGAAAGCCTATCAACCAGGGTTGTCTTGGACAGTTCGGGATTGCTGTGATGGTATTCAGGAAGCAGTGGATTCTGTTCTGTTCAATGGGTGTAGGATTGTCAGCATGAGTCTGTCAACCAACATGTGTGTGTGGGCAGAGGGTCTGAGGGAACCTCACTGATGACATGATGAAGTCACCAACAACACTCTAGCATTCAGCCCAAACTCTATGGTTTAACCACAGTGCTTTGACTGGATGCTAGAACATCACTGGCAGCAAGCTGACTTCACTTCTGATCACACCAGAAGTGATATCATCATGTTGGGATGCTGGCAATCATTTCCCATTTCATCTCTATTTTTTCCCTGCTGCCAAGCTGAGTGGCAGCGGGAAGGGCACACTGTGGCAAGAGATCTCCCACCCTTAGCAGGAAAATGGCGAGCCTAAGTGGGACTCCTTTCAGAAAGGGGGATATGAGCCTCATCCTCATCCTTCAATCCAGTAGAAGTTTTGCTACAACTGTCAGTTACCCTGTGATGGAAGAAGGGACAGGGAAGAGCAATTCTAGCTCTGGCTGTAAGCTGGAGAAGTAAGGGCTGCCCAGATAATGTGCACAGCAACTGGCAGCTGTTCTAGGAGTCACTGCCAGTTGGCCAGCTCTGCTTTAGAGGTATTCATTGACTCTTTAAGAAAAAACCATTTGTTTTCTTTCCCCTTACCTAATGTAAAATCTTAGAAATCCTGTAAAACCCTCTAGGGATGGAGTAGCTATAAATGGAATGAATGAGTATTACTGTGATTGGAAATGCATGTTTTCATGTTTAATGTAGGAGTAGATCACAGCAGGCTGCTCTTCATTGTATGTAGAGAATTCTAACTTAAAGGGTGGGTGGGTTGGCATGTCAGACAGCACTACCCTCAGAAGGCAGGTCAGAAAATATTCCGTGAGCCTTCCTGAGCTAATTCTGTTGAAAACAAAGCAGGGAATTGGCGGCACTCTAACATTTTAATGTAATGTTTTTAAAAATGAATTTTTATCCTACTGTTTGTTTGAGGAGGGTTGCTTCCACACGTCCTTAATGAGACGGCCTGCCAGCAGAACTTTGGTGGGTTATCTCACTCATTACGGACGTCTTAGTTTCCCATGCGTGAGCAGATCATGGCGATCTCGCTTTTTAAGCATTTTTTTGTGAAACTTGTTTTAGTCCATTTTCATTTTTGATGTCGGTTTTTCCATGCGATTATCTAGTGTATCAATGCACGTAGACACTTTTTTGCACTTTTGAAGTGCCCTCCCACAAATCTTCAACCCCCCCCCCTTGCCATTTCCCCTCGCACACATGCGTCTGGCTCACATGCACAATTGTATAATTCCCCCCCTTTTTTACTTTTTTTAAACAGTCCTTGAGCTTTTACAATATCTATGTATACAAAGGAAATCATACAGCTGTGCATGCTACATTGGGTCACTCAGCAATCAGAATATCAGTCTAGGAACAACATTGGTAATGGAATGCCATTTCTGGTTTTATTTCAAACTAGCAATAAGGCTCGTTGTTTGGAAAAATAGAATGGGCCCTAGCAGTGCTCCCCCTCTTTGCTCCTCTCCCCACAGCATCAGTCAAGGAGGGGGATTGGGGAAGAGAGCTTGGCTCCTGGGAGTTAACCCTCGCAGGTCAACCACACGGTCAGGCTGCTCGGCCGCTTCCTCCCGGACCTGCGGAGAGGAGCGTCCGACATGGCTGGGAAAACAAAACCGAATCGAGAGAAGGTCACTCAGTGAGTTTCATAATGAGCAGGGATTTAAACCTGGTTACCCCCATGCTGGGGGTGACCAGGTCCCTGTCGGGGGAAACCTGGAGAATTGGGGGGCGGTGCATGTTTTGTACCACCCAGCCCTGACCAATATTTTAATGGTTTTCCTGGGAGAAATCTTGGACTAATAGTTCTTGCTTTCCCCAAACCAGTGAACTGATGCTATATTTTCATGTAATGTCACAAAAAATCCATGCAAACAGAAAACTAGCAGGAAAAAGTTTGCCCCTCCTCTTTTCTTGCTGAACTACTTTTCTACTTGCTGGGGGTCAACATGGGAGAGCATGCCACAGTGTGATTCTCAGTGATGCTTCACCTGCAGTCCATTCTATAGGTTTCTCTCATCTCATTCCCCTAAATGTGTGAGCTTGACAGGTGGGTTATCTGACTGCACCACGGCTGCGTCTTCTCTTGTTCAACCTGTCCCAGAAGTATGTTTCATTTAAATCCACTGAACTGATTTCCTACTAAGGACTCTAGGGAATTATGCCATGCCAAGCTCCTTTCCCTGCCCAAACCCCACTTTCTCCAGTTTTCTCCTGGTTTCAACCGCCCCAGATCTCCAAGACTTTCCCAACTTGGAGCTGGCAACCCTAACAAGACTTGAGATTTTTCATGTCTATTTACCATCATTTGATCAAGAAGAAACCTAGCTCTAGGAATACCTTGTCTGATCAACATATTGCAAAAAAAAAAAAAAACACCCTCCAATGGATTGCTATAATGTGCCAAAGAAACGATTAAACAGTTCACTGAGCATACAGTGAGAAAGCATTTTTGTGCTGCCTATTTTCATAACTATCCAAATATTTACAAATATTTTAAAAGTAACAATCAAAAGATTTTGCTTAGGAGAAAAGCAATGTACATTCTTTTTTTCAAAAACATACTTCATAATTCTGAAGCCACAGAAATAAAGCTATAGTAAGACTGGGGCAGGGGCAATATTATGCAAACAGAAGATTTGGTCTTATGTTAGACTACATTTAACTCTCAGTACAGAAAAAGTTACACAATCTGCCTCATCTAAAGAGTAAGGTAGTATGTGTAAGCTTGAGATAACCAACACCTCCACTCACAGAGAGAAACCAGAATAAGACACTATTCCAAGCAGATTTCCATATTCCTCTCATATCACTCCCTCCCACTCTGCTCCACAAACGGAGACATGGCTCATTCCTGTTGTTTGGAAGTAACTAGTACAACAAACCAGTTTGAAGTCCACAAAGAAAGCATCTGCTTTTTAAAAGTGCACTTAGAAGGGGAGTCAGACCAGCTCAGTTTCTTCCTTTGCTAAATACAACACTGGTCAGTAGGAAGAAACAGAAGGTCATTCTTTTGTCCTGGGGGTTTCTTCCTTTTGTCTTTAGAGAGTGAAGAAACAAATCTCACCTCCCCACAGGCTCAGTTGGAGATAGAAAAGGGAAGGGTAACTACGGAAGTAAACTACCCCCCACCCATACATACGAAGATTTAAAAAATCACCCTCATTGGGAACCAACAATTCAAATGCTCACCACAAGAGATGGGCACGATCCGCATTACGATCGAAAAAACCCCACGATAATGGCGATCGCGCGATCGTGACCCGGTGGATCATGATCATCCACGGCCAACGATCCAGCAATCGGGAGAGGCCTGGATTGTTGTGTTCGGGCTCAGATCGGGGATCCAGACACTCAGGCGCCAGCAATCTATTCCCCTGGCAACGGAGCCAGGGGAAAGCCTGAGCTCTGTTTGCCCTCCTTCTGTCACCCTGGAAACCCGAATGGAAGCCCAGCTTTCCTTGATCAGCAGGGCTTCCTTCCAACCACGGAGCTGCAAAGCAGTCACAAGTTGGGAGACGACACTCAGGGGAGGGAGGGGGAGGGGGTGTTCTGTAGCCATGGGCACTCCAATCTCATCCCTGCAAACCCTGATAGGCAGCTCTGATGGCCAAACACAGACCTCCTGTGTTGCTGAATGGGACCTGAGGGGATGCAGCTCATCGCCGCCGCCTCATGCCCGCCAGGCCTGGCAGCTGCCGCCACCACCCACCTTCCCACATAGCTGGGAATAGCAGCACGCCCCACTTTGGCCTCCACGATCCACAGATTGGGAACGGGAGATGCTCAGTGTGGATCATTAATTCGGGATTGTCACCGGTGCCGATCCACGATCAGCTGGATCGTTAATTTTTTTTGGATCGTGCCCATCTCTACTCACCACCCTTCTGCTGTCCTGGCCAGAGGACAGCTCCAGCTGAGAGCTCTTCTAAAGATCTTTTGTTCATGGCTGCAGGCAGGGCTTTTTTCTGGGAAAAGAGGTTGTGGAACTCAGTGGGTTGCCCTAGGAGAAAATGGTCACATGGCTGGTGGCCCCGCCCCCTGATGTCCAGACAGTGGAGAGTTTAGATTGCTGTCTGTGCTGTTGGCAGGGGGTGGGGCCACCAGCCATGTGACCATTTTCAAGAGGTTCCAGAAATCCGTTCCACCGTGTTCCAGCTGAAAAAAAGCCCTGGCTGCAGGCATGGGGCGGGAATTTTAAGGCTGTAGCTGCAGCGTGCTCAAATGCACACTTACAAAGCCATCAGCGCCCTGGAGAAGGGATTGAGGACTGTCCTCCACCTCCATAGCCCAGCCTAGACATACACACACCATTTTAGCTGAGACTGAAGACAAGCACCGGCTCCAGCAGGAGACTTGGTGAGAGAGAAACCAACCTCTCTTCTAACGATCTTTTGCTTGCTGCTGCAAACACCAAGTGGTAATTTTAAGACAGCAGAATGCATGTGCCTACACAGAGACAACCACGAGGCACCCTGGGGTTTGAGGATTGAGGACTGCTCCCCCCCACACACACATGCCCGCCCAAAAAGAGAGAGAGAGACAGAGGCACTCACTCACTCACTGTGAGAGTTTCTCAACTGACCAGGTATGGGCTCCAGCTGGGAAATTTGGTAAGAGAAAACCCAGGAACCTACCTCTTTGCTGGCTTGCTGACACTAAGTGCAGATGAGGCTGCGTGCTAACTTTTAATGGAACAGTGCTGCTCTAGCCTATGACTACCATAGAGATTAGGAGCGAGAGTCCTAGAGTGTCACCTGCTGGCGGCCATTGTCTCCCCCGCTGTCCACTGTCCTGGAAGCGGGGGGAGGGGGTTCAAAACGGAGGATCCCCTGCCCTGGGCGGGGGACTGGTAACCAGCCTAACCCAACACTCTTACCACTAGACCACACTGGCTCTCGTAGCATATCATAAGCAACCATACAGGCTCTACTCCACAAGGAACTTCAAATTTTGGCAGAGCAAAAGACAATAATAGGAGAGGTAGGAAGGCAGCAGCAGCAATGATAATGAAAAAAAAGAGCGGGTGGGAGGATAGGAACGATATGGTGTTCCTTTCCCCTGCATGCAAAAAGAAGAAAGAAGGAAATCTTGCGACCTCCTGAAAGGAAGTTAACCACCATATAGAGCTGTCAATTTCTTCCTCCTTTGCTGGTGGTAGAAAGTGGAGAATGATGGCAAGGGAAGGGATGGTAGTGGGAGGGCAGAGGCCTCCAGGTGCTGCTTTCTCTGGGGCGCAGTTTCCTCAGTGCGCTTGCATGCAAGAATCCACCCCACCCCAATTCTCCCCATGTACACAATCACTCCCCTTCCTTTTCTGCCTTCATGGAGGACAGTTTTTAAAATGCAGCTCAGCTTTCTAGGCATTTCAATATAATTATTAATTTCATGTCTGCTCATTCATTATCCCACCTGCCTGGAGCTTGCAAAAAGCCTTCTTCCTTCCTTGATTTTCTAAAAGTATCCCTTCCATTCGTATTTCACTCCCCCATGCATTCCAGAGACTCTCACACATAGGTTGTTTCATCTGCTTCAAGGCCATTTGGGACTCAAGCCGAGCCAGGGAACAGAGCACAAGACCTAGGCCTGGGTTCAATCACACCTAAGCTGTGGAAGCTTATGTGGTGCGGAGTGATACCTTTAGCGGGTGGGATCTACTCCTGACTCTCCATCTTACTTTTCTGCCTGTAAATGGGATTAAATTTAAATAGCCAAAACACATTGAAATGATATGTGGGAAATATCTTTACCCAATTTGTGTTTCTATTGTGTTTTAGGTTGGATCTACACATTGAATCAATCATCTCCCGAACTTTCTTGTGTGGACAAGAGGAGGTGAATAATTACAACAGTGCATCAATAATGTATTATCAAAGAATAAGTGGATCCCAGAGATCAGAGTGTCCATGGCATTTCATATAGCTCATTTCAGCAAACAATAGCCTTATAAACTGTAAAGTTTATCTCGTGTTGCAGACAATGGAATGGAGCCTGAAAGTGGCTGGCTAAGGCTACAGTGAACTCCGGAGGACAGCCTGGTTTCCAGCCTTTTAATTTTGGCCTCAATGCTATAACACTATTATTTTTGCTTAAATTTGTTTTATTCATTTGGGTTTTCTTATTATTAAGATTTGATTGTTAAGCTGACCTTGGAGACTGAATGGGCAGAAAGGAGGGGGAATAAATATTTTAAATAAGAAAATGTTATGATTATTGAACAGGCAAGATACTATGTCATTATCTAGACCAGTCACATCACAAGGGCATGTCTGAATGTCTTGTCAGGTCCAGTGTATATCTAAACTGTACTGACTCCATTTTCTAATGCTTCTAGTGTTAAGTGCTTTCTTCCCAGGTGCACCAGTTCCCAGGCAGCATTCCCACCCGAGGCGACTGTTTTGTCTAACACCGTTCCACCAAGCATTGGCCTTGAAGGAGAGCAGCTTCTCAGGACTGAGAGATATTGTTTTGAGAACTGTGGGGGGAGGCAAATCCAGATGGGGATTGTTACTTTGTACCTCATGCTTTGCCCT